>NC_079326.1:20750769-21385936 GCF_029931775.1 Euleptes europaea
TTCATGCACAATTGCCAGTGCATAAGGAATTTCCTTGATATCCAAACGGCAAAGAGCTTTATGGAGGTTCATATGTATTTATGATTGTTTAAGATTTGGGTTATAATGAGACTCCTTTAAGGATCCGAACAGAGCGTTTTCATTTGCATAAAGACAATAAAAATTCTTGCTGAAGCAATTTCCCTTTCTATAAAAAGTGAGAACATAGCACCTTAGTGGCACAGACATCTGTTACTTTAGCAGATGCCACCATGTAAACTCAATCAAGCAACACTTTTCCGCCAGTCAGAGACTACCCAAATGGCATCTGAAAACTAAAATCCAGTAGGTGGCTAGGAATCCCAAAAAGAGCTTGACAGATTAAGGGTCTTTCTTCAGAGTTTCATTATGCTGGCCTGACAGTTGGTTTTTCCAGTTTAGCAAACTCGAAGTATCAACAATCTTTATCCTCAACACTAAGGCTGGGGTTGAATCTTGCTGGCTTTTCCGGCAATGACATTTTATGGCAGAAATTCTGATTCCAGCATTACTGAATTATATTGGTTTACTACAGTTTACACAGCGCTTGGATTCTTAATATTTTAAAATGGCCATAGTTATATGCTGTGGGAGATGTATCCCCCTACGTCAGGGGTGGAGAACCTTTTTTCACCCAAGGGCCATTCGGATACTTATAACATAATTCGCAGGCCATACAAAATTATCAACTTAAAAATTAGCTGACATAAGAACGTAAGAAAGGCCCTACTGGATCAGACCAAGGCCCATCAAGTCCAGCAGTCTGTTCACAGTGGCCAACCAGGTGCCTCTAGGAAGCCACAACAAGATGACTACAGCAGCACCATCCTGCCTGTGTTCCACAGCACCTAATATAATAGGCATGCTCCTCTGATACTAGAGATAATAGGTATACTAGAGAGAATAGGTAATTCTCCATGGCCCGGGTTTCTTGGGCAGTCCTAGCAGCTCCATAGCTAACGACTTTTCTGCAAGAATGAAAAAAAGGTTCCTTTTCTTGTCAAAACAAACTCACATCCGCCTTGAATAGAGGCTATTCCTGTCCACGGGAGGGGGCGGATTGCCAGTCTTAGATCCTTCTGAGCTAGAGATCTGCCAGGACACACGAAGGGCCAGACCAAATGATTTCGCGGGCCTTAAACGGCCCCCGGGCCTGACGTTTCCCACCCCTGCCCTACATCTTCTCATTAGTGTTTAGTAAAGGAATAATCAATATGATCACACCAGGATCAACATTTTTTCATTCCCTGCAAGTAGCAGTCAATAAGCTGTTGAAAAAGCCGAACAAAATGACATCATAGGTTTCAATGAAATGACAATGGGGTGCAGTTAGGCAATTTTACACTCTGGACTTGATGATGATCCTATATCTATACCTACCAAATACTCAGAATGACTGACATAAGGTGTTTTATAAACTACATTCCTAAAATGCACTGAGCCTCCCCTCTCCTTATCCCAAGAGCATTCTGGGAATTATAGTTCCAAGAATGCATGATAGTTAACATCAGGTATAATGGAAGGTACTGGAAGGTACAACGCCTTTAACAGATAGTGGAAAAGCATAAAGGAATAAAGAGAGTTGAAACTGAGTTGGGGAAGCTTGTTCTTCTCTAGCTAACCCTGCATTTGGGGTCCTCCTGCTGAGGCAGGGCCTCAGACTTTACCACCAAATTCTGGCCCTGTGGCTCTACTGTGGGTGGTGGAAAGTGACATCAAGTTGCAGCCAACTTATGGTGACCTCCATGGGGTTTTCAAGGCAAGAGATGTTCAAAGGTGGTTTGTCATTGCCTGCCTCTGTGTAGCAACCTTAGACTTCCTTGGTGGCCTCCCATTCAAATACTAACTAGTGCCTACCCTGCTTAGTTTCTGAGATTTGATGGCATCAGGCTATCCTGGACCATCCAGGTCAAGGTGTGCTGTTATTACCAGATGTTACAAAAGATGTGTGGAGACTCCATTGTGCCACCTTAAGGTGATTTAATCAGCACTCTAAGCAGTCCATTACTCACCCTATTTGCACTCATCCCTCCAATCAATTAGTATTCAAGAGTATAGCCCAGGTATTCTCTTAGGACCTAACAACCCATCAACACTCTCTTACCCTTTTGTTGGAAACCTGGAAAAAGCAATCAATTCTTTGTCTCTGGTTTTCCTGTCCTCATATTGCCTCAGGACCCATTTCTGGGTATAAATATTGGTCCTTTGGCCATTCATTGTGTGTGTGTATCCTGGATCTTTGCACCCACCCCCACCCGCATGTGGCCCTTTCTTCTATGCTTCTGGAAACGCTGGTCATTTTCCTCCTCAGCAGTGCTTTCATGGACATCTCTTCAAGACTGGTAACTATCACCCTTCCCTGAAACTCTATCCAAACCTCCTCCCTTCTCTCTTGGTTAGCCCTTGTATGCTTTGAGTGTGTATGTTTGTTGCTTGAAATATATATTTTGGTTTTACTATTTTAATTCTTTAATAAAAACCCATTTCAACTATAACCACTGCCTGCTTATTTAAGAGTTCTCACTTGGGACAATCCTGGTATATACAGGTTGTTGATCTCAGATACCCCCTCTCACTCTCTGTCTCCAGCTAACGCACTAGGGCAGTGGTCAGCGAACTCATTAGTCAACAGAGCCAAATATCAACAGTACAATGATTGAGATTTCTTTTGAGAGCCAAATTTCTTAAACTTAAACTATAGGTAGGTACACTGAATAAAACTTGATATCATACTTAATAATGATCTTATTTATTGATAAAAATTAAATTGTAAGTCCCTGCCATTTCCCCCTCCCCATCCGGAGTCCTCATCTAGAGGCCTGGTCTACAGCCATAAAAGCCTATTGGTAGACCTGGCCTCTGGCTGAGTCCCATTGGGAGGCCAGGTCTACCCATTAGCTTTCTTGGCAGTGGACCTGGCCTCTGAAGGGGGACTTTTTCCCTCCTCGGAGTCCAGGTCTACCGCCAAGAAAGCCAGTGGGTAGACATGGCCTCTGAGGAGGGAAAAAAGTAAGTAAGGCATCCATAAAATTAAATCATGACAATGACTGACAAACACTGTACATTTTCCCCATCTGCATTCTCAAAACTCTGCAGGGGGGCTAATTGTTGAGTTGTGCATCTGAGTGGCAAATCCAAGGCAAAACCTCCCATTCACAAATGGCCAATAACCCCCCATGCAGAGTTTTGAGAATCTGGAAGGGGAAAATGTGCATCTGAGTGGCAAATCCAAGTCAAAACCTCCCATTCATAAATGGCCAACAACCCCCATGCAGAGTTTTGAGAATCTGGATGGGGAAAATGTGCATCTGAGTGGCAAATCCAAGTCAAAACCTCCCATTCACAAATGACCAATAACTCCCATGCAGAGTTTTGAGAATCTGGATGGGGAAAATGTGCATCTGAGTGGCAAATCCAAGTCAAAACCTCCCATTCACAAATGGCCAATAACCCCCATGCAGAGTTTTGAGAATCTGGATGGGGAAAATGTGCATCTGAGTGGCAAATCCAAGGCAAAACCTCCCATTCACAAATGGCCAATAACCCCCATGCAGAGTTTTGAGAATCTGGATGGGGAAAATGGGTATCTGAGTGGCAAATCCATGGCAAAACCTCCCATTCATAAATGGCCAATAACCCCCATGCAGAGTTTTGAGAATCTGGATAGGGAAAATGTGCATCTGAGTAGCAAATCCAATGCAAAACCTCCCATTCACAAATGGCCAATAATTCCCATGCAGAGTTTTGAGAATCTGGATGGGGAAAATGGGTATCTGAGTGGCAAATCCATGGCAAAACCTCCCATTCATAAATGGCCAATAACCCCCATGCAGAGTTTTGAGAATCTGGATAGGGAAAATGTGCATCTGAGTAGCAAATCCAATGCAAAACCTCCCATTCACAAATGGCCAATAATTCCCATGCAGAGTTTTGAGAATCTGGATGGGGAAAATGTGCATCTGAGTGGCAAATCCAATGCAAAACCTCCCCTTCACAAATGGCCAATAACCCCCATGCAGAGTTTTGAGAATCTGGATGGGGAAAATGTGCATCTGAGTGGCAAATCCAAGACCTCCTCCTCCTCGCCGCCACCTGGGCTCCTTCCTACCTTCCCTCAAGACCCGACCAGGACTGCCCTGGGAGGACACTGACAGGCCCCGCGCCCCACTTACCTCCGAGCCTGGGAAACAGGCGACGCAGCGCGGTGGGAGCACAGCGTGGATGGAGCCAAGCCGTGGTGCCGGGCCGAGCAGGGAGGGGCGAGCAACGGGGGCCCTGACAGCCATCCCCGATGGGAGGGCAGGCCGGAAAGGCATTCTCCCGGCCAGCATACCGGGGCTGAGAGGCAAGGCCAGGAGCGACCCAGGGCAGGGCAATGCCCCAGCGGGCCGACGCACAGACACTGACGGCTCCAGCAACAGGCAGCCCGTACTGTCAGGTTGACTTTGCATTCCTTGTTTCGACTCTGGCTTCAAGGCCGTTTATCAGTGCAGCCGCCAGCTGGCTTTGCTTTGCCTTCCTTCCCAGGGTCTGAAGCCCGTGGGAGCCTGGTACCTCCAACTGCCTGTATTATCATGATATGACTGTACTGTGTCTGTAATTCTCCATATAACCAAGTGCTCCCCCATCCCTCTTCGTTCCTGCCTTTTGATTCCTAAGCTCTGCATACCTGTACCAATAAACCAACTCTTCTGGACTATCTGTCTCTTGGTGTGGCTATTGGACTTTCAGGACAAACAAGTGCTTACACTTACAACAAGGGAGAGGGGAGCCAAAGCGGGGTGGCCTAGAGGAGGCCCCGGGGGAAGGTAGCTCTTGGGCCGGCCGGCGGGAAGACGGGCCCGGCCGGACAACAGACGGCCCCCCGATCAGACCACCCACCGGAGAGGAAAGGGGCGGGGCTGGAAACCGGGAGGGCCCTTGGAAGTTCGAGGAAGGTGGAAGGGGTGGGAAGTGCTTCAAACCCTCGCTGGCCAGCTGGGTGGCGGGGAGTCGGGGAAGGGGGGGCTTTGAAGCGCTGCTGGTAGGCAGCGCGGGGCGCTTCAAACCCCTGCCGGCCAGCTGGGTGGGACTGGAAAGAGCCGCACTCAAGGGCTCAAAGAGCCGCATGCGGCTCGGGAGCCGCACTTTCATGACCCGTGCACTAGGGTAACACACTTCTGGATTCTTTTTCATGGATCACTAGCAGCCATTAATTTTATTTGAGATATGGTTAAGCCAGATAAATACTGTGGTTTCACCTAGTCATGAGTTTCTGCCCTGCATAATTTTGTAGCTGAACAAACTGTTCCTAGTTTATGTTCTTACAACATAAGGGCCAGTTTACACAGCCAGTATCCCATTCCCACATGCTGCTATCTCCATGCTCCTGAAGCCTGGTCTCAAATCTAGTTGCAGTTCCATGTACTTCCAAAGATGGGGGCTACTGAATACATTATTACTCCTGTGACTGATATTGAGCCTGTATAAATCCCCTAACATAGGAGACACTGCTTTTCATTATAAATATCTTATTGACACTATTCTGTCCTTTGATTTGTCAAGAGATATGATCTAGATTAAATGGTGCTTTAATGGTAACAGCCAGTGCTGTCAAGACAGGTGGCTCTGTTTTACCGTTAAACAGAACTTACAAAGTCCACAACTGATAAGCCATTTTCTGAAGTTAGCTTACACTTTTAAATCAGCACTTCATGAAAGACATTAAGAAAAACTATTATAGTACTATAATGGATGGCAACTGAGTTTTATAAGCTACACCTTGAAGTAAGCAGTAGGATTTTCAATCACTTGATAACCTTGAAACTGCTAAGGTATCAAATTGCTATCATGAATATTGTGCAGCAAGAGAAATAACTCAGAAAGCTGCCTTTGTGAATAACAATCCAGGAGAACCCAGCGTTTTTATGGATAAAATAGTCTGCAGATATAGTTCCATGGAAAGGTACATCTAAATGAATACATTTAAACATGCATTGCTACATTTTCATAGGTGATGATCGGGTATTTGTTCTGTTTCAAAGCTTTATGGTTGTAGAAATGGTAATGTTTCTAGTGACATGTCATCTTAAGAAAAATAATTCATCTTTCTGTTCATAAAAATTAAAATAGCTACAAGAGAGACTCCCTGACAGTTTTATAGGGTTCAAATTATAAAATACATATTTCAGAGAAATTATATATGAGGTTGAATGTATTATGAAGGGAAAGAACAAAAATGAGCCCCAAAGGTAGAATTCTGAAGGGTATCAAAAGCAATCAGACATCTGGAAAACTGGGGGGTAGCACAATCCTAAAGCCAGCCCATAAATTATTTAGAATAGCAACTATGCCACATACTGATACAATTCCCCACTGAAGACCCACCAGTGTAAACCCACTGCTGGTGTGATAATGGACCTGAAATGGGTGGTGCTGGGGATCTGCTGGAAGAGAGGGTTAGTCATCATCCTAACCCTCTCACCCCTGTCCCATCTCTAACAGTGGCTTAATGTTGGAAACACTGGTATAGGTATAAATCCTAAAATTGAACTCAACAGAAGTTGAGTTTAAAACCACACTAATTGGAGCCCAGACAGAATGCATTCCCCAAGTTGGGAAAGGCACTGCCAAGTCTAGAAAAAAACACCTGCATGGTTAACAACACAAATCAAGAAAGCTATGAAAAGTAAAGAAGCTTCTTTTGAAAAGTGGAAGGTCCTTTTCAAGTGGAAGACCTTCCACTTTTCAAAAGAAACTTCTTTACTTTTCATAGCTTTCTTGATTTGTGTTGTTAACCATGCAGGTGTTTTTTTCTAGACTTGGCAGTGCCTTTCCCAACTTGGGGAATTGAACAGAAGGGACTATAGGCTCTGGCAAAAGAAATGTAAGTCAATAATTAGGCATGCAAAAAGATAATTTGAGAAGCATTAGGACAAAAAATAAACATTTCTCTAAATATATCTGGAGCTGGAAAACTGCCAAAGAAGCAGTTGGACCTTTGGATGACCAAGGAATAAAGGGATTGCCAAAGGTAGATGGAGAGATGGCAGAGAAGCTAAATAAATGTTTTGCTTTTCTATTCACTGTGGAAAGTGTGGGGCATGTATCCATGCGACAGCCATTATTTTCAGGAAGGGAGTCTGACCAACTGAGTCAAAATTGAGGTGATGAGAGATAAAATTCTAGACCTATTTGGAAGATTAAAAAGCAATAAGTCTCCAGGTCCTGATGTCATATGCCCAAGCATTCTTAGAGAACTCAAATGTGCCATTGTTGATCTACTAACCTGTATATGTAACTTATCACTAAATTCAGCCACTGTACTAGAAGACTAGAGAGTAGCAAATGTTACACCAATTTTTAAAAAGGGGTCCAGAGAAAAACCAGGAAATTACAGGCCAGTTAGTCTAATGTCTGTCCCAGGCAAACTAGGGGAATCTACCTCAAAAATGCCCCCACAGGAGCTTCGAAAAAATCCCCATAGACTATAATGGACCTGAATTTTTTGGTAAACTAAGTAATAAGCAGAATGCCAACATTTACCGGTATGGGTATTCAGCTTATTCCAGGTTTACTGAAAAAAATTGGGCCCAACAAACCCAAACCCAAAATTTACCGAATATTTTTTTTTTGCACCACCCTAATAGTGACTAAAGAGACTCTTCATGTTCAGAGGTTGGAAACTTCTGAATACCAGTGCCAGGAGGCAACATCAGGAGAAGGCCTCAGCCTCTATATTCTGTTGTTGAACTTCCAGAGGAACTGGTTGGCTACTGCGTGAGACAGGATACTGGACTAGATGGACCACTTGTCTGATCCAGCAGGCCTCTTCTTATGTCCTTAGAAATGAAAAACGAAGGTTTTCCGTCAGCCACCTTCCATGTCTGCACAACCACAGTGCAGATTAGGATACCAAGTAATTTCGTAGGATATCATAGGTCTTCTAAGTATTATATATAATGCGCCTCACAGAAGGGAGGGGACTGCTGTGCTCCAGACTGACTGCTGCAAATGCCCCTCTTCCGTAACATAAAGCTACTGTGTATTATTGGCTCCACAACTCTTCCTCCCTCAATAGTAACTGCTAGCAGTATCTGCCATGTAGGAGGTATAAGATAAGGAGGCACAATATAAAGGGGGGCACATTTGGAGATATGCTAGCATAAAATCACCATGATGTAATGCTGGTGCAATGTCATGCTCATGTAACTGACGTGCAAGTGGAGGAAACTGAGCACAATCATACTGCTGAGTTAACACCAGTCACTCTGCTCTGACTATAACTACTGCTGGCCAAACACTCATGATGCCTTTTGTCTTGCAGAGTCAGAGCCCTTGGAGCAGCCTGAAGAGAAACTGTAATCGAGAATTCTAGGGCTACTCTGAACAAAGGATGAGTATGGATTCACCCAGTAACTACACTTATATCCTATACAAGTGGATCCAAAAGTATGGGAAATCTCAGTTGTGCCTGGAACACCTTCCAGGGCTCTTTGGTAGATAGCCCAATGTAGGACTTGAACCAGGGTCTTCATAAAAGCTAAGCATGCCCTGTTCCACAGCATAGGCCTTGTCTGCAATCTTTCTTTTCCTGGTACATATGGCTTGTTTCAACATCCAATACAACAGTGATTCTTGCTCTGATCATGAACCACAACCAGCAGCTACTGCACAGGCATAGGTCTCTCCTCCACATGGTGTTATTCTCAAGACAACCTTTGCTTGGGAACATTGAGGCAATCTAATCAGGAGCTTGCCTGAGGAAGTTTAAACAAGGAGAAATGTGCCTGGCAATTGTTTGCTGTGTTGATGTTTTCAGTATGCCTAGCCAAGACTGGTGGTGTGGAGGCAGAGCAAACACAGAGCAGCCAATCAAGGATGACCAGCCTCAGAGCACGATCTCCCCTGAAGCAATAAGTTGCTCATAATTAGCTTGGCTAACAACTGAGGCTTTAACCTTATTGAGCCCCCTTGATTGACCACTACTGACCTAGAAGCTACAGTGCTGCCCTCTATTTCGTTGCTTTAATGGTGCCTAAGCACAACATAGAGCAAGCCAAAATCACACCGTTCTGGAAAGCCACCACAGTGCTACAATAGTCACAGTATCTTACAGGTACCAAAGAAACATTAATTTCCATCAAAGGTCTAGCTTTATTAGATAACCAAGGTGGATGGATGGATGGATGGATGGATGGTTGGATGGATGGAGGGCTGGATAGACAGATACACATTTCTTATAAAAGTTGACGACAGTGTCAGATTTGATCTCTGCACATATTGCATTGGGTCCAACCAGCTTTTCCACTGGTAAAAAAGGGGAAAGGCCATGAAAAGAGTTGTGTTGCGGATTATGGGATCTGCCACATACGATGAAGGTTGTAATAAGGAAAGGAATTGGGTGAGATTGAATGGGAAGGTCTGCAAGACCCAAGTGCAAAACAGACGAGCATTGGCTTCCAAAGAGCTTCTATTACACAATGTAGTTTGGTTGTCCACTGACTTAACAGGAGACTGGAGCCGTGTTCTTAAAGCAAGCCGGAGCTTTCATCCCTGTGTCTTTTTCAGGTGCCAAAGCCAACTCAGATTGGTTGACAGCCATGTGAAAACTCAATGTCTGAAGTGATTCATCATTGTGTCAGGCTGCCCTAGTCTTTGTCACAATGACTGACAATAAGGGAAAGTTGGAAATAATACAAAGATTCCATGTTCACTGATAGTGCCTGCTCTGTGATTACAGGGGAAAGCAGCGAGAATGTGCCAGGAATCTTAATATTTCTCCTTTCTTCTGAATAATGTCATAGTGATGATATTTGTAGGTTTTTTGTTGGTTGGGGAGACGGCATATGAATGACTCTAAGTTACGGTACATTGAAGAATTAAAAGATCAATGCTAAAAATGGCCATTTTCTCTTTGGTAGCAATTCTGTGCTAGGGTAGCTGAAATTCTAATGTTATTTTATTACTGCCAGAAACTTGTACGGAAAGGTACAGTTTAATGCTGAGGCAGAGATCTCTCTGCATTTATATGAGTGATGAGGGAGAGTTCAGAAAGAGATGTAAAGATTACACAACAACTTTTATTTATATATTTGTGTTTTTAGCCAACTCTCACTTAAAAATGCCTCTGAGAAGGTAATGTTTAGAATAGGTAGTCAAATATACTTAGCTTTACCACAGCAAATTATCACTCTGATTACCTCTAAGCATCAGTAAAGGACTTATATTGTTTCTGGAAAGTAGGTCATTGCCACATGGGTTATTTGCCCCAGGTTCAACGCTGTTGGGAAGCGGGTTTATTTCCTACTTCCGCATAACATTGTGATGCGTTCATGCACCTCTGGGGATTTCTCTGGCATTTCAACAATCTTTCTCAAAACTGCTTTGCTCCGAAGTTTTGGGAAAGATCGCAGTAGAGCCGTGATGGCTGCCATGCAGGTGGGAAAGCCCAGATCCCACCCACACGGCATTCATTTTCCCTGACCCTATTCCTGAGGCAGCCATTTCCTCCCCATGCCACCAAGGGGGTTGTTACGTTTCAACCGGCTTCAGACCAGGGATACCCTTATGGACTAGCCCGCAGGGGTCTCCCTCCTAGGCTTCTCAACTGCCAGCGTCACCCCAGTTTATCTTTAATTACAGTCAACCCCAGTGCAACCCAGACAGTCTCAAGTCCCACCTGCCCCCTTCTCTCCCCTTCCTGTATGCTTCCCTTTTTCTATAAGGTCCGCGAGGAACTGGCCCGGCTCTTCCTGGCTGCTGCAGCCATGTGGTCTTTGCAGCTTTCTTCCCAGACCCCTCTTGCCGCCTGCTCCTCTGGCTCTCACCCCCAGCTGTTACTTTACCCAGCTGTGCATTGTCTCTTAGCTGGGAGTTGGCTGCAACCCTTGCATTCCTTTTCTTGGCAGCTGTCTCTGAAGTCTACTCATACTCCTTCTCTGCTCCTGCGCGGGAGACTTTAGCATCTCTCTCAGCCTCTTCGCTCCCCTTCTCTCTCGACGCACCTTCTATAATTGCAGGCTTGCCTTCCTTCTTCCAGCCCCCTGCCCCTTTCTCCCATTCTCCTTTTAAACTCCCTGTGTGTCTCTGCTCCTTCCCTCTTCCGGGCCCCGCCTTGTGTACTCCTGCCTCGGCTGCCAGGGTCTGTTGAACACTGGTCAAAGCATGCAGGGGAGGGCTGTCTGCTACACACCCCTTCCCTTAAGTCCCCTGTGCTACAGGGGTCTCTCTGTTTATTTTTAAATCAGCAATTTGATATTGTTTTATTTATAGATTGTTATATCAATAAATGGAACAAATTCTGTGAATCCCCAGCTTTCATTTTAAAAAGATTTTCAGCTCATTCCTGAATAGGGTTGCCAGGTTCCTCTTCGCCACCGGTGGGAGGTTTTTGGGGCAGAGCTTAAGGAGGGCGGGCTTTGGGGAGGGGAGGGACTTCAAGGCCATAGGGTCCAATTGCCAAAGCGGCCATTTTCTTGAGGGGGCACTCCTGGGTCCAAAGGGGTTAGGAAGGTAGCTCTGCCCTCACAAATATCCCTGGAACGCCCCCCCCATGCTGGTGCGGGCTCCCACTTCCAGGACTTCACTGCCGGTGTAGTAGCGCCAGCAGTGAGGCTTCTTGACGCCAGTGTGTTTGCCCCCACGCTGGTGTAGGTGCCACTTTATTCCTGCACGGGGTTCATGTCGGATCCTAAACAGCTTCAGCACCCCCACTTCAGGATTGCAGCCTAAATCTCTAGCCACCTTCTGTTATGGAGATGTTTTGCTTTAATGAAACCTGGGAATTCACAGAACCAGTTACACATTGTCATAATGATATGAAATTGCCAATTTAATTTAAAAAAAAAAAAAGCCCCAGTGGCCCAGGGGACAGGGGATGGCAGCTGCTTGGGGACTAGGGCAGGGAAACTTGGCATGTGGAAGCCACATTGTCACTGTGCTGAATTGGTAGCTGCACCAGCACTAGGGAAATCACACAAGCCTGTTCCCATGTGGAAACCACCATAGTCAGTCATGGTCTTTTGTTTTCTTTACTTTTGAACGTCAGGAGAAAGGAGCTCCCAAACTTATGGGAAATGAAGAAAAAACCCATAAATATCAGGATGGAACACGGAAAGGATAACAGTTCTGTGAAGTCCCACTAACTGCTGCTGCTAAAGTACTGAATCTGATGGCCCTAGTTCAGAAAAGGAATTACTTTAGTCAGTATGGAGTACTCAGCTGTATTTTATGTGGTCACCATTTGCACTGGAACCTTGACGGTCTGTCATCGTTTTCAGAAAACCAAGTTCTTCCTGAATCTCATGATAGCATGATTGCAGCAATGATGAGAAAGAAAAGAGCCATGTTAAAATTGATCCTTATCCCAGGAGCAAAGTAAGACCCTTTTTATATGTGGAGATAGCAAGAACATTGTGTAAAACAAGGAGAAAGAGGGGGAAATAGGGAAACCACATGGAATAAGAGATGAGGTGACAAAGAATCCTTAGTCTTAGCAATACATTAGAGATTGGAAGACATGAACTTAAATCCTATGTTACTCTCCCACTAATTCCAATGTGTGTCTTGTAGTATATGTTCAAACCATATAATGGATGGAATTGCTATTATCATAGGAGCGTCTACAGTTGTATGTATCATCCCAAGCTTTGTTTATAATAATAATATAATAATGGAACTGAATAATAATGGAACTGAAAGGGCCTTCTTTGCTAGTATATTATGAATCATGAAAGAGTCTAGGTCTTGATAAGTATCTTCGTGATCAGTTTCAGTTTAATTTTATGTTCTCCGTTGTGTATTATTTAAATGCAATATTGGCTTCTACATACAGTGGACTGAAACTTTCATTTTGACTGCTGAAATGTCTTGTCTGTTTCATCATATTCATTCAGTAATTTCTGGATTCAGCTCCAGACGTCAGTTATGAATATGATCGTGTCAGGAGTTATTAGCAAGAGATGAGAGAAATGTGAATGTCTTCAGCTTGAAGAGTTTTTATGAAAAGGCCAGTGAATTATTTATTCCCAACCCTTACTTGAAGCAGATATTTGTGTCAGTTACTCAGAGGTTTACTTGGGTTAGGTAACCTAGCAGTGGATTAATGTTTGCATAATCAAATACAAGTCTTATCTATCATTCTATAGTGCCTGTCCCTGAACAGTAATCTCATCAATACCCATTGAACTCTCATGCAGAGCATCTAGTGACAGAATTCTTTTGACTCTAACATGGCATCAGTATAACAGACAATGCTGTGCCATTCCACTTTTCACATCAGCTTTTCTTCAGGGTAGATAGTTCTTTAGGGAAGATAGTTATGACTCAATAGGCTCCCATTGAGGAGCGCCATTTTATGTATTTCTGTACTTTTTTATTATTTTATTGATTGTTGATATGTTTGGGGCTAGTTTTTATTGTTTTTGTTGTTGTACAAATGGTTTTAATGTATTTAATTGAAGTTGGTGTGTGATTCTGTTGTACGCCGCTCTGAGCCTTTTGTGGGGAGAGCGGCATATAAGAACCATAATGAATAAATGAATAAATGAATAAATGAATAAAAATATTCCTCAGTTTGAAGTGAGGGCTTGCATATGTGAAAAAGTTGTCACCCCAAGAGCAGCCTTACACCTCAGCCTCACTTCTTGCACAAAACTTTAAACAAAATAAGGGGGAGAAAGTTGACAAGGAGTTTCCATTTTTTTTCAAAAATTGAGATATCTGCTTCCCTTTAATTTGGGGAAATAGTTGTTTGTTAATAGATAATGTATCACTCAAGGCTTTCGTTTAGAAGCCTAACATATTGAAGAATGAGATTGATTGCTTCTGGACAAAGGTCTCTAAAATATATAAATGCAGGCAAGCTAATTTCTAAAATTGGCCTTGTCATGGTATATGATGGACTAAAATTAAATCAGTTTAATCTCATGTTGAATTTGAAATTTGCTAATGAGATTAAATATGTTTTAGATCAGGTAGAACATGCGACTCTTCTTGAAGTGTAGAATTTATGGTGACCTTTGTAATCCAATGGAAATACTCTGTTCTTTATTATTGAGTTAACCGGTGCATTCTGTCCAGCAGAACCAGAACAAAATGTCAGGTTTCCCAAACAATGTTACCTTTGTCTTATCATCAAAAATCAGATCATTGGTAAAACAAATGTCCAACTTTTGATTAATTTATGTCTTACAAATGCCCTTTTGATATCTCAGGGTTATTGCAATGTGTGTTTTACAGTGGCATTTTAAAAAACTTAAACAGTACAATACTGAAGGGTGGGGTGAAAGGGGTTTGGATGTGGCTTGCCTCCTGCCCCGGCATAAATGCCAGTTATGTTGGCTAAATGGGCATTTATGCCATTGCAGGGCCACCTACGCTGGTTCTGGGGAGCCGCGGAGCAGCGCCACTCATGGGTGCCGCCGCAGCCTTGGCGGCAGCGTATGTCCAACACTGGGGCTCACGGTGGTGCCAAAGGGGGTGTTACTGGGGGTGGGGCTGACTTTAGTCAGCTCCCTAAGCCCTTTCGCCCTGGGAATGCCCCCTATTGCCGGCATTGAGTTACACCAGAAAAAATGATGGTGTAGCCCCGTGAAACTGCATAGAGCAGTTTCATGGGGCTTGAGGGATTTTCCTGATTGGTTTGCTTGCCGCGGTGCAGCAAACCAATCAGGAGGTGGCTGGGCTTCGCCGTCCCCGGGCGTACCTCTACTACCCCCCCCATAGAATTGCTCTGTAAAAGTCAAAAACGTTTACAAAGGGTGGCCTACCAGTGAAATGGATCTTTATGGAAGATGTACAAAATATATTCTCAGACGTTCTTCTGACATTAAACATGAGTTCAAATTTCTCATTCCTGTTCTTTTGATCCACGAATACTCATTTTAATTTAACTTCCCCTTTCTTCAAATCCAACCTATGATTGTTTAATTTTGTGTCATTCTTGGTTTGCTTGCACTGAATTTTTCGTTACAAAATATGTGCATTGTTTAGTGTTTTGTGTATCAGTAGATCAATATTATATATAAATGATGTAAATTGTATGTATAAATCCATTTATGTTGCTTATAAAATTCGCACAACGTGCGTATATAATGCATACAAATCTACCAATGTGAAAAAGGGAAGAACTGATACCCCTGAGAAAAAAATCAATATTAAAAGAAATGAAATAGGGAATGTTGCTCATCCATATCTGTAAGTTATAGTTGCTAGGATTCAGTACAAAATATTGTGCATTTCCCAAAATATCTAGATATGTAACCTAGGGCTATGGCTAACCTTAAAACTTGCTGCATAACTTTTAGATACAGTGAATATCAAAAGTAGAAGACAGAATCAAAGAGGATTCTGTGTCTGACATGCTACCCATTAGACCACGCTAACTCTTGGCTTTTAAAAAGGGATTTTTAAAAAAGCTATCCTCTTACTGTTTCATGAGACTAGCATCACATACTGGGCAGCCCATGACTGCATGTACTAGGTAGCCCTGCATACTCTCCAGGGCTGGTTCATGATTTTGGAAGGCCTTGGGCCTACCCCTCACTGCCACTTCTCCCAGTTTAAACCCCCCCTTACAACTGCCCATGTGCCCAAATGTCCTCCCACTCTTTTGATTACAAGCTCTCTTATGGCCCACATGCCCTTCCCTTAAAGGCATTGGGCAATGTGTGTGGTTAGGAGCATGGCTGCTATAGTTCTGGGAGTGATGCCACCATCCACAACCTGCATACCCTTCCCCAGACATGCTGGGTCATGTGTGCAGCTTGGAACATGCATGGTGGGGGGCATCATGAGTGAGCAGAGGGGAGGGTGGGCTGTAGGGAGGCATATGGGGTGGCTGTGGACTCTACTGGTATCCCTGGAACATTTACAGCTGTGGTATCTCAAGGTATGCTGATGATGGCCCTGATACTCTCTTCCCAGCAAACCTGGCTTTTGGCAGATGGCACATGAATGGCTGACAGGAGAAAATGGTGACAATTGGTGGGGCACACTGTCATCTATGGTTGTACCAAAAGGGTTTGGCAAATCCTAGAGTGTCCCATGATGTAACTTCAGGTTTTCACTAAAAGTCATGTCAGCACGTTGGCATGATACCGGAGTGCCAGTCCCCGCCCCCAGAAAGCAACCTGGCAACCCAGTACTCTCCCACCCTTTGAATCCCATGCATGCTAATGTTGCCCAGGTTTAAAAGTGACAGTAAGAATCCTACATGGCAGATAAAGTGCAATCCTATGCACAGTTACTTCAGACTATATCCATTGATTTTAATGGGATTAGGTTTGAGTAATTCTGCATAGGACTGCCCTGTAAGGCAGGCTTTAGCAAACAGAAGAGCAATGCAACATAAAAGAGACATGGAAGAGCAGAATTATGCAGTTTCATGGGGGGGGGGGTGGACTTAGGGTTGCCAGCTCCTGGTTGGGAAATATCTGGAGATTTTTGGGGTGGAGCCTAAAAGGGTGGGGTTTGGGGAAAGGAGGGACATCAATGCCATAGAATCCAATTGTCAAAGCAGCCATTTTCTCCAGGGGAACTGATCTCTATCGGCTGGAGATCAGTTGTAATAGCAGGAGATCCCCAGCTAGTACCTGGAGGTTGGCAAACCTAGGGGGAGTGCTCAGGGCCTTGGAATTAAAATGCAAAGATCTTCCAAGTCCCTATTAGGCGCTTTCCATGTTGGGAAGAAATTGGGATGGATCACAAAGAAAACAACCCCGTATACCAATATGTTCTTTGGAAAGTTTAGATATTCTAACACCCAGTTTAAGAAAATTAAAAGCCTCGGGCAAGCAGGAATGCTTAGGAACTGTTTGTATGCTTGGTTTGCTTTACAGTGCTTTTGGTCTTTAGTTTTGATTAGATTGTTTTACTGAAACATGAAGGGCATTTAGGAGGTAGGAGAGTGAATAGGATCCATTTCCAACAATATGCCTAACAGCTAAATCTGAATGTCAGAAGTAAATTATAACAACTTACATTTATAATGACAATACATTATAATTCATAGCATGGCAAAGTGTATCAAGGTTTCCTTGGTATTCTAAGAAAGTGCTGGTTTTTACATTACTATTTCGGCTAATGTACTAGTCAGGTAAAAAAAATGAGAATCAATTAGTAATACCAAAGGTAGTTAATATTTTACCATTTGGGGGCATAGATCTAAAATGTGAACAAAATGTAATACAGGTACAGATATCACATGGCTTTGATTTTGTCATTGTCTTGGGGCCAAGGCATGGTGTGCAGATGGGGTTGCCAGGTCCCTCTTCATCACCGGTGGGAGGTTTTGGGGGTGGAGCTTGAGGAGGGTTTGGGGAGGGGAGGGACTTCAATGCCACAGAGTCCAATTGCCAAAGTGGCCGTTTTCTCCCGATGAACTGATCTCTATTGGCTGGAGACCAGTTGTAATAGCAGGAGATCTCCGTCAGCCACCTGGAGACTGGCAACCTTATGTGCAGAACTGGAGGTTACTAGCTGAAAAGTCTGCTCCAGACACAAACATAAAGACAGAGATGCAGAAGAACTGAGATCCTCTTGCTTGTTCTTAGGAAGTCCTATGGCTGGGAAAACAGGGACCTGGAGGAACCTTGTTCAGGGACTAGTAGCATTTATCTCCTTGGCCCAGTTTGTTTGCACCTTAGGGGTTCTTTACAGACAGCAGTCATTCTGGTGTAATTTTGGTGTCATTTTGGTTGGAAAACAGTCACTCCAGCACTCCTAGGGGGGAAAATCCCATAGGGGATAATGAGAGTGCTGGAGGCAGCTTGTTCAGGGTGCTGCAGAGTCCATCCCCTTGGTCCAACTGATGTCAAACTTGGGGTCCTTGAGGGAAGACAGCACTCGCTCTCTCCACTGCAATTCTGACATCATTTGGTTGGACAACAGCCACTCTAGCCCCCCTGAAAAGTCCTCCATATGAATTAATGGCAGATTGGTGGAAAGGGATGGGGGGGGGGAATGTGCAAAGGAAGCTGTTTTCACTCTGTGAAAGGAAACAGAGAGACCAGAGCAAGGAATGATGGCAAATGCAGATTTTTCAGAAGAAAGGTCAGAAATTTTTATTGTCAGAGATAGAGACAGAAAGAGTGAAACAGATTGGAAAGTGGGAAGGAGATAGAGAAAGAGGAAGGAAGGAAGGAAGGAAGGAAGGAAGGAAGGAAGGAAGGAAGAAAGAAAGAAAGAAAGAAAGAAAGAAAGAAAGAAAGAAAGAAAGAAAGAAAGAAAGAAAGAAAGAAAGAAAGAAAGAAAGAAAGAAAGAAAGAAAGAAAGAAAGAAAGAAAGAAAGAAATCATGGTACCTCCCCCCAAAGCCCAGATACAAAATTATAATGATTTTTTTCTCTGTACACACCCCTAATTCACATGTAACAGTCCCCATCATGTTCACCTTGGTCCTGTGGATTAGACATACTACTAGGGTTGCCAGCCTCCAGGTACTAGCTGGAGATCTCCTGCTATTACAAATGATCTCCAGCCGATAGAGATCAGTTCACCTGGAGAAAATGGCCGCTTTGGCCATTGGACTCTGTGGCATTGAAGTCCCTCCCCTCCCCAAACCCCGCCCTCCCCAGGCTCCACCCAAAAAACCTCCCACCAGTGGCGAAGAGGGACCTGGAAACCCTACAAATTACTGAGGGAGTTTCATGGTTCATGCTCAGAATTTAATTTCCAGGCATGCTTAGGCCCAGTTTGGATTGGGACTTCAGTTTTCAGGGAGAGAGGTTTAAGCTTCTCCCCTTGGCACGTTCACCACGTGGAACGGCACCAGGCAGCTGCTCTTTGTACCACTGAGGAAACTTGTGTATACTGATGGATCATTCCAAGTCAGGAAAAAGTTTTCCAGTTCCTATTGTCCTGGAAAAGGGTCTTTGTTCTTTGGGCCATCTCTTTCTACACAGGAATTGATATCCTGCTACCTTTGTAGACTGGGAGCTGATCTGCAATCTTCTGTGTAATTGGAAAGGTAGCTTTAGTTTTATCTCTGAGCATCCACCCAGTGCAAATGCAACATTTACTTTGCAACACTAGAAATTTTTACCCAGTTACCTGGCGTGGTTGTATCAGGATATATTTTTTGTTTTATTTAGAGGTCTGAAGTAGAAATTAATTGATGACTATGTCCACAGAAAACAAGGATGCCACTCGATTTCGTATATAAGACCACTAAAGATAATTAGATCAGCTGCAGGACTGATATATAGATCAATGAAGGGAGCTTAACAGGCCTTCCAATGTTGCTGGCTTAAAGTGTTAATCGTTCATCTTTAGCTCTGATGAGCACAAAATTCGTATAAAACCTAGATGCGTATTTAGAGCAGAACAAGCTGTCTTTGAAACTGGCCAGCCACCAATACCCTTCTATAGCAGCGGCTTCCAAAATGTAGCTTTTATTGTTTTGCTTACTTGTTGTGCTGCCAGGTTACTGAAGTGAAATGAAAGCCTCCTGAAAGCCAGCTTGCGCACAGCAGATGATGTGCACAGTTGGCGTGGAGCCATTTTGCCACGGATAACCAAGTTTGTTTGTAAAAAAAAAAAAAAGGATATATATTTGCTTTTTTGTTTGTTTTAAAACTCCATTAATAGTTATAAGTTTCTGTTCAACTGGAAAACTCATTAGCACTTTTCTGTTTATGGCCTTATTTTTCCCCTCAGAACATATGCTGGAATCAAAGAGTTTGAAAGGACTCCTGTTCTGAAAGGTGCCTTCCACTGTAGTGTTAAACTTGGCTATGCTTGACTCATTGGGATGAAGCAGTTTTCCCCTCCAGCACATTTGCATGGTAAACCTGCTGTCTGTTTATGGCATTCTGCAACACAGATTACATAGAGCATGGATCAGTGGTGCAGCCTCACAACAGGGGTTTGAATGAAATACCCATTTGTCCCTTAGTCTTCTCTAATTCTAAGGATGAGGACCAAAATAAAAAAATATATATAATTTGGCCAACTGTGACGTGTGCTCTTAATGTTTCTTCCAAAACAAAATGTGCCTTTCTTTTTTAATGCTGAGTTCTGGCCAGAAGTCAGTTGGCAAGTTTGTTGCTAGAAGAAGCTGACTGTGGACAGCACTGATTGGCTAGCATTTGTTATGTTACCCAAATAACCTTCTCCAGTTTTATCCACCACCACCACCCCACAAGACAAAGTACAGATGTCTAAATGGATAACTGTGCATGGGGTGCTGTAAAAAACTAGAAGATATTTAGCCCACTGAACCATGGTGGGAAGGGGACAATTCATGGCTGAATCAGCATTCAATCACAGGTTATGTCTATAATTGAAATTTTGGAGCTGGGAGGAAACTGAGTTCACACTGTAGCTGGGGGATCCAATGTGATTTCTCTTTTTATTTTATGCCTGTCTTCATCTTAAATGGAAACAGAAATCATCCCTGAGCATACTATTCATGGTGCAGGTATAAAAAACATTCTCATCACATATTACTTCTCTCATCCTTTATACGAATTCTGATCAACAGAGGTCTTTTACTCATGGGAGTTTTACCTGGGATTTGAGGCTCTCTTGACCTACATTTTTCTGTTCCATATCCTAAAAATGCTATGCATATTATTGTTTGTCCTTGAGAAAGTCCTGGGGTTTCCAGGGTACTGCAGAACCACCAGAAGATATCTGGAAGCATCTGAGTCCCCACCCCTTGAAAACTCTACTTTGTAATTGGCTGTAGTGCTTACTGTGAGAAAAATGTCACACACACCCCAGCTCCCCTCTCCTGCACTTTGGCTTATGCATGGAAATGGTAACGATTTGACCCGGGCTGATCTCAGGGGAGATCGAAGAATCATGTTACAACAGGATCAAGAAGACCCAGACATTGTGCGGGTTGAGTGCGAGGTCATCTCTAAGGGCAGAAAACGAATGCATAATATGCATGAAAAACCAACGAAAAACTGAGTCAGACTAGTGGAGAAGGAAGTCAAATTCCCTTGTGTGAAAGACCATAGTGAGCTACCTTTTTCTTATCTCCCACAAATCCCCCATTTTCTACATCTGCTCAGATGGCTGCCTGTATATCAACCTATTAGTGTGCTGCAATCCACAATGCAGACAGAAGGATATTCTCCTTGGCATTGCAAACCACCTAAAAGCAAGAGCTCAGACTCACCTAAAAGAACCCCGTTTGCAGGGCAGGTTCAGGGAGAGCCAGCTTCAGCTACGGCAGCGGCGCAAGAATGGAGTTGGGCAAGTTACAGGCGACAGAGATCAGTTCACCTGCAGAAAATGGCCACTTTGGAAGGTGGACCCAATGGCATTAAATCCCATTGAAGTCCTTCCCCTCCCCAAACCCTCCTCAGGCTCCACACCCAAAATATCCAGGTATTTCCCAACCAGGAGCTGGCAATCCTACCTGGATTTCCCAGGCTAGATCAATCTTGTCAGATTTAAGAAGCTAAGCAGGGAAGGCCCTGGGTAGTAATTGGATAGGAAACCACCAAAGAAGTCCAGGGTTGTTATGCAGAGGCAGGCAATTGCAAAGCACCTCAGAACATCTCTTGGCCTGAAAACACTATGGGGTTGCCATAAGTCAGCTGTGACTTCACAATACTTTCCACTTCCATGTTGTAAAAATTCATGCCTGGGTACCCAAGGTTGGGTAGAAAAAATAAATAAATAAATAAGCAAACAAATAAACACACACACACACACACACATATGTTTATATAACATATATATTTGTATACAGTGAGGGAAAAAAGTATTTGATCCCCTGCTGAATTTGCCCGTTTGCCCTTTGACAAAGAAATGACCAGTCCATAATTTTAATGGTAGGTCTATTGTAGCTGTGAGAGACAGAATAACAACAGGAAAAACCCCAGAAACCCAGAAGACAAAAGTCAGAGATTGATGTGCATTATAATGAGTGAAAGAAGTATTTGAACCCCTATCAACCAGCCAGATTAGGGTTAGGGTTAGAGTTAGGGTTCTGCTGTCGACAGAAGCAATCAATCCATCAGATTGTATATATATACAACCTCTGTCAAAGTTAGGACATTTTGGAGGACTTTCATTCATAGGGTCGCCATGAGTCGGAAGCGACTTGACGGCACTTCACACACACACACACACACACACACACACACACACACACACACATATGTATGTATGTATGTATATGTGTGTGTGTGTGTATATATATATATATATATATTTATGTATATGTATGTATATGTATGTATGTATATGTATATGAATACTAAAAATATAATTTATTAGAAGCGCTAAGTAGACACTGCTCTACTAGGTTGATACCTGCAAACATAGTATATGAGAGGCATATACTAACCAGTATTACAGCTAGAACCAATCTGACCAGATGTTTGAGTAACTGGTAATAGATTTTACAACCTATACACATGCCAGGTTGGGTTTGAACTGTTTGTATATGTATTTATTTATTTCTGTAAATGTGTGCAGGCTTAACATGTGTTTTAATTAACCACTGATGAAGACCCAATAGGCCAAAACGCATTTGGTATGTGGTTACAGAGATCAACCATAGGAAATGCCATTGTGCTATTTTAATGTTTTTAAATATTTTTAACCTTTACTTAGTGCTTCTAATAAAAGATAGATAGATAGACAGACAGACAGACAGACAGACAGACAGACAGACAGACAGACAGATAGATAGATATTCTTTCTACCTAACCTTGGGTACCCTGCTTCTGTTTTCAGGTTGGGTTTTATTCCCCTCTTTTTTCTTCCTTAAAAATACATGCCACCTGTGGCAAGTTCAAAACCAATGAGGGAGAAAAGATTCAAAGGAGAACTGACACAGTGACATAGCTTTGTTTCACTCAATCTACGTAAGCTAAAAGCTTTATGGAAAGGTGAATCCTCTGTTAAAGCCACTCATAACATGATTCCTAGAAGGTGTTATGACACCTTCAGGATTGTATAATTTGTCTTGATTATTACCAGCAATCCTTCTATTTGACTCATCATCTATCTAATGAAGGTCACTATGCCCTGAATTAATACCTTCTGTTGTTGAAGCAAACAACCTCACTTTTTATAGAGTTACAGAACATTGCTGCCAGATTCTGAGTATACACCTCCCCATGATGTTATTTACACTGCAGTGGAGTTGCACAGAATATATCAATGAATCCATTATTACAGATATTCGCATTTCATTTTTAAAGTTAACATCTTTGCATGGGCAATACACAATGCAATATGGCCATGGGAACATTTTTATACTTTTATCATGCTCAATAATATTGCCAGTAAATCCAAATTAAACTCCATACAGGTAAATCCCAAAACCATTTCATAGGCCACAAACGCTAGTTACCTGATTGGACAGCTTGGGATAGTTACTGGATTTCAAATCAAATCAAACCTTTATTGGCAGAGATCTTTTAAATACTACATCCAATGATTAAAATACAATAGTTGAACAGTAAGATATCAATGTGTGTGTGTGTAAAGTGACCTCAAGTCGCAGCCAACTTATGGCGACCCCTTTTTGGGGTTTTCATGGCAAGAGACTAACAGAGGTGGTTTGCCAGTGCCTTCCTCTGCACAGCAGCCCTGGTATTCCTTGGTGGTCTCCCATCTAAATACTAACCAGGGCTGACCCTGCTTAGCTTCTGAGATCTGACGAGATCAGGCTAGCCTAAGCCATCCAGGTCAGGGCAAGATATCAATAGCCTAGTTAAAACCTCTGAGTCTTAAAGTGCTATATATTCAGTGATTAAAATACAATCTTTAAACGATAGGATATCAATAAACTGGTTAAAACCTCTAAATCTTAAAGTGCTATGTAATCAGTTTGATAGAGTTTGACTCTGTGGAGGAGCTGGGTGCAGCGCTCCTAGAGAGGTTCCCAAGAATCTTGCCACCATCAATGTTGTGTGCGCATTACTATCTTTTAATAGGTAGCGCACTAGGGCCACAACTTTTTGGGCTGGGCTATCCTTAAGTAATGGTAACAGGATTTTTTCCCAGCAGGAGCGCATAAAGATCGCAGTGTAGTAAAACGTGGGCTACCGATCTGGGTTGCCTCTTTGTGCAAGCACAGAGCCTCTCTTCGTAAGGGATTTTGATGTATCTGCCTCTAGTCATTGCTGTTGGGAGTAAATTTAAGCTAGCCAGCATAAACTGGTGTCTTAACATTGGAGAGGTCAAATTTGAGAGGTAGTCTGGAAGCTTATCTCGAGCCAGATAAATGCCAAAAAAGAGTGGTGTATTTACTGGATTTAAAGTGGTACCCACTATGATGAAAATACGGGGTATCATTTTCGGTATCATCAATATTTAGTCATTCTGCTGCATTACTTTCTTGCCCATGAAAATGCCAACTAAGATATTTAATGTTTCATCCTATTCTGTGGTAACTATGAATGGCAGCTGAGCCTGAGTATTCGCCTACTCTTCAAGAACATCACAGATGGATAATTATTCCCACTACTGTTTGCAGCTACCTTCACTCTTTCTGTGCAGCCATTTTTGTTATTTTTTTCTTGGCCCCTTATGGTCACAAAGTGCCACACTGATTTTATTTATTTTAAATACATATCTTACCTCAAATAAAAACCTACAAGTAAGTTACATAAAACTATAAAATAAAACTTTAAAATGAAAGAATAGTTTTAAAACTAAATAACCTAATCATGTGAAGCAATAGCAAATGTGACTCTTGGACTATCGGTATTGTCTACTCAAACTGGCTGTCCAGTGTTTCAAGCACAGAAAGGTGTTTCTCAATTTTAATGAGATCACAGATCAGACATGGAAATTGTCTATACAAATCATGTACTCTACTACACATGAGTCACAATTACTACACAATTTGGGGGGCACAGCCCTTTCACAAAGTTTAGAAGCCAAGAAGAGTTTTTAAAAAAAATCTAAGATGATAATTTTAACCAGGGGTTGCTTTTATTGACCTTACACCTTTATATGTACAGGCAGTCTGTGATTCTGCGGTGCAAAACTATTGTATCTGGAAATTTTGATGTGTTGGCACATGATTGGTCAGTCGACCGTATTAATAAATTTGAATTTGAATTTGAGTTTGAGTTAAAATAACAGTGTAACCCACAGCTTGAGATAACATATTACTCCACAATCCTGGCAGAAGACAAATGTTTATTGAAAATCCCTGAGATTATCAGACCTACAGAGGGAATTCTACCAACATGATATCAAAGCACTGTGGTCTTTAGTGCTGTCACCCTGACCTCTGATAGAAAAGGCACTCAGGGCCAAGCTATGTGGTGTGCATAAAAAAGGACACACGGAGCCTGAGAATAGGAGAAAAAAGCTCCCCTCCCTTTCCACAGGGTGGGAGGAAAACTGGAAGCTCCTTCTTCCCACTTAGAGTGCTCCTTCACAGCCCTAAGCATACAAGTACTTTTTAGATGAGTTCCCCTTGTCTGTCTGCAAGTCCGATTACACACCTGTGACCTGACATGCATTGGACTTACCATGTAGTTATGCCCTCAAAGCACAGACTCCCTAGACATATCTAGGCAGTGAGGCCATTCCTATCCCTTCAAGAATATCAGTTTAAGACTTCTGTATGGATGGATATACTTTTGGTTGGAAAAAATGGTCTGTTACTATTTAAATATCCTTTTGAACAGTATGTACCAGCACCACTGGAATGATACAGAGTAGGGCTGTGCAAAAAACCTTTTTTGGTAAATTTCATGTTTGGGTTTATTAGCCCCGATATTTTGGGTAAACCCAGAATAAGCCGAATACCCATACTGGTAAATATGGGTATTCGGCTTATTTCTGGGTTTACCGAAAAAAGTTGGGCCTGTTATAGTCTATGGGGATTTTTTTCAAAGCTCCTGTGCGGGCATTTTTGGAGGTAGACTCACCAAATTTGACGCATGGCTGCAAGGTCACTGAACCCTTAGATGGTCACTGAAGTTTGGTGAACTTTGGGATGGGGATCCAATTTTATGGGCCAGCAAAGAGGTCGTCTCCATCCTCCAGGAATTAGCAAGCTGGGCTGTCCATTGGTTTTCTGGTTCAGAAGTTCAGCATTGCCGAGGACTGGCGGAAAAAGCTGATTAGCAGGCTGGCGCTTCAAAGTCTGGGGCTCCCTTAGTATCTGGGGCACAAAGCATAATGTCCATGCAAATTAGCTTCCAAGCTGAGGGAAAAGGCTTAAATGCAAGACAAATAAGGCACAGAAAACATTACTTTTGGTGGCAAATGACGTCCTGTGAACAGTCCTTTATTATAGTCATCAAACTTCCAATTTCAAGAGATGGTCATGGTGCGGGGAAATGAAGCCACTACTCGGGGTGACCTTTTTGAAAGCAGGTTTTCATGTGGGGGAGGTTGTGATATCGGAGCCAGCTGAAGTCTCGACCAGGGGCTGTTCTGAAGGAGACTGCTCATCCGCACGGGTGAGGAAGTCTCCTTAAGAAGCCTGGTGGTGTGAGCAGCTGTTGAAGCCAGTTCTTTTTAGTTGGAGGGTACACCCCAACAGATGGGACTGGGTGAGCCCCATCTTTTAAATAACCCTTATGCTTGATCCAGATTAACCCACTGAAAGGTAATGGTTGGTCCAACCAAGTTGGCTCCGATTACATGACCCCTACCTCAAAAGGCCCCAACTATGGGGCCCTAATAAAACCAGTCAAAAGATAGAAAAATGGGAGAAAGCACAGAGCCATGCATCTGAGCAAAGGTAAATAGCTGAATCTGAAAAAGACGAATAATTCGGCTTTTTCAGGAATCTCCTATTTAGCTGCAGGCTGATTCCCAGGTTTTGGTATTCGGTCTACCCGAAACCCAAATACTGCCGAAACAGCTAATTTTGGATTTATTTTTGGTTCAGGTATATCAATATGCACAACCCTAATACAGAGCATTTTTTCAAGGGTGAGTTATAAGCTTACCTAAACTATTAAGATAATATGGATTTACCTAATATGAAATTGCCTCTTAACTTTTTAATGGAATTGATCTTGCTTAGGTCTAAATAATAGTTGATTATAGGAATAATCTTTGGGAATAATCCAGTCTTAGCATGAAAACGCCACCCTCAGTTGAAGAATGCCCTCAAGTCTGAACATACTTCTCTGACTGAAAGCACATGCGTATGCATGCAGTCAGTGCAAAGGACAATTGTACACACCTTCCATATTTCTGTTCAGCCCTCTCTCTGTACACCATGTAAGCTATTGATGTTCTGCAGCATGATTTGCATTCCCAGAAAGGAATATTTGGATGGGGGGTGGAAGGTGCACAAGTTCTCACCACTACACACTATGGTCCCTTGTACTGCAAACATGCACACCTGCCTGTATGTAGGTGGAGTGGTGGTAGGCAAATTCACAGGTGTTGCTCCTACACTTTGATCAGGTCAGTCTCTATATTTCTTTGTGCATCAAAGAAAATTCCAGACCTGCAAAATCCCATATGAACCATGCCTTAACCGGCACTTTTCAACTGTAGACCATTTGATGACAGTATGGCTGATGCACATTCACAAAAAAGATGTTGGCTGGATTATATGAAGTATAAAAGAAAGTTGTGATTGTTTGCTGATTTTTTTCACACCATTCCGGAGAAAAACAATGTTGTGTATTGAAGAGGAAGGCATGACAAACTAGCCAAAAGTGTTCATTTCAACTGGCAGCTGAGTGTCTCCTGTGCAAGTGTAAAAGGGCTCTGAAGAAAAAATGCAACCAAAATACACAGCTGCTATTTTAACAGGTGCTAGTAAAGCATGACTCTTCTTTTCCCTTCCAAATTCTCGGTTCTTGCTCTGCTCTCTGGCAAGGCTTTCAAATAAATGTTTCTTTGAACAAATATAGTAGAGGCATGGATATCCCAGCTGATTTAACCAAAGACTCTAGAAATCTGCGCTAAAAATACCCACAACCTGCAAGCCAAATTAAGGACATTGTGGGTATTTTCACATCTGCCCAGAACCAGCACCTGTTAAAGCATGGACAGCTTCAAGAACAGTGTTCGCATAGAAGTCCCCTGCTTTCAAGTACATTCCCATGCAGCAGAGAGTGATCTGTGTATACCTCTCTTTGTGTGTACAGATTGGCTCCTTCCACTAAAATGATTGGAGAGCCCAACTCATCCCAAATCACTTGTTGCGGGTTGAAATTGCTCATCTCATAGGAGAAGCAGCAAAGAGGCTTGGAAGGACATGCCTTTAAGAGGAGACTACTCCCGTCACATTGTACAACTGTCACTAGACTTATCCAAGCCCAGTGTGGGAAGGTCTCAGGCCATCATTCAGGGTTGCCAACCTCCAGATGAAACTTGGAGATCTCCTGGAATTACAACTGGTCTCCAGCAGAGTTATCACTTCCCCTGGAGGGTGGATTTGATGGGATTGTGCCCTGCTGAGGTCCCTCGCCAAACCCAGCCCTCCCCAGACTCCACACCCAAATCTCCAGGAATTTCCCAAGCCAAAGCTGGCAACTATACCAGCATTCCTCATCAGCCACTCAGCCAATTTTTTCCATTTCTACTTTTGTTTTAGGTTTGGATTGGATTTTCTGTAACAAATCAAAAGCAGAGTCACTTACCAGCAGTTTTCAGGGCCCTCCAGCCAGGCCTCCAAATCCCATGAAGTTCAACAGCTTTTGTCTCGCTCATTTGCTCACTCATAAGAACATAAGAACACAGGAAAGGCCCTGCTGGATCAGACCAAGGCCCACCAAGTCCAGCAGTGTGTTCACACAGTGGCCAACTAGGTGCCTCTAGGAAGCCCACAAACAAGGCGACTGCAGCAGCAGCATCCTGCCCTCATTCTACCCTCAAGCCTCAACGTCAGTTGTTTGGTTCTATAGCTAGCCCTAAGACAAAACTACATTTTGAAAGTGTCTATTTGAAAGCAAATACATGTTGGAATACATGTTCATATGACTGGTCACCAGGCCAAAGATGAGAGGTCACCTTGCCACTTCATCACCATTGAAAAATTATTGTGTTGTAAAGCCTTATCTGTTACAGTCTTTTAAGCATTATAGTGCCCTGGCCTGTCTAGACAATGGCATTTGAAGTTATCTCATTTCGCTGCTGGTATATACAGTGCTTGTTTGGAATGTAATTCATGGGCTTTTATGAGCTCAGATCTATAGCAAAAGCAGATACGAGCAGGAAAAAACTCTATATTAAAGTTGGACATACTTATTTAATTTAAAAAAAAATCAAAACATGGTAACGAAATTTAACACCCCACTTATGTTTCCATATATTTTTATAGATATCAGATCAAAACAACAATGTACTTAGCTTTTTTAAAAAAAGTCTCAGATCTGATTTATCTATGAGACACACTTCACAACACAAACCAATTTTGCTGTGGTAATATCATGTCAATATTTTCTGACAGAAGACAAATGTTGTTATTATTTTGCCATTTCTTACCTTTGTAAAAGTTTAGAATTTTACAAAATGACTCTTCTTTACATGTCAAAATAGTAAGTTGGTGGGGGTGAGGGGACGCCAAAGCCATTTTTATATATAGGGACAGTGATGGATCCCGTGGCAAGGTTAAAAATTATTTGGCGGGATATTGACATTTTTTTCTAAAAAAGTGAAAAGCAAGCAGTATTTTCAGTGGATAAATGTATTTTAATACATATCAAATGGAGATGGATAAAGTACCAGAAGGGAACTTTTGACCAGATTATTATTTTTACTCATTCTGATCTGTGACATTAAAGGGTGATTTACTGATACCCTGTCAACTAAAGCTTTTTTACCCCTTATAGCAATGTATGGCCACATTGGTGATATTCCATCTTAAAAACAACAACAGACCATCTAAAGTATTTCTCATGCTTTTTTGAAACAACCTTTTGTAGATTATTAGACAGACCAAGTGCCTCGCTGCCGCCGGCATCCAGGGGGACTGGCGTAAGTCACCCTGTGCCGGAATCTGTGCCAGCCTGCATGGCGCAAGTGGCACGGTTGCCAGCGTAGGAGTCACACCAATTCCTGTGCAGCTCTGCCCCTTCCCCGGATTGCACGCTTACAGTGTGATCCTAAGCAGAATTACACAGTCTAAATCCACTTAGGTCAATGGGCTTAGATTGGAGCAACTCTGCACAGGTTAGCACTGTTACAGCCCAACAAACAACAACAACAAAACAAGGGCTTCGCATGGTGACCCAAGTCATTGGATGGCTAAGGTTGTGAGCCACAGGCTTGAGAACCAAGGGCCCTTGGGCTCATGCCTTTGGATACACCCGAGCTCTATACTGTGCCTGAGACAAGTGGCAGAGTTGATCCTCCTACTCCTTCTCTCCCTTCCTCCTCGGTTTACTCGGGTTTAGTATTCAAACTGGAGCAAGATTTTTTTGCATCCACACAACATGGTTCCCAGTAGTCCACTATCTAGGTCAGGGGTGTCGAACTCATTTGTCACGAGGGCTGGAAATGACATAAATATAAATATAAATAAATAAATAAATAAACCTTTATTACGGTCAATGACCAGCACAAGTAACCTATAAATAAATGTCACTTGGTCAGGCCAATTCATGTGTACCATAAAATTTAATGCCAGGTACAGGAGATAATAACTTTATAAGAGACACAGACAAAGCCGATTAATGATATTATTTTTTACTTTATTTTTTACTTAAAATAAAAGCATGTTTCAAACAGTAGCACTCCTACAGTATTTTCTTTTATTTAACAGTCTTTGGGACTGGGCGAAGTGGCTGCTTACGCAGGCAAGCCTGCAGCAGGCTCTCCAGCCCAGATCAGGACTGGGGGGGGGGGGCTGCCTTGGCTGGCTCGTGGGCCGGGTAACTGCTCTCAAGGGGCCGCACCCAGGCCCTGGGCCGTATGTTTGACACCCCTGATCTAGATTTTCCCCTGCTTTGCTTCAGTTTTTCCCAAATCTGGTTTGATATGATTTTGGAGGGAGGGAAAAACTGTAGTCAAAGTCTGTTTGAACACCATGTGGATGGGAAAGTGCACATGTTTGTATGTCCCACACGCATTAGCACTATTTTCCTTGTCCCAGCCCCCCACAGCCACCATCCCCCCCCCACACACACACAACAGCAGAGGACTGTTTCAGGCTTTAAAAAAGAACTGGTGATTGGCCCATCATTGTACAGTTAGGCTACAGTGATGTCTCATTTTTCAATTAGGGGAGGGGCTGTGGCTCAGTGGCAGAGCATCTGCTTGGCATGCAGAAGGTTCCAGGTTCAATCCCCAGTATCTCCAGTTAAAGGGACTAGGCAAATAGGTGATGTGAAAGACCTCTGCCTGAGACCCTGGAGAGCCGCTGCTGGTCTGAGTAGACAATACTGAGTTTGATGGACCAAGGGTCTGATTTAGTATAAGGCAGCTTGATGTGTTCAATTAGAAGCTATTACAATATGTTTTTAAAAAGCCATTCAGTCATCTGGCAGGGGGCATGGCAACCCTGACTGGGACTGAGTCAAAAAAAGTATGGGGAAAACCACTACGTGAGAGCTCCATTTCTTATTAAACTTCCTTTGCATTTGCAGCAGCAATGAGAATTGTTGCCGTGCGGAAGCAGCCCTGCAGTGAATAACTTCACAGTAAAAAAAAAAAAAACCCACGCATTTAGGAACGAAGCAATCTTTTTTCCTAAAGGTATGATTGCTGCTTCCACTTCCCCAAAAATACTTTTTACCAAGCAGCCATCCAAATGCTTATCGGATTCCAAAATAAATGGTGGTCGCCTATGCATATTTTTCACCTGATAAACACAATATCAAGTGATGACATGCATATATGGAAGAATCATCACAGAATAGCCAACACAGATGGTTCTTCCATCTCCCCTGAGATCACTTAAAAAATATTTTTTTCCCAACTGAGGAAGTTCACACATTCAATTGCAAATCATCAAGAGACGTACTGAGAGTGAACCAGCCCCAAAAGATAGGCTGGCCCTAAATATATCACACACATATGCTAAATCCCCCTTAGGTCCACAAGATTTATTTCTGTTAAATGGTTATTAATTCCAAGAGTGTCCATCTGCTTTTTCTTTGTTTCTGCTGCAGTAGTTCCATGCACCAAACAGTAATACCATGAAGTGACTTCATGTTTGTGTGTGTATGTGTGTGCGTGTGTGTTAAAAGCAACTTTCTGATTAACCGAAATAACGTTAAAAATTAAACGCTATAAAATTATAAGGCAGCCTCCCAGTGCAGAGCAGAAAATTGTTTGGACAGTTACAAAACATATAAGATGGTTATTCTTTGAATGCATTTATATTCTTGCCCGGATAATAGCTAACACAAAAGTTATAAAAGTTACAATGCAGTCTGCTAGATTAATATTTTAAGATGAAGTGTTTATGTGGTTTTTCTTTTTATCCTTAGACAAACATCCCTTTGTGATTACCCATCCCTTTTTCCCTTCTGTACCCCTAGTATAAAATAAATAAAATATTATTTTTTAAAAAGCAACTTTCTGTTTGTCATTTAGCCTTCTCAGTTCTTTTCCAGACATATAAATTGCTATCCTGGATCACATTGCGTAAAACAGCCCCACTGCTTATTTTATGCATGCTTATTATAATGGATCTTATTTTATCTTTCAGTCACATTAAAAGCATGCCCTTGTTTGGCTATAGAGCTCTATGTCTTTCTATTTTCTATTAAATACTCGTCTACTGCAAGTTGACTTCAGCTGCAAAATCTCCTAGAGTTAATCTTCTTCATTCTTCCCTCCCCACCTTTTCTATTGTTACCCAGAACCCTACTCTCAGTGAAACATGAAGCAATTAATTCCTGCTGCCAAACACAAGAGGAAAGGAACGCTTCTTCAAATATCAATTCAGTCCAATTTCATTTAGACTTAAATGATTTTTCTGGTCTTTCTTCATGTAGATACCTTTGCAGTCAATTAGCATTGTCACTTTTAATCTGTACTATTCCAGTGTTGGTCATTTCCCATTAGAGGCTTATTAACTAGCTTCTTGTGGTCAGACCGAACCTTGAGCGGTGCGATGTCAGAGAAGAGAACGCCAGCAGTCATTTTGTGGCTGGCATTTACTGAAAGGTTAGATATTACAGATAACCTTAATCACAAATAACACTGAGCGCCAGCAAATGAGCTCATAACTTTACATTTCCACCCAAACAGTAAAGCTGCGATTTGAGCAGTTTTAAGCCATTACGCAATTGAATACCTATAGTTTTTGTTGCTTAATTAAAATGTTTCCTGAATTTATTGTATTCTTGTCAAGATCTACATGCTCCAGAGGAATCACCATGAACACAACACACCCACACCACATGCAGCTTTGAAAATGTCACTAGCAGGAGAGTCAAGGAAAATCTTTGATTTTCTTCATAAGAGGTCTTGTGTGGCTTTTAAATTCCTTGTTGCATTTAAATGAGTCCAAAGTACTATATCCAATCCTACTTAGCAATTGATCTATTCGCAAGGACTGTTTTTCCATAATGGACACCTCCAGAGTTTTCTAGATATTTCAAAACCTCCTATAGGGCAGAAATGTGTTCATGATGTTGAAACGTATTTATGATCTTGGACCTGCCGGTTTGTTTTAACTTCCTTTTGTTAATTTTGCCCTTTCAGACAACCATGTAACAAAATGATTGAGGCATATAAAAGATGGGTAAAACCTAATATATAGACATAACTGTTTGGTATATTAAAATGATTATCAAGACCAAGTGAAACAGTGCACTCCTAAGCAGAGTCACGCCCTTCTTAACTCATTGACTTCAACGGACTTCAGGGAATCACTTTCCTTACTGTTTTACTGAAAATAGCTTAAAATTCCACAATGTAAAATTAATGAGGTGGATGTCTTCCTACACTGCTTGACCATGGTCAAAAGTACCATTCCATATATTGTTGTGAGCCACCCTGAGCCTGGTTTACGCCGGGAAAGGACAGGATAGAAGTTGAATTAAATAAAAATAAATAAAATAAATCCAGAACTCCAAAACGTACCTGCAAATGAGAGCTGTGTCAGGCCATTCCAAAATGTATGAAACATATTGACTACTTAGTCTCTTGGCTCTATAGCATCTCCAGTCCAGCATATCTTCCAAGAAGGTGTCAAGAGGATGAACCATGAGGCCATTAATGCATGGCTCCTTTCTCTGGTTTTTGTTCCTGTGTAGTCGCAGGCCTTTTAAATCCAATTTCTAAAAATCACATGCATGGGCTGTGTCTGCGCTCCCCTCCCTGGGCAGAGCTGAGAGGAAGCCAGCAGTGGGTGGAGGCAGTGGGGACTGTTGCAGTAGCTGCTGCCACCGCTCTGTGCTCCCATCCCCGGGTGCAGGCCAATTGAAGGTGGTCTGGGGGGAGGCGAGGGATGGCAGGGTGGGGGGAGAGAGAGGCAAGAGAGGGAGAGGAGGCAGGGTGGTGTGGGGGGAGGAAAAGGTGTCATCACCGCTGTCCCCGCTGGGCCAGGCAGTGCCTTCTACCCAGTGGGGAAAGGAACCGCCGCTGCTGATGCTTTCGGGGCCAGAAGTCTCCCGGCGGGGAGTCGATCCGGGCATCCAACTTGCACAGGCGAACTCCTTCCTCTGTTTTGCGCCTTCCATTTAAGTCGCTATAACAGAGGAAGGGGTTATCCCGGGCATGTAGCGAAAGGGGGAGGGTTGAATACGTACGTGGGTGCACAGACCTGTAGACCTCACCAATTTGCTACATTCCCGAGAGAAAAGAGGGAGAAAGTGGCCATGCATTAATGGCCAAAGAGAAGTCCCCCTAATTCCCAGCCCCACTGTTACAAAAATAAATCCTTTGTAACTTGGCAAAACCCTGTGATATAAATCAATTATTATCAGGTGCAAGCATTTATTTTGTGCAGAAATGAATGTGTAAGGGGGAGATGGGTGTAACATTCAACGGATAAACTCCCAACCTCGGCATGTTCAAGATCTCATTGATAAAGCCTAGTCCATGCCTACAAAAATAAAATGTATGGATTTAGGATCAAGGAGGATCCATAACTAGTTATAAAGAGAAATACCTCTAGGGTTGAGAGGGTGATCCCTAAGTGTTTAAAGGGAAATAGCTCAAGTGAAAAGAGTGATCCCAAGCTAGTTTAAAGAAGAAAACTGGAAAGTTGTGTATATGTTCCTAACTCCTTCAATTTAAGAATTACTGTTTGAAGAAGCTTATGTTCATAAAACAAAGCAGCGACTGCCTAGAGGTATCAGTCTCAGTACATAATAAAAGTATCAACACTTGTATGTGAACTACCTTAGATACATCTTGAATTACAAAATATCACTTGTATATAACCATCAAAATTTCCTCATCTCTATTTTTCTGTTACAAGCCACATTCATGCTAAGGCTCTTTGTTAATTTGATCCTTACATTCCCTAGAAAGGAGACAAATAAAAACATTTTAAGTTTCACTTCAAAAAGCCTTTAGTGTGCCAACTATTTCTGACCTTTATATAAATGAAAAAAGAGCATCCATCATAGTCTCAATCTTCCCTTCCATATATTCGTTTTTATGCAAATTGTATGCTTGCACAGGACTAGTATAATACAATAGAGACAAGGTCACCAGAGGGCTAACTTTTCCAGAATTAATCTAGGAGATGATATTTCCATTTTGCATGTTATGAAGCTAGCAGGAAGACCTCTGAGGTCAGCCTGGCCAGGGATTGTCTCATATAAGCAGGACCCTGCAAGGACTTGCAGGGTAAATCATATTTCCCTCTTCCCCACTATTTCCTCTTTCTCTTCCTTGAAAGCCCCCATAGCCTCTTCCCCTTAACTGCCTCCTTCTCTCCTTCCCATCTGCCAACCAACCTACTTTTGTCTCCTCCCCATCTTCAGTTTTCCACCCTTACCTATCCCGGGCACCCTCTACCCAGGAAAACTATGGCCCTTGCGTGGGGGTCACCAGGTACCACTATCTGCCTTATCTTGTATGGGCTTGTCTATGCAGGGTGCCATCATCTCGTTTGCCTCATGCATGGCTCAGCTGTGCTGGGCACCATTGTCTGCATTGCCTCTCATGGGGCTTGGCCAAGCAGGGTGCCATCATCCATGGAAAAGGCACAGAGCAGCTCCTGGATGCTGACATTGCTGGGCTTTGAATGGCTCCCAGATGCTGATGTCACCACAGCAAGGCCCAGAGCAGCTCCTGGATAGCCAGGTGTGGAGCGGTTCCTAGCATCCGCCACAGTGACCAGGTCCAGAACAGCTCCCGTACACTGCCACCACTAGCTCCAAAGAAAGTAAGTGCATTGTCTGCACCTACACACACAGACAATCCTTTTTTATTTGGGGGGGGGGGGCTTAAATCCCCCAATGCATTTTTTTTTAAGATTTCAGATTTTTCTGCAATCCTGGGGGAGTGGGGTCCCTCACGTTTGCAGGAAAATATTTACCGTCAATGTGGCCCCAATCCAGAGATTTAGATACCTACAGATGGGCGCCACAATTGATAAATATATATATATATGGATATAATATGAGAGGAGAATGGCTTTTACATCCATTAACATTTGAACTGGCGTTTCCAGGAAATTCCTGCTTAATATCTCTTTAGGCACAGTGATGTAATGTGTGGTATCCATTGGTTAGGAAGTCTCTTGAGCAGAGAAAATTACTAGTTTGGAAATAAATTGGAACTCTTGCATGTTAGTGCAGAGGGAATTAATATACAAGGTATCAACAGCCTGTTCTGACAAGGTACCAAGAGCTAGTGGTGTTAATTGCTTGCCGTCAAGAGCCAGGAGCTGGCGCACCACCTCTGGGCTGCCCAGCCACAGGATCTCCATTTTCAATGGTTTTATCCTACCTTATCTCCTTAGATTGAAGGCAGCATAACAAAAAGTTGCAAGGATACCAATGCAACATAATTGTCCATTTGCAAGATTAAGAACAGTGCACAGATTAAAACTGCAGCCCAAACTGCCAAACACCAAATGTCCTCTGAGATAAAACAACTTGACTCTACAGTCACCAGGCAGAAAATGGATGTCCCTTACTGTGCAGGTACCAAAGAAGGGTGCAAATCATGAAGAAAAGAAAACCACAGCTGCTGTGCAGCCACAAGGCTATTCGACCTGCCGCTCTAGTCAGATGGCAGCAAGATCTTGCTTGGCTCACAGGTGATTGCAGTGGTAAAAATGGTGTGTTTACCTACCAAACACATCTGGCACAAAATTCTCAGCATCCCTACTGTTGATTTCAGGCTACTTCTTTTGCTTCTTACTGCTTTCCTTCCATTCTTGTTGTCCTTTTTGTTAACTGTTCTGTGCCTCCCAACATTTGAGTTTCTCCTTCCTTGTAAGTATTCAAATAGCCTTTGATAATGGATTTGTTTCTTTCCCAGAGGCTTTGACCTCAAATTGCTACCTCTCTTTCTCCTTTCCCCTTCCTTCTGTGTCCCTTGCCCTTTCCTTGCCGTCTTGTCAGATTGTAAGCCTGAAGGCAGGATTTGTTCTTGGTTAGTTCAGTCATTGCAGAGTGCCCGATTCTTAGCTCTATAAATAACAGCAATGCTGTATTGATACAGCATTGATACTGACAAGGAGTATTCATTAACTGATTAAGTATAATTGCTATAATTACTCGTCACTGATATAAGAGCACACAACTTGCTTACATTGCGGGGAAGGGACTTCATTGTCAAGGGAATCATTCAGCATCTCATTCAAAGGGGAAATTGAATTTAGAAAGTGTCTGCCAGGAAATGTTGGCCAGTTTATTTAAATCTCCCAGTGCTGTTAACTGTAGTGGTGTAAGTAGCTGATCAGCTAGACTTTCATTAAAGACAACACGGAGGTCATTTTCAATTAGCTGTAATAAACGGTTTCCAGAGTTCATTGAAGAGAGAGAAAGAGAGATAAAGAGTCATGGAAGGGTGGGTGGAGAATGAACTGGGAAAATAGAGAAATCTTAGGGTCAGCCTAGCCAACGTCAACACTTTTTAACCCCACTTAATTTCAGTGATACTGTGTTTCCAGTGTTAAATTAATAGCATTTTAGAATGCCTATTGTCTGGGCAGATCATATCAATACTGGCCTGCAGAAACAACATTTGTGTCTTCCAAATAAGCTTTCAATAAAGGAGGTGGGCAATCAGTGCAGATCTTATGCAGATCAGGAACACTGATTTGTATTGAAGGAAGCTCACACATCTGGCCTAGGAAGCACCTAATTTGAAATAAGACTCATCAAACTCAGCTGGAAAACCTGTTTTCACTGACAGGACAAAGTCCATGGAAACTCCATAAGTACATAAAATCTCCATAAGCATGTGCAGAGTTCCTTCTTTTCATCCCTCATTGTAGAGATTTTAGAAAAGAATTCTGGGCTCACAAGTCTATTTTCTTGGCAGGGCTTGAAGAACCCAGTATTTCTTACTGTAGAAATTAAGTGATAAGAACCTATCCTTACATTTTGTTTGTATTTTAAAGGTCTGTAAAATTGTTGTTGTTATCTGTACATTCTTCTTATCCCACTTCTCTAAGGCACTGAGGGCAGCATACAGGGCTTCCTATTCCCTGTTCTTAGAATCATAGAGTTGGAAGGGACCACCAGGGTCATCTAGTCCAACCCCCTGCACAATGCAGGAAATGCCAAACTACCTCACCCCCACACCCCCAGTGACCCATACTTCATGCCCAGAAGATGGCCAAGGTGCCCTCCCTCTCATGGTCTGCCTAAGGTCATAGAATCAGCATTGCTGACAGATGGCCATCTAGCCTCTTCTTAAAAACCTCCAGGGAAGGAGAGCTTCTTACCTCATAACAAGCCTGGAAGGTAGATATTAGGGGTTGGATCCCATGATGCCCGAGAGGAAAGGAAAACGTACCTCGCATAGATCTGCTTGTGTAAGCAGCAGCATGACTGCAGCAACACATAGTGCTTTTAATATAATTTTAATGAAATTAGATTGTACATATGGAGCAATGGAATATATAAGAGGTGGCTCACATTACTTCCTTTAATTTGATTTTGAAATGATATTAGAAATATCTTGTGCTGCATCTTTTCCATCCGGAAAAAAAATAGCTGGGATACAATTGCTTTCACTTAGCACAAGCAGACAACAAGTACGATAACTTTAGCTCTTCTATTAGCACCAGGACTGTTGAACACACAGAAATCTTCTCTGGGATCCAATCCCAGGTTGAGAGAGTGACTGGCTCAAGTTCATCCAGTGAGCTTCAAGGAAGGGTGGGGATTTGAATCTCAGCCCTGGACATCCCAAACAGACGCTCTAACCCAGGGGTGGGGAACGTCAGGCCCGGGGGCTGTTTAAGTCCCGCGAAATCATTTGGTCTGGCCCTTTGTGGGTCCTGGCAGATCGCTAGCTCAGAAGGATCTAAGACTGGTGATCCACCCCCTCCCGCGGACAGGAATAGCCTCTATTCAAGGTGGATGTGAGTTTGTTTTGCCGAGAAAATGAACCTTTTTTCTCCCTTGCAGAAGAGTCAATAGCTATGGAGCTGCTAGGACTGCCCAAGAAACTGTGTTAACTCTTTCCCACCCAGGCCATGGAGAAACGTATTCCCTCTGTACTACAAGAGGGCTGGGAGTGAAAGTGGCGACAATGGAGGGGTTAAAGGGGGCAGGGGCAGAATGTGCACGGGGGGGGGACACAAGTTCTTAGACAGTGTGTCCTCATTTCATCCCTGCAGGCAGAGGAGCCGGCTGTAGAATCCGACCCTGACCATGCAGAGCAGGAGAAACTCCGGGGTGCGGCTGGATGGCTACGCTTGGCTGGTGCAACAGACCATCCTGTGCCACCAGGTGGGTGACTGCACCACTAGTTGGATGCTGCCTGCTTGCCCGTGAGGATGGGGGGGGTGGTCATCTGGGGCACCTGCCTACTTGGGGCTTGGTTGGCTAATTTTTAAGTTGATGGCCTGTGAATGATGTTATAAATATCCAGACGGCCCTTGGCGGAAAAAAGGTTCCTCACCCATGCTCTAATCATTATACAACACTGGCTCTGGGGATGCTTTAGATATCTGTGATTTTCCAGGGTTTTATATCTGTGAAATCTGTATCTTCACAGCTGAGGATAAGTGCCAGGAGCACATTTGATTGTAATTGATAATCAACAACAAAAAATCCACATTCAATGATATACAACTGGCTTAACTGGGCATCATCATGTTAGGGTTTTATTTATTTATGTCACCGTTCAATGGTTAAGCATTAATATGCTCCTTAGAGAGAGATTTGTAATTTTGAATGAGGAGTGTAAGATACAATTAAGATGACTGCCAATAGCAACCTGCACCTGGACATGATGCATAACAGTAATTCAAAACTGCTTTGTGAAAACCACTTATTTGATCATGAAGATACAGGTCCCAAAAATGCAAATCCAGTGTGTGGAAAGGTCCTCAGAAGGAAGGGGCCAGGTTTGGCACATGGGTATAAATGTGTGTAGAGGTAGATCTGGGTGGTGGAACATATCTGAGAGGAGAAAGATAATGGCAGTAGAAAGAGGAAACAATGAACTGAAAAGCAGGTGTCTGGGAGAGGGATGAGGGAGATAGGTGAGGGTTGTCTGCTCTTGGCAAAGAGAGAACGTAGGCAGGCCGCAGGCCCAGTTAACAAAGAAGGAAGGGAAGCCAACAATGCAATGGGCTTGAATTTCTTTCACCTCTTGATGTCAAATCTTTGGCAGCAGGTCACTGGAGTACAATTCCCAGGAATTGGTGAGCCAGTTTTGGAATGAATCTACGTGAATTATTGAGTGAAGTAAAGAGAGGAAGTTGACAAAGCAAGGCCCATTATATTTACAAGTGCACCAACTGTTTATCCAGGGTTTTATGACTGCAGAGTTCTTCCATGGTTTTCTCTCTCCTGCCTTTCCCCCCCAGGATTGGTACCTAAAAAGTGAAACACATTTCTCATTCTTCATTCGTGTTGCTTCAAGCATGGAGATGCCAACACTGTCAAATGCACTGGAAAGAGTCCAGAGAACCAAATGTTCTGATCGAACCTGCCAGTAAAGGGGAATCACATAGCATCTTCCAACATTTCTTTTCAAACAGATAGAAGAAAGATTAGGTGGGGCCTGATTAGGGTTGCCAACCTCCAGGTACTAGCTGGAGATCTCCTGCTGTTACAACTGATCTCCAGTTGTATTACAACTGATCTCCCCTCCCCATACCCCGCCCTCCTCAGGCTCCACCCCAAAAACCTCCTGCCGGTGGCAAAGATGGACCTGGCAACCCTAGGTCTGATTCAATAGGTAAACGGTAGGGTTGCCAACCTCCAGGTAATAGCTGGAGATCTCCCGCTATTACAACTGATCTCCAGCCGATAGAGGTCAGATCACCTGGAGAAAAGGGCTGCTTTGGCAATTGGACTCTATGGCACTGAAGTCCCTCCCCTCCCCAAACCCTGCCCTTTTCAGGCTCCACCCCAAAAACTTCCACTGGTGGCGAAGAGGCAACTCTAGTAAACGGAGTGTTCTGTGTAAAGGATGAGTTTAGAACTGAACTGAGCTTAGAAACTTACAGCGCATTCCTGAAAGGAATACCCGCACCGGGCTTAGGAGGCAAACTAGCGGCGTTGCCTCCTAAAGAGGTTTCGGCAGCGCCAAAAACCCGTGCAACACTCATAACAAAAATAAAAAGGGGCGTTCCTGAGCCGAAAGTGCTTGGGAGGCTGACTAATGTCGGCCCCTCCCCGCGGCCGGCACCATTACACCCCGGAAACGCCTCCCGGGGTGCTGGAACACCTCCCGGCTCGCCGCTGCAGCCTGTGCCGGCGGTCTGTGCCGGTGGGAGGCAGCGGCGGTCGGGGAGCGGCGCCTGGCTCTGCACACCGGTGCTGGTGCCACTCACACCGGCGTGCGCCTTCCGGGCGCCGGCAGTGTGAGCCCCTGCGCCGGCCGTAGTCGGCCTCCTAAGGGCTTTGGGCCCATTTTTCAGGAATGGGCCCTAAAAGTGCTCTTGATTTGGAAAGAGCAGTAAAAAATAATATTTGGCAGTGAGGGTAGGTTTCTGCAGTAAGCACCCCTTATGCACAGGTTAAAACTGGACCACCCTTCCTCTCGGAAATGCAAAAGCAGGGCTGTGTCCCTGTCTAGACTAGCCACACAAACAGTTTAAATTAAGTCATCAGCTACAGCTCTGTCAGGAACTTGCTAAGCACTAGAACCATTGGAGCAATTAAAAAAAGCTTGCACAGAAGGTAATTAAAAGCCTTACTGGTTCTTGCTATTAGACTGACATTTTAAATGCCATTGGATGTTTTATTGAGCCAATAACCTATTTCCCTAGTCTCCGTAAGAAATACAACCAGCATCAGTAATCCGTCAAAGTCTACAGGTACCCTGATCAGTATTCTGATCACTAGGATCTGTTTGATGACTTCAGAGGACACATTTTATTCATGAATGAAACTTATTTTAATATTGTTTTTATAATACAGCTTCATAAATAAACTCATAATACAGCTTCATAAATAAACTTATAATACAGCTTCATAAATAAGCTTAATAAGGATTTATTGTACTGCTTTTGGTTCTGTGAAACAAGGGAAATTGTCTTTTTATTGTGTGATTATAGCCCGGAGTAGATGACTTGTCTAGATAGAAGCTAATGCTCATTCAGAAGAAGTGGGAAAGTACTGGTCCCAGCGACCCACCTAAGTGTAGTTAGGTGACCCACAGTACAATCCAAATAACTCTTTCCTGGGAATAAGCTCCACTGGATAGACCTGAGTAGGATTCTGAGTAGATTTGCTTAGGATGGCACTGCTACCCACCTAAGGCACTATGACCTTGTTCTAGTGTCCATGCATAGATGGAGCCGGCATGTTCAGTCAAGATGGGGGATGGGACCTATGCAATCATTCCTACTTCCCCTCTTCAAAACATTGGCTTCTAACACCTAGATGTCATCTGTATAGGATTAGTATGACTGGGTAAATGAAAGTTTCTTTTGTTCGGTGCAGGATGTAGAAACAAGTCATTGTTCTTCATTTGTTTCATTTAATTTGTATTATGAGAACATATGCCTTGTCTGGTTATAATTTAGAAATCTTGGTATATGGGGACGACCTCCAGAAATACCTTCCGTAATTAACAAGGCTTTCGCAAGAGAACATCCCAATGGATGGTGTGGTAAAGTTGTTGTGAGCCAAACTAGATCTTCGATCTTTTGTGTTTGTTATTGCCTTTGTTAGAATGTGCCTAATACTATTGGTAAGAACGAGGGAGCTGCCATCATAGCCCCCTAAATCAGCATGAATAGCTCAGTACAGAAGGCAGATAATATTCATATTCTGTGAGCATTGTCCCTGTTATAGCAGTCCTTGAGGCATTTATCAACAATTCTCTCTTTAGGAGGAAAGACTGTTCCCCAACAACAATGTAGTTTTGTTTTCGGTTTTTTGGCTAAAATTGCCAGCTCCGGGTTGGGAAATACCTGGAGATTTTTTGGGCAGAGCTTGAAGAGGGTGGGGTTTGGGGAGGGAAGGGACTTCAATGCCATAGAGTCCAATTGCCAAAGTGGCCATTTTCTCCAGGTGAACTGATTTCTATCGGCTCGAGATCAGTTGTAATAGCAGGAGATCTCCAGCCAGTACCTGGAGGTTGGCAACTCTATTTTTGGCATACATGAAATCTGAACAATTTACACATCTGGGGAAAAGTACAAAACACCCCACTGCCCCTCATGTGCAAAACAGACCAGCAATGCTAAAGGGCAACGTAGAGTATACCTTAATCCTCCTGCAAGCCGCCGTGTTATCAGGCAATTTCCTGTTGTTCATCACAAGTGGTTTGTCCCTTGTGCGTCCTGATTTCTTTTAGGCCCCACTTTGTGAAGCATTGCTTCTCCTTCAAATGTCTGTAAGAAAGCACCCGGCCTCTTTGTGGTCCGCCACCATTCGTTATGCGCTTCTGTAGGCTCCTCAGTGCCGTTTGCTTCAATCACCGTGAATGAACAGGACAGCTAAGGCAATTTCAATTTGCCACCAAAAATCCTCCCTCCTCCAGAATGAAACTGCTGACAACAGACATCAGACAGCAATGAAACCCATTCTTTTAAAATGCCAAAACTGAACAGCAAGATTTAAAAATGGCAGCAAGACCTGACAGGTCACTAGTTATGTACTCCCACATTTCTGTCACGGCTACATTGCCTCTAGTTGTTACCATGGTTCAGCTCACCATCTTCTCCAACATTTTTTTAATATATTTATTTTCATTATTATATAGGTATACAGAAAAAAGAAACAGTGAGGGGAAAGGAATATTAAATGAATATCAATTTAACCTAAACATAAGAATTTTCTACCCCTCTATTGGTTATAATACATTATTTCCATATCATAAACAAATTAAGATTGATTTCTGAATAAACCATGTTATTATTTATATTGTCTTATTGTTATCTTTTGGTTTTGATATAATCATAAAAGGATTTCCATTTCTCTTGATGTTGTTCTAGTGTATTGTCTTTCAACGATTCCGTTAGTTGTGCCATCGTTGTGTACTCTAAAGATTTGTCAATCCATGTTTGTATTTCTGGGATGTTGTTAGTTTTCCATACTGACGCCATCATCACTCTTGCTGCCGTTATGAGATACTTCATTATATCTTGTTGATCCTTGTTCATCTTATCTGATGTTTTGTTCAAGAGGAACAGTTTGGGATCATACTCTATGCACTGTCCCAGAATACTTTTCAGAATACCTTTTTCAGAATACCTGAATTTTTTGCAAAATTTCTGCACAGCTTCACATGACCACCAACATTGGTAAAAGGTGCCCCTGGTTTTATGACATTTCCAACATAATCCCGATGATAGTTTGTTCATATTTTGTATATCACTCGGTGTCCAATAACATTTTAAGAAAGAAAACTAGCTTAAATGGAATCCTCATGGTTTCTCTTTTCATTAAATACAGTACACCCAAGCAGAGGACCTGCAAGTACTTGCAGGGTGGCATCACATTTCCCCTCCCCCACTATTTTCTCTTTCCCTTCTCTGAAAGACTCCATAGTCTCTCTTCCATTTTCCTGCTCCTTCTTCACACCTACCAGGCAGCCTATATTTATCTGCCCCCGCTCTTCCACTCTCCTGCATTCCCTCCCTCTGGTAGCCTTTACTTGAGAAAATTATGGCTCAGTTGGCCACTAGCCACCCCAAAAAGCTTCGGGTATTTACCAACCCAGAGCTGGCAACCCTAAGCCCAGCTGAGTCCCCCACAGTTGTAATAATGAAAGATCTCCAGCCACCACCTGGAGGTTGGCAACCCTAAACTGGGCTGAGCCCAGTTGCTTGATGTTGGCTGCTAGGCCATGCCCAGCTGCATAGTGGAGAACCCATAAGGACTTGCCGGGGGATACACCTTATTTTCCTATGTATCCCCTTCTGCACACTATTTCCTCGTTCCCTCTTCCTGGCAACCCCTGCATTCTCATCTTTCCCTGCTTCCTTCTCTTCTTCCCAGCCACCAATAGGTTGGCAGGTCCCTCTTCACCACCGGCGGGAGATTTTGGGGGAGGAGCCTGAGGAGGGTGGGTTTTGGGGAAGGGAGGGACTTCAATGCCATGGAGTCCAATTGCCAAAGTGGCTATTTTCTCCAGGTGAACTGATCTCTGTCAGCTGGAGATCAGTTGTAATAGCAGGAGATCTCCAGCTAGTAGCTGAAGGTTGGCAATCCTAGCAACCAACCTATCTTCCTCCCATTTTCAGTTATATTTATTCTTTATTTAAGTTATTTATACCCCACCTCTCTCCGCAATGAGGATCCAAAGAATCTGACATTCTTCTCCCCTCCATTTTAACTTCACTGTAACCCTGTGAGGAAAGTTAGGCTGAGAAAGTGAAACTGTCCCAAGGTCACCCAGTGAACTTCTATAGCAGAGTGGGAATTTGTATCTGGGTTTCCCAGATCCTAGTATGAAACTCTAATCACTGTACCACACTGGCTTTTGTGGGCTGACTGCTGTTAAACAGTAGTAACAACCAGCACACAATTCAAATGCAAACACGTATATTAAGTGCAAAAACAAGACAAACAATACAATATATACAACAAATACAAACTAGCATGGAAAATCCAATAAGAAGAAGGTGTGTAACAATAGTCTTATCCTATTTCTTTTCTTTTTTCACAGATCAAGGTTTCCAGGTAAGTATGGTATCCACTACGAGAAAGTTCAATAAGAGGACAGCTGGAGAAGATAGATGGACGTGTTGTCTAGATTGGTGTCCATGTTTCGCCAAAGCTTCATCAGCTGAACAATATCTCAATAGAAATAATTTTAATCCTATACCATAATAGGTGTAACTTCTCAGTTGCCTGCAGGGCTTGATAACAAGTCTATCTAATGATAGACTTATTATCAAGCCCTGCAGGCAACTGAGAAATTACACCTATTATGGTATAGGATTAAAATTATTTCTATTGAGATATTGTTCTTAATATTCGTGTTTGCATTTGAATTGTGTGCTGGTTGTTGCTCCTTTGTAACTTCGCTAACAGCACCAAGCCCCTTTTTTCTGGTTAAACAGTAGTAAGCAGCCAGTCCTAGGTGAGTCATGCAAGTCACATACTAGCAAGTCACCCAGTGGTTGCTGCTGGGCCTGGCCTCAACAAATCCTCCCTCAGAGGCCAAAACAAACCTAGAGAGAATTATACCTATTCCCATTGCTTTTTACTGACGGAAAGCAAGGCTTGAATGCTGGCAATACTGTCGTAGTGGCCTAGCAACACCCACTGAGAGCATCAGTTTCTTAAACCTACAAATGGCTCCTTTTATCATTTCAGGGTTACCTTGAGATAAAAAGATTTGACGGTGGTAGAGACAGGACCTCTGTCACCTTAACTGGCCTCTCAGAGACCTTACTGGCTTCCTTTTAACTACCGTTTTGTTGGCTCTGCCAGCATCCTTGAAAACCTGACAGTGCAATTTGCTTTTACCAAAGCTGTACTGGCTTATCTTTTTTCACCTGGCAACTAGCAAGGTGCTACGGTTTTTCATTTACTTTCTTCACTCTCGTCCTTTAAACCCCAGTTCATATATTAACTCTACTGCTAGTTCCGTTGTACATTTACTCACAATCTTGGAGGAAAGCTTAACTATTCTTTGACAATATTACCTTGCTCATGTGAGTTTGAGTTAATGCTCCCTAGATGCAACAATGCTCAGGAAGACTGCCGCTGAGTTTGCCATTATCTGATCAGGGCCAGAATGACATGTACTTAGGTTTCTTGCCATGATCATTATCCTGATCTCTGTACAGAAACTTGCCCTCTCTGGATTGAGCCAGTCGTGTTTTATATTCATTGATTCTCTTGTGGTACCCTCCTAGGGAAAGTTGACTACAATGTACTTAGAAGAGTGTAACTGTTTAGGATGGCACCAAAATTGTGTTAGCTTGGTTGCCCTCACACATAGCTCAGTCCTTATGAGAGCCACCATGGTGTAGTGGTTAAGAGCTGTTGTTTGGAGTGGTGGACTCTGATCTGGAGAACCGGGTTTGATTCCCCACTCCTCCACATGAGTGGCGGAGGCTAATCTGGTGAACTGGATTTGTTTCCCCACTCCTACATATGAAGCCAGCTGGGTGACCTTAGGCTAGTCACACTCTCTCAGCCCCACCTACCTCAGGGTATCTGTTGTGGGGAAGGGAAGGGAAGGTGATTGTAAACCAATTTGATTCTTCCTTAAGTGGTAGAGAAAGTCGGCATATAAAAAGGAGATCCTCAAGCACAGTTGGAATTACACAGTTTTGCATCAAGTGGAATGTTTTTGAAATATATTAATAATAATCACACCTTTGGCTTAAAACCATAAAGCATTTAAAACAGTTTGTTATTGTTACCTTATAACCAATTAGGGTTTCCCCTCAGATTCCCTTGAAAATGGAACAGAGACTAACAAGATAATTTCATATATTAAAGTCATATGGCTAGCAATGAATGATATTCCATCTTTCTCAGTTGGCTGGAGTGATATTAAAAGTCTCCTTGAAGGTGAAGGGTATAATGCTGAAAGAAATTGCAAGAATCGACATTGCTCATTGAGAGATGACATTTCATCAAGTAAAACCATGTCCATCAACAGAAATACATTTCAACTGTACTGTTGAGCAAGACTTCTAATTTTTGGGCATAATAACCCTAAAAAAGCAAGGATGATCTGAATGGGAAGACCAGCTTACACATACAAATCACTCCCAAAAATCTGCAAGAAGCCACTGTCAGCACCAGAAGAGGAATCCCTCATACCCAGATACCCTGAAATGTACATTTAATTTAGGCCCTGACCCTGGGAAACATAAATAAAACAGCAGAATATGTTCCTACTGCTGTGATGATTAAAAGTGCACCTACATACCCACCCCAGATTTATCAGTAGTACAATTCCATTAGATGAAACACAATTATCATCCATTTACTACATGATAGGATTGAAAAGCTATTTTGATGAGAACTGCAAAAGGGGCCATTTTCTCCAGGTAAACTGATCTCTATTGGCTGGCGATCAGTTGTAATAGCAGGAGATCGTCAGCCAATAGAGATCAGTTTACCTGGAGAAAATGGCCACTTTTGCAGTTGGACTCTATAGCATCGAAGTCCCTCCCTCCCCAAACCCCGCCCTCCTCAGGCTCCACCCCAAAAACCTCCTGCCGGTGGCAATGAGGGACCAGGCAACCCTGGTACATGAAGGCAAGACTCTCTCCAGCAACAGTGTAAATTTGAATCACACAATCATTAACTTATTTAGATGTTTATACCCCACTGTTGTCCACAATGGGAACCCAAAGTGGCTAACAGCTGTCCTGTCCTCCATTTTAACCTCACAACAACTCTGCGAGGTAGGTTAGGCTGAGAGAGTGACTGGTCCAATCTCACCCAGCGAATGTCCATGGCAGAGCTGGGATTCAAACCTGGGTCTCCTAGGTCATAGTCCAACCATGCTAGCTTTGGGGGAGGAATGCACTTATTATGGGCATTCAAAATTACCTGATTTTCCAGGGGTTGTTGCCTCGGTGTACCAGTCTAGCAAGTGTTCTGAGACCATGACACCACCTTAACTGAAAACTTTTCAAATATTCAGTGGGCTGGGCTTTGGAAAGTTTCTATCATGACAAATGTCAAAACATGGGCAAAGCTGCTGAAATACACAAACATGTCCCCTGATTGAAGTCAACGGCATAATTGCGACATTAAAAAAGTATTGTGTGAATCAGTCACTGAGATATTCTGAACTGCCTTCAGGAATGCCATTGGAAGGAAGAACTAGTGGCATGTTTCATTGCTCTGCTCCTGTTTTAAAAAAACAACTGTTTCTTTAAGATTTTGTTGTCTGCAGTCATGTTTTATATAATTTAATATTATACAGCGCATTGAGAATGTCAAAGGAAAAGTGAATAGTGTTTCTTTATGAAACAATAAATAAATGTGGAATACCAATGGCTTTTAAAAAAAGTGAAATATGTGGCTGCTTACTGAACAGGAAGAACGAACAGCCAGAGTGGACTGAGAGAGAGAAATGAGGCTTGCTTATGGAGACAGTATGTATGTAAAACATGTAGGTTTACTTTCAAATACCACGTGGCTCTTGTGGAATGGAACATTCCTGTCTCTTACCTCCCACTGCAGACCCCTGAACTCCTCCTGCATGTGAGGGACCCTCCCAAACAGTATCAGGGGATACATGTACATTGTTGTTTGTTTGTTTATATATTTTTCGAAACATTAATATCCTGCCTTTCCTGGTGGTTCAAGGCTGATTTGAAGGAGAACTGGTAAAAATTTACCACCTCTTGTAGACAGTAGTTCACTTCCATGGAGCCTACATTAAATGTGCCTTAAGATGCCTAGCTTAAGATACCTTCAGATCCCTAGACATGATCGCTTATACACATGCGGTTTAAATTTGTTGGATACAATTGACCACATCCTTTTAGATTGCCCCTTCTATGTAACTCTGTGGGATAAACTGCTATTTACTTTGCTCCAGTACAAGAGATACAGGAGTAATGAAGTGAAATGCAAATTTCTCTTGAGTGATCATGATCCTAAAATTATGGCTACCGTGGCTGAATTTCTTAGAGGAGTTCTTAAAGAACAAGAAAAGTTTTATTAACCCAACTTGTAACTTATATGTATTGCCCTTTGGAGGTATATTGTTGTTTTATCTCTGTCTTTTGGTATGCCAATAAAGGTTAATGAAATGAAATGAAAAATACCTTACTTTTGTACCATCTATCTGGTCTCAGCCATGAAAAACTATTTTGATGACAGCAGGCAGCAGTGATTCATTCAAGGGATAGTAGCATCGGTGTACATCTTCCATGTAAAACACTTTCCTGGGCAAGAGTGGCCAAGGAAAGGCTCTGCACAACTGAAATCAGTGTTTGCAGAAGAAGGCCATACACAGAAGGTAGATGATAGCAGCTGATCACATAAGAATATAAGAAAAGCCATGCTGGATCAGACCAAGGTCCACCAAGTCCAGCAGTCTGTTCACACAGTGGCCAACCAGGTGCCTCTAGGAAGCCCACAAGCAAGACGACTGCAGCAGCACCATCCTGCCTGTTTTCCACAGCACCTCATATATTTGGCATGCTCCTCTGATCACCAACACCAGAGATATGAGCAAGAGCAACCACAAGTGAAGCAGATGAAACATTCCTATCTGGTGAACAATTCTACTGCGTTCTCTTAAAAGCCAGGATATCCAGCCAACCAAACATCAAATACAAATTGTGAGATGGAGATATAAGACATGGATGAGAAAGGAAAGAACTAAGAAGGTCTATCAGGAGACTGACAGAGACTTATGACAAGATGGTAATACAGAGTGTTCATGTAGGTTGAAACTCTTGAGGATCATACAGAGATGCTTTGATTGGTCAGATTGCACTAATACCTTGCTCTGAAAAGAAACTGTCCAGTAACAAGCATATAACAGACAATAAAAGCACACTAACCCTCCGTCCCTCAAAAAAAGCCTGCACCTTGAACCCCATTAAAAGCCCTTGCCTATTATCCCTGCTTGTTTTGACTCCTACCCCTGGGTGCAAGCAGGGCAAGTTCCATGACAAAAGAAAGGCAGTATTTACAGGTAATAAATAATAAATGGACTGAAAATCCTCAAGGTATAATAAAGCTTTACATAACTCAAGGCTGTTCCCAAGGAACCATGGAGATCTCCAATGCACTGAAGGGCTCAACAATGCAAATAAAAAATGTAGGTGTGCTGTGAACTTCACTGTGATCATGTTTGATGGAGAAACTCACTGTGTTCAGAGTCAGCAATCAGTTGTGAGCCGATCACTCCATCTGTTCGGATTATCTTGAGCAGCTGCAAATGCCTGCCAAAAGCGGATTGCATTGGGTTTTCCCAAAACTGCACATGTGTAAGGAAGCTGCTGATGTAAGCTGATTGGCAGTCATTAGCACCGAAGGGTAGGATTTTATTGAAACACAGTATTTATTGGTGACTGATTCATATGATTTGTAAGTGGTCTGAACTGGTTTGATTTGGTTTTTCCCAAAACTGTGCATGTGCAAATAACGCTGTTGATTCAAACAAATTGATAGCCATTCACATCACTAAGGACTGCTTACATGAACACCAAAGGGTAGGATTTTATTGAAACACAGCATTTATTCATGACTGATTTGTTGGATTTATGAGGGATCCAATTGTCTATTTAAACAATTGCCAACTGAGCAGAACAGTTACGCAGCAAGGTTGGGAAGGTAGTAGACCTCAATCAGGCTCTGCACGAACCCACGTATGTAAAAAACCAATTGAACTGTACTGCATGGTTAGTAAAGAATACAGTGAAACAGCCAGTCAAACACCCACAAACAGACTGATGGAACTATTGAACTGATCGATAAAACATCATGTCTGCGGCAAACAGGACACAAGCTGAACCTGAGGCTGTTTGTGCATCCCTACAAAAATGCCCTTCAGGCCTGTGGCCTTGCATAACAGACACAATATGATTTCCTGCACCTTGTACAATCTTTCCCCATTCTAGAGCTCTCAGATTCCATTTTGGCCAGTCTTCACCTGAGATGGATCCCAAATAGGGTTGCCGACCTCCAGGTATTAGAAAAAACACAAGACCATCGTGGGAAAGTTGGGTTTCATAGGAGTTTTTCTTCATGGAAGTCGGGTTTGACTCTTTTTGGTTTATGAACTTTACATTGGACTCTCCTATGAACTGGGAATGAACTTGAATTCCTTTTGAAATATTGCTTTGGTGTATTTGGTTTGATGTTTACTAATTTTTTGGTTATTATATGAACATGAACAAATGTTTTTGTACCATACATTTTTCTAGTTGTATTTATTGTGATTGAGCCACGTGCTGTTGTTCTTATCTACTCAGACCTCCAGGTACTAGCTGGAGATCTCCTGCTATTACAACTGATCTCCCGCCGACAGAGATCAGTACCCCAGGAAAAAATAGCCTCTTTGGCAATTGGACTCTAAGGCATTGAAGTCCCTCCCCTCTCCAGACCCTGCCCTCCCCAGGCTCTGCCCCCCAAATCTCCCGCTGGTGGCAAAGAGGGACCTGGCAACCCTAATCCCAAAATCCCGTGAAGAAATGTGGATGCAACATAATTCAGTTGAATCTGTACTCCTGCAGATTTGGAAACCAAAATTAATGTGAAACAGGACGGCGAGGGCGAGAAGGAGAGGAGTGGCTGAAAGCCCAAAGGATTATCATGTCTTCTCCATTTGATATGTATCCTTGTGAACACTTTAGTTTGCTTCTAATAAGACAACAAGACACTGCAACCACTGTGTGTTGTTGACGGAGTCCAGTGTACACTGCTCTGAAACTCAGAGTAATCATAAGTCTGGCTATGGTCAGAGCGCTCTCCTTGTGTTTTATGCTGCTGTACTTGAAAACATTTCTCTGCTGAACAATGGCTGTTTAGAGATATATCCGTCTCGCAAACCAGCAAATTTACATTTAATTTATTTGTCGACATTTGACTCAGGCAAAAATGATTTGACTTAAGCGGAGTGTGGACGCTACAGTATGGAATAGTTTAATAAATGTCGTTTTAGAATTGTTTTAGCAGCGTGGCGCTGGCAAACTCTCAATTTACTTCCCCCCTTTTTTTGACCTGCCCACTCCTGAAGTTCAACTAAGAACAGACTTTTTTTATTGTTGTTGCTCAACAAACTGTAGAGAGAATCAGTACGGTATTTATCTCTACAAACATGTACTCTTCCATAGTCATTTTGCAGTTCTCAATCTAGTCAGTGTCAAGGTATTTAATATGACCCATTCTTCATAGAGAATAGTAGTCCCATTTGGCTCTTGGAGATTGATGGCGCTGCGTGACATCAATCCCAAACGCTCTGATGCAGGCCCTGGACCTCAACCAAAAGTACTATCAATCTCGTCGTGCTGTACTCTCTCCAGGTCTTAAATCAGGCTGGTTGATATCTTTCCAGTTTCTGTATGCCTGCATCAGCAGTCTGCCTAAGCATGGCCATCACTCACTACCTCTCTTCCAGCAGTGGTTACTGCTTCGGGTTTACTTGCTGCATTATTATGCTGTTATTATTACCATGATTGCTTCCTTGATTTGTGCTGGACGAGCATGAAAAAGCCCCAGTGGCTTGGTAGAAACAAAGGGTGATCGTCAACCAGCTTTGAGAAAAGGGCGAAGATACAAAAACCAGCAAAGAATGGGAACGATTAACTTATGTTGGAGAAAGCAATGCTCAGGAGCAATAGAGGTTTAGTTTGTTTTCCTTCCCCTGGCACCCAGCCACTGAGAATCAACCCTGCTCCTATCTTTATAGCTCCTCTTTCCATTAGCACCATCTTATGCTCTTTCTTGGTCGTGTTAAAATATTGAGAGAATGTAGGCAGAGTGCAGGAGAATCCTGGGAACTCGTCTTTATCAATGTATACAGTGCATAGGGCACATTGCTCTATGACACATAATGAACGACTGCATTATCTGCTCCATTATAGGTGCTACACTCACAAATGCATTGACAGGCAGGGGGGCAGTCACAGACAATGCTCAGACAGCAAATACTCTGGTTCTGAGCTCTCTACCTCTAGCTTCTACCATCAACCTTCAGCTATTGGGGGGGAAATGGCATTTCAATTTTGAAAAATTCAATTCTTAAAAAAACCCAAGTCTGCACTCTCACTCTGAGGTATTACTAAGGATGCTCAGTTCTTCAAATTAAGAGCAGGAACTCAAATTGCTTTCCAAATGTTTAAAATTAGATGGAAAATGTTCTGTGCGTGTACATTCTCACATCACTTTTCCTGTCCCTCATCCATCATCTGTCTTATTAAAAAAGACGTTTGGTGGTGGTGGTGGCTGGTGGGAGGGGATATGCTTGGCTTATGTCCACTTTGTGGCTAGCCTTGTCCACTGTGCCAGGCTTTTTCAGTGTTCGTGGGGTACAGATAGCAAATATACTTTGTGTATGCACATTGGCTGATTCTGTGTTCTTCAGGTCAGGATTCAATTTTATTTTATTAGTGTAGTAGTAATCCTTCTGCAGCGTGTAGAAAGCCCATTCACAACCACCATCAACAAGCAGATCCACACGACTGTTTTAAGCTGTGCACACAACACCACAGAATACGCAAATACAATCATATAAGATATACCTATTAATATCCAATATATAATTATATCCTTTTCAATTACCAGAGCCCCTCTGAGCATGTAGATTGTCTCTGCCCGTTACTGTTGAAACTTAGACAGCCTTTGTATATCCGGAGTCAGGTGAGAGGGTTGCAAATCAGACATATGACACAAAGAGAGTATGCAAGTTTTCAGGTTCTCCAGAACTCTTTACTTAGGCTGGATGTTAAAACATAAATGCACAAAGTTCCTTTCAAATTGAATGCTAGAGTTGTTACTTCCATCCCAGAGCCACATGCCGCCAGAGCCCATCCAGCCCCCTTTAATGATGGCGCTGCCGGACCCGAGCAGCAACACCAGGTCCGGCACACTGACAAAACTTGTTCCCCCTGCAGCCGCCCGGACCCCATTGGCCCACTTAAACCCAGGACGGGGGCAAAGTAGTACGGGCGGAAGCACAGGATGCCTCAGGTCCCATGCCTCCTGCTTCTCTCATGCATGCTGCCTTTTCGCGGCGGCAGGGGGAAGGGCCCGCCGCAGGCTCCTGGCTGCCCACCAGCCCGCCTGATGCTTCCGCCAGGCCCTGCTGCCTACAGAGCGGGATTGGGCCCCCTCTCAACCCAGGCCACCAAATCAGGAATTCCAGTTAGTCGGGGCCCGCGATTGTGTCTTCCATCCCTAGCATGAGGTCCAGAGCACAGGGATGCTTTCAGCTTATCCATCCTTCAGTCCCTCCAGCAGCGGCTGTTTCAAAGCGGGAACTACCTGCCAACCACAAGCCCCACTGGGCAATGGCTTTCTGCACTTTTTAGGAGCCTGCAGCGGCTGTCACATTGGGGACTTGTGCTCAGAAGAGCCATAGGTGGCATGTCAAAGAGCCACTGTGTGAGTATCACCAAACTAATGCTTCCAAAAGGAAAACATCTGAACTTACAAAGGAGTTGCTTTCTTCACCTGTCTTGATCTTGCTAGGGGTGAAGAAGCTGTGTTTCTTGTCTCTCTAGTGTTGCAGCCTTGCCCATTTTGCCTCCCTGCCCGACTCTCAAAGCCTGCTGCGTTCATGTTGCGTGTATTTATTAAATTTGAATGTGCTTGCACTGCCATCTGGGACCGGTAGTTCAATCCAGTCACTTCTGAGCACGTACCAGCAGGATGGACACCATGGGCCGCTGACTGCACAGGCCCGAAAGCAACACATGAACTTTAATGAACTTGATTTTCTAACAGTTAGAGCGGTTCCTCAGTGGAACAGTCTTCCTCGGGAGGTGGTAAGCTCTCCTTCCCTGGACGTTTTTAAGAAGAGGCTAGATGGCCATCTGTCAGCAATGCTGTTTCTATTACCTTAGGCAGATCATGAGAGGGAGGGCACCTTGGCCATCTTCTGGGCATGAAGTATGGGTCACTGGGTGTGTGTGTGTGGGGGGGAGATAGTTCGGAATTTCCTGCATTGTGCAGGGGGTTGGACTAGATGACCCTGGTGGTCCCTTCCAACTCTATGATGCTATTATTTTAAATGGTGCATGATCTGCCAGTATGACTTAGGGATATACACCATCCAAGCAATCCTAGTAAACGATGAATCAGCAGTGCATAACCAGCCAGTCGCCATGCTGAATGCTACTAATACACAGCTGCAAATCTGCTCAAAATGGGGCTCATTCAAACTGTTTGACTAAAGGAAACCTCCCTATTCAGAGGCGTCAGACTTCTGAATACCAGTGCTGGGCAGCAGCATCAGGGGAAGGGCTTAGCCGCTATCCCCTGCTTGTTAGCCCTTCAGGGCAACTGGTTGGCTATTGTGTGAAATAGGAGGCTGGACTAGATAGACCACTGGTCAGATCCAGCAAGCCTTTTCTTTTGTTCTTATATTAGGGTTGCCAACCTCCAGGTACTAGCTGGAGATTTCCTGCTATTACAACTGATCTCCGGTCGACAAAGCTCAATTCACCTGGAGAAAATGGCTGCTTTGGCAATTGGATTCTATGGCATTGAAGTACTTCCCCTCCCCAAACCCCGCCCTCCTCAGGCTCCACCCAAGAAAAACTCCTGCTGGTCCTGAAGTGGGACCTGGCAACACTATCTTATATTGACCACATGATAGAAATAGTGAAGAAACTGAGTTTGAACACTGATTTTATTTTTTTCCATATTTGCAGCATCCCTGGATATTACAAGCTCAAATTTTAGAGGGCACTTCGTAATCCAAATGAAGATTTTGATGCCATCTTAAACTTTCATAGGAAGCAAATTTTAGAGATAGAAGAAATACATGTTTCATGGAAGTCACTAATGTCTGTACTCCCATGTGTGATGCTTTATCCCATGTTAATGGCTTTGTCCCATTTCTAACCTCCAACAAACTACAAAATCTGTAGCTGCTTCTTGTTCTTTTCCTTATCTTCCCAAAGAAATTGCCTATTGTATTCAAAAATCATGCATCATTTTGTCAAGGACAAGATTTGTCCTCACTAGCAAACCATTGTGTAGGAGTGGGGAAACCAACCTGGTTCACCAGATTAGCGTCCACCACTCATGTGAAGGAGTGGAGAATCAAACCCGGTTCTCCAGATTAGAGTCCACCACTCCAAACCACCACTCTTAACCACTACACCCATGCTGGCTTCTTACTAACAAAGAAAATAAAACATAGAAAGACTTCCGATCTAACTTGAAAAAGTACAGTAACTGGTACCTGCTCTCCCCTCCCACTTGGAGTAAGCAGATGACTGCATGGGTAAACAGGATACTGCTGCTGTCGTTCTCAAAGCCACACATGAACACACACAAAAAGAACAACTCCTTTTCAGTTCTCTCCCCCAACAGGTATAGAAAGGTTTTCACCAATCTGAGTTCTGGGTTCTGACTCCAGCAGCCCACCAGAACTCAGTAGCCAACAGACAGCTGTTTGGACACCAGAGGACTCCAGTATTTTCATTCTGAATTATGAAAAGCATGTACATTCTGCTGAGATGGGATCTCCCAGCCTAGCTGTCTTGACAAACATGAGTTGATTGTCATGTAAATGTTGGCCCTGTCTAGGACAAAAGGTCTTATCCTGCTCTTAATCTATGACAAGCCCCACCAAAGAGATCTAAATTGGATTCTGAGAGACCTCGGGATTGCCCTCTAAATCACTTGCTCATCTTTGAAACTTTTTTAGCTGTACACTTACACTAGAACACAAGGAATTCCACTAGGAATCATTCATTCTTCCTATGGACATTATGAAATGTAAGACATGGATTCTGCATTTTTTCCTGACCTGCTCACGGACAGGTCTGCTTCAGTTTAATGCCTTTGGCTATTTATTGTTATGTCATGTTGCTTTTGAAATTAGACCTCTCATAAGGAAGTGTACAGAAAAGATGCTGGAACCCAGCTCATGAAAGTCAGAGGAGATGTTGTGCTGTAGTCCAGTGATCCATATCAAAAAGAACAGACCCTCCCCCTTATGTATTAGAGACCTAATGTAAGCTGATGATTAAACTCTCCATCATTCTTGCTAAATGTGAATGTAAAATTCTTAACAGTCTGCGAAATGTCAAGTCACCTTTCCTACAGAGATAACTTGGTGATGATAATTTATGAGCTATGTCTTTCATTAATACACCCACTATGTAAGGTCTTTAATTTTAACCTCACATCACCTTAATAATCCATGGAGCTTCTCCTAAATGGACTGTACAAATATGTTAGTAATACACGAAGAAATACAGGCTGTTACAAACAAATTTTGAACTAGAAGCCAAGTATTTTTTGCTTAGGATGATTCCAACCCAAATACAACTTCTACATAAGGAACTATATCAATATGCGATGACGGCAGCGAGAACTCTGTTTGCAATGAACTGGAAAGACAAGAAAACACCTAAATTAACAGAATGGGTTACAAAAATGCACGAAATTGCGTCTATGTCAAGACAATCAAACTTGCTTCTAAGAAAGACGATTGGTGACTACAAACAAAGATGGCAACCCTTCTATGACAGATATGTGTGATGAAATATGTATATAAAATGTGTTGAAATGTTAGACTGAAGTGATAGAGGTAGCATTAGTGTGAAAGAACTATCATTTGTTTATTTGGACGGGAAATCATGGAATATAATTATTAGAGGAAGTATAAGAAGTATAAGAAGACTATAGTTTCATAGTATTACAGTTTCTAAGCATAAGTAAGTTTATGGTTAGATAAGAAGTATAAGGCCTGAAGACGAGGTAGAGATGAAAAGAGATAGACACATTTGATACATAATCTGAATAAGTGGTTAATACAACTATTGTAAACAACATTAGCATAATAAGGGTTTATGCATTATTGGGGGTAAGACAAGGGGCATGGGTTGCCCCGGACATGGATCACAATATGTTGATACTGTCTTGTTTTCTCCCCCCCCCTTTTCCCTTTTCCTTTTCTGTACTCCATAAAAATTCAATAATATATTTTAAAAAACACAAATATGTTAGGCCACATCTTATGCTGGAATTTAAGGCCGAGTATGTTCAGAAGATGCAACAATGTATTTTCCAGGGTATGGTTGGATGGCACATGATCCAGCAACCTTGCTGAAGCTAAGCAGGTATCAGTTTGGTAGATCAGAGACCTTCTGGGAATTCTACGAATACCACATTGAGTCCCATTATGGAAGAAAGATTGGATAGAAATGTCATAAAAAATAAACTGTGTAGCCTGCAATGCCTCCTATCTAGTTTCATGCAGCACAGGACAAAATTAGGAGCTACACCTACTTGGAAGTCCTAGAAAGGGCTTTATTACCCTTTCCTAGTTCCTTCTTAGCATATAGAAAGTGGGGTATATTTTGAGTTGCCAGAAGTCTGCTCAAAGCCAGGGAGATTTCATAATAAAAGTATTCCAGTTTTATTTAGCATATTAAAAACGACTGATTACAAGAAGACCAATGTTGAACAACCACTGAGCAAATTTAAAATACATAAAACATATGTGCTTTCTTTAGTATTACATACCCTAATTACAAAACTAAAGGTGGTTTTCTAAATCCGATTGTAAGTCAAATTTGTCTTCCATTTATTCTCAGTGTCTGCACCTGTTGTAATTTTCTGTGAAATTACTACACATTCTAGGATCCCTCATTGAAAAGGTAACGCTCAGTTATTGTTGTGCCTGTAAATATCCCCTGGAACACAATCCACATTATATGAATGTACCGCCATCACATATTGCCCTGGCGGCCCCTCGGTAATATAGAGAAAGCCTCCCCTAGCCTTGAATCCACCGTTATCTCAGCTGAGTAGAGCTCCTATTCTCTGTGCGCCTGCCTATCTGCAACCCTCCCCCAGTGCACCTGCATCTGCTTACTCCACATTCTTTGGTAGTGTATTCACTATTCTGCCTTGTGTGTGTGTGTGTGTGTGTGTGTGTGTGTGTGTGTGTGTAAAGTGCCGTCAAGTCGACTTATGGCGACCCCTTTTTGGGGGGTTTTCATGGCAAGAGACTAGCAGAGGTGGTTTGCCAGTGCCTTCCTCTGCACAGCAACGCTGGTATTCCTTGGTGGTCTCCCATCCAAACACTAACCAGGGCTGACCCTGCTTAGCTTCTGAGATCTGACGAGATCAGGCTAGCCTGGGCCACCCAGGTCAGGGCATTTTGCCTTATATGGTATATGAATTCGCCTCCTTATATGAGAAGGTATCCGCCTCTTTGAATAAAATATAAACGCTTTCCTTTTCCTTGTCTGTGGTGGCAGCCCCCCTACTTTGTTTATTGGGTCTGTCCACCCGGTTCTCTGTTCGGCCAAATAAAAGAGCTGTGTTCTTTTATACCAACCTCCTCCCCATTGTCTTTATTGGGCTCTACGGATAATTGGGTCACAACATTATCTTCCAAGAAGATCTTTTCAGTCACCCAAGCCGGCCATTGGTATGTCAATGCATTTTCTGCCTGATTGACTAGGTTTCCAGCTCAATTCTAACTTGGAACATTTGTTTCCCAGTTTTTCATCCTTGCAGGCTGAAAAGTGGGGTGTGGGGGGGGGACTGCCGAAGAGTTTGACCTCTGAAGCTGCCATTTTCCTCCAGGGGACAGATCTCTGTAGTCTGGAGATGAGGTATAATCCTTGAAGAAAGCCAGGCCCCACTTGGTGGTTGGCAATCCTAGTCCCACCTGCAGAGGGAGTTTGAGGCTAACGTTGAACATCAACATAATTCATATTTAACCCTCCTCCTCCCCAAAGTTAAGAGGAATATTATGAAGGCTAGCTACGTGTGGTGTAAAGCATTATTTTACCACACAACCAATTGAGCTTTTGTTTTATAGCCATCAGTTTTGTGGCAAAGGAACATTAAAGAAAGTAACCTATTTCTTCCATGCAATAAAAGCCATCTTTATTAAATAGACTGAATTAGGATAGGGTTGCCAGGTCCTTTGCCAAGTATTTGGGGCGGAGCCTGAGAAGGACAGGGTTTGGGGAGGGGAGGGACTTCAATGCCATAGAGTCCAATTGCCAAAGCGGCCATTTCCTCCAGGGGAACTGATCTCTATCGGCTGTAGATCAGTTATAATAGCGGGAGATCTCCAGCTACTACCTGGAGGTTGGGGGAGAAATGAGACACCACTGTACAAATATCAAGAGATTTGGAAATTAGTATAGGAGCGAAACACTGCTTAAACAAAGTGCAAATACTTTATAAAAAGCTACGTGCAATAACATACAATATAGGACAATATATACAATAGGACCAGTGAAAGTTAAAGCAGGACTTTCTTTGGCATGAAAAATAGCTCCTGTCTGCATAAAAAATGATCAAGGAATACATTAGGTCACAAAATAAAATATATTTACAGACTGATGGCATGTAAGAAACTTTTTTGGGTTGGGGAAAAGTTGATTTTTCAGTTTTTTAATAGTTCCCTGTACCAAAGGTGATATTAAGAATTAAACAACTTTCTACCAGTGTTCCATGATGTTCAGTAAGGGCCACAAAGTGCCTCCTGCTAACATAGGGTTGCCAACCTCCAGGTAGTATGATGGATGCCACTATCAATGGAGGATACGGCCGTTTCAAATTCTTGGCTAATTAACAATCCTTCTTCAGTCCTCCCTATTCATATAAATAATATAAAAATTCAAATCACAATCATAATATCAGTCATAAATACTACAGAATTAATCAATAAATATTCCAATAAATATCCCAATAAAATTACTTACAGAAGGCATCTTGCATAGATTTCTACACATTTTTCATTTCGAAATGAAAAATGTGTAGAAATCTATGCAAGATGCCTTCTGTAAGTAATTTTATTGGGATATTTATTGGAATATTTATTGATTAATTCTGTAGTATTTATGACTGATATTATGATTGTGATTTGAATTTTTATATTATTTATATGAATAGGGAGGACTGAAGAAGGATTGTTAATTAGCCAAGAATTTGAAACGGCCGTATCCTCCATTGATAGTGGCATCCATCATACTACCTGGAGGTTGGCAACCTTATGTTAGCAGGAGGCACTTTGTGGCCCTTACTGAACATGATGGAACACTGGTAGAAAGTTGTTTAATTCTTAATATCACCTTTGGTACAGGGAACTATTAAAAAACTGAAAAATCAACTTTTCCCCAACCCAAAAAAGTTTCTTACATGCCATCAGTCTGTAAATATATTTTATTTTGTGACCTAATGTATTCCTTGATCATTTTTTATGCAGACAGGAGCTATTTTTCATGCCAAAGAAAGTCCTGCTTTAACTTTCACTGGTCATCTTGCATGCATATAAAGAAACCTTCATAAATCCTATGGGGGCAAAACCCCTGAAATACTGTTCATTTAGATTGCCGTTTACTAGAAGCACATGATATTTTATCAGTTGTGTAAGTCCTTCTAACTAAATTATGTTGCAATGATGATGCCATTAATCATACCTGCAGGACTTGCTATAGCAAGAGGTATCTTACATCTACTCAGGGTTTTTTTTTCATAAAAAAAGAAAGTCAATGGGATCATTTATCCTCGGTGTCTTTTTTAAAAAAAATTAAGTGAGTTAATTATTTATCATTCAAAAGCACTGGGAAAAATAAAACCGTACATTACATTACTGAATGGATTCTTCCATTTATCGGCAGTGGGGACATTCATACTCTCATTTACAAAGATAAATGGACACATATATCAAAGCCTAAAGAAGCAATGTCATATGGAAGTTGTAAGAAATGTGAGGAACATCGTCAAACTTAATTGGGTAAGGTATGTTGTAGTCTTTGTGAATGTGCAGTAGCCAAAATAAGACATGAAAGATTATAAACAAAATATATGGGATTAATATAAACATGACATGACCATTTAGGCAAAAAGTTCAAAATTCTTTTTAAAGGTCCCCACAACTTAAAGGATGAGTCCAGCAAATGAGATTCAGGTGTTTTGTTTTCAATGTCAAACTCAGTGTTACAATCAACACTAAATATTAAGATATGCATCGTGACAAGTAGCTAATATGTCTTCTGCTCCTAGTCTGTGTCAGCCTGGCTCATGAATGGTTTAGATGTGCCACATAAAAAAATTACAAGGCCGACTCTGAATGAAGAATATTTATAGCAGCTTTGTTGCCCGTCTCTTTGGTGGTAGAGAGACCTTGATGAATAGCAAGGACCTTTCTAGACATTATATAGGTCTGAATTGGCTCTCTTCTAGGTTAGGGAACGAATATTCTTGGAAGAGGCAAAGAAATTAGGGTTCGTAGCAAACTTTGCCTAACTGAACAAATGCGATGGATTATTATGTTGTATGCTCAGTTTCAGGTGGAGGTCTGTTTGCATACATGGCTATGTAGATATCTGAACCCAAATTCTATCATCACTGTGATCCAAAAACCTGGCAAAAAAACATACAGCCAGCCCAATCCTAACAGCCTGGTGTAGTGGTTAAAAGGCAGTGGTTTGGGGTGGTGGACTCTGGTCTGGAGAACCGGGTTTGATTCCCCACTCCTCCACATGAGCAGTAGATGCTAATCTGATGAACTGGATTTGTTTCCCCACTACTACACATAAAGCTAGCTAGGTGACCTTAGGCTAGTCACACACTCGCAGCCTCACCTACCTCACAGAGTGTCTGTTGTGTGTGTGGGGGGGAAGGGAAGGTGATTCTAAGCGGGTTTGATTCTTCCTTAAGTGGTAGAGAAAGTCGGCATACAAAAATTCTTCTTCATTCGTTTTGTTTTGTTTTGTTTTTAAACAGTGAACTGGTCTCTATCGGCTGGAGATCATTGTAATAGCAGGAGATCTCCAGCTATGGTTGCCAGGTCCCTCTTTGCCACTGGCAGGAGGTTTTGGGGTGAACCCTGAGGAGGGCGGGGTTTGGGGAGGGACTTCAATGCCAAAGAGTCCAATGGCCAAAGTGAACATTTTCTCCGGGTCAACTGATCTCTATCAGCTGGAGATCATTGTAATAGCAGGAGATCTCCAGCTAGTACCTGGAGGTTGGAAACCCTATTTATCGGCCTGCTGGCAACCCTATTTATTGGTCTGCCAAAGCAGTTGCCCAGAAAAGGTACAGTACATTTTTTGTGTTTGGGTAAAAAGGAGAGATCATTCACTTCCAAAAGATACATTGGAGTCATATATGTATACATTCACACATAACTGATATTGCGAAAAGCAAGGAACAGACACTCTTTAGTAGCAATAGAAGATTATCTAGTATCCAGCCCAAACAACTGTGGCATACATATTCACTTCAAGACTCTTACATGCAACTTAGACAGATCAGGTATTAATTAACATAGAAATTATTAATTCAGAACTAGACGGCATGATGACCTCAAAGTGGACACAGCTTTACATGCTATCACATAAGATTGTTCTATTTATTTATGATGAAAACGATTTAAGACAGGCAACTCTTCACTATTATGACTCCCAAAGGTTCTAATTTTAAATAAAACATAACCATTCACCCAATAGGTTTTTAATTAGCTAATTTAAAAGAACCTGTATATGAAACACTATCACCATAACCAACCCCTGAGAGATTTGGAATGGGCCTGGCAACTAAGGGCAACTAAGAATTGCTGCATCTTGTGTCGTCTATGAACTGCTAATATCACCAGCAAAGGAGAAGAATGTGTGTAATAAGTTTTAGGAAATGCCAGAAAGCATTTTTAACACACTAAACATCACTATACCTGCTATCGGACTTCACAACAGCCATAGAATTCATGCTGTTAAAGGGAATTGTCAAGATTTTGTAAGCTTGTGTGTCTTTCCCTTTTGGGGAGGGGCTGTGGCTCAGCTGTAGAGCATGATCTACTTCGCATGCAGAAGGTCCCAGGCTCAATCCCAGGCATCTCCAGTTAAAGGGACTAGGCAAGTAGGTGCTGTAAAAGACCTCTACCTGAGTCCCTGGAGAGCCGCTGCCGATCTGAGTAGACAATACTGACCTTGATGGACCAAGGGTCTGATTCCATAGAAGACAGCTTCATGTGTTCATGTGTGTTCCCTCATGGAAGGTAGTTTTTAAAAGCATGCCAGACAGATAGGCCTTTGCCCGGGCTTTCTAAGGAAAATGTAAATTAAAATGATACCCATATTGCCATGGCAAGAACAACTCTGAAGCATTATAGAACATCTCTCCAGATGACAGATTATAGCATGCTGGAAATAAAACGACAAATGGCTGCTTTTCCAGATTCTGTATATTGAAAAGTGATATACAGGATACAGCATCGCTTTCCACCTTGAAAAAAGTCAGTTCTGACTCTGAACCTGTGTCATGACTTTCGACCATGAAATACAATTGCTGGCTAGAGTGAAGACGTGAATTCACCTTGAAACCACGAAGCTGTGAACTCAACTTGAAACAGAACCGATGGGAAGTTGGCCTGTCAACACGAAAGAAGCCGCGTTTCTACAATGGATTAACTGGACCAGTTCCTCTATTGGCAGCGGTGTGTTAACAAGAATCACAACCACCACCACCACAATAAAAATGCCATATCTCACAGACCCTTGAAAAAAAACATTTTTAAATGCAGCAGGGTACTTTTTCAGTAAAGCTGCTATTTAAGCCGCAGAGTTATTGAAGCAAACTGAATCAATGCACAACAACATAGACTAGACTAGCCATACATGTGAAATTTTACCTGTTTATTACAAAGTCCTTTGGTATATGTGTTCATTACTAGCATTTTACCCTTTTGTTCATGTCAAATTCCAGGGCTGTTGTACCCCTTCCATACAACATTTTTGGGAGACTGAATGTGTAGGGCAGGGAGAGTAGCATTGTGGGAGCAAGCTCTGACCCCAGAATGTGCATGTTTGTTTGAAGGAATGTATAGGTCCTGTGAGGTTACCAGTGTATGAGTGTAGTGTTCCCATAATCAGGAACCTTGCTTTTTCATGCTCCTGATCACAAAGAGAGACACATAACTTGTATATTCTTAGCACTTTGATAGATAGGGTTGCCAGGTCCCCATTTGCCACTGGTGGGAGGTTTTGGGGCAGAGCCTGAGGAGGGTGGAGTTTGGGGAGGGGAGGGACTTCAACGCCATGGAGTTCAATTGCCAAAGCAGCCATTTTCTCAACGTGAGCCGATCTCTACCAGTTGGAGATCAGTAGTAATAGCAGGCAATCTCCAGCTAGTACCTGGAGGTTGGCAACCCTATTGAAAGACCTTTAAATGCACACATTTGTACTGTGTATTGTTTGCTGCATTCAAACTCCTGCCAATCGCACCAAAACACTTGTGCGAAAAAACAACAAATATAACACTGATGTATAAAGAAGTTGAAAGGCACTTTCTATCCTACTGGGAGCATTTGGATTTTGTTTGACACAGAGGCCATTCTGCTATATTTATTGATTTACTTCATTTACACCCCACCTTCGTTCAGCTTGCAAATGTTCCTTTGAAAAGCTATTTTTTCATACTTCTGACAGAGTGCTATGTATGTCAGTTCTTGACAACTAAAGACTAAAACTGAAACTAGACAATATGCAGATGGGTGAATACTGTCTTGGGATTTTTGTTTTCACTGCAAACACATGTTGAAGGCTGGGATTAGAATAGGCTTGCCAACCTCCAGGTGGTGGCTGGAGATCTCCCGCTATTACAACTGATCTCCAGCCAATAGAGATCATTTCACCTGGAGAAAATAGCCGCTTTAGCAATCAGACTCTATGGCATTGAAGTCCCTCCCCTCCCCAAACCTCACCCTCCTTAGGCTCCACCCCAAAAATATCCAGGTATTTCCAGGTATTTCCCAACCTTGCTGCCTTTCCTCATGGTTTAAGGTTGCCTACAATATGTAATTAAAATAGGTTGACATTTAAGATGAGACACCTTGAAAGGAAGGGGGTTGTTCAGTTATACCACAACAAACAAAAGGGACTGAGTCAATAATGCTGGAAAGGATAAAGGCCACTTATTTAAGGAATATTAACCCAGAGAGACCTAGGGTTGCCAACTGTGTGTTGGGAAATACCGGGACATTTTCAGGGCGAAGCCTGAGGAGGGCAGAGTTTGGGAAGGAGAAGGACTTCAATGGGGTACAACTCAGAAGGTGCATTACTGACCAGTAACTTTATTGTAAATTTAGAATGATATTGAATTAATGGTATAAGATAACAGCATGGAATACATAGGTGGCATTTTGAAAACCCGATCATAACTGACCAATTAAAGGAGATCTTTTAATTTATCCTATCTAATCAAGCATAAGCTGATGATAGCTGGATCTATCGGGAGAAAGTATACATTATGTTTACGCAGGATTCAATCCATGGTTAACAAATTCACAGGGTGAAAAGCTACAGTACTTTGACTCAGCGTTCTAACAGGGAACCTTGAGGTTTGAGTCCTCCCTCGTACATAGTAAATCTTTGTCTTTTCCAGCCAAGTTTATTAGTTCTGGAAGTTTACATTGTGTATGGCCTCTCATCGGCCATTTTTTATTTGCTGAAGTTTTAGATCACTGTCAAGTACTTTTTAATAGGCTCCGGTGTTTGTATTTTACCCTCTGATATTATAGATACAACAAATTCCATCTGACAACCAATAAACCTTCCCACAAACTTACAGCCTTACCTCTGTCCTATCTACAGTAGTTGTCATTCAGTGCCACTGGCAGACAGCAATAACAATGATTGATAATACGATGGTTGTTCTTGGCAGTACTGGGCTCTAAGTTTCAGAACCATACCACCAGACACAAGGGTACATGGAATACGCAAGTTGTTTGTCAGTGAGAAACACAAGCATTGGGTAACCTCTACTTTTAGATATTTACATTTATGCCAGCTAGACATTGCCCCGGACATTTTGTGAGTATAGTCTGCATAGGGGTAATGCTGATATTGGTGATTTGCAACTATCATGTGAGTATTTAACAGAAGTGATTTGTTTATAAATTGATTAAAAGTGTTGACCTGCCTCTTCACGTGACTTCAGTGATGTTGCTGTCTTCTTTGAATTTGTTTCTTTACTATATGGACTCTGACTTCCACATTACCAATGTTTGATTGTTTCACTTGTTCACATTGCCATTGGAATGTATCTTAGATTATTAGTGTAACATAGATTATTAGTACACATTAGTACACATGGTTTACTTGAAAAACCCCATTGACCTGCAATTGGTATTTCACAAGGTATTTTCATGTATGTCTGAGCATATGTTATGAATTACTAGTAAAATCATTATTATTAGTAGCCATTGCCTGGATGCTTTCCAGAATGTTTGGAGTCAGCATGGGTTTCTCAAGAACAAGTCATGTCAGACTAATCTCATCTCCTTTTTTGAGAAAGTTACTACCTTGCTGGATCAGGGGAGTGCTGTAGACATAGTTTATCTAAATTTCAGTAAGGCTTTTGATAAGGTTCCCCATAATAGTCTTGTTGACAAATTGGGGAAATGTGGTTTAGACCCTGTTACTGTTAGGTGGATCTGTAATTGGTTGACAGATCGCACCCAAAGAGTGCTTGTTAATGGTTCCTCATCTACTTGGAGAGGAGTGACAAGTGGAGTGCCCCACCTTGTTCCTTTGCTCCCTGTGCTTCACCACACTTCACAGCCTCATGTCTGGTAATAGTTCTCCTCATCAGCCCTTTGCAATCCCTTTTATTTCCTTCTTCCTCCCCTTGCCCCACCTTTTTTTTCTCTTGGTAGGGCTCCAGCCAGCTTCCCCATAAGCTTTCCCATCCCTCACTCACTCTCCTGCCAAGCCTGGGCTGGGCTGCGACCAGCTGGCCTTGATCAGTTAGCTCCAGCTTTGCAGGTCTCTTCCCCTCCCCCCCCCCACCCATCCCTCCAGTTGTGCTGCATCCATGCTCTGCCAGCATGGCTTGATCTGCCTCTTACTGTTCTGTTGGTTCCACCGCTCAACCTCCCCTAAGAAGGTCAGTGCTACTGAGCCTGCCGCTGAGAGCAGGCTAAGCTCTTTCAAGCTGGCTGACTCCTGAGTAGACTCAGCCAAGGCCAGGCCCTGCTGCAACCTGACAGGCACCTTCCCCAGCTGTGGGGCTGGCTGGCACAGCACACCTTTGGTGGGGCTTGTGTAAGCAAATGGGTTGCCAATCTCCCGGACTGGTCATGGCCACCCCAACAGATGCGTGACGGCCAGCCCGAATCGCCACTGAAAGGGCTCCTATCCTGTCCCGCGAAATAGGCAGACAAGGTATTACAGCCAGGTCAACCAGAGGGAATCCATTTTCCTGTGTGCCCGTTCCAGCAGAAGCCATCTCGCAGGGAATTGCCAAGCACGTAATCGTCGCCAATACTCCCCCCCCTCTCCCCGCATCATCTGCATGATTGATGGCCCATCGGAAAGCATTGAGATAGCAGTAACGGAGGATCGCTCCCCCGGCTTTGCAAAACGATGCACCCCGGACCCAGCTGTACATGTCTTTGTTCCAGCTTGTTAATCCCATCTACGAACAACTCCCGGTCTTCCCGGAATTGCGCAAATCAATAGGAGTAGAATAGTTTGTCTCAATTGTTCTTTGCCCCACCCCGGCAGCCGACCATTAGTATTTTCCCCTTTTGTTTCACACAGGGTAATCCAATCAGCCCCCACCCCCTGAGAGAGTATAACTGGGGTCTCCGTAGTCCATACCTTACCTTAGGTCTTCCCTTTGCATACTTGCCAACGTATACCAGGTTCATCCCGAGTGAGAACTCTCAAATGAATAGGCAGTTGTTGCTGTTAATAATGATAATAATATTGTCACTGAGGGGTTAATGGTCTGGTTCAATGTAAAAGCAGATCCTTTAGTTTTTAGTTTTTAGTTTTTTGTTTTTTACAGGGTCCGCTGGGTTTTCTCTGTCTTAAGCAGACTTTGGGCAAAAAATCTTCTTTCTCAAAAAGGGGGCTCTCCAGCCCCCCACCCCTAAAACAAGTCTTGCACAAACCATACACACTCTCCAAACACCTCCTCGTTGTGCCCAAAAAGCCTCCTGGCTAACTAATAAAAATAAAAACCCGCACTTTGCTGAAAAATCTACCTGGAGGTGGCTACCCAGAAAAACAGGGCACAGAACCACTCAAAAAGTATGGGGGCCGGGGGAAACAGGCCTGCCTCCTTCCTCCCCTGTACAGATAGGCCAGCACACACTTGGCCCAAAACCCTCCTCAAACAAAAAAACCAGAGCCTCGCAGCCCACGGGGCTTTATTATTATTATCCATTAAAAAAATGGCATCTTGAGCCAGCACTCTCAAAATGCACTCTCTTAAAACCCAGCTGGTCACACGATGAACTGAGATCCAAAAACAACAGAGGGGATGATTGGCAGCTGCCAATCATCAACAGCCACCCAGAGCTCCCACACACACAGCCAGGCAGACTCCATGCTCGCCTAGCCCCACCCCTACCCTGTTTCTGCAAAAAATGACAGGTTAGTTTAAAGAAAGGTTCCTCTATAGTACTACTATGCTAATGTTCTTTTTATATCTGGGAGTTATATATCACAAGATAGCCCATTGACACAGAAATGTATCTCAACTAGATTACTGAGGAAGCTTCCAGGGTTCCTGATGTACTCGCAAAAACACATGACAACTGGGATGACTCCTGAACATTAGCAAAGGTTATCTGCATCTCAGCCTTCTCCATCAATACCCCAACTCTTTCATCCTGGATTATTACATGTCAGTATGTCAGTGCTTCTCTCCTCCCTAACACTGTTAAGCCGACTTAACTGAGCCTGGCTTTGGCTGGGGAGGGTGGGCTAGAAATGTGATACAATAATAAATAAATAAATAAACAAACAAACAAACTGTAGTCTTCTCTTGCCTGTGTGTGTGTGTGTGTGTGTGTGCCGTCAAGTCGCTTCTGACTCATGGCGACCCTATGAATCAATGTCCTTTAAAATGTCCTATCGTTGACAGCCTTGCTCAGATCTTGCAAACTGAGGGCTGTGGCTTCCTTTATTGAGTCAGTCCATCTCTTGTTGGGTCTTCCTCTTTTCCTGCTGCCCTCAACTTTTCCTATCATGATTGTCTTCTCCAGTGACTCTTGTCTTCTCATAATGTGACCAAAATACGATAGCCTCCGTTTAGTCATTTTAGCTTCTAGGGTCAGTTCAGGCTTGATTTGATCTATAACCCACTGATTTTTTTTTGTTTGTTTGTTTTTTTGGCCATCCACAGTATCCATAATACTCTCCTCCAACACCACATTTCAAAAGAATCTACTTTCTTCCTATCAGCTTACCTAGCCCAACAGGAAACATTCACATTTTTTTTTGAAATCACAGAAACAGGAAACTATTCCACTGAAAGGAGAAATATGGTTTGATGTGTGACACTCTTTCTGTTTCCTCTGCAGACTGATATGTGACACCTTGTCATAAAAATGTTTCCTTTGCAGGCCAGTACAAGATTTCCAAATAACTATTCACTCTAATATTGTATAGTTGAAGCAAGCATTTCATTGAGAGCTAGATGTTGCAGGACTAACCAACTGAAATACCTCAGTTTTTCCCCCACTTACATTTAATATAGTCTCCAGCTTTCATGTTGAATTTACAATCTTTTTTTAAAAAAAAGAAAACCTATTATAATAAATATACACAGCTGTTCATTACTTGTTGTGCTGAGATTAAACTTCGGAATTCATTTAATGAATAGATGGCACAATATTGCATGACATTTCTAGTAACATGGAAGCCAGCTTAATTAAGTAATATGAGAGTCAAATTGATGTGTCTAATATTGGCTTATATAATTTGGTTTATGAAAATACATGCTGAAATAATATTGCTTTCCAGTTCCTGAACTGCCTGGTGAATTTGGGAAACAGCTTCCTGTTGGTTAACACTGACAGATGTGCGCTGGGTAAAAATGACTTCTAACCATTTTGGACTCAATCGTCACCAAGTTATGCTTGGGTGATTTTAGGTCACCTATTAGTGTTTAGAATATTAGCTAAGAACTGTTTCATTTCCAGTCTTTTCTAATATGGGCATCTGGGCTCTGGGTTTACAACTTTTCAGTATCCTAGCTAGTGTAGATGTACATTAACCATTTGAGAAAACATAAACTGACCCTAGAAGCTAAAATGACTAAACTGAGGATGTCGTACTTTGGACATATTATGAGAAGACAAGAGTCACTGGAAAAGACAATCATGCTAGGAAAAGTTGAAGGCAGCAGGAAAAGTGGAAGAACCCAACAAGAGATGGATTGACTCTATAAAGGAAGCCACGGCTCTCAGTTTGCAAGATCTGAGCAAGGCTGTTAAGGATAGAACACTTTGGAGGACATTGATTCTTGGGGTCGCCATGAATCAGAAGCGACTTGACGACACTTCACACACACACACACATCCCCTGAATTGAGGGAGACATCTTAAATGTCTCATTTTCAAATATTCAGGGTATCTTGTAATATCAAATTCAGGTGTGTAAGTGCTGTTGATATTCAAATTATGCTCATCTACATAACTATGTTCTGAACTCTGTTACTTAATTACATCACAATATGACAGACTATTGGTAACCTACCTATATAGGATGGGGAGAGAATGCACATATTTATTATCTAATATGATTTTTTCGTGTGGTTGTCTCTCCAGAACCTACAAGTTATCTATTTATGATACATATTGTTGATTTTCATTTATTTATTGTTTGATCTCAATTTACAGATCAGTCTAAAAATAATTACAAAAATTACTTCAAAAGTTTACACAGCTACTCTGAACACAGGGGGGAATCAGTGTTTTGATGAGCGAGAGAGAGGGACTTGGAAAAAAGCTAGCATTAGAAGAACAATTATAGCTAAAAGAACCACTCTATCCTAGTCAGACAGGGCTGAGCCACCCTGCTGTTCCCATTTTGACAGAAAACTAACATCCGTGGAGTTACAGTTGTATATAAAAGGTAAAGGTCCCTTGTACAAGCACCGGGTCATTCCTGACGCATGGGGTGATGCCACATGCTGACGTTTACTAGGCAGACTTTGTTTATGGGGTGGTTTACCAGTGCCTTCCCTAGTCATCTTCCCTTTACCCCCAAGCAACCTGGGTACTCATTTTACCGACCTCGGAAAGATGGAAGGCTGAGTCAACCTTGAGCCGGCTACCTGAAACCAACTTCCGTAGGGATCGAACTCAGGTCGTGAGCAGAGCTTGGACTGCAGTACTGCAGCTTACCACTCTGCGCCACGGGGCTCTTACAGTTGTATATACATCTGGCATAAGCTGTACCAACCTACTACAGTTCTTTTACTCCAGAAGAGTTTACAGAGTATTATGGCAGGCAAGTTATCTTGCCCGTGAATGTAGTCCAGGTAAGACTATATAATCTTACAACAATTCTCTGAGGAAATACATAGAGACTCAATCAGATATTTGTTGCATTCTGCTGAGGTGACACAAGTTGGTCATACCCAGTATGTATGTAAGCGTCCCAAGCAAGGTTTTTTCCTGCTCGTTTAAAGTCACAGACCAATGCTGGACTGTGCTCTTTCCCAAACACACACTCATACTCATTCATACAGAGTTTCTATGGCTAGAGGGCAAGCTATATCACTGAAATCTTTCTGGGAATACAATATATCTTGCCACTTGATGTCTGACGACCCATATTTTAGTCAAATTTCAAGGTAACAGTCAGTTTCAAGAGGGTTTTACATAGCTTCAATACACAATGAAACTGCAAATACACAAAATTATTTATTCACATATATCCTGCCTTTCCTTGCGGCTCAAGGAGATTTACACGTCACCATTAAAACATTACAATTTAAAACCGATAGAATAAAACCACAGATACTCCTCCACCACCAAAGATGCCTGCAGTTTATACTCTATTAACCCCACGGGCAAATAAATGGCTTTGCAGTGCCTCTTGTAGATTTCTAATGGTGGTGCTCACCTCACTTTTTCAGGGACCCCATTCCACAAAGTGAAAAGCATGGAAACTGGTAGATGCCAGGCAGGCCACCTCAAGTGGGAGAACAGCCAGTAAGCGGCAGTCCGACATTCCATGCAGCTACAAGGGCTTCCTCAGAGTCACTGGAGAGATTCTCTATATCTCCAGAGCCACCTGGAAAAGAACAGAATCCATTATTTTTTGAGGGCAGACTGTTCAAATCAGTTGATCGCCACTTAGGGTTGCCAAGTGCCAGATGGTGGTGGGCAAACCCCCGCCAATCCACCTGGCTGCCCACCGACCAACTGAGGGTTGGGGGGAAACTTGTGCTCGCGCGCCTGCCTGAGGCGCCATGACACTTTCAGTTGTAAACCGGAAGCACTGCATCGCAAGGGGCCGTTTTCCACTCAAGACTCCCAGTTTGAGTGGTAAAGGGCCTGTTGCGATGCAGCACTTCCGGGTGTAAACCAGAAGTGCTGCGATCACGTCAGCACAGCCACGTGAGCGATCTCACAACCACCAGGAAAACCTCCCGCCAGAGCAGAGGAGGGACATGGTAAGCCTACCGCAGCTGTAAGAAGGAGGAAGCAAGCTCAGCTGTGCATCCAGAAGATAGTGATTTGTCCACAACAAAGGTTAAACCTCCAGCTCCCGAATCTGATCACCAGTGAGCCCATCATAATGTGAAACAGACACATGGTTGTCACAGCAGCCATGAAGTGCTGAGTTTGACCTGACAAGGCAGGCTCAGAGTGTATGTTGAAATCCTCAAAGACAATCGTCCTCTGGGCCCTCAACACCAAAGACAGCTGGCGTGGTATAGCGGTGGTATACTGGTTAGACTGTTGGACTGTTAGACTGTTCCAGGCTTGAATCCCAGCTCCACCATGGAAGCTTGCAGGGAGACCTCAGGCCAGTCACATACTCTCATCCTAACCTACCTCCCATGATTGTTTTGGGGATAAAATGGTGGAGAGGAGAATGATACCAGCCACATTAGATTATTATTGGTGAGACTGAGCAGGGTATAGATGAAGTAAATAAAAATAAAAATTAATAAATCCAAGATCACCTTCATCAGCTTAGCCAGTGATCCTTCTGGCAACCTAGGTGGACAATAAACCAACAGTATCCCTAACCTATCCCTGGTTCCTAACACAAGGTACACACAATCAAAGCTGGCCTCTTTCTGTACTAGGTATCTGTTGATGGAGGACGAGTCATGGAAAAGAACTGGTACTCTTCCCCTCTTCATCCTCCAGTTGAAGGATAGTTAAAGACCTAATTCCTCTTCATTATACAAAGGAAGACAGTATAGTCAATGGGATCCAGCCTATGGATTATCTTGTTTTATATGAACAAAAAACACACAAGAAAAATGGCATTCTGATACTTGACTAGGTCACTTGACTAGGATACTTCATGTTAGTCTTTGGAGGCATCTTTGGAAGTAAAGGTAATGCTTTGTCTTTCCCCCATAAAATAAGGTTGTCTTTTCTGTCCCTTGCTGCTTTTGAGTGTTCAATTATTTGTTTACATTTAGCAGTGAAATTATTGCATTCATCAGAGCATTCAAAGCCAAAATCATTAAAAACAGCCCGAGTGACTACAGTTACTATCATGAAATATGTATCACCATTTCTCAACCTGCACAAAAGTTTGCAGTAACCGTAAAAGATAGACCCATCTAGCATCCAACAGAGCAGCACAATAATCAGTATTCCCTGGGATAAACTGGAGGGAGGGAAATCCAATTATTGAAATCCTACAGTGTTAGAACAACACACGAGGCACTAAAAATAAAATAGGAAAGAAAGCTAATGCATTCGGCATGAATGATGGCTAGATAATTAATGACACACAGAAACAGTGCAAAGTAAATCTATTTATGCAAAAGTAAGTATAGAAACAATAAATAGGTTTGATCCATTAAGAAAAACCATCCTTCCTTTTTTTTTCCCAACCAGCAAATTACTAGCTTTTAATTAAAACAAACTTATTTTTCTAAATTTGACTTGGCAATAAATGAACTCTTGGCTTATCTTACCTCCAGATCAGAAAGTACAATGTCATTTGTTTATTATCGCCCCAAAGAGCTTTTCCGCAAATCCAATAAACTAATAAATAGGGATGAGAAGGCCAAGCAGAGTCAGGCATTCTAAGCACACACACACAAAAAAAATATCTGTGGATTCTAGTGCACTTTGCTGGATGAATTAAGATTCAGAATTTTGATCTGAGTTTGTGAGCTACAGAGACAAAGTTGTTGGGCCATTTGCCAAGGAAAATGTTCTAATAAATTGGGGGGGGGGAAAATGTCCAAAATGAAATATTTGTACAAAATATCACAAAAATTCCTTTTTGATTGGCTGATATGGTCACTTGACTAGAACACAAGATTACCTACAGCATGATGAAAAAATGTTCTGTTCCTTTAATAGAGGCTTACTGAAATGTTATTTCCCACATGATGCAATTTACCTCTATGCTATGTAAAGCTTCAGCTGCCCATTTCCACACATTAAGCTTCTATTAAAGGGACGGGACTTTGTTATCTGGGCTGTTGGCAACTCTACTAGGACACCTTATGTTATGCTTTGGAGGCATTTTTGGAAGTAATGGTAAGGGAAATGTTCTGTGGCCTGCATAATCTTTCAGACAGAATAATCAGATTTAAAGAACTCTAGGTTTCCAACCCGTTCTGATGAACACAGATTGTGCTCATAAGCAGATATCTGACCCAGTCCTAAGTCCCAATATAGCAGAAAATAAGGGTGCATGAATTACTCTACCGCTGTAATATAAGAATCATAGTGATACAACACTGAAACATGGAAATACCACCAGCAAAATGTTCTGGGTGGGAAGTCCTAGTCATCTCGAAGTCATCAATTGAAATGAATTGGGCTGCTTTTTCCATACAAAACTTATTATCCAAACAACAGCTGGAGGAAACCACCTCAGCCTTCCAGATGCATGTACACACAGAACCAGGCTACACGGTTTTCATGCACTGGCTTTTTCAGAATATCTGATGGAATATAGATAAGAAACATGGGAAATCCTTTTTGGAATGTTTTGTGATATCATCATCATTGCTTGCATTTTTTTATTCCAACGATATGCACTGGTGTGTGTGTATGTGTGTATGCTTTAGACGTTTGTACAAGTCCCAGAGAAATCATGCTTCGGTCCTTCCTCCAGTCAGATCAGGACAATGATGTGTTTGGTTCTCCAGAGGAATTATTTGTGCACCAATCAGAATCAATATTTATTTAATATTGTTTATTTATTTAAATATTTATTTGCCACCTTTCTTTCCTAAGGAACCCAAGGCAGCTTACAACATAGGTAAAATACATAAAATAAAATACATAAATAACAACCAAAATTAAAAATAATAATTCAGGACTGCTAATAAACTCAACCAAATGCAGTCCTAAATAAAACCATGTTTGCCTGCTTCCGAAGGATTGAAAGTGAGGGGGCCAGGTGCACACTGAGAATCAGTGTGGTATAGTGGTTAAGAGAGGTGGTTTGGAGCGGTGGACTCTGATCTGGAGAAGTGGGTTTGATTCCCCACTCCTCCACATGAGCAGCGGAGGCTAATCTGGTGGATTTGTTTCCCCACTCTTACACATGAAGCCAGCTGGGTGACCTTGTGCTAATCACACTCTCTCAGTCCCACCTACCTTACAGGGTGTCTGTTGTGGGGAGGGGAGGGGAAGGGAAGGTGATTGTAAACCGGTTTGATTCTTCCTTAAGTGGTAGAGAAAGTCAGCATATAAAAACCAACTCTTCTTCCTTCCTTCCTTCCTTCCTTCCTGGGGAGGTTGTTTCATAATTATGGGGCTGCAGCTGAAAAGGCCCTCTTCTTTGATTGATGGGACAGTCAGGAGGGCCTCTCCCTGTGATCTTAACTCCCAGGCAGGAACATATGGGAGAAGATGGTCCTTCAGATACCCTAGTCCCAAGCTATGTAGGTCAAAACCAATGCCTTGAATTGGGCTAGGGAGTGGATCGGTAGTTAGTATAATTGTTGTAATATCGGGGCCGCATGCTCTCAATAGTTAGCTCTGACCAGCAGTCTAGCTGCAGCATTTTGCACTAGCTATACCTTCCAAATATTCTTCAAGGATAGCCCCAAGTAGAGCGGATTGCTATAGTCCACCCTAGATGCAACTATGACATGGGCGACTGTGGCTTGATCTGACTGAACCAGGAATGAATACAGCTGATTCACCAGCCAAAGCTGGGTGAAAGCACTCTGAACCACTGCAGCCACCTGGCTTTGTAAGGTTTTTGTGGTATCAACCACCACTCCCAAGCTGCAAACCTGGTTTTTCAAGGGGAATATAACCCCATTCAAGGAAGGAGAGATCTAGTCTGCCTTTCTACTAATCCAGATAACCTCTGTCTCGTCAGGATTAACTGCACAATCCTAATGGGGGGGGAAGGTGATAGGAGCATGATCCCAGTGTGACCCCACCACCAGCATTAGTGCCACTTGTGCCAGCTAAGCGGGCACTAACTCCAGCAGTGGGGCACTTACACTGGTGCTGGGGAGACATGTGGCAGTGCAAGCCAAGTGCGCCAGAGCAGCCTCGCCGGCAGCTTTTCCCTCTCGGCCCCGGAACGCCCCTTTTTGCAGACACCAAGCAGCCCCGTGAAACTCTATTATGATTTTCACATAGCCCCGTGAAACTCTAAGGAGGAGTTTCACTGGGCTTGAGGTGGGCTTACTTTCTTTTAGCTTCTGTGCCGCTGCAAGCCACACAGGAGGCAGTGCAGCTACGCCGTCCCCGAGCCCACCGTAAGTATCCCCCCCTTAGGATTGGGTTGTACATTTCAACTTGTTCACCCTCACCTAGCCCATTACTGACTCCAAGCACAGCTTCAGAACATCAACAGTATCCTCAGAATTAATTGGAAAAGAAAGTTAGAGCTGGGTGTCATCTGTATATTGGTGACACCGCAGCCCAAACCTCCTGTTGATCTCAGAGAGAAGAACGTATCCTGTGGAACTCCACAGGATACTATGGTTAACAGTATCAAAGGCAGCTGAGAGATCCAGCTGAACTAGCATGGTCACATGCCCCCTGTCTAGTTCTTGGTAGAGGTCAGATACCAAGACAACAAAGCAATCTCTGTTCAGAATTCCAGCCTGAAGCCAGATTGAAATGGGTCCAGGAAATCAGTCTCTTCCTAGAGCCCCTGGAACTGAGAAGCAACAACATGTTCAAGCACCTTGCCAAGGAATGAAAGATGGGAAACTGGCTGGAAGTTCTCCAATATAGGGGACATAAGGTAAAAGGTAAAGGTTCCCTGTGCAAGCACCGGGTCATTTCTGACCCATGGGGTGACGTCACATCCCAACATTTACTAGGCAGACTTTGTTTACGGGGTGGTTTGCCAGTGCCTTCCCCAGTCGTCTTCCCTTTACCCCTAGTAATCTGGGTGCTCATTTGACCGACCTCGGAAGGATGGAAGGCTGAGTCAACCTTGAGCCTTGAGCTACCTGAAACCAACTTCCGTTGGGATCGAACTCAGGTCGTGAGCAGAGCTTGGACTGCAGTACTGCAGCTTAACATTCTGCTCCACGAGGCTCTTATAGGGGACATAGGAAGGTTTTTTTTCAAAACAGGTTTAATCCCTTTTCCTCCTTGGGTATGGGTAGTACAACCCCTGCTCTCAAGGAAGCATTTACCACTCCCCTTACCCAGACAGCTAGCCTCCCTCTGGCAGTTTTATCAGACAGGAAGGGCAAAGGTTCAGAGCACAAATGGTAGGTCTCACCTCTCCAAGGATCTTGTCCACATCCTTGGACTCCACAAGCTGAAAGGTATCGATATGAATTGAACAAACAAGGACCAAGGATGCATCATCTGAATATGTATCCAGGTCGGTGTCTAACCCAGAGTGGATCTGGGTGATTTTGTCTGCCAAGGAAGTAGCAAATTGATCACAGTGGGCCATTGTGTGGTCAGAATCCAGTTCCCTGGAGAGATAGATTGACTCAATAAAGAAAGCTACAGCCCTCAATTTGCAAGATCTGAGCAAGGCTGTCAAAGATAGGACATTCTGGAGGCCACTGATTCATAGGGTCGCCATGTGTCGGAAGCAACTTGATGGCACTTAAAACACACACATGATATAAAAGCCCTGAACAACATGAAACAGCTTAGCTGGACAATTATGAGTAGATGCAAAAGTGGCAGAAAAATATTTTCACCATCATCACTGCCATGAAATAGGCTCTAACATGGGCTCAATGCCATATTCGATCAGCTGACTTTTCCGCCAGAGCAGACAAATAGATATATTTCCTTCCTTTCTTTTACTTCTCCCTTTTCACATGTCCCTCTCCCATTTTAGATGTGATAACTGGACTTCTACACTGCCTGCATTAAAATGTATGCTAGTCATTATATGGTATATCTGGTATCTGGGAGTCATGGTATGTGGGATGTACATTTTTTTCTGGAATCTGTATGAGAGGAACTAATTGTGATAATGATAAAGTGTATAACATGTTTTATGAGGAATTCCTTACCTTTTCCCTTGGTTTAATGATATTGTGTGTGTGTGCTAAGTGCTGTCAAGTTGCTTCCAACTCATGGCGACCCTATGAATGAAAGTCCTCCAAAATGTCCTGTCTTTGACTGTCTTGCTCAGATCTTGCAAACTGAAGGCTGTGGCTTCCTTTATTGAGCCCATCCATCTCTTGTTGGGGCTTCCTCTTTTCCTGCTGCCCTCAACTTTTCCTAGCATGACTGTCTTTTCCAGTGACTCTTGTTGTCTCATGACGTGACCAAAATACGACAGCCTCAGTTTAGTCATTTTAGCTTCTAGGGTCAGTTCAGGCTTGATTTGATCTATAACCCACTGATTTGTTTTTTTGGCAGTCCACGGTATCCGTAACACTCTCCTCCAACACCACATTTCAAAGGAATCTATTTTCTTCCTATCAGCTTTCTGTCCAGCTTTCACACCCATACATAGTAATAGGGAATACGATGGCATGAATTAATCCAGTCTTGGTGGCCAGTGACACATCCTTACACTTCAAAAACTTTTCTAGCTCCTTCATGGCTGCCCTTCCCAGTCTCAGTCTCCTTCTGATTTCTTGGCTGCAGTCTCCTTTTGGTTGATGGTGGAGCCAAGGAATAGAAAGTCTTGAACAATAATGATATTAGACTTAATGATATTAGACTACCTAATTATAATTCATGTGTACTGCAATGACAGGATAATCCAAATCCTATGTATATAAAAGCATTTCCTACTATTAACATTTTGACCTGTAATTTTGGGGTCATTGTTTGTTTAGAAGGATATCAGGTACCAACATAGCACAGTTCTGAACTAGCATCCTCCAGTATGCATTTTGGAGATATACCATTTATTCTTGATGTTTTGTGTGCATGCATGGAAATTAGGCAACATTTTTTGTGTTAGAACAAAGGAATCTGACACATCAATCCCGTGAAATTTATGGTTTCACAATTCCAATGTGCCTATCGATCTTGCTACAAGGAGCTCAGAGCAGCATATTTAGTTCTTTTATCTTCACAACAACCCTGTGAAGAAGGTTATGCTGAGAGTAACATGAACAAGATCACCTGGATCTCCAGTTTTATAGCGTAATCCAAAGAGGGGGGGTAATTTCGCCACAGCTGGGGACAGCACAGCCATGGCGCAGCTTGGCCACCTCCTGAGCGGTTAGCTATGCTGAGGTGAAGCAAGCTGCACAGGCAAATTCCCCAAAACCCCATTGAACTGCTGTATGCAATTCCATGGGGCTATGCCACCATTTTTGCTGGCGTAAGTTCACCCTGACAAAACTGGCCATTCCTGGGGCGAAAGGGCTTAGGAGCTGAATAAAGTCAGCCCCGCCCCCAGGAATACCCCCTTTGGTTCGTCCCTATTGGAGGAGCGCTGCCATGGAGGCTGCACCAGCACCTGTGCCTTGCGCTACTGTGCCGCTCCCCGGTGCCGGCGTTAGTGGCCTGCCGCTGGTGTTAGTGCCCATTTGGATGGCACAAGTGGCACTTACACCAGCGCAGGGGTCACACCGCCTCCAAAGGCGCTGAGGATTGCATGGTTAGTCTTACCACTGCACAACACTAGTGCTCACGCAATGCCCTCCCAATTTGTGCTAGAGACAGCAACTCTATCTTATTCTGTGAAACCCTCTAATATTAAAAGCTCCATTCAGGCATAAAATGCACTACAAATGTTAGCTATTTTTAGTGGCATGAGATTTCCACAACCTTTGACTCAGAACCTCCCACTAAGAGCCTCCTTTCAGAAGGATGGAGCTCTAAGGTCTGCCTATATTATTTAAACCAGCAATTAGAACCAGATGCTACCACACTTTATATTTAGACACCAAGTTTCAGCATCTTCCATAGAAAGAACAGTCTTGAAGGACAGAAGAAATTATTTTTTAAAAATGCAATTACAGCATATTGTTTTTATCCCCTCTCATTAATTTACCTGATTGCAGAGAAAAATTAAACTAATTTATATTTAAATTTGAAATTGGACCAGTGAGCAATTGAGCATCTTCTTCCACGACTCATGCGTGAGACAGAATGTAGCTTCAGTATATATTTAACATGATATTAAATCAGCCCCTCGTCATAAAGTGCAGAAATGTAGCAATGTACATATAAGTCCATGTGTTCCTTTCACTCCTCCTGACATGAAATACAACATCATTACTTGGTACTAAAAATATCTACTTTGATATTTAGATGCCTATAAGGTACTCATTAGACAAGCCAGATTAAAATAAGCTTCTTTAACAGTAATCCCCAAATATTCATGAAATAAGCTTTACATGAAATTGGACCTGTTAAGTGGGAAGTCATCCTTCATCATCACACTAAGATACAGAGTGCCAGATGTTCACCAGCCATTCAAAGCACCATCCTCTCCTGAGACCAAACCCAGTGTTTTACTGACAAAGTATGCATTTTCTGTTTTCTTCCAATACTTTTTTTTTTAATTTTGTGATATATACTGCTATATGGTATGGAGTCAAGAAACTCAATCACGTTTTTTAAAAAATAAATCCTTTCCTATCTCCTTTTGAGTTGTCGGGTAATGACTAAAGATTGCTTGTTAACTCCCCTAGATCAATCACTTAAACAGTTTTCATCAGTCTATTGAGTATGTTTACGTCAGTGCTTGGAGAAAGCTAGGAGGTCTTTAAAATTCAGAATGCACCATAAGTACAGTTTGGGAATTCCAGCTTTTCAGAAGCTCGGCTAGGAAAAGAACTAAACTTATGGCAGACAAAAAGTATCTGCTGAAATGGCAGCTATGTCTAATTCTCCTTCTTTCCCCTTTGATGTCTTGTGAAGCTCACTTCATAATGTGGTAACATCATGCTGTGAGTCTCTCCCCCACCCCATGCCTGATCATTAGCTGCCTCTTAAGGGGACAGAAAACTCATGATATCACATCACACACTGAGCTTTACTAGACTTTACAGGAAAGAGGAGGAGATCAAGGTAGGAGGCTGTATTTTTGGTGGTAGCACCACGTCTATAATTTCTATGCTAAGGTATTATCCCATCACAGAACTGACAGATGTCTGAATGGGGAGCCACATTGCCATTATTCCAAAGCTGAAAACCACTTCAAAGAGCTTTTCTTTCTTTACCGGAACTGAACTCAAAACAATTCTGTGGCCCTGAAGCTGAACCAGCACAAAGCCCCCCAAGTAACCAATTCAAAATAATTGGTTCACTAATCAGATTTTCAGGTACTACTTTTGTTACCATGTCACTCGTATACTTCCTTTCTTCACGGGGTTGCCAGGTCCCTCTTCGCCACTGGCGGGAGGCTTTGGGGGCGGAGCCTGAGGAGGGCAGGGTTTGGGGTGGGGAGGGACTTCAATGCCATAGAGTCCAATGGCCAAATCGGCCATTTTCTCCAGGTGAACTGATCTCTATCGGCTGGAGATCAGTTATAATAGCAGGAGATCTCCAGCTAGTACCTGGAGGTTGGCAACCCTGTTTCTTCATGTCCTACCCTCAAAAGTTCCCACTATGCCAGGCCTGTGTCTAGCAATTGAGTCTTTTGTTGGTTTGTGTACCGATATTCTTCTTTCAAAAGAAGGCAAAAGGCAGTGAGACAGGATTCAGAACTTTGTTGGGAAAGGTGGGGGCAGGGAGACTGCTATTAATCAGTGCTTTAATTACAAAAATCAGAGACCCCAGAGTTACGCTTGCCTGAAAATCACTAACAATCATCATATGTTGGTGTGTGTGGTTGCTGTTCAGTGGGGTGGGAAGAAGCCCTCTCCACTCCAGGAGCAGCTAGGAACTGAGAATGGCCCTGGAGCAAGCCAAGCTGAGCAGCCCCTCTGGCTCTACAAGTCAGTGCTGCAGGGGTAGGGTTTCCAGGTCCCTCTTTGCCACTAGCAGGAAGTTTTTGGGGCGGAGCCTGAGGAGGGCCGGGTTTGGGGAAGGGAGGGACCTCAATGCCATAGAGTCCAATGGCCAAAGTGGCCATTTCCTCCAGGTGAACTGATCTCTATTGGCTGGAGATCACTTATAATAGCAGGAGATCTCCAGCTAGTACCTGGAAGTTGGCAACCCTATACAGGGGCCATATAGCTCAGGGGCTCCAGCAGTGGATGTTGGCTCACCCTTTGCTTTCCCCCCCAAACTGGTAACAATGCAGGAAATGATGCCAGCTGCCACTGCTGTTGAAGGCTTTGAGCCAAGTAGCCCTGAGGCACTGGCAGAGGTGATGGGGTTTAGCTCTGCTTGCTCTTGGCTCAAGAGGAGGGCCGGGTTTGGGGAGGGGCTTCAATGCCATAGAGTCTAATGGCCAAAGCGACCATTCTCTTTCGGTGAACTGACCTCTATTGGCTGGAGAGCGGTTGTAATAGCGGGAGATCTCCAGCTGCTACCTGGATGATGTCTTTTCTTTTGTGATACCTCTTGGAAGGATCGCTGTGAATGAAAATAAGAAGAACAAAAGGTTGCATCAGCATTGAACATTCATACTTTACCTGTGTGGATATTATTAATTTTGTATTGCATTGGGTCACTGTATAAGAACTCACATTTTTGTAATATTTAGATTAGGATAGGTGTAGCATTAGTAATAGATTGTGATAGTATTGCTCATTGCATGTTTTTATAGCATTCATTACACTTTGCGCACTTTGTTATATTATTCGCTTCTGTGCTGATTTCCTAATCTCAGTGATACATGCACAGTGGTGTCTACTTTCCAGTAGCTACCTGAAGGTTGGCAACCCTATAAATCCTTCTTTTCCTGCAGTGAGAGTTTCTGGGATTTAAATCCGCCTGAGTATTTCATTTCTTTTATCCTAACACCAGAGTCTGCTGACAAGAGCTTCACGTTGTTTATTAATTGGTGAGTTAGGGTTAATAGGTCATATTAACTGGCACTCTGCTCATGCTCAGAGGTAGACATTTTTCACACAGGCAAGTTACAGCTTGTTGACTTGCAGTTAATGATTAGAAACATACAGCAGGCTGAAGGAAACATTAATTTTTCTGCTCTTATGGCCCCACCTGAGGCAAATTCCCTGATGCAAACAGAGGAAGCAATGCAAAAATAGTATGTCGTTAGTAGGGTTGCCAACCTCCAGGTACTAGCTGGAGATCTCCTGCTATTACAACTGATCTCCAGCCAACAGAGATCAGTTCACCTGGAGAAAATGGCCACTTTGGAAATTGGACTCTACGGCACTGAAGTCCCTCCTCTCCCCAAACCCCACCCTCCTCAGGCTCTGCCCCAAAAACCTCCCACTGGTGGTGAAGAGGGACCTGGCAACCCTAGTGGTTAGTGCAAGCATTTCTTTTGCCATATAAAATATGAAAGGCCAGACCTTTCAATTGTTGAATTAAAGGGGAGGGGCTCAGAAATATGTTATATTTCCAGCTAACTTTGAGATCAGTTTAAGGTTATTTCTGTAACTGTCCTTCATTTGATACTCTCATGTAGAAAAAGAAAAGCTGCCTAGATTATTCACAGGTTCACTTGGTTCTTAACTCTAATCCTGGATAAAATTAGTTCATGACACCAAAATGATATGTTGGACTCATTTCACTTCTCTTTCTTTGGGAGTTTGGATGTCTTTGCTAGAACTCTATTTTCATTTCTACGGAAATTACAACCGAACTTCAGAGCTCTGTCCCTCAGGAGAAAATGGCTGCTTTGGAGGGTGGACTCTATGGCATTATACCCTGCTGAGACCTCTCCCCTCCCCAAACCCTGCCCTCCTCCAACTTCACCACAAAATCTCCAAGAATATCCCAACCTGGAGCCGGCAACCATAGTCAGGCCTGGCCCCAATAAGTCCTCCCTCAAAGGCCAAAATAGGACTGGAAAGGCCCCTCCCCCCTCCCTCCCCCTGACTTTTACTCACAGCAACTGAAGCCTGGAATGCTATGGTTGCCTAGCAACAGCTACTGAGCAGATCCCTTGCTTAAAGCTACAGGCGCCCCTTTTGTCATTTTGGGGTTTTGTAAGCCCCGCAATATAATTTTATTAGATTTCACATTTTTCTGCAAACCCGGGGCCCTTTTTAGGTTTGTAGAAAAATATGTCTTGCCTGTTTACAGCTCCAGTCACCAGATTTAAGAATCCTCAGATTTGGCCAACTTTGCTATTAGTATATAGACTAGTGGGAACTTGCAAGGACTTGCAGGAGGCATCTCATTTCCCCTTCCTCCACTATTTCCTCTTTATCTTTCCTGAAAGTCCCCATAGCCTGTTCCCTGTTCCTGCTTCCTTCTCTCCTTCTAGGGTTACCAATCTCCAGTTAGGACTTGGAGATCTTCTGGAATCACAGCTACAGAGATCAGTTCCCCCTTAGGGTTGGCCAGTTCCTGAGGATTTGGGAGTGCAGCCTTGGGAGGGTGAGGTTGGGGCAGGGAAGTGACCTCAGCAGGGCATAATGCCATAGAGTCCATCCTCCAAAGCATTTATTTTCTCCAGGGAAACTGATGTCTGTAATCTGAAGATCAGTTGTAATTCTGGGTGATCTCTAGCCCCCAGCTGAAGGTTGGCAACCTTAGTCCCCATGGAGGAAATGGCTGTTATGGAGGGTGGAATCTGTGGCATTAAACCCTCTGAGGTGCCTCCCCTCCTCAAACCCCACTCTCCCCAGGCTCCCTCCCCCTAAATCTCCAGGCATTTCCTAACCTAGAGTTGGTAACCATATCTTCTTCCCACCCAACAGCCAACCTACCTTTATCTGTCCCTATCTTAAGTTTTCTGTCTTCGTCCCCCTGCTGCCTCTACTTTGGAAAATTACAGTCTTTCTCCGCTTCCTCTAGAAATGGTTCAATCTAAGTTTCTAAGAGCTATTTTCCAATTCCCAAGAAGTATCTCTAATGCTACCCTACACCTAGAAACGGGGTTATTAAGAATTGAGGCAAGGGTAAGTCTTGCTTCAGTTAATGCATGGCTTAAGCTTAGCCATTGCACCTCTGATATTACTTCGTTAATACTTAAAGATGACCATTGTTCCACTTGGCTCAAAGCCATTCATCAGAAGGTGTTCATGCTGGATTTCTCACCTGAGTCTCTCCAGATAATGGCCTTGGACCAAGCAAAAGCCATAGTCAAGCAGAGAATGTTTGATATTGAGAGGCAGAATGATATTGCGATGGTTCCATATTTTCTAGCTCCCCCCCCCCCCCAGAAGAGATATGTGGCTTTGCCAGTTCCCTATTTATCGGATTTGATGGTTCCGGCATATAGAAAGCGTTTTTTATGGCCCGATGTGGTTCCTTCCCTTCGGCTGTTCTGGAGGGCCGTTTCAAAAAGGTACCAATGACAGAGAGCATCTGTTCGTGTGGTACCGGCAAATTGGAAACAATCGAACATATCCTGTTGGGGTGTGGGTTCTGTAAGGAAATCCGTGATAAGTATTTACAACCCCTGCTACGGAGACTTTCAGGTCTCTCAGATTGTGAGTTAGGTAACCTGCTGTGACGGATAAGGGGTTCACCAGCAGCGAGAGCTGACAGAGCAAGAGTGGGCAGAGCCAGGGAGCTGACACTCTGAGCTGAGAGAGACAGAGAAAGCATTCGAAGCTTGGGACCCAGCCTGACAGGAGGGCTGTGATAGGATTCGAGGCGTGGAACCAGCCTGAGAGGAGGCTGTGTTAGATTCAGAGCTGGGTGAGGAGACGAAGAAGAAGCCAGACTATACTCTGTGAACCTGAGGGTTCAGCGAAAGCCAAAGCTATTGATAATAATAATAATAACAATAATACCAATAACAATAATAATAATAATAATAACAACAACCACAACCCTGGTAGGTAGGTTAGGCTAAAAGTATGTGACTGGTCCAAAATCACCAAGTGAGCTTTCAAAGCAAGATGAGAATTTGAACCTGGGTCTTACAGACCCTGATCTGAAGCTCTGTCCACGATATCACACTGGCTTTCATAGAGTGGCTACTGTTGAACAGTAGCAAGCAGCCAAGTCAAGCAAGCAGCAAGTTGGGTAGTATCAAGGCACCCAGAGGTTTCTGCCAGGCCTAGGGTTGCCAACCTCCAGGTGGGACCTGGAGATCTCCCAGAATTACAACTGAACTTCGGACAGCAGAGATCTGTCCCCCTGGAGAAAATAGCTGCTTTGGAGGATGGACTCTATGGTATTACATCCAACTGAGGCCTCTCCCCTACCCAAACACTGCCCTCCTCAGAGTTCACCACAAAATCTCCAGAGATTTCCCAAACTGGAACTGGCCTAGGTCTGGTCCAATGAATCCTCCCTTAAAAGTTAAAATAGGCCCGGAAGGGGCCCTGCCCCTTCCCCTGCATTTTATTCACATAAACTGAAGCCTGGAATGCTGTGTTTGCCTAGCAACAGCCACTAAGGAAATCCGTTGCTTAAAACTATACGGGCTTCTCTTATCATTTTGAGGTTTTTTTAAACCTCCCAGTTTATTTTTTTTAAGATTTCACATTTTTCTGCAAACCTGGGGCCCTTTTCAGGTTTGTAGAAATATCTGTCGTGCCTGTTCACAGCTCCAGTGACCAGATATAAGTATCCTCAGATTTGGCTGACTTTGCTATTAGAACATAAGATGATTTCTTCTGCATCCTTAAATTGCAGTCCTAAGGACACTTTACCTGGAGTAAGCCCCAGTGAAGAACATTGGATTGACTTAAAGCTGCTTAGGCTTACTCTCACAGCTCTATAGACAGTAAAAACCAGGCTGATTTGAAGGTGCATTCTTTGTACACGCTTCACAAACGTATTTCCTTTCTCATAATTATTACTAGGACATCTCATCACTCATTTACACAGATATCTGAAATTCTTTCAAGGTATCCTCCTTTTGAGTAACTCTGTGCTATGAACCAAAAAGGGGTCTATATCTCTGCTTATATTTCAAGCAGCCACTCACATAGCTTCAACATGCTGCACTGGCATTTTATGAATGGCTTATCAGTCCAAAGGCCAGCATGCTCATCTCATAAATATTACATATGTAGCCATTTATACTCAGGTTTTAAAACACCACTATGATGTGTTCCTAAATCATTAATCTCCTTCACCTGCTAAAATACCTTGCAGATGCAGATCAATGAACCAGTGACCACTTCTAAAACACACACAAAACTAGCTGAGAAAGGGCATATTTTCAAAGTCATCTGATGCTCGGGCAGAAAATTATCACAATGTTCTTACTTTGAATAGAAAGCAAAAGCAAGCATAGGGACATTCCCTTAGTGTCTCAATCGCTCTTATAAAAACAAAGAAGTTTACCCTCCGGTCATTCCTTTTGGTCTTCCTTCTTTATGAAAGGGACGTGAAAGTATATTGGATGGAAACACAAACCCACACCTTACATATATTAGTGTTTGCATAAGAAATAGCTGTTTAGGCAGAGGTTATGTACTTTTTGGTTTCCTCTCCCCCTTTCAAGGTGACACCAGGACAATTTATATGCTTGCCTCCCCAGGTTTTAATAGAGCTCTGTGATTGGGCCAGCAGCAGGTTCTCCACTAATGAATCTAGTCCCCCCACAAGGCCAACTGAATAGATTGGGGAATTCATTGCATGAATTGGATTCCAAACATTTATGGTAGGAATATCCACTGTTGTTGGTGAGAATTGTTTGCATACTTTTCTGTTTGTTCTGCAAATGGTCCCGTTTTGCATGATTTATCATGCAAAGGAGCACAGAGGTGGTGAATCGGCTGCTTTTCCAGCATCTCGTAAATATAGAGTCAAATGCAAGACTGTTAAGCTAGTAGAGGGAAAAAACACATATTGTTCTCAATTAGCTGCAATACTCTGACCTTTCTTCTTCGGTAGTAAAGCGCAGATCCGATATCTGAAGCATCCTGGACATCAGAAATTTTCTATCAGTCCTTCTAAGAAAAAAAAAACACCCTTATTAAAGAACAATCTGTGGTCACTGCTGATACACTTCCTTGAGCAACTGGTGAGTGTTTTATTGCTGTGGGCTGGCAGTTTTCTCTGCTCTGTTCAGCCTGAAGATTGGCTAGGGATGCCAGATTGCTTTGTGTTCAGTACAATTCTACCAAACAGATTGCTTTGGCTCCCAACGAATTCACTGCCCTGCAGGTGACAACTTGTCTTTGTTTTATTCACTGGCCCTCAAGTTTTGTAATGACACATAACAGCCCGAGTTTCTTCCCTGGTCAGAAGATATACTACTCATGTCTCATTCACTTTGGATGTTCACTGATGTCAGAGGTGTCACTCCCAAGCAGCAATTCCCTGCAGCGGTTTCCTTATTCTAGCCAAACAGGGCAGTTCTTATGTGAGTGAATGAAAAGGTCACATGCAAAATCAGAAGATACAGAAACCAGAGGGAACAACCTTTCAGCCTCTCTGGGCAGTTCTCCTATGATATTAAAAGCTGCAATGCGATTGCTAGGACTCTACTGGAACGGGAAACAGATGAACTGCAGATCATTCAAGAAAATGACAGCATTTGTAAGGTTGTGCTCAGTGGTCCTTTGTACTTTTGCTCAGTGGTAGAGTTATCTGCTTTGCATGGAGGAGGTCCCAGGTTCAATCTGCGGTATCGCTGGAAAAAAGGATCAGGTAGTCGGTGATATGAAAGACCCCCACCTCCGACCCTGGAGAACAACTGCTATTCAGATTAAACAATATTGACCTTGACAGACCAATGTTGTAACTCAGTAAAAGGCAGACTCAAGTGTTCAGGTTCTGAGTAAGGAAGATGAGATGTTTTCTTTATCAATAAAAGAGTGTGGTCTTTTATGCATGGCTGTTTCACTCGGGGTCACCCCTCCGATGACTTTGGGTCTTTGTTTTGATTATGCACGCCGTTTCCCACTGTCAGAGGTCGCCTCGCTCTCCCCCTCCATTTCCCTGCGTTTTGCCTGTGTTTTCAGAGACCTGTTTTATCTTGAATTTGAAAACGTGGGGAAAACACAGGGAAGCGCAGGGAGAGAGCGAGGCGATCTGTGATGGTCAGAAATGGCATGCATAATCAACACAATCCTAACATTATAGGAGGGGTGATGGTGAGTGAAATAGCCATGCATAAAAGGCCTTAATTTTCCCTATAATTCTGTGTAGTAGGGTGTTTTTATTCTACTATTACCCCTGGTCTACACATGCAGCAGGACAAGGTAGTAGATTCCTGATTTGGTAGAATGGACTGTACCACTTCAGAACATGGCTGCAGGATACTATTTTTCATGTAAAAAAATATCCCCTTACTAATATTTAAAAACTAGCACAGCAATAGGGTCTAAAACCTCCAGATGGGGTCTGGTGGTCTCCCGAAATTACAACTGATCTCCAGATTACAGAGATCAGTTTCCCTGGAGAAAATGGCAGCTCTGGAGGGTGGATAATACTGCATTACATCCCTGCTGAGCTCCCCCCCCCAAACTTCACTCTCCCCAGGATCTTCCCCCAAATATCCAGGAATTTCCCAACCTGGAGCTGACAACACTAATGTGGTCTTCATTTTGTATACAAAAACATGGGGATGCAAGCAAGTCATTTGCATCTGTCGAACTGCCCTAGATGTAATGCTGCCCATTGCTAGAGAGGCAAGTATAGCATTCACCTCTGCCAGTCTGCAGTACTGCCTATGTACAAGCAAAATGTTTGCCCCTGTACCTAGCAGATATAGCACCAGAGAATGGAATACCAACATAACAAGAGGTAGTGCTTGTATATAATCAAGGGGCTACCTCCTCCATCCAGTGAACCCATAATATGATAGGCATGAACTTAACTCTTTGGAAAGACAAATTTATCAGCACAATCCTCTGTTGCAACAACCTCTCTGTACCTCTGTTGACTGGAAAAACCCCTGTCAATTACAATAGATGCTGAGTCATTGGCAGTTAATGCATGGCTAGGTTTCACAAAGTGGGTTGCTGCTGCAGAAGGGAGACCATCATGCATTTGATCAACGGAGATTCGCTACATTTGCGGGAGACTTGGAAGACAAAACAGCCATGAGTTTTCGACCAACATCTCTTAACTCTACCCCCTCCTGATCCCCATGAACTCAAAGTCAGAATAATATACCTGAATACCAGATCAATGAGATGTCTCTCTGATATCAATGCATTCAGATTGTGTTGATTGCAAAGCTTTGTCTGTTTCAAGTGTTGATGCCAAGCAGTGGTAGAATCCTAAATTCTACCTGATCATCCGGCAAGTGGCCATATGTGAATAGCAGTTTGCTAGCACAATATTGCCATGACTGTCGGCGTAAAATACCAGCTACCCTGAAACCAGCCTTTTGTTAAAAAGAATTAAATGCCCCTCTTTATACTTCCTCTCCTTCCCTCCTGTCTTTTCTCAGTTCCATTTGTTCTAATGTGGATTACAAGTCAACCGGAAATAATAGTCATTTCTACTGCATATCAATGGAAACAAGATTTGGACACAATAAGATTTTTGAAGGAAACATTTATATAAGGCCTTTCTTTGTTTTTCTGAAGTTATGGATGCAAATAAATCTGAACAGCTCTTTGTTCCCAGATTCGCCATTTGTCTTAAATTCTTATGTACACTATCCCTGTTAACAAGTTGTCATTAAATTTAACCGAAGCACAGAGTCGTTTGAACTGATACAAAACTGAAAGGTAATCCTTTGAGATGTAATCAAGTGAGGATTCATTTTTTTATTAGCCATTAAAATTATTTCAAGCATAATCAGATGCTTAGGTAATCTGTCAACTCCTGATACTGCAATTTTTATTCTCTAATACATAGTCTTACTAATCTGCACCCAAATGGAAAATCTGATTGAGATACATGCATGGGTACATGAACTCCTTTCTCATAGCTGAAACAGACGAATAAAAGAAAACGCAAGGAGAAACCTGTTACTTTAAAAGAAAAACTTACCCAAGTTGTATCCAGGGGTCTTCCGGTTAAGAAATACGTATTACTTCCAAAAAGATGTATCATTCCTCTTTTAGTCATCAATACACCCTGTGGCACAGAGTGGTAAACTGCAATACTGCTGTCCAAGCTCTGCCACAACCTGAGTTCGATCCCGACAGAAGTTGGTTTCAGGTAGTTCAAGGCTCAAGGTTGACTCAGACTTTCATCCTTCCGAGGTCAGTAAAATGATGACCCAGCTTGCTGGGGGTAAAGGGAAGGCACTGGCAAACCACCCCTTAAACAAAGTCTGCTTAGTAAATGTCAGGATGTGACATCACCCCATGGGTCAGGAATGACCCGGTGCTACCTTTACACCACACCACACCACAGCAATGATGCTGTTGTGGTCTCTGTCGTGTTGTGGGGCAAGACTAGCCCCTGTTTTGCCCCCCTTTACTGTCGCTGCCACCACTTTGGGTAAAATCCATCCCCCTCTCTTGCATGGGTTGCCTGAAGCCAGCCTCACAGGGGCATCACTCAATAGCATGCCAAGGAGCTAGGCAGGTGCATAAGTACTTGTGCAGACTCATGTTAAACAAGACTTAATTTGTACACGGCACAAACTCATTGCAAAGGCCAGAATCTAGGTGCACTAAGGAAAATAAACAAAAAGATTGTTCCCAATTAAAGTACTTACAATGCATGTTACATCTGATCTTTGGCAATTGCAGGATGTCCCCATCCCTGGTGCATCTGCAGCCTCTTTAGCATCATTCTCCTCTGTCATCATTCTCCTTCATGATAAAACACATGCTCCAAAAGTTTCCAAACAAACAACCCTCAAACAAAGGAACCGCTCCTCTTTTCACACTTCACTCCACATGTGCTCTGGGGCCTTCTGCTAATCTGGGTGCAAGGCCTCAAGCCCATCAAAACTGGACCCTCCAATCAAGAGATGTCAGCACATCAAAGGACTAGCATGTTATCCCTCCCAGTTGGAAAAGGATGCTCTGTATCCGGCAAAGAGCACTTTCTCCCCTACTTAATAGCCACAGACATGCCTGGACCCAGGGCCGGATCTCGGGAGGGCTGGTGGGGGTACTTGCCCTGGGTGCAAGGAGATGGATGGGAATGGGAAGCACAGTCATGGGGAGAAGGAGTGGCACCGCACTGTGGCACAGGTGCAGCTGCCCGCCCACAGCCTGGCTGGTGCACATGCTGCCCACCCTTAGCTCGTACTGACTGCTGCTCTCCCTCTTTTTCTTTCTGCAGGGGTGGCCACCGTGCACCCTGCCTGGCACATTTCTCTCCGCCCCTGGGGCCACCAGCACCTGGCTCCAATGCTTCCAAATCATGCAATTAAGCACCAAGATACCCGAATGGGGAGGGGGGACGAAGCGCTGAGTTTTCCCCTTGGCTTCTCTTGTTTTCATTTCTATTTATTGATGCATCGTTTTAGCGGTAAAATAAATACGGCAGACAAAAAAAATTAACAGGCTTGTGTCCTGGGTGTGATTCTCGTCTTTGTTTGTTTAAATGCTACAGGGCTCAGTTAAAAAGAATCCCTGAAATCGGGAGAGAACACAGTTGGACAGATCCCACACACATCCTCTTAAAGGCATAAACCCTTTTTTTCCATTTGGAAGTGATTGCTAACCAAACAAAAAACAAAAACCAGTTGCGGTAGGTAAGTGAGCAGGGAATGGCTGGCCCATAGAGCACCATTTTACAGCCAAAGCAGAGAAGGAACCTTCCCTTCCCATCAATTTGTTTCTGGGTATTTCAAAACAGGAGTCTAGCGCCGGCAAACTTTAAAGAACTCTGGCTGCTGAAAATGACCAGAAAGGACATGTGTAAGGCGGGGGGGGGGGGAGAGAGAAACACCCGGATCCATTCCCAAGATCTTAAAACACACTACCAAAAATCACCAAAATGGCTTCAAGGGGGAGGGAGTGTGAAGGGAGAGGGACAAGTGGGAATGGGCATGAGGAGAGAAACCAGGAGTTAACCCTATTCACACAAATTGCCTCAGTTAGCTTCATTTTGGGGTTGAGGCAAAATTCATGATAAAAGAGGTTTCTGAAGCTGCGGGACAACTGCAGGGTGGCCATAAGGTGACCCCTGAAAGACAGAAAAACCATGAATAACTAACAAAAAAAAAAACTTGGGGCAGTTCCGTTGGGATCATGAGGCTAATAACCAAGCATAAATGACCAAGAAGTCTCCTCTAGCAATTATAGAAATGCTATCATTGGGTTTGTGGGCTAAATTACAAGGGGCATTTGAGCATATAGGAGCCAACTTCATGGGTAGCAGGCTGAAACAAATACCTTTGCAGATCCTTTTGGCTCTACAAAGTTGAGGTTTTATCATTTAAATTATTTTGTACTCCATTACAATAGTGTTAGAAATATTAGCAAAGTCCTTTCTTCAGACAAATGGATTTAATTGCCAGTAGGCAGTCAGAAGAGAGAATATACTTATAGTAAAATAACAGTGTTCAATGTAAGCCTGCTCAGCCCCATCTAGCGCCCAGTGTCTGCCATTGATCAAACACTAGATCATAAAGTATACTGCTTTAAATCCTACTTAGGTTCTTTTATGGCTATACATAATTCGTTTGGCTTAACCTGTTGCCCCACTCCCTGCAAACTTTAGTAAATTCCTTTCTGGCATTCAATTAAATCTGGTGATAGACTATAAATTAAGCCATTTCTGCAGCTCCCTAAAATGAGCAAGCTAAACATTGTCAATGAAGGCTTTCATACATGAAAAGTTTTAGATTGTTGTGTATGTTTAATACAAGATTATTTTAAAATCTCATTCTATTTCTCTCACACTGTCATAAAATAATTGACATCCTATCCTATATGCCTGTTTATAACAGTGGTACTGATTTTGAAGTAAGTCTGCATAGGGTTGTACTTGTAATTCAGCTTGTGAAAATGAAGTGGCTATCGTTGAAATAATGTTTAAAAGTTTGGAAGTGAGCTTCAGAGTTACACAGAACTCTGTTTTGAAGGAAGGTGTGGTTTTTCAAAAAGGAAAGGCGGGGGAAATGACCAACATGAGATATCCTTTTCCCTTTCTTTCCTTTGATAAAAAACACATAATCAAAGCAGAGTTTTGCATAACTCAACAGCTCACTTTGGCTTTTGCAACCGTGTTTGGACCATTGAAAACTAGCTCTTCACTTGCAACGTATCAACAGGAATGGTAATTAGATTACAAATGCATCATCCTAAATGTAGGCCACCAATTCTCCAAAAAAAGAAGAGACAGCAAAAAATGTTATGACAGTATAGGGCAGGGGTCTGCAAACTGCGGCTTCCAAGCCGCATGCGGCTCTTTGGCCCGTTGAGTGAGGCTCTCCGAACTTGGTTCGGGCCCTTGCTCTCGCGCCGGCAGCCGGGCTGCGGAGCCAGCGCGCCTGAGAGAGAGAGAGAGAGAGAGAGAGAGAGAGAGAGAGCACGCGAGCGGGCGCGCTGTCTCTCCCCCCCCCCCCCCCCGCTGTGGAGAATGGCCGGGTCCCCCTTTCCCTTTCTCTCAATGGTTGGGAGGCTAAAGCCTTCCCTCCCCTCTAGCCGCATGATTGCTCGGCGGGCGGCTCGGCGGTTCCTGCCCCCCCGCCCACCTATCAGCTGTTGGGCCGGGCGGGCTTCCTTTGGTACACCTGGCCACCAGCTGAGTCCCATTGGGAGGCCATGTCTACCCACTGGCTTTCTTGGCGGTAGACCTGGACTCCGAGGAGGGGGAAAAGTCCCCCTTCAGAGGCCAGGTCTACCAATTGGCTTCTATGGGCCTCCGGAGGCCAGGTCTACTGCCAAGAAAGCCAATGGGTAGACCTGGCCTCCCAATGGGACTCAGTCGGAGGCCAGGTCTACCAATAGGCTTTTATGGCGGTAGACCAGGCCTCCAGACGAGGACTCCGGACAGGAAGGTGGAAATGGCAGGGACTTACAATTTAATTTTTATCAATAAATAAGATCACTATTAAGTATGATATCACGTTTTATTCAGTGTACCTATAGTTTAATTAAGACTTAAAACTTTAATTAAAGTGTATTAAGTTAATGTGGGGCGCCCTGCCCCCCCTGCGCTTGAGATATCTCCCGCCGGTACAGGAGGAGGTCGGGGTGGAGGAGCTTCCTCGGCCTCAGACCTTTCTGAGGGCGAGTCTGGTTTCAATTCCCCCGGAGAGGAAGCCAGGATCACCGTGCCGCCTGCCCAGTCGATCCCCAAGACTCCTCCTCTGCTCCTCCTCGGCCTCCGCGTCCTCCACCCTTTTATCCTCCTCCCTCCCGGTGCCGCCCTCCACCCGTCCCCGTGACATTCCCCGCCTCCTCCCAGCTGCCGCCCTCAGGTTTCCCTGTCTTTCCCTGTTCCCCGCCTCCCGCCACGGGGTTGAGCTTCCCCGCCCCCTTCCGCTCCGGGCGCGGCCACCCATCAGCTGTTCCGCGGGCCGCCGCCCCGTCCACTCTTCTTCGGGGCCGCCTCCTGGCTGCCGCCCCTCTCCCTCTCCGCTGCTGCTGCCGCCGCCCTCTGGCCAGCCCTTCTGCCGGCGGGGTTCGCGGCCCCCTGCAAAGGAGACCGGGGGGCCTGGTGAGTTCCCGGGGGAGCCGGGCCATTTCCCCGGCGCCCCGCTCCCCCCCCCCGCCGCCGGCCCGCTCCCCCAATGGCCCGAACCCCACCGCCGCAAGCGGCGGCGGTCCAGACGCCTCCTCCTGCGGCCTGCCCCCTCTTGTGGAAGGAGGAGGAGCCCTGCCAAGTCCGGCGACTCCCGGGGACCCGGGGGTCGCAGGACAGTTAATAAACAGTGTACCTACCTATATAGTTTAAGAAATGTGGCACTCAAAAGAAATCTCAATCGTTGTACTGTTGATATTTGGCTCTTTTGACTAATGAGTTTGCCGACCCCTGGTGTAAGGGAAAGCATTTTGCCCCAAGGATGCAGGATCACATCTTTTAATCTCCTGAAAAAAGGATTACCAAAGGTAATGCTTCACTTTTGGAGTACTTTTTCTTCTGCACAACCAGCTGCCACACCAAGGGTGTTTTCATTTGCTCTGCGTACACCTTGCCACAGTGGTGAGAAAGCCCAAGACAAAAAGTGTAGATAGACTTTGAATGTAAAATTCTTGACACGTTCTGAGAGTCTTCTCCAGAGGAATCTTCAAATATGTAAGATAAATAATGTTATCTTAACAAATACCAACAAAAGTCAATCACATGCGCATACTTTTTGTGGAGTCCTCTGAGGAAAAATCTTGAAGTGCATTGGAAATTTTACATTATACTTGTAACTGCAAAAAGGAGATTAGTTATACGTTACATTTTTAACTGCACTTTTGGACTTTACCATTGGCTTCTTCTCTGGGGTTCAGTGAAGCCCCTTCTTTCTTTGGTCACATGTGTGGCAACTAGGTAAAGATTAAGATAAAGATTGCCAACAAACTGGAGAAAAAAATGTCCTGCCCTTTTAATAAAGGCTTAGCATGTGGAAATGGATAGATGAAGCTTTCCATGACCACTGGATAAATACCGTCGAAGAAGGAGGAGGAGGAGTTGGTTTTTATATGTCAACTTTCGCTAGCACTTAAGGAAGACTCAAATCGGCTTACAATCGCCTTCCCTTCCCCTCCCCACAACAGACACCCTGAGAGGTAGGTGGGGTTGAGAGAGTGTGTGACTAGCCCAAGGTCACCCAGCTGGCTTCATGTGTCGGAGTGGGGAAACAAATCCAGTTCAGCAGGTTGGCCTTTGCCACTTATGTGGAGGAGTGGGGAATCAAACCTGGTTCTCCAGATCAGAGTCCACTGCTCCAGAGTCCCTCTCTTAACCGCTACACCACACTGGCTCTATAGGCCTGTATTAAGGGAACAGAACGTTATTTCTCCAGGTTGTTGTCAGCCCCAGTTACATACTTTGCGTGATGAACCCCTACAATCACATGCCAACAGCTGCAAAGCTGCACGTTCAGAGATGGCCTCTAAATAGTAGCCACAGCAGCCATAATGTGTGCTCTAGCTTTGAGCTAACCGTTTTTGCTATGGCATATTTTAACACTTTCCAAAAAAAAAAAAAACCTGGGGGGAAAAAGCTTATTTTTTTAAGATGCATAAAACAGTCACCTTTCTTATTTCTCTCTAAGCAGACTTCATCAGCCAGAGGGTAGGTAAAGGATTTTTGAAACCATGCAGTATCACCTTAAATTGAAATGCTGCTGATTGGTGTTGGCTTCTCTGATTTCTGACGCCTTTTCTCATCAATGGCAGGTATTTACATCAAAAATGAAAGCATAATGATTTTATAGCATTGCAGCTCTGTGCTCAGCCTGGAGGCTTGAAAGTCCAGATGTATTACAAGATCAGCAGAGCCAGAATACTCATTTGTCAAGTTCCGCTATGTGCTTATACAAATTACATTGCCTCATATAATCAGGTATATTCCTAGATATTTGCAACAGCCTCTTCCTGTCCCCCTTTCCATAAAACATACAGCTGAATTCATCATGAGCAAATGCATGTTTATCTGTTCAGACTTCTACCCCATACTATTCCAATCATGTGAAACAAGTAACTGTACTTCTTAAGTCATATTTATTTTATTACCATCCTGATTTTCTTTCATTATGGAACTCAAGGCAGGTAACTAGGGTGGCCAGGTCCCTCTTCGCTACTGGCAGGAGGTTTTTGGGGCAGAGCCTGAGGATGCCATAGAGTCCAATGCCACAGAGTCCAATTGCCAAAGTGGGCATTTTCTCCAGGTGGAGATCAGTTGTAATATCTCTCTCAGCTGGAGATCAGTTGTAATAGAAGGATATCTCCAGTAGGGCTGTTGAATTAAAAAAAATTCGGTATAGTTCAAATTCGGCCGAATTCGGCCCGTTTAGATTCGGGATATGCCGAAGTCCGAACTCCCCCACTTCGGGTCCGTTCAATTCGGCGGGAATTCAAAGTTCGGGGAAAAAATTCGGCCGAATAAAGCCATTAAAAACACAATCGCACCTTTCCGCGGCTCTGGGGGGGCATTTTTGGGGTTAGAGGTCCCAAACTTTCAGCAGATCTTCAAAGGACGTTTATTGAAAGACTCCCCAAGTTTTGTAAAGATTGGGTCAGGGGGGGCTGAGATATGGGCCCTGAAAGGGGTCCCCCCACCCTTAATGTGCATCTCTCAGCAGAGCTTGCCGCCCACGCACAAAGCTCCCAGCCCCAACAACAGCTGAGACGTTTGCAAAGCAACTGCAAGGCAACACAACCTTGTAAAACAACACCTTTGCAACAAGGAAAACCAGAAGTCACACAACTGAAACCTCCCCCCTCAAACCAGGGAGCGAGAGACTCGAGGGGGAACACACACCCCAGGCAGAACCGACGAAAGCCCCCTTTGGCTTCCCCCCACCCACAGAAACTGCTCCCTCCCTCCCCACACACACACAGACTCTGCTTCCCCCCCACACACACACACACATACACAGGAGAAAAATTATAGATTAAAGCCCCCAAAGGGGTCTTACTGTGGCTGTCTTCTGTTCCATCAGGAGGGGCTGGGGAGGACTTGTAATCCAAGATTATTCCAATTAGGCACGGGACGTTTTGCTCTGGAGATGCACAGGATCGGCTGATCCATTCATCCCAATAGGGGAAAGGGGAAAGGGGAAAACCCATATCTCGTGACCCCCTGACCCAATGTTCACAAAACTTGGGTGGTCTCTTATGAACACTTGTCTGAAACTCCGCTCAAAGTTTGGGATCTGCACCCCCAAAAATGCGCCCCCTGCAGCCACGGAAAGAGAAAAGGGGGGAGGCGATATTTCTGCCCCCACTGAACCCATCTTTACAAAACTTGGGTGGTATCTTAAGAATGATTGTCTGAAGCTATTCTGAAAGTTTGGGGGCTATATCCCCAAAAAAGCGCCCCCTGCAGCCACATAAATGGAAAAGGGGGGGAGGGAAAAGGGGGAGAGCCCATATCTCGAGACCCCCTGACCCAACATTTACAAAACTTGGGGGGTATCTTAAGAAGCTTCATCTGAAGCTCCACTGAAAGTTTGGGGTCTGTACTCCCAAAAATGCGCCCCCTGCAGCCATGGAAAGAAAAAGGGGGGAGCCCATATCTTGGGACCCCCTGACCCAATGTTTACAAAACTTGGGGGTATCTTAAGAAGCTTCATCTGAAGCTCCACTGAAAGTTTTGTGTCTGTACCCCAAAAAATACACCCCTGCAGCCACAGAAAGGAGCGAATCTGCACAAGCACCCCCACACACACAGAGGAGGATTTCGCTCTCTCTCTCTCTCTCCCTGGCCGGGCCGCACATCAGCTGATTCCTCCAGTACTCAATCCTGACTGATTGGCCAGAAGAAGACCCAGCTTGGCCACCGATTGGCCGGGGGAGGAGAATGCTGCTTACTGATGGTTATGCTGCTTACTGACGGCCCCGAATTTGCCGGATTTATTCGCGAACTCCCGAACTCACTGAATTCGGCTCCCCGGTTGCCCGCCAGTGTTGAGTTCGGTTCCTCCCGAACTAAAAACCACCGAATCAGGGGGAATTCGGCTGATTTTCAGTTCGGGCCGAACCGAATCAACAGCCCTAATCTCCAGCTGGTACCTGGAGGTTGAAACCATAGTCAGGGACCAGCGTAGAAAACAAGCCTTGTTGCTATTCCATCTGAGCTGCTGGGGTGGGGAGGCACGGAAGGGGGATTCCTCCCTAACTACATCACCTGGTAAATTAGATCTGCATCTACCCATTTCTGGACAGGGTAAAGACATACAAATATATGAGGAGTTTATATAGGATACAAAATGATACAGAAGATTCAGTGTCGAAGGAGAATAAGGTGACATTTGTAAAAACAATAAAATGGAACATTACTCAATTTGCTTTTCAGTCCAGCAGCTTGGAACCAGAAAAGCTCCAGAGTTATCCTATTATATAAACAGAGCTGTTGTCAGGGGTAAGATGTGTGTGTAAATAAAAATCGACTAGAACACTGGAAAATGTGAATCAGAAGAAAATAAAGCTGGAAGCTTTAAGCATTATTTTTTTTTAAGTGTATAAGCCATGGTCACCAAATCTGTGACACAGATCTCATCTCTGCCTCTCTCACCATACTTCATAGTATCTGCAACTCTGCACACTATTATAAATAACAAGTGGGGGGCTGTGAAACTCACGGCAAAATCCCTCCCCCCATTGCTGAGCCCACTGAGGCTGCCCCCAGTATTGATTCCCCCTCCCAGCCGAGGTAGGCACCCCCCAGTCCCAATCTCTAGGCAGCTGTCAGCATCCTGCCAGTCCGGAGCAGCTGCCTCTGGGCTGGCAGGGGACTCTGGCAGCTGCCAATGGTAGGTGCGTTCTCTGCACATGCACAGAGAACACTTGCTTTAGTTTTGGGGGGATTTAACCCACCTTTTAAAGTTTCAGATTTTTCTGCAGACCTAGGGGGTCCCCTAAGTCTGCAGAAAAACATGTTGGAGGTCAGTCTGCCCTAGGGTTGCCAGGTTCCTCTTTGCCACCAGTGGGAGGTTTTTGGGATGGAGCATGAGGAGGGCAGCGTTTGGGGAGGGGAGGGACTTCAATGCAATAGAATCCAGTGGCCAAAGTGGCCATTTTCTCCAGGTGAGCTGATCTCTATCGGCTGGAGATCAGTTGTAATAGCTGGAGATCTCCAGCTAGTACCTAGAGCAGGGGTGGGGAACGTCAGGCCAGGGGCCATTTAAGGCCCACGAAATCATTTGGTCTGGCCCTTTGTGGGTCCTGGCAGATCTCTAGCTCAGAAGGATCTAAGACTGGTGATCCGCCCCCTCCAGCGGACACGAATAGCCTCAATTCAAGGTGGATGTGAGTTTGTTTTGCCAAGAAAAGGAACCTTTTTCCCCCCTTGCAGAAGAGTCATTAGCTATGGAGCTGCTAGGACCGCCCAAGAAACTGTGTTAACCCTTTCTCACCCGGGCCATGGAGAAACGTATTCCCTCTGTACTACAAGAGGGCTGGGGGCAGAAGTGGTGACAATGTAGGGGTTAAAGGGGGCAGGGCCAGAATGCATGGTGGGGGGAGGGAGTTCTTAGCCAATGTGTCCTCATTTCATTCCTGCAGGGGGAGGTAGCAGGAGCTGGCTGTAGAATCTGGCCCCAACCATGCAGAGCAGGAGCAATTCCGGCATGCAGGTGGACGGCTATGCCCAGCTGGTGCAACAGACCATCCTGTGCCACCAGGTGGGCATGTGCGCCACCGGTTGGATGCCTGCCTGCTTGCCTGTGCCCGGGGGGGGGGGGTCATCTGGGGCAGCTGCCTGCTTGGGGCTTGGTCGGCTAATTTTTAAGTTGATAATTTTGTATGGCCCACGAATGATGTTATAAATATCCAAATGGCCCTTGGTGGAAAAAAGGTTCCCCACCCCTGACCTAGAGGTTGGCAACCCTAGTCTTCCCCCTATCTGTGGATATAAGTATCCGCAGGTAAGGGGAACACTTGATAATTAGATATATAGATATATAGATAAGAAATACCGTATATACTCGGGTATAAGCCGACCCGAGTATAAGCCGACCCCCCCAAACTTGAGGCCAGAAAAAGGAATTTCTTATTGACCCGCATATAAGCCGAGGGTCAATAAGAAATTCCCTTTTCTGGTAAAGCTGCGCTCTAAAATGGCGGCCGCCATTTTAGAGCGCAGGGAAGATCTTGCCCCTACCCCAGGTTGCCCTCCCACCGGCCTCCCGGGACCTCCCAACCCACCCCAACCCACCCCGGCCCCAGTGCCATTCAAGGGGGGGAGGGGGAAGAGCCCCTGAACCCCCTACTCACCAGGAGAAGCGGCGGCAGGAAGCAGCGGCGCAGCCTTCCCGGCCCTGCAGGAGGCCGCTGCTGGCCGGAAGAACCCTCGCGGGCCCGGCGGGGATGGCGGCGCGGCCTTGCCGGCCCTGCAGGAGGCCCCTGCCGGCCCCTGCCGGCCGGAGGAACCCTCGCGGGCCTGGGAGCGTGGGAGCGGCGGCGAGGCCTGCCTGGGAGCAGGCAGGCCCCGCTGGCCGCTCCCAGGCGAACGGGCCGGCGGCGGGGGGGGCGGCGGGGGGGGCGGCGGCGAGGCCTGCCTGCTCCCAGGCAGGCCCCGCTGGCCACTCCCAGGCCGCAGGAAGGCGAGCGGGGAGGCGGCGGGGGCGGCAGCGAGGCCTGCCTGGGAGCAGGCAGGCCCCGCTGGCCGCTCCCAGGAGAGCGGGCCGGCGGCGGGGGGGGCGGCGGGGGGGCGGGGGCGGCGGCGAGGCCTGCCTGCTCCCAGGCAGGCCCCGCTGGCCGCTCCCAGGCCGCGGGAAGGCGAGCGGGGAGGCGGCGGGGGCGGCGGGGGCGGCGGCGAGGCCTGCCTGCTCCCAGGCAGGCCCCGCTGGCCGCTCCCAGGCTGCGGGAAGGCGAGCGGGGAGGCGGCGGGGGCGGCGGCGAGGCCTGCCTGCTCCCAGGCAGGCCCCGCTGGCTGCTCCCAGGCGAGCAGGCCGGCGGCGGGGGGGGGGCGGCGGGGGGGGCGGGGGCGGGGGCGGCGGCGAGGCCTGCCTGGGAGCAGGCAGGCCCCGCTGGCCGCTCCCAGGCCGCGGGAACGCGAGTGGGCCGGCAGCGAAGGATGGCGGCAATGGTAGGTTTTCCTCCTCCCTCCTCCCTCCTCCCTCCTCCCCCCTCCCCTACCCTACCGTATTGACCCGCGTATAAGCCGAGTTGGCTTTTTTCAGCCCTTTTTTTGGGCTGAAAAACTCGGCTTATACGCGAGTATATACGGTATGAATTTTCACAGTTTTTGGATGTAGACTCAAACGAATTATAATGTATGTGTTCAGGAAAAACAGGTGGTACTGTACTTTTGGTTCTATATTAATCTTGGATGCTGGCAAGGTGCCCCACTCTTTGTCCTGTGTAACATTCACACCAGACTCAATTCCAGCACTTATGGTACCCAATTTGTATTGCGACTGCTATGCACATAGAGAAGGAGATTCAGCCTTCCCCCGCCTACCCCATTTTTCTGACCTGAAGTGGTCCTAGGGGAACTGTTTGGCCCTTTGGTGAAACCCACATGAATACGCAGAAGCCCTTTTTCCATGCATGCCATAGTCATGATCCAAATCAGGCATGATGCACAGGGGAACTGAGCAACTCATGTATGACAATTGTGCAGGACCCAACCAATGTGTACTGTAATTTAGAAAGTGGTCTTGGGGGCCCTAGCCCTGACCTGGATGGCCCAGGCTAGCCTGATCTCATCAGATCTCAGAAGCTAAGCAGGGTCAGCCCTGGTTAGTATTTGGATGGGAGACCACCAAGGAAGTCCAGGGTTGCTTACAGAGGAAGGCATTGGCAAACCACCTCTGTTAGTCTCTTGCCTTGAAAACCCCATAAGGGGTTGCCATAAGTCGGCTGCGACTTGACGGCACTTTACACACACACACACACTTGGGGCCCCAGAGTCACATCAAGGCCCTAAAAACTGCCCATGCTGCCCCACTCTCAACTGTTGCCAACCTAGAAGCAAGGAAGGTATAAAGACTTGTTAAGACCATGGCAATATGGAAAGTAGACTTGCTGGCAGTCAACTTTTTAATTTACTTTAAACTTTTCTAAGCTATCAGTCCACCATAAGACCTCCCTCCTCCATGCTGTTATTAGCCCTCAAAGAGGGGGGGGAAAGATATTTTACCCTTGAAAGCTAATAATTTATTAGTTTATTTATTTTGGGCACTTGAAACTGCTTTTCTCTGCTCAATGAGGACCCAAAGTATTTTACAGCATAAAAAACAACAACAAAAACCCTATCAAGTATGTGTTGTAAAGCTGCAACTGAATTACAGTGACCCCAACAAGGGGATTTAATGAGAAGCAGAGGTGATTTGCCATTCCCTTCCTCTGCAGAGCCTTCCTTGGTGGTCTCCCATTCTATTACCTAGCTTCAGAGATCTGACAAGATCGGGCTACCCCATGCTGCCTTACCTCCCCGTCAAATGTTACTTAAATGTTACTCAAATGTTACTTAACAACAAATCTATCTGTCATCAACAGACTAATGCCAAGGAGGGCAAACCAGGCGGCAACAGCTCTGGCCTTGAGAGAAACAGTCCTGCTAGTGTTGCCAGATCCCTCTTCGCCAGCTGCGGGAGGTTTTTGGGGCAGAACCTGAGGAGGGCAGGGTTTGGGGCGGGGAGAGGCATCAATGCCATAGAGTCCAATTGCCAAAGAGGCCATTTTCTCCAGGTGAACGGATCTCTGTCGGCTGGAGATTAGCCATAACAGGAGATCTCCAGCTAGTACCTGGTTTCCATTGCCTGGATTTTGCAACCTACTTGCATGGACTTGAAATGATGATATGCACTGAGCATTTTTTGCCTATATTTATCTTCGTGTAATCGCTTGTATGCTGTTATATTGAGTCTACTTTGGACCCTTTGTAAATTTCCTGTTTGCTCAACCAAGGTTGTGCTTGTTAGTAATTATTCTCAATATATATATATTTTAAGAGCAAATTTGTAGTGTAATTACCTTATTGTAGGTTTACTTTTGCTGGTGTTTGCGCCTTGAATTCTAAACTCCTGAGTAACACTTGCAGCCGATTTTTGACTAGTACCTGAGGGTTGGCAACCCTAAGTCCTACCCTAGGCACTACCTTCATTCCAGTTTGATAAGTCATTTTCAACTGGTAAAACTTCACTTGCGGTGGGGAGCTTAACACTGTGGCTGTTAACGCATGGCCATGTCCCGTGAATCTCCCGGGCATGTAGCAATTCTCCTAAGTCTGCACGCATGGCCACCTCCGGCCTGCGCGTTGGACTCGCCCACTTCTGATACTTCCCTGTGATTTGCTGTTCCTGTGATATCACGACTTAAAGTTTAAATGCGCCGCAAAAGTGGGAGTTCGCCGGAGTGTTTAAGCTTCTGGGTCGACTCCCTGCCTCGCCGGGGTGACGGAAGAGTGACGCAAGTCGCCACCGCCTCCCCCCGGCTTCCCCTCACCTCGCCACTCCCACGCCTCCCCCCCCACCGGCTTCCCCTCCTCTCCACCAGGAACGGGAATGCAGAGCGGCGGAGGCTCCCACACGGTCCATGCGTGTGATTTTTTTGTTTGTTATTGAAATAAAAAGTCGTGCAATAAAACAGGAACAAAACCCATGGAAACTGGCCATCCATTAATAACCAGTTGTCATTCCTTCTCCCCATAGTTCCACTTTAACTGAGGCCCTAGTATGGCTTCTGTTCGCATTTTTAAAGGACTGGAGGGAATCAGATCACAGATCTTTTAGCACCTTCTCTAGTTTTTACTTTTCTCAGTTGCTTGAAGTATGCCCTCAATTTATTTATTTACATGTGCATGTGTGAATGTGGGCAGAGAGAGAGAAACAATGAAACAAAAAGCAGGGCCAAAAGGCTGGAAATGCAAGTGGTATGAACAATACATCCAACAAAATTTGCATTTCCTTTGCCGGCATCCACACCTTTATAACTCCCTTCAGTATGAGGAAAAAAACTACATGAAAGTTAAAGTAATTTCATGCACTATTGGTTCTTTACACTGAACACTAAACCAGTATATGTCAAATACCATCACAATGGCAGAAATTCTATATGAAAACACATCTGCAAATAGTTAATTTCCCCTTTCTATTCCCGTTTCCATTCCTTCTGGTCCGGCTAGCATCAAAACATAAATCCCACAGAAGACTTTATTCCTCACTGCATTTCTCCGCCTTCTTCCGGAGTATGATGTTTGAACGTAATGTTTTGCCACAGATGGTTTGGGGGGAACTATTATGGAAAGATTCACATACAAATGTAATGTGTGAAATTGCCCTCTTGTTCACTCACTCTAGTACAATGACTTTGGTCTCTATGGCCCAGTCCTAGCTGTGGCAGTACTCCCATTTGCAATTCCTTACTTGAAACCCATAACACTACAACACAAACTACACATTGCTTTTTGACAGGTCAAAGGTTTACTTTGTACGCTAAGCTGTGCCATGCCTGTGTAGAGGTGGTGGGATGCAGACGGGGGACTTTGTTTTTCACTCCCCTTGAGTTTGACGGGAGTATTCATACTTATGACAGTATTTTCACCATAAGGTTGAAAGGTCCCCCCTCTTGATCGGCAGGAGGTTTTAGGAGGCGGGGCTGGGGCGGCCTTGTGTGCGCGCATCCACACACACACGATGACGTTACTTCCAGTTTTACTTCCGGAAGTGCCGCATCACCATGGCCGATTTAACACTCAAACCCCCAAATTGAGTGCTAAAGCAGCCGCGGTGATGTGGTGCTTCCGGAAGTAAAACCGGAAGTGGCGTCATCATGTGCGTGCACACACAATCGCTGCTCCGGAGCGGCTGGGTGGATTGGCGGGCAGTTGCCCACCCAATCCACCTACCTGGCAACCCTATTTCACTGCCATAACATTATTCCACTTCAGGGTCATGGGCTGAGGGTTGGGTGCTGCTCATTTCCAACCCATATGCTGGTGCAACCAGACCAGCACCCAGTTTAGGTTGGCACAGCAAGCATAAGTGGGGTGCTATGCAGCTGTATCTCCACATAGGTCAATGTATCTCCAGCATGGGCCATAGTTGCTATCCTTGAACACATGAACACACATGAAGCAGCCTTATACTGAATCAGACCCTTGGTCCGTCAAAATCAGTATTGTCGACTTAGACCGGCAGCAGCTCTCCAAGGTCTCAGGCAGAGGTCTTTCACATTACCTACTGCCTTTAACTGGAGATGCGGGTGGATTGAACCTGGGATCTTCTGCATGCCAAGCAGACACTCTTCCACTGAGCCACAGCCCCTCTCCATGGCTCTCCAGGGTCTCAGGCAGTAGTCTTTCACATCACCTACTGCCTAGTCCCTTTAACTGGAGATGCTGGGGATTGAACCTGGGACCTTCTGCATGCCAAGCAGATGCTCTAACACTGAGCCACAGCCCCTCCCCTCCTTAGTTGCTGTCCTAAGGGAGCTTAAGGGAGTTGTGTTGTGAGTGATTTATATAGCAAAAGGAATATAAAAATCAAAACTTTAAATTTAATCATTATGAACCAGAGAGTACTGAACCAAGCAAGACATAAGCCTTGTGTGATTCTTGTGTGACTCACATGTGAATCAAGTGCATAGAAAATAAAATAAAATATGCTAAAGTTAAGAATGTTACTAAAATTGTGACCAAGAATAACCCAACAGAATCTACTATGCAAGCCAATGAGGGGGATTAGATTACATAGGTACTTTGTTCTTTGAACCAATGACCTAAAATTTTGGATGCAAACATTTCAAGTGCTTGGAAAAAAAGAGCAGGGAAACCTGTTATGACTGGTTTTCTTGCCCAATTAATGCCACTCATTTTTCTTTTTTCCCCTGTCGGTAATTTCAGAGGTAATGCTGAGTGGTACATTTAAATTAAAATTCAGCTGTGTTTCTCATTAAAATATGTAAATGTGCTAGGCTCAGTCACAGATTTATGTGAGCACTTTATTCTTCCATATATTTTAAAACCCAAATTAGGAATTAAGTTGATTTTTTAGAGTTGACATTAGCACTTGTATGTACAAATGAAGTCTGTACTGGTATGCCAAGTGTCACACCTTTTCCCCCCCTATATGCTACCTCAGCTATCGTTGAGGCTCCCCAAAATAACTGTGATTACTTCTGACAGAGAAAGAATATTAAACAACACACCAACTGCTTGAAGAGATACCTTATACTTATGATAAAACTTTTTAAACCAGATCATTATAAATCAACAAACACTTAACCGCTGCATTTACTTAGTGGTAAACAACCAGTACCTATTAATGCCCAAATTATACTTGGTTTCCGTAGTATTAATAAAAGGAAAATATGCTTTTCAAAGCGACTGAACATTTCTTTCTGCCTTTGACAGTGGAATCCTACGCAGCCCTGCAGCCCGTTCCTGAGGAGGGGGCTGAAAGTGCTCTGGAGGCAGCGTGACCCTGCCGCTAGCGTAAGTGGCCTCTTATCACGGAATAAGAGGCACTTACGCTGGCGGCGGGGGCAGTTCCGCCAGCGCCTGAGTGCTGCGGAGCTGCACGCTGCTCCTCCAACGCCGCAGTCTCTCTGGGATCTAAATTCTGGAAGAGATATGCAGGCATGGGTGGGGCATTCCCGGGGTAGGGCTGACGGTAGTCAGCTTCCAAAGCCCCTCCAGCAGCAGCGTTACTGCGCCAGGTTTTTCCTGGCACAGCATCACTGTTTTCTGTGGGGGGAAAGCCCTATTTTCTTTTTTTCAACTGTAAAAAAAGGTTTTTTAAAGCCTTGCGGCAGCCGGGACACCTCTTTAGAGGCACCCCGGCGGCACCTCAGCTACACCGTCCCCAGCCGCCTCAAGGCTCAGGAATGAGCTGTTGCATCCTTCATTGACACCTGATGATATTTTAGGCAATCCATGAAGTCAATATGTTTAGAAGGGTGTAACTCTGCTAACAGTGCATTCCTGAGCGGAATGCCTGCGCCAGGCTTAGGAGGCTTGGCGCAAAAAACCCATGCAACCCATTGCACGGAAAATACGCCACCTAAAAGGTGGTGTATGTCGGCCAGAAAAAAAGGGGGCGTTCCCGAGCCATAACGGCTCAGGAGGCCACCTAACGGCGGCCCTGCCCCCCCCCTCAGCTGGTGGCGGGACACCTGGGAACGCCTCCTGGGACGCTGCTGCGGCCTTTGCCAGCATTCGGACTTCGGCGGAAGGCTCCACCAGCATCTGGGCCTGGCACTGCCATGGCAGCAAGCCTGCACGCCGGCGCTGGGACCACAAACACCAGCGTATGCCACCAGCATCTGAGCCTGCACGCCGGCAATAGGGCCACAAATGCCGGCGTATGCCACCCGGACACCAGCACTGAGGGCCCTTGTGCCGGTGCAGGCTTTCACCGGCCTCCAAAGACCTTCCGTCCTGGCCACCAGTGCAGCTCAGGAATGCACTGTAAGAGTTGCACTGGTGTGTTGGCTAAGGGTTGCACTGGTGCACTGGTATGCACTGGTGGGCTTATCCACACCAGGTTTGTAATGCAGACTGGCTTGTAAACTGCTTTGGGTTTTCCCCTCCCTTAAAGACAGTATCCTTTGCTAATTGCTACTCTCCCAGTTTTTCTTCAAGATTTTCCTCCTTTTTTTCAAACCATCTTTGACATGGTCTGGGGGGAAAATGGGGAAAATTCAAAACACAAACAAACCACAACAGGAAAACGATTTTGTCTGTAAGGGAGGTGAAAACCCAGTGCAGTTCTGCTGCCAAGCTGCATCAAAAACCTAGGGTGGCAGCCTGTAGTTTAATATATTCAGTTTATCTAGCCATTTCAGTCATTCTTCATATTTTGGTATTCCAGTGTTTCATTGCTGGAGAAACAGAATTTACTTGTAATCAAAATTCACTAGGGACCTGTCAACTCCTAATCAGCTAATGATGTTCAGTGCATACCATCCTAGCCAAGTATGGTCCAAGTATCAATGCTTCGGGCCAAGTTCAAATTTGTAATGGAATTCCCAGATCTCATCCCACATATCCAATGTCATGAAAGAAAAAAAAATGATATAAATTAGCCATATAATTGTAATGGGCTCCCAGCCCAGGCCTCATCCCCCTGAGCCCCAGGTAAATATACCTGTTCCCCATCCCCTGCTTAGGCCCTGTTTCAGGACCATATAATGCATATTTATAATATATAAAGTATTCTGCCAGAGGACTTAGAACACATTTACCAAATGTGAACAATATTACTTAAAATACTTCTATAAGTGCCAGACATAGTATCTTAGATAATTTGATTTCTATCCGCATGAAAGTATTAAATGAGTGACTGAAAATGAGTGACTGAAATTTTTCAGGAACGGTAGCCTTTCATTTCTTCTTTACCTAGATAGACTATGATACACACACATCCCTAGGAAAAGAGAAAAACTGGAAACGCTAGGGCCAAAAACTCACGAAATGCCCATCTGTCATATGTGTATACAAAATTCAAATATGTACACAGTGCCGTGACTGTTCTAGGTGCAGTTTTTTGGTAAGAATGCTATTTACCCTGATTTACTATGTTAATTCCATACCTGTACCAGGACAGCAATCTGCACTCTTGATTAGAGCTAGATAATTTCTCCGCTAATTATTTGTAACATTTAATGAAACATTTTCTTTTTGTGTCCGCACCATTTCCCCTCCGTTTGGTTGTCGGATACATTTGCCAACCGTTTAATCTCCATGTTTTCAACAAACACTTATATGACAATGTTTCCCTTTACATTGGGGGTTACCGCATTATGTATTCCCAGCGATGTATTAAGAGTTTGAAAATGTTATAAAACATCGCTTTAAAGGGGTTTTTGGATACCACTGCTAAAAAGTGGTTGGAAGATGTCTTCACACCTAAATGGGACAAACAAAGTGCGAACAGTATTTTATAACATTTTCAAACTCTTAATATATCCCTAGGAATACATAGAAAGTGCGAACAGTATTTTTTATAATGTTTTCAAACTCTTAATACATCCCTGGGAATACATAATTGTTTCCAAGTCAAGTTAGCAATAAATGAGGAAGGCAGTAATAACCCTGTAATCCAAAATGCTAAGAGCACTACAATGTATACAATATTATAAAGAACTTTGTACATGTGTAAAGTGCTGTAAAGTCACAGCAACTTAGGATGATGTCAGCAAGGGGTTTTCAAGGCAAGGGAGAAGCAGAAGTGGTTTACTATTGCCTTCTGCAGTCTTTCTTGGCGGTCTCCCTTCCAAGTACTGACCCTGCTTAGCTTCCCAGATTTTACAAGGTCAGGCTATACCATGCCGCCTTCCCTCCCTGTAAAGAACTACTTATAAGATATAGAAGAAACAAAATGTAAGTGATGTTTACTTAAACATTACAACATATACATGCAGTAAAATTTGATGCACATATGTACATTACAAAACCATAGCTCAACAGAGCCCATAATAGAGAACAATATAGATTTGTAGGATATGTGAAAGACATGTGTCAGGAATCCAGCATCTCTGATTCAAAAGTGAAATAAGACAAATATTTATGTACCTGGGTCTCCCATCGGCACAGCTGCTGAATATTTTGGCTTACTCCCACAAACCATAAACTCTAAATACTGTATCATCCTTAGGTGCAACAGAAAAGCATGTTCTTTGTTGCCACTGACCCTGGATTAACAGGGCGCCGTTGAAAATACACACATTCTTTTAAATTATTTTCTTCCACCTATGCATCTTATCTTCACACAGTGAAGATACTTGTGCTGGGGTGGCAGGTACTGCTGGAGCATTTTTTTAAAAAACCTCCTCAGCCAATCAGATCTCCCACAGCCAGTAAGAAGCTCTGCTGGCCAAAAGCACCACCCGGCCCTGCCAACTTTCTAAAAACACTTGGGCACCAGGAAAGGGGTCAGCAAGTGCCACGGCACCCAGTGGGGCACCACAGTGGGGACCCCTGCCCTAGAACTAGGGTTGCCAGGCCCCTCTTCGGCACCAGCAGGAGGTTTTGGGAGCGGAGCCTGAAGAGGGGCGGGTTTGGGGAGGGGAGGGACTTCAGTGCCACAGAGTCCAATTGCCAAAGTGGCCATTTTCCTCAGGTGAACTGATCTCTATTGGCTGGAGATCAGTTGTAATAGCAGGAGATCTCCAGCTAGTACCTGGAGGTTGGCAACCCTACCTAAAACTATGAAGATGCTCTCCACTGTGTTCCATCTTTTTCCCCAGGTGGCATCAGCACGGACATGTAGGCTGGTATTCTCCATAGTGACAGCCTCATTGTGGAATGCGCTTCCTAAAGTCATGATCTACACGTCCACATTCAAAATAGAGTTTCTCCAATCTTTTAATGTCTGAAAGCTTTTTCTGCTTGCTGACTTGGCACAGGATGCATTTCAGTGCTCTTACAATATTGATAAGATTTTTTGAAATGATTTGTATTGATTTGGGATGATAATGTGAATGTTGTTTGGTCATAGTATACGTGAAATGATGTCATTATAATCAAGGGTGGGTCTGAACTCCTCATTTGAATTTCCCTCCAGATTTTACATGTTTCTTCCAGACAGCCTTAATGTTCCAGTTTCATTTCCCTTTGTTACCATTCCCCCCTCCCTGCTGTTTTCCACACATCTTCTTTAGCAATCCCCTGCAGGCGCAGTTTTTCTTTGGTTCCCCCCCACCCGCTCTTTCTGAAACCTGTCTTCCCCTGATCTTTTTTTCTGAAACTGCTTGGTTTCAGTTTTTCGCCAGGCTGAAATGCCCGTGCGGTTTTGCCATTTTGTCTTGGGACGGTGGGCACTGATGCCTTAAAAATTATATAGTGCATGTTAGTATTACAGAGCCCTGACCAAGATGGCCCAGGCTAGCCTGATCTCGTCAGATCTCAGAAGCTAAGCAGGGTCAGCCCTGGTTAGTATTTGGATGGGAGACCACCAAGGAAGTCCAGGGTTGCTGTGCAGAGGAAGGCGCTGGCAGACCACCTCTGTTAGTCTCTTGCCATGAAAACCCCAAAAAAGGGTCGCCATAAGTCAGCTGCGACTTGACGGCACTTTACACACACACACACACACACACACACACACAGTGTTACAGAGGGCCACTAGTAGACCATGCATGTGCTGAACAAGCTGTCATGGGCGATCAGAAGCCCCCAAGCAAACAGGCAATCATTGCCTTGCTGCCTCATGGAACATTCCTTACAGCACACATGAGCACCATGCCTGGGTGCGGTTTTCAAACTCTGTATGCAGTGTGGTCAGGCTAGCCGAGGCAGCAGCAAGAAAGCCGGCAGCCTAACAAGCCCCTCGTGGGCAGGTGAGCCAAGGCAGAATATGCTGATCATTTCTTTGTTATTTATTTATTTACATTATTTCTAGTCCCCCTTTCTCACTGAGGCTTGAGGCAGATGACACAGTGTAGGACAATGCAATCAATAACAGCCCATTTTGGGTGCGGAGTACACAGCTAATAAAGAAGCGATGGTATGGTTGTTTAATAAAATGTCGGAGCACGGATAATACAAATAAGAATTTGCAACTTTTAAATTTCCTATCAGAAGTTGTGGATGTCAAGCCCCTTGCAGGATCTGTCCATGGCCCAAAACTAATAAATATCATCTCTTTTACACCATAGTTAATTTATCCAGCTACGTTTTTTAAAATAAACCTTCCAAATTCCTTTGGGTATGCTACTAATCATGAGCCTCGTGGTGCAGAGTGGTAAGCTACAGTACTGCAGTCCAAGCTCTGCTCACAACCTGAGTTCGATCCCAATGGGAGTCGGTTTCAGGTAGCCGGCTCAAGGTCGTCTCAGCCTTCCATCCTTCCAAGGTCGGTAAAATGAGGACCCAGCTTGCTGGGGGTAAAGGGAAGATGACTGGGGAAGGCACTGGCAAACCACCCTGCAAACAAAGTCTGCCTAGGAAACGTCAGGATGTGACGTCACCCCATGGGTCAGGAATGACCGGGTGCTTGCACAGTGGACCTTTACCTTTTATGCTACTAATCATGTAGCAAGCATGGGCCTGGGTGGCGAATGCGATCAAGAAATGACCAGCTGTGGCTGAGGATATTGGAGTTTTGCAGAGACATCATTTATTTCTAGCCATTATCTAATTGCCATGTGGCTATGAGTCATTAACAGATACTGGGCAGTGCTGTAGCTAGCCAACGTTTTGTGTCCAGAGAGAAAGAAAGGTCTATGTAGCTGGCCAAGGGCTTGTTCAAATCTTTTTGACCAGATCTCTTAATGTGGCAACCTAATTACCGAAATAAGAGGTAACAAATTATCCAGGTCTAGTAAAATGACAGGATCTTTTCGTTTCCTTTAATACCGCACGGAGCACGGACACATTGGTCCTCCTTCCATTAAGACTTTTAACAGTCAGTTATGTATAGCTCCGGGCCAAGCTACATATGATTTAAGAGATCCATGATGAGATCAACTGACATGGAGGGGGGACTTGGATCAGGGTCAAAAAGTTAATCCTCCCCATCCCATACTGTTTTTCTGACAGAAATTGAATACTTGTCTTTTCCTCCTAATAGCAGCTCCGGGGGGCATAACAGAAAAAAAACTATCATGGATTTCATGTATAACATATAGTTTGGCCATCAGATAGGGGATATAAGAAATAGCAGGGCAAGCCATTCATTAATTCTAATCATGCTTACACGGTCACTAGTACCAGGGTGCCCACTACTTTCACCTCGTCAACCTGTTCTTCCCTGTTGGTGAGAATCAAGTTCAAAATAGCAGATCCCCCTGTTTCCCTGTCCACTTTCTGGAGTGTGAAGTTGTCAGCAAGACAATTCAGGACTTTATCTGACCTTTTATTTTTAGCAGAGTTGGACTTCCAACAGATATCCAAGTAACTGAAATCTCCCATGACCACTGTGTCCCAACTCTTTGAGAACTTTGTACTCTGGTCTAGGAGTGTCTCACCCAAGTCCTCTGCCTGGCTTGGTGGTCTATAGCAGACCCCCCATCACAATATCCCTATTATATCTTACTCCTTTTATTTTTATCCAGAAACTCTCAACTGAACTTCCATGCTGAGATTCATGTATTTCCTCACAAGTATATACACAAGTTTGTGTGTATGGGAGGTCCATTCAAGAAAACAATAGCATGGAATGTTCTTTTGGGGTGGGGGAATGGTCTAACCCTGCTTTGAATTTCACAGGCTAATCAGGTTTGCTTTCACCTGGCTGTCTGATGCTTTCACTGGATGTTTCTGTTTCGTATATTGTGTGTGTGTGAAGTGCAGTCAAGTCGCAGCTGACGTATGACGACCCCAGCAACTTGCTTTCAAAGCAAGTGAGCAGCAAAGGTGGTGTGCCACTGCCTTCCTCTGCAGACTCCTCCTTGGAGGTGTCCCTTCCAAGTACTGACCTTGCTTAGCTTTCAAGATCTGACAAGATGCTGCCTTCCCTCCCATTTCATATATTAAATGGTAAAGGTCCCCTGTGCAAGCACCAGGTCATTTCTGACCCATTGGGTGACGTCACATCCCGACGTTTCCTAGGCAGACTTTGTTTACTGGGTGGTTTGCCAGTGCCTTCCCCAGTCGTCTCCCCTTTACTCCCAGCAAGCTGGGTCCTCGTTTTACCGACCTCGGAAGGATGGAAGGCTGAGTCAACCTTGAGCCGGCTACCTGAAACCAACTTCCGTTGGGATTGAACTCAGGTCGTGAGCAGAGCTTGGACTGCAGTACTGCAGTTCACCACTCTGCGCCACAGGGCTCCTTACAGAACAGCATAAACAACAGACTTGTGCATTTCCTTCATTATTAATTATACTAACTACAAACAAGGGGTGTTTCATAATTATAGTAAGTAATGTGAAAATGAAAAGGAAGAAGAAGAAGAACAAGAAGAAGAAGAGTTGGTTTTTATATGCCGACTTTCTCTACCACTTAAGGAAGAATCAAACTGGCTCACAATCACTTTCCCTTCCCCTCCCCACAACAGACACTCTGTGAGGTGAGTGAGGCTGAGAGTGTGTGACTTGCCCAAAGTCTCACCCAGCAGGTTCACCAGATTAGCCTCCGCCGCTCATGTGGAGGAGTTGGGAATCAAACCCGGTTCTCCAGATTAGAGTCCACCACTCCAAACCACCGCTCTTAACCACTACACCATGTTGGCTCTATAGCCAAAACCCTCTCCCCCTGATTTTTTCCCCATTTTGTTCTGGTTTCTTTCATTATTGCAGTCTTTGCCTCTATTGGTTTCATTTTTCCAAGGCAGGCAGCATTTTTAATGGCATGGACTCAGCCCAGTATTCCTTGGGGAGAGAGAGGCACTGGCTTTCTTGACTGACTGCAAGCTGTAGCCACTAGGATTATGAACATGTGTGAAATATTCACGTCCTGAAGGATATGGAGTAGTAGGACTTTGCCTTCCTCTGTTTTCCCAATGCCTGCCCGGCTGTGCCACATTTTCCTTGCAGTCTGCACTCTCTTGCTTGCCTGCTGCTCTCCAAAACATGTCTTCACATTCTGTTACAATCATCTATGCTTTCATGACATTATACACTGTCCCTAGAGACCTTCATTTGTTACCTACATGAATTTCAAGTTCAGCGGAAGCCAAATGTGGGTTTGACTGCTTTTCACATATGGAACATATCCATCCTAGTTTCTTTATGCGTTCAATCAAAGCTGAATACAAATTTATGGAGATGATAGATAGATGATAGATAGATGATAGATCGATAGATAGATAGATAGATAGATAGAGAGAGAGAGAGAGAGAGAGAGAGAGAGAGAGAGAGAGAGAGAGAGAGAGAGAGAGAGATTCATTTCCTGTTTTTAGATTAAAAGATGTTTATAATTAGTTGTTCGTATGTTTTCTTGAGAAAGAGGGAATTTGATTATAAAAACATGTTTTTAAAGCTTTTTAGAATCCAACAAGATTTTCAGGGTATGAGATATCTGACGAAGGGAGCTTTTCCTCTGGAAAGCTCATATCCTGAACATCTTGTTGGTATCTTAGGTGCTACTGGACTCAAATCTAGCTGTTCTGCTGCAGACCAACACAGCTACTCTCTGAAACTGTTTTTAAGCTTTGTAATCTACAGTCACACACATGCACTCTCATATAACAGGATAAAAATGAACCCAAATATATCAGTTTTACTTGAAATGGCTTAACAGAATTCAGACACTATAAAGCAGCTTACTTCACTTGGAGCTGATCTCATACACCAAGAGATCTGGCACCAATGCAAGACATAAGAAATGATCTTCCTAATGAAATCTACAAACGATGAAGGCATTATACTAGCCGAGCCACCCTAAGGAGCATTACACCCCTATAAGACCATTGAAATCAAAGGGTTTAGAAGGTTGTACACAACTCTACTAAATCTTGACTATCAAGGAGCAAAAACTATAGCTAAACAGAGGCTATGGGGTACTGCCCTTCAAGCTGACAGATCAAGGGCTCACTCGGTTCCAGTAGTGGAGAACCGTATTAATTTTTTGGCTCCCGCAAATTATCTCTATGCCTTAGATTACCCCAAATATTGGAGAGCCTTTACTTTGGCCCGCTTTAATGCCCTCCCATCTGCTCTCCTTGAAGGGAGATATGCCCGTCTCCTATGAACTCCGCCTCTGTCCATGTCAATCTGGAATGGTGGAAACAGTTGAACATATTCTTTTACATTGCCCATTTTATCAAGACATAGGTAAAATGTTCATCGATCCAATTTTGTCTAGCTTCCCAGATAGAGATAGAGTTAGCCACACTACTTTGTTATTAGATGATCGTGTTAAAGATATTACCTATCGGGTTGCGAGATTCTGTGCCAGGGCACGTGTTATAAGGCAGAAGAAGCTGTCATTATGTCTTTTATGTTAAACAGACCATTTTACCAAGAGTTGTTGTAACTAAATTTTCGTTTTACTTGGTCAAATACGAGACACTTTTAAATCATTTATGATATTTCTTTTTGTGTAAGCTGGTCTTTGACAGTAATAAATAAATGATGATAGAAGGTTGTAACTCTACTTAGGATGGCGCTGTTGATCAGTACTTGCATATGATTGAACACAGTCACGGTGAAAATCTATATAGTTCAGATCCACAATTCAGAGATCAAGATGCTACAACAGCAAAGAGAGAAGTCAGCAGCAGTATCACAAGGATCAGATCTTTCTGCAGTGTGGTTAAACACAATCTGAAGGGTTGCACAACATGGAATTAGCCTGATTTTTTCTCTAATTTGCTGTTCTATTTAAAAATACTGGTGAAACCATGAGAAAGGACATCGCTCGGATGCTCTTATGTTCTAACTGACAAAAAGCACTGAGAAAGATAGAGTTCAAACATTAGATGAATTTTCTTGCCATATATGGTTCCAATGGAAAGCAATTGCCCATCTTCCAGTTGTATAAGCACAAAGTCCCCAAGAAATAATATCAAATGACACATCAGTGGTAGAAAAATTAGACAAATCCATCTGTCAGCTTTGCTGTAAGGCAAGTTCAGTGCCATCCCAAGAAGAATTACAATGGATTTAGAACTTTGCCTGAAAAGGCCCTGTGAACTTGCTTTGACATCACTCAGATTTACAGAAACTTAGGAACTTCTTAAAGATTTCTTTGCCCTCAGAAGAAGGCAAAGGATTTAAAGCAGATAAAATCACCATTCAGCTGGGTACAAAAAAAATCCAGAACATTATCTATATATTTCCTTTTTTATGCACAGTCTGAATCTAGATCCTAATCGGGCTACTGAAAGAGTTTGATCCCACTGTTATTGATATTTCTGTTTGACAGAATGTTTATGCATGCATGATTTTTCAGTCTGGAATGAAGAAAAAGGGTGGGAAGAAACAGCGGTCGCTTTTCATATGTATAACTGCTCCTTTTGCTTCTGCAGCATCCAGCATCCATGCTGTGCACGTGCTGATACCCTTCTATGTGTTATCTTGCAAGACATGATTACTAAAGCATGCTGCGAAGCCAGAAGCTGGTGCAGCATGACAGGTGGAAATTGACATGTGATTAAAAGACAGTCTAGAGATACTATGACAGATAATAGTCCTAAGCAGTGTTACATCCTTCTAAATCCATGGAAGTAAATGGGACATAATTCTGCTTAGGATGCCACTGCTAGTATTCTCTCTTCAAAAGAACACCCCACAAACCAAGATGACAATGTCTTTTCCTTGCTATTTATCTCTAAAAAGGAAAAGGTAAAGGTAAAGGTCCCCTGTGCAAGCACCGGGTCATTCCAGACCCATGGGGTGACGTCACATCCCAATGTTTACTAGGCAGACTTTTGTTTTACAGGGTGGTTTGCCAGTGCCTTCTCTGGTCATCTTCCCTTTACCCCCAGCAAGCTGTCTCTGGGCGAAAACTGCAGAGGACAAGGCCAGGTTCTTGACTATCACATCCCATAACTAGCAGCCACTGCCTGTGAATTTATCTTAACTTTTTTTTAGTAGTGATTAAAATATGTTGCACCATTTAACTCCATGGAATAAGTGTGTGCCTGGTGAAGGCGTAGATGCTTGCACCTGATTCTACTCATAGGAAGAACAGAGCAGAGAGAAAATAGCAGCAATGTTATCCCCACTGCAGTGGCCATGGGACAAAATAGTTAGGGGACTAGAGCAACTGCCCTATGAGGAGAGGTTAAAACACTTAGGGCTGTTTAGCTTGGAAAGAAGGCGGCTAAGGGGAGACATGATAGAGGTCAATAAAATTATGGATGGTTTGGAGAGAGTGAACAGGGAGAAGCTTTTCTCCCTCTCTCATAATACTAGAGGGTGAGAGATTCAAAACTGATAAAAGGAAGTATTTCTTCACGCAACACATAGTTAAACTGTGGAACTCCCTGCCCCAGGATATGGTGATGGCTACCAACTTGGGAGGCTTTAAGAGGGGAGTGGACATGTTCATGGAGGAGAGGGCTGAAATGGATACTACTCATGATGCATACCTATTCTCTCCATGATCAGAGGAACATGCCTATTATCTTGGGTGCTGTGGAACACAGGCAGGATGGTGCTGCGGCAGTCGTCTTGTTTGGGGGCTTCCTAGAGGCACCTGGTTGGCCACTCTGTGAACAGACTGCTAGACTTGATGGGCCTTGGTCTGATCCAGCAGGGCTTTTCTTATGTTCTTATGTTCTAATATAGAAGTGACGCAGAGTAGTTCATTACCATTTTAAAAGGTACATCCAAATGTCCCTAACAATGTTTAGGGCATCTACAATTGAACTCTAATTTGTTGTGACGTCCAGATTTGGGTGCTTTAATTTTTTAAACCAAACAACAGGGATTGCTTCTTCCCCAGTACCATTATAAGGAAAGAAACAACCCCCAGTTTGTTATGGTGTCTGAACTGAGATGACACAACAAACCAGACTAATACCAAAGACTTCCTAAACAAGCAGGTCTTTGATTGAGATCCAGTGGGGTGTAGTGGTTAGAATGCCAGATTGGGATCAGGCAAATCTAGATGCAAATCCCCACTCTGGCACGGAAGTTCACTTGAGGTCCTTGGGCCAGTCACACTCAGCCTAACTTATCTCCCAGGGTTGTTGTGAGGATAAAATGGAGGAGAGGAGAAGAGAAAGTCTCCACTGGGTAAGAGAGGATCTCCACTGGGGATAAAAGGGGGTAGAAATACCTAACTAAATAAATGTATGGAGACAGGGGCCATGGCTCACTGCTCGAGCACCTTTTGGGCATGCAGAAGGTCCCAGGTTCAGTCCTCAGCATCTCTAGTTAAAAAGGATCAAGTAGTAGATGATGCAAAATACTCTACCTGAGACCCTGGAGAGCTGCTACCAGTCTGAGTAGACAATACTGACTTGGATGGCCTAATGGTCTGATTCAGTATAAGGCAGCTTCATATGTGTGTCCATGCGAGAAGAATGCATGGGCCCATGGATTTCAGGCTTTTTTATTTCACAAGCAAACTCTGGTTTGTTCATGACATTTGTATAGTCTCTATCAGTCTAACCTATCTCACAACATTGTGACAAGGATAAATGAGGAATGGGAGGACCATGAATATTAGTGTAAACCCTTTTGGAGCAAGGAAAGGATGGAAATCTATTAAATAATAAGGAGGATATTGGAACAATAATGCATATTTTTGTCTTGGACAGAGCATTGCAGGGAAACAAAACTCCACAAATTGTTTCAGCATCTGCATATCTTTTCCCTTTATTATAGATACCACAGATCTTTAGACATGGAACCAACTCACAGAAGTATATCTGTATCTTTCAAAATAATACAAGAAATGGCCTATTCAACACTACCTTAAGCACATTTGCTCATGAATAAGATCCACTGAGCTTTCTGTTAGAATTTTTTGTAACAGGAGATTAACAAAAACTTTAAGGCACAAACAGTGTAGAAAAGATAAGAGTTTGCATTGCCTTGTTTATGAATTTGTCCTCCACAAATGCCCTACTCAATTAAAATCCAGCATTGAAATGGATAAAAAGAGTGAAACTAGTGAAAATAAATAAATTTAGAAGGGGAAAATACTTTTAAAAGAACAAGGAAAAGGAGTCTTTTCAGCATGTGGGTAGAATTCCTGTAGAAGATGAACATTCCTTTAGAGAATAATTCTATATAAGGCTTCCAAACTGCACTGAATTTCATTGATTTATCTTTCCAGTACTATCTGAATCATTCTTTAACATGCAAATCTAAGAAGACTTCAAACCAATTGTCATTGAAAGACAGAGAACGTTATTTCCAGAATTGTAAAATAATATTCTTGGCTACAAGCAATGCTTGGGGAATTCAGAATATGGCACTCTAGAAGCTTCCAGATCACAGGATATTGTGATTAAATGAGACTTGTCAATTCAACTATCAGACTAAATCAGATTATCAATAGCATATCATCTGCTCTAGATCCCCTTCACTCTAGTTTCAGGCCAGATTATGGGAGAGACACACAGCTGATGGCCTTAGTGGGTTTTATTTATTTATTTCACAAAATGTGTATCCTCACAAGGGCCACCAGGCCAGCTAACAAATTAAAACATGCATAATAAAATTACATTTTAAAACCATTAATTTCCTCCTCTTAAAAAATCATGCATCATGATAGCCATCTGAATGCACTCGAGCCTCTCTGTTGCTCTCACTGGATTTATCAGTAGCTTTTGATACTGTGGACCATGCCATTTGTTGAGACATTTGGAGTAGAAGTAGGTATTGGGGACATACTTTGGATTGGTTTAAATTGCTTGTTATAGGGCAGGATTCCGTTGCAGTGGAGCATAGCAGGAAAGGTGGTCCTGCAGATATGTGGGTCTGTGACCATGCTCTTACTGGATTTATCAGTAGCTTTTGATACTGTGGACCATGCCATCTTGTTGAGACATTTGGAGTAGAAGTAGGTATCGGGGACATACTTTGGATTGGTTTAAATTGCTTGTTATAGGGCAGGATTCCGTTGCAGTGGAGCATAGCAGGAAAGGTGGTCCTGCAGATATGTGGGTCTGTGACCATGGAGGGATTTGTGGGTGAGAGCTAGTATCTTGAATTGAACTTGGTAACTGATCAGTAACCAGTGGCGTGACTGCACAATGGATGTGAGATGCGTGTTTTTAAAAAAATAATTTATTTAAAATTTTCAAAAACAAACAAACGTAACTATCTCAGTCATTCAGATACATACAGTGTGAGCAATCTTTCAGGGAGTTCGTTTTGGATTAAGCACTTGTGTCATACTGGACATTTGTTTAATCAATAATCTACCTAAATCCTTTATCCATATTTCCACTACTTTCCAGGCTATCAAAGCAATACTTAATACAATTCATATTTCCCATTCTATACTTCACTTTTATTCTTCGTCTGCTGCTCTAAACTTAACTATTTCGTATACACAGTATTTCTGCTACCTTAATATTGATATTCCTTTATTTATTACTATGCCTCTGCCCTTCTTTACTAAATTCTAATTTCTACTTTATATAATCAAAATAGAGTGCCCATTTCTTCTGGAATTCTTCAATTTTTCTGCCATTCACCAAGTTGGATAATTTGGCCATCACTGCATAGTCTGCCATATCTCCAATTCTGGAATTTCTTCTTGTTTCCAGGTTGCCAATACTAGTCTCGCTGCTGTGATCATATAACCGAACAAGTTGGATGTGAGATGCATGTTGAACCTGGTGCCTGATAGTAACTGGGCAACGGCATTCTGTTCTAACTAGAGTTTCTGAACTGACTTTAGGGGCAGAGCCATGTAGAGTGCATTGCAATAGTCTACCCTTGAGGTAACTATAGCATGGATCCACATGGCCAGATCAGCTAAGTCAAGGTAGGGAGGGCATCTTGCAGGCTAAATGAAGCTGGAAGAATGCCTTTCTAAACAGTTATGTTAACTTGCTTCTCTAGCAGTAATGCTGGGTCCAGTATAATATCTAGGTTCTAGTTGACTCAATGAGTGTCAACTGGACCCTATCGAAGCGGGGACCACAGTGTCCTTCAAGGCTGCTGCCTTTCCAACCAGCATTACTTCTGTCTGGTCAGGATGCAATTTCAACTTTCTCACCCTTAGCCATTTAACCACAGCAGTCAGGTACTACAGCATCACCAAGCAGTTTGGATAAAGAAATATAAAGCTGGGTGTCATCAGTATATTGACAACAGCCTGCTCGAAAACCACACATGATTTCTCCTTAGGGCTTTACATCGAGATTGAATAGCATGGAGGACAAGACTGAGCGTTGAGGAATTCAAAAAAAAACCAAGTCCCACACTGATGACAAACTAAATCAGCAACCCTCGGAATCCTGCCTTAGGAACAATGTGTGTATGTGCATGTTTTTAAGCCTGTCCAAGCAGTTCGGCAGGTGGGCAATCATTCAGTGCAGTCAAAACACCTTTTAAGAAAAGACTTTTATTTAACTAGCATACATTCCTCATAAAAAACTAGCACAAAGGGAGAATGGCATCGGTTTACAGAGTTGTTAGGGAATCTAAGAAGGAAACCCTACGCTGAATACAATATTACTTTAGCACTGCGACCCATGTGAGAATGGCCACGAAGCAGAAGGAAACTTAGCAAGAAGGCTGTATCCTGCCCCCCCTTTTTGGCATGCTTTCTCCAAACTGTTTTTAACCCTTTTTTAAGGAGAGTTACTCCAGTCTAAGCCCATTCATTGCAGTGGGCTTAGACTGAAGTAACTCTCTTCAGGTATGCACTGTTTGTCTCCTGGCTGGTAGGGTTTCTGTGGTGCCAATCCTTTCTTTGTGGGATAACCCTCCAAATCCCACAAGGTTTTGCATCATTGATTTTTAGGGCTTTCCGCTGAAGGTATTAAAAGTTATGAATTTTCCCTCCCCTTGACAGTATCGCCAAATGGTCTCTGATCTTCCTGACTTTTATCTCCATACATGTGTGTGTTTCCTTCCCTGAGTGTAATAGGAGGGGTTTATGGCAATATTCACACAGGTGTGTGAATTTTTCTTAAGACGAACAGCATCTCATAAGACAAGCAGCTTCTCATTCACAACAGGTAAATGCAGCAGAACCAAACTTCTGGAACCTGCATAGTTTTATTCGTACTGAGATTCTGCTGCATCGGTCTGTTTGAATATCTGCAGTGGAATTAAGTGTATCTTTATGATGAAAATATGATGTTTTAGCTCAAGTTCCCAAAGCATCCCATCCCATCCCTAGCATATCATCTACTTCTCTGTATGACATTTTGTGTTCGTTACTTACTTTTCTTATTTAAGAAAAGAGATTTTGAAGATGATAAAGTCTTGTCCTCATCCGTGGCTGCCATTAGGATTTGGAAACTAGTTGAGTGCCTCAAGCTAGTGATTATATCGTTCCCTTGTAAGTGTTTGTGTTGAGTAGCTGGTCAGAAGACTGGCAAATTTTAAAGACTACCCTTGTTTTTAATTGCAATGGCTACCCCATTCCCTTATTGCTATTCCTGAGTGGTTGGAGGCTGTGAAGATGCTTCATATCAATTACCGCTCCCTTATTAACTAAAATCTGCTAAAAGCATCCTGCACCATAAGAACTAAACACCACAAAGGATCTAAATAATTCAGAGATCTGGGTAAAGATGAATAATGATTGTTTCTGTACTAGGTGCTGATTGTTTTTTGGAGTTCCGTCTTTCTCAATACACCCTCTGGATCACTGCAGAGCATTGCCTGGGATACAGAGTTGCTAGGTTTCCACCTAGAGAGGAAGCCGAAGAAGCTTGTCTCTTTAAACGCCCTGTGGAACCAAGAGGGCGCGCTGCCCCCAGCGAGCTAATCCGCCATTTTCTTCATCGGCTTCCTCATCCATGTACATTATAAACCTATTACTTATATCCGTTTTCTACCATTTTAGCTATCATGGCTTTCTTCAAAGAATCTGCAGTTTGTTGAGAACGCTGAGACCTCTCTGTTAGAGATACACAGAATATATTATAGAGATACAATTCCCAGGCATCCCTGAAAAGAAGCGCCGATGATTAACTCTGATAAGTCTGTAATGGGGATTAGCGATCCTCACAATATTCTCTGGGCTGAATTTCTCCACTGACTTTATCTGTCCTCTCACCAGATTCAGATGGTACTGGCTGCATTTTCGTTCACTCCCCTCCTTTTTCCACAGATGAAATGTGTCACTGATACATATTTAATTAAATATGCATGTACGTAGCAGGCTTCCACCCTTTTCCTATCGCATCAGAATGCACAAGAGCCCATATGATGTGCCGGGGGGGATGGCATCTGATCTCTGTGGCCAGCGCTTCAGGCCTCCCCCATTGCAAACAGGTGCTCACATAAGGCCCAGGGGGACAATATAAGACTGCAGTGTTCATTCAGTCAAATGTCATATTGAATAGTGAAATATTCAGATGAAATGCCAGTTATGGAAAAAAAAGAAAAGAAAGAAATTCTAAAGAGAAGCAGAAGGCTGGAGGAACAGAATGCCTCTGTGCAGATAATCAGACAAACGGCGAAGAAATGGAGTCAGGGGGATTTGCTCATCATCCCTTGTGTGGATATGACCTGAGATTTGCCCTGAGGAGGAATGAAGGCACCGACAAACAGCAGCGCAAGAGGAGAAGAGGCTGCATACTTTTAAAAAGACATCCCCCGTTCTTGGATGTGGATGCGGCAGCAACGGAGGGGATAACTACACAGCATCTTTGCAGGCTCTCAGTCTCCAGGGAAGTCCTAAAGAGGCTCGGAAGGGTGCAACTCTGCTTAGGATTGCATTGTTAGTGCTTCAGCAAAGGAGTCTGAAACAACCAGCAGCCATTTACCTGCGTGACAAAATAGGGAGCCAGTCGATGGCGTTTAAGGCGTATAGATAAAGGCTTGATATCTGTAGCTTGACAACAGTTCAGAACAGAAATCCAGTAGCCCTGGAAGTATTAGTCTCTAAATGCAGTTCATAATATGCAAAAACTTGCACTGTGAAGAAAGCTGAAATATGAAATTATGATATTGATTGAGAGCCAGCGTGGAGTAGTGGTTAAGAGCATTGGTTTGGAGTGGTGGACTCTAATCTGGAGAGCTGGGTTTGATTCCCCACTCCTCCACATGAGTGGCGGACGCTAATCTGGTGAACCAGGTTGGTTTCCCCACCCCTCCTCATGAAGCCAGCTGGGTGACCTTGGGCTAGTCACAGTTCTCTTAGAGCTTTCTCAGCCCCACCTACCTCACAGGGTGTCTATTGTTGGGAGGAGAAGGGAAGGTGATTGTAAGCCGGTTTGATTCTTCCCTAAGTGCTAAAGAAAGTCGGGATATAAAAACCAACTCCTCCTCCTCCTCCTTATTGAAATCAGCCTATGTGTCTAAGAAAGTTTACTGTATGTAGATAGGCAGGCTGCCTGTGTGCCAATCTTGACTGATCTATTACAGTAACAAAGATTGATTGATTAATTTTGCACCCAGTCTGCCAGTGTTCTGTCCCTAATAGGAAAAGCCTAAGCAGAGCTACACCCTTCTAAACCCACCAACTTCAACAGAAGGCTGTCATTCTACTTAGGATCTTACTCTGTCTGAAAAAAACATAGCGGCTGACAGATCACTTAACCACTTCCAAGAAATGTTCATCACAAGTCAAACTGTGTATAAAACACCACCAGGCTATAGTGCACTTGATGTTTCATGTGCTTCTCAGCATGCACAATAAAAAATCCTGCTGCTTCCTGGTAATGCAAAAATGTGACACTCCTCAAAAACTGATGAACAGGCAGCCTTACACGCTCTCAGTCTAGTGCTTTAGTACTAAATGTGTAAAAATTAATGCAGCTTTCCTATTTGGATGCATCCTGCTGACAGGCAGGGTGTTTTTGCCAGGCCAGTTCCACAAAAAGGAAGCACAGACTAAACATGGCTGGATACATATTTACTGGGGTTTGGGACAGAGGGCTAGGGGCCCGGGCTGCAAGCCTATTTCTGTAATGGGTTTGGGACGGGGGGCTAGGGGCCCGGGCTGCAAGCCTATTTCTGTAATGTTGTATATTTATGTCATTTCAGAAATAAACAGATTGTCAAAGGGCAGATCAGGTTACAAAGTTGTACAGAATCGACGTTTGTGCCTTGGATGGAAGACAATGTAGACCTCTTGAAAGGTGCAGACAAGTAATCAAATGTGAAAACATGTACACCTGCTCCATGTACGTAGTTGTGTGGGGCACAGAAATTCATCCTTCCTATAGTTAGCTCCTTACCATGTTCACTCTGAAGTCTCAGAGATTTCAGTGGGTCTGATTTCCATGTATACATGCTTCGGATTCAGATCTTGGATGGCCAGATGCAAAGTCTCTGGTCTTTGTATAGAAGAAACTCAGCTGATCACAGATGTATATGAACAGACAAGGGGCGAAAACGCATGGTTGCTTTAGCCTCCTTTATTCCCTGTTTCGCCCTGACCTGGATGGCCCAGGCTAGCCTGATCTCATCAGATCTCAGAAGCCAAGCAGGGTCAGCCCTGGTTAGTATTTGGATGGGAGACCACCAAGGAATACCAGGGTTGCCGTGCAGAGGAAGGCACTGGCAAACCACCTGTTAGTCTCCTGCCATGAAAACCCCAAAAGGGGTAGCCATAAGTCGACTGTGACTTGAAGGCACTTTACACACACACACATTCCCTATTTCAACCAGGACTCAGCCAGGATTGAACGCACGTTCGGCGAAAACGCATGCGTTCGATCCCGGCTGAATCCTGGCTGCAACAGGGAATAAAGCGACCATGCGTTTTTCACCAATAGCTCTGAATTTGTGCTGGATAATCAATATTGAAATAACTTGAAACACTTTGGTGAAAAGGTTGTCAAAGATACATTTTAACCAAACTATTTGAGCATCTCAAATATCTAAAGAATACTATTTTTTTTAAAAAGGCACAGCACCATTCTGTAATGTTTAAATTGCACTTTTGGGTGGTGTGTTTGCATAACAGGGCCATTTGTTTGCAGTTTCTGAGCCATTAGCGGCATTATTGACCAGTTTAGTTGAGCTGTATAAAGATCTATACACATTATCCCTGTTTGCTGAAATGATATACCAGAACAAACGTTGACTGCCATGTTAATAATGTCTCTCTGGATGATCCTAAGACCATTGATTGCAACCTGAGCGGAACAAACATACTGGGGGAAGGAAAAACCATGCTCTCGACTCTAGAATGTGATGGTGCACCAACATGCTTGCAGGAAAAGAGTTTCCATGCGCCAGCAGCACTAACACCAAGCTTCAAAATTAGTATGTTGGAAGTATACAGTTTCCTAAAAGCAGTATGCCAAAGGCTGTGGGAAAACCTTTTGCCCATTGTATGTGTAAAGGGTTGCCAGGTCTCTCTTCACCACCGGCAAGAGGTTTTTGGGGTGGAGCCTGGGGAGGGGGGGGTTGGGGAGGGGGGACTTCAATGCCATAGAGTCCAATTGCCAAAGTGCCCATTTTCTTGGGGGGGGGGAACTGATCTCTATTGGCTGGAGATCAGTTGTAATAGCAGGAGATCTCCAGCTAGTACTTGGAGGTTGGCAACCGTGTAAGTGTATGATAGAGGGGGACTCTGACTCCAGTAATAGAAACAATAGAACTATGTCAGTCATGGTTGTTGAAGTTATTCACAATTTAAAGGCCTTGCTCTTGTTGTTCAAATCAAATCAAGTTTATTTACGGTCAAAGACCAGCAACAGTTGACATAATACTCTTGTTGTTAAATCTTTCTTTCTTTCTTTCTTTCTTTCTTTCTTTCTTTCTTTCTTTCTTTCTTTCTTTCTTTCTTTCTTTCTTTCTTTCTTTCTTTCTGTCGCTCTGTCTTTTTTGCCCTGCTCTTTTTCTGCTGGAGACCCAAAGCAGCTTACAAAATATAAAAATACAATTAAAATAAACAAACAATCCCCCAAGATCACACTCTAGACTTGTGGCTGCTTTGCTAGACAGGCTCACCCAAGGCCACAGGCTAGATGCCCTTGCCACAGGCTGGCAATTCTGGCCACAGGCTGCCCAAGGTTCAAATATTTGCAACAGAAGGTAAATAGAAGCTCATCCCAGATCTTATTTATCTGGCAAACAAGCTCCCCAAGGTTCCCTTCCACCGATAAAAGAGCTTCTGCCCACACCCAGGCTTAAATGCCTGCAACAGAAAGGAAAATAGATGTTGGCTCAGATCTTGTTCTACAGCAGCCACCACACAAAAGCCAGCATGATATACTGTTTAGAGTTTCAGACTAGGATCTTGGAGACCCAAGTTCAAATCCCTACTCTGCCTAGAGTTGCCAGCTCTGTCTTGGGACATTTCTGGAGATTTGGGGAGAAGCCTAAGAAGGGGGGTTTCGAGAGGGCAGAGACCTCAGCAGGGTATTAGGTAGGGTTGCCAGCCTCCAGGTACTAGCTGGAGATCTCCTGCTATTATAACTGATCTCCAGCCAATAGAGATCAGTTCACCTGGAAAAAATGGCCGCTTTGGCAATTGGACTCTATAGCATTGACGTCCCTCCCCTCCCCAAACCCTGCCCTCCTCAGGCTCTGCCCCCCAAAATCTCCAGGTATTTTCCAAGCCAGAGCTGGCAACCCTAGTATTATGCCATAGAATCCACCCTCCAAAGAAACCATTTTCTCCATGGGAACTAATCTTTGAAGTCTGGAAATTAGTTGTAATTCCAGAAGATCGTCAGACCCTTCCTGGAGACTGACAAGCCTAATACTGCTATGGAGGCTTCCTGGATAATCTCGGCCAGTTACGGACTTTCAGTCTAACCTGTCCCTTGGATTGTAGTGAACATAAAATGGAAGAAACGAAAATGATGTAATTTGCTTTGGCTCCCCATATTGAGAAAGGTGGGGTATAAATGAAGTAAATAAATATTAAATATAGCTGAAGATGGACAGCAGATAACTGGATAGTTGGGAAGAAGGAAAGTAAAAAGGGAATGGTGAGGATATGGGGGCTGCCTGAAGGAAAGAAAGAGGAAATGGTGTGGGGAGGATGTTACAGGGGAAAGAGAGATGCCCCCCACAGGTCCTTATGGGTTACCCACTGTGCAACGGAGCCCAGCCTGGTGGCTGGCACAACACAGCTGGTTTTGGCCCAGCTGCTGAAACCATGCAGAGTTTTCAGAGTGTCATGGGGAGGGAAGGAGGGAAAACTGAAGAGAGGTGGGCAGGAAGGAGAGAAAGAAGCAGGAAAAGGGAGATGCCGTGGGTGCTTTTGGGGATGGACATGAGGAAATAGTGGGGAGGGGGGAATGAATGATCTCTAGACTACAGGCCCCCTGGAAAAATGACTGCTCCAGAGAGTGGATTTCGTGGTATTACGCCCCACTTCCCCAAACATTTAGTTTGGCCCGACTGCGTATTGGAGGAGAGGGATTTGGGGCTTGTTATTTTATCTTTCGTTTTAGCTGGGGAAACGTTAGCTATTATTGTGAGCCACCTTGAGGCCATAAAGCAGGATATAAATGTTTTAATAAATGGGAAATCAATGTTTCAAGGCAGGATATAAATTGGTTCTTGTAGGTTATCCGGGCTGTGTAACCGTGGTCTTGGAATTTTCTTTCCTGACGTTTCGCCAGCAACTGTGGCAGGCATCTTCAGAGTAGTAACACTGAAGGACAGTGTCTCTCAGTGTCAAGGGTGTAGAAAGAGTAATATATAGTCAGAAAGGGGTTGGGTTTGAGCTGAGTATTGTCCTGCAAAAGTATTGTCCTGTAAGTATCAAGATAATGTGCTAATGAGGGTATGGTATGTTAATATGGAACCATTGTATCCTGAAGTGATCTGTTAATGTGTGTAATCCAAAACTAATCTGTATGGCTATTGTTGAATGTTGTCTTTGTCTGGAGGTGTTTCAGGACAGGAAGCCAAGCCTTATTCATTCTTAAACTCTCCTCTTTTCTGTTAAAGTTGTGCTGATGTTTGTGAATTTCAATGGCTTCTCTGTGCAATCTGACAAAATAGTTGGTAGAATTGTCCAGTCTTTCAGTGTCTTGGAATAAGACCCTGTGTCCTGTTTGTGTCAGTCCATGTTCAGCCACTGCTGATTTCTCAGGTTGGCCAAGTCTGCAGTATCTTTCATGTTCTTTTATCCTTGTTTGTATGCTGCGTTTTGTGGTCCCGATGTAAACTTCTCCACAGCTGCAAGGTATACGATATACTCCTGCAGAGGTGAGGGGGTCTCTTTTGTCTTTTGCTGATCGTAGCATTTGTTGTATTTTCTTGGTGGGTTTAAACACTGTTTGTAGGTTATGTTTTTTCAAAAGTTTCTCCATCCTATCAGTGACTCCTTTAATAAATGGCAAGAATACCTTTCCTATGGGAGACTGTTTTTCTTGAGTTTTCTGATTTTTGTTTGGTTCAATGGCCCTTCTGATTTCATTCTTGGAGTAGCCGTTTGCTAGCAGTGCGTGATTTAGATGGTTAGTTTCTTCCTTGAGAAACTGTGGTTCACAGATCCGTCTTGCACGGTCCATTAATGTTTTGATTATTCCTCTTTTCTGTCGGGGGTGGTGGTTGGAGTTTTTGTGTAAGTAGCGATCTGTGTGAGTTGGTTTCCGGTAGACCTTGTGACCTAACTGAAGGTTTGATTTACGGATGACAAGGGTATCAAGAAATGGGAGTTTACCCTCAATTTCCTTTTCCATGGTAAACTGAATGTTTGGATGGATATTATTAAGATGGTTTAGAAAGTCCATTAATTTTTCTTCACCATGGCTCCAAATGGTAAATGTATCATCTACGAACCTGAACCAGACTGTAGGTTTGTAAGGTGCTGATTCTAATGCTGTCTTTTCAAAATATTCCATGTAAAAGTTTGCTATTACTGGACTGAGTGGACTTCCCATAGCTACTCCATCAATCTGTTCATAAAATTCTTGATCCCATAGGAAATAACTTGTTGTCAAACAATGGTGAAATAAGGCTGTTATATCTTCTGGAAAAATCTGGTTAATCAATGAGATTGTGTCTTTAACTGGAACCTTGGTAAAGAGGGATACAACATCAAAACTGATTAATATATCCTTTGGATTGAGTCTTAATGGACTGATTTTGTTGATGAAGTGAGTTGAATCTTTGATGTAAGAAGTGGTTTTTCCAATGTGGTCCTGTAGGAGGGTGGTCAAATATTTAGCTAATTCATATGTTGGGGAACCAATGGCACTCACGATGGGTCGGAGTGGAACGGAATCCTTATGAATTTTAGGTAGTCCATATAATCGTGGTGGTTGTGCTTCAGTCTTGCATAGTTTTCTGTGTGTGTCGGGATGAAGAGTGGAATTCTTGATCAGAATGCTAGTTTTCCTGGTAATTTTGCAAGTTGGATCTCGTTTTAGTTTTTTGTATGTGGCAGGGTCCAGAAGTTCCTCAATCTTCTTTTTGTATTCTTCTGTTTTCATGATCACTGTGGCATTGCCTTTGTCAGCTGGTAGAATAATGATTTCTGGATCTGCATTGAGGGTCTTGATGGCGTTTCTCTCCTTGCGTGTTATATTGCTAGTAGGGGGCTTTGCTTTTCGTAGAATTCTTGCTGTCTCTCCTCTTATTTCCTCAGCATCTTCTTCAGGTAGATTACGAATGGCAGATTCTACATTTGCAATGATGTCTTCCACTGGAATTTGGGTGGGAGTGACTGCAAAGTTTCCTCCCTTAGCTAAGATGGAAGTTTCTTCAGGTGAGAGTTGTCGGTCTGTCAGATTGAAGATAATCCGTTTGTTGTCAAGTTTTGGACTGTTCTGTCTTCTTTCCTGTAATTTGTTAAACTTTTGCTTCTGTCTGGAAGTATGGCTGGTTAACCCCTGTTCCATTTTTCTGTAGGTGAGATTATCAATCTTGTCCCAATCATGGCTTCTCATTTTGTGGCTAGTATTGATATGTAAGGAAAACAACTCCTTGTCTGTGGCAGCAAGTTCTCTGCGGGTAGTGTGAATTCTCTCTCGTAAGAGAGCCCGTTCTAGATGGTCATAAATGCGGTTAGCTCGTGAAGTTTTAAAGATTCTTTTACTTGTGAGAAAAGATGGAATGGTTCCAGTGTCTCTGCATCGTAGTAGAAAAGTTAAAGAACAAAGTAGATGTGCTTTCTTGTTCCGAAGTGTTTCCAATCTCCGGGTCTGTTGAAATATTTCCTCCCCGTAGAGGCGTTCAAAATATTGTCGAAGGCTTTCACGGTCAGAGTTCATTGGTTCTTGTAGGTTATCCGGGCTGTGTAACCGTGGTCTTGGAATTTTCTTTCCTGACGTTTCGCCAGCAACTGTGGCAGGCATCTTCAGAGTAGTAACACTGAAGGACAGTGTCTCTCAGTGTCAAGGGTGTAGAAAGAGTAATATATAGTCAGAAAGGGGTTGGGTTTGAGCTGAGTATTGTCCTGCAAAAGTATTGTCCTGTAAGTATCAAGATAATGTGCTAATGAGGGTATGGTATGTTAATATGGAACCATTGTATCCTGAAGTGATCTGTTAATGTGTGTAATCCAAAACTAATCTGTATGGCTATTGTTGAATGTTGTCTTTGTCTGGAGGTGTTTCAGGACAGGAAGCCAAGCCTTATTCATTCTTAAACTCTCCTCTTTTCTGTTAAAGTTGTGCTGATGTTTGTGAATTTCAATGGCTTCTCTGTGCAATCTGACAAAATAGTTGGTAGAATTGTCCAGTCTTTCAGTGTCTTGGAATAAGACCCTGTGTCCTGTTTGTGTCAGTCCATGTTCAGCCACTGCTGATTTCTCAGGTTGGCCAAGTCTGCAGTATCTTTCATGTTCTTTTATCCTTGTTTGTATGCTGCGTTTTGTGGTCCCGATGTAAACTTCTCCACAGCTGCAAGGTATACGATATACTCCTGCAGAGGTGAGGGGGTCTCTTTTGTCTTTTGCTGATCGTAGCATTTGTTGTATTTTCTTGGTGGGTTTAAACACTGTTTGTAGGTTATGTTTTTTCAAAAGTTTCTCCATCCTATCAGTGACTCCTTTAATAAATGGCAAGAATACCTTTCCTATGGGAGACTGTTTTTCTTGAGTTTTCTGATTTTTGTTTGGTTCAATGGCCCTTCTGATTTCATTCTTGGAGTAGCCGTTTGCTAGCAGTGCGTGATTTAGATGGTTAGTTTCTTCCTTGAGAAACTGTGGTTCACAGATCCGTCTTGCACGGTCCATTAATGTTTTGATTATTCCTCTTTTCTGTCGGGGGTGGTGGTTGGAGTTTTTGTGTAAGTAGCGATCTGTGTGAGTTGGTTTCCGGTAGACCTTGTGACCTAACTGAAGGTTTGATTTACGGATGACAAGGGTATCAAGAAATGGGAGTTTACCCTCAATTTCCTTTTCCATGGTAAACTGAATGTTTGGATGGATATTATTAAGATGGTTTAGAAAGTCCATTAATTTTTCTTCACCATGGCTCCAAATGGTAAATGTATCATCTACGAACCTGAACCAGACTGTAGGTTTGTAAGGTGCTGATTCTAATGCTGTCTTTTCAAAATATTCCATGTAAAAGTTTGCTATTACTGGACTGAGTGGACTTCCCATAGCTACTCCATCAATCTGTTCATAAAATTCTTGATCCCATAGGAAATAACTTGTTGTCAAACAATGGTGAAATAAGGCTGTTATATCTTCTGGAAAAATCTGGTTAATCAATGAGATTGTGTCTTTAACTGGAACCTTGGTAAAGAGGGATACAACATCAAAACTGATTAATATATCCTTTGGATTGAGTCTTAATGGACTGATTTTGTTGATGAAGTGAGTTGAATCTTTGATGTAAGAAGTGGTTTTTCCAATGTGGTCCTGTAGGAGGGTGGTCAAATATTTAGCTAATTCATATGTTGGGGAACCAATGGCACTCACGATGGGTCGGAGTGGAACGGAATCCTTATGAATTTTAGGTAGTCCATATAATCGTGGTGGTTGTGCTTCAGTCTTGCATAGTTTTCTGTGTGTGTCGGGATGAAGAGTGGAATTCTTGATCAGAATGCTAGTTTTCCTGGTAATTTTGCAAGTTGGATCTCGTTTTAGTTTTTTGTATGTGGCAGGGTCCAGAAGTTCCTCAATCTTCTTTTTGTATTCTTCTGTTTTCATGATCACTGTGGCATTGCCTTTGTCAGCTGGTAGAATAATGATTTCTGGATCTGCATTGAGGGTCTTGATGGCGTTTCTCTCCTTGCGTGTTATATTGCTAGTAGGGGGCTTTGCTTTTCGTAGAATTCTTGCTGTCTCTCCTCTTATTTCCTCAGCATCTTCTTCAGGTAGATTACGAATGGCAGATTCTACATTTGCAATGATGTCTTCCACTGGAATTTGGGTGGGAGTGACTGCAAAGTTTCCTCCCTTAGCTAAGATGGACTGACACAAACAGGACACAGGGTCTTATTCCAAGACACTGAAAGACTGGACAATTCTACCAACTATTTTGTCAGATTGCACAGAGAAGCCATTGAAATTCACAAACATCAGCACAACTTTAACAGAAAAGAGGAGAGTTTAAGAATGAATAAGGCTTGGCTTCCTGTCCTGAAACACCTCCAGACAAAGACAACATTCAACAATAGCCATACAGATTAGTTTTGGATTACACACATTAACAGATCACTTCAGGATACAATGGTTCCATATTAACATACCATACCCTCATTAGCACATTATCTTGATACTTACAGGACAATACTTTTGCAGGACAATACTCAGCTCAAACCCAACCCCTTTCTGACTATATATTACTCTTTCTACACCCTTGACACTGAGAGACACTGTCCTTCAGTGTTACTACTCTGAAGATGCCTGCCACAGTTGCTGGCGAAACGTCAGGAAAGAAAATTCCAAGACCACGGTTACACAGCCCGGATAACCTACAAGAACCAATGAACTCTGACCGTGAAAGCCTTCGACAATATTTTGAACGCCTCTACGGGGAGGAAATATTTCAACAGACCCGGAGATTGGAAACACTTCGGAACAAGAAAGCACATCTACTTTGTTCTTTAACTTTTCTACTACGATGCAGAGACACTGGAACCATTCCATCTTTTCTCACAAGTAAAAGAATCTTTAAAACTTCACGAGCTAACCGCATTTATGACCATCTAGAACGGGCTCTCTTACGAGAGAGAATTCACACTACCCGCAGAGAACTTGCTGCCACAGACAAGGAGTTGTTTTCCTTACATATCAATACTAGCCACAAAATGAGAAGCCATGATTGGGACAAGATTGATAATCTCACCTACAGAAAAATGGAACAGGGGTTAACCAGCCATACTTCCAGACAGAAGCAAAAGTTTAACAAATTACAGGAAAGAAGACAGAACAGTCCAAAACTTGACAACAAACGGATTATCTTCAATCTGACAGACCGACAACTCTCACCTGAAGAAACTTCCATCTTAGCTAAGGGAGGAAACTTTGCAGTCACTCCCACCCAAATTCCAGTGGAAGACATCATTGCAAATGTAGAATCTGCCATTCGTAATCTACCTGAAGAAGATGCTGAGGAAATAAGAGGAGAGACAGCAAGAATTCTACGAAAAGCAAAGCCCCCTACTAGCAATATAACACGCAAGGAGAGAAACGCCATCAAGACCCTCAATGCAGATCCAGAAATCATTATTCTACCAGCTGACAAAGGCAATGCCACAGTGATCTTGAAAACAGAAGAATACAAAAAGAAGATTGAGGAACTTCTGGACCCTGCCACATACAAAAAACTAAAACGAGATCCAACTTGCAAAATTACCAGGAAAACTAGCATTCTGATCAAGAATTCCACTCTTCATCCCGACACACACAGAAAACTATGCAAGACTGAAGCACAACCACCACGATTATATGGACTACCTAAAATTCATAAGGATTCCGTTCCACTCCGACCCATCGTGAGTGCCATTGGTTCCCCAACATATGAATTAGCTAAATATTTGACCACCCTCCTACAGGACCACATTGGAAAAACCACTTCTTACATCAAAGATTCAACTCACTTCATCAACAAAATCAGTCCATTAAGACTCAATCCAAAGGATATATTAATCAGTTTTGATGTTGTATCCCTCTTTACCAAGGTTCCAGTTAAAGACACAATCTCATTGATTAACCAGATTTTTCCAGAAGATATAACAGCCTTATTTCACCATTGTTTGACAACAAGTTATTTCCTATGGGATCAAGAATTTTATGAACAGATTGATGGAGTAGCTATGGGAAGTCCACTCAGTCCAGTAATAGCAAACTTTTACATGGAATATTTTGAAAAGACAGCATTAGAATCAGCACCTTACAAACCTACAGTCTGGTTCAGGTTCGTAGATGATACATTTACCATTTGGAGCCATGGTGAAGAAAAATTAATGGACTTTCTAAACCATCTTAATAATATCCATCCAAACATTCAGTTTACCATGGAAAAGGAAATTGAGGGTAAACTCCCATTTCTTGATACCCTTGTCATCCGTAAATCAAACCTTCAGTTAGGTCACAAGGTCTACCGGAAACCAACTCACACAGATCGCTACTTACACAAAAACTCCAACCACCACCCCCGACAGAAAAGAGGAATAATCAAAACATTAATGGACCGTGCAAGACGGATCTGTGAACCACAGTTTCTCAAGGAAGAAACTAACCATCTAAATCACGCACTGCTAGCAAACGGCTACTCCAAGAATGAAATCAGAAGGGCCATTGAACCAAACAAAAATCAGAAAACTCAAGAAAAACAGTCTCCCATAGGAAAGGTATTCTTGCCATTTATTAAAGGAGTCACTGATAGGATGGAGAAACTTTTGAAAAAACATAACCTACAAACAGTGTTTAAACCCACCAAGAAAATACAACAAATGCTACGATCAGCAAAAGACAAAAGAGACCCCCTCACCTCTGCAGGAGTATATCGTATACCTTGCAGCTGTGGAGAAGTTTACATCGGGACCACAAAACGCAGCATACAAACAAGGATAAAAGAACATGAAAGATACTGCAGACTTGGCCAACCTGAGAAATCAGCAGTGGCTGAACATGGACTGACACAAACAGGACACAGGGTCTTATTCCAAGACACTGAAAGACTGGACAATTCTACCAACTATTTTGTCAGATTGCACAGAGAAGCCATTGAAATTCACAAACATCAGCACAACTTTAACAGAAAAGAGGAGAGTTTAAGAATGAATAAGGCTTGGCTTCCTGTCCTGAAACACCTCCAGACAAAGACAACATTCAACAATAGCCATACAGATTAGTTTTGGATTACACACATTAACAGATCACTTCAGGATACAATGGTTCCATATTAACATACCATACCCTCATTAGCACATTATCTTGATACTTACAGGACAATACTTTTGCAGGACAATACTCAGCTCAAACCCAACCCCTTTCTGACTATATATTACTCTTTCTACACCCTTGACACTGAGAGACACTGTCCTTCAGTGTTACTACTCTGAAGATGCCTGCCACAGTTGCTGGCGAAACGTCAGGAAAGAAAATTCCAAGACCACGGTTACACAGCCCGGATAACCTACAAGAACCAATGAACTCTGACCGTGAAAGCCTTCGACAATATTTTGAACGCCTCTACGGGGAGGAAATATTTCAACAGACCCGGAGATTGGAAACACTTCGGAACAAGAAAGCACATCTACTTTGTTCTTTAACTTTTCTACTACGATGCAGAGACACTGGAACCATTCCATCTTTTCTCACAAGTAAAAGAATCTTTAAAACTTCACGAGCTAACCGCATTTATGACCATCTAGAACGGGCTCTCTTACGAGAGAGAATTCACACTACCCGCAGAGAACTTGCTGCCACAGACAAGGAGTTGTTTTCCTTACATATCAATACTAGCCACAAAATGAGAAGCCATGATTGGGACAAGATTGATAATCTCACCTACAGAAAAATGGAACAGGGGTTAACCAGCCATACTTCCAGACAGAAGCAAAAGTTTAACAAATTACAGGAAAGAAGACAGAACAGTCCAAAACTTGACAACAAACGGATTATCTTCAATCTGACAGACCGACAACTCTCACCTGAAGAAACTTCCATCTTAGCTAAGGGAGGAAACTTTGCAGTCACTCCCACCCAAATTCCAGTGGAAGACATCATTGCAAATGTAGAATCTGCCATTCGTAATCTACCTGAAGAAGATGCTGAGGAAATAAGAGGAGAGACAGCAAGAATTCTACGAAAAGCAAAGCCCCCTACTAGCAATATAACACGCAAGGAGAGAAACGCCATCAAGACCCTCAATGCAGATCCAGAAATCATTATTCTACCAGCTGACAAAGGCAATGCCACAGTGATCATGAAAACAGAAGAATACAAAAAGAAGATTGAGGAACTTCTGGACCCTGCCACATACAAAAAACTAAAACGAGATCCAACTTGCAAAATTACCAGGAAAACTAGCATTCTGATCAAGAATTCCACTCTTCATCCCGACACACACAGAAAACTATGCAAGACTGAAGCACAACCACCACGATTATATGGACTACCTAAAATTCATAAGGATTCCGTTCCACTCCGACCCATCGTGAGTGCCATTGGTTCCCCAACATATGAATTAGCTAAATATTTGACCACCCTCCTACAGGACCACATTGGAAAAACCACTTCTTACATCAAAGATTCAACTCACTTCATCAACAAAATCAGTCCATTAAGACTCAATCCAAAGGATATATTAATCAGTTTTGATGTTGTATCCCTCTTTACCAAGGTTCCAGTTAAAGACACAATCTCATTGATTAACCAGATTTTTCCAGAAGATATAACAGCCTTATTTCACCATTGTTTGACAACAAGTTATTTCCTATGGGATCAAGAATTTTATGAACAGATTGATGGAGTAGCTATGGGAAGTCCACTCAGTCCAGTAATAGCAAACTTTTACATGGAATATTTTGAAAAGACAGCATTAGAATCAGCACCTTACAAACCTACAGTCTGGTTCAGGTTCGTAGATGATACATTTACCATTTGGAGCCATGGTGAAGAAAAATTAATGGACTTTCTAAACCATCTTAATAATATCCATCCAAACATTCAGTTTACCATGGAAAAGGAAATTGAGGGTAAACTCCCATTTCTTGATACCCTTGTCATCCGTAAATCAAACCTTCAGTTAGGTCACAAGGTCTACCGGAAACCAACTCACACAGATCGCTACTTACACAAAAACTCCAACCACCACCCCCGACAGAAAAGAGGAATAATCAAAACATTAATGGACCGTGCAAGACGGATCTGTGAACCACAGTTTCTCAAGGAAGAAACTAACCATCTAAATCACGCACTGCTAGCAAACGGCTACTCCAAGAATGAAATCAGAAGGGCCATTGAACCAAACAAAAATCAGAAAACTCAAGAAAAACAGTCTCCCATAGGAAAGGTATTCTTGCCATTTATTAAAGGAGTCACTGATAGGATGGAGAAACTTTTGAAAAAACATAACCTACAAACAGTGTTTAAACCCACCAAGAAAATACAACAAATGCTACGATCAGCAAAAGACAAAAGAGACCCCCTCACCTCTGCAGGAGTATATCGTATACCTTGCAGCTGTGGAGAAGTTTACATCGGGACCACAAAACGCAGCATACAAACAAGGATAAAAGAACATGAAAGATACTGCAGACTTGGCCAACCTGAGAAATCAGCAGTGGCTGAACATGGACTGACACAAACAGGACACAGGGTCTTATTCCAAGACACTGAAAGACTGGACAATTCTACCAACTATTTTGTCAGATTGCACAGAGAAGCCATTGAAATTCACAAACATCAGCACAACTTTAACAGAAAAGAGGAGAGTTTAAGAATGAATAAGGCTTGGCTTCCTGTCCTGAAACACCTCCAGACAAAGACAACATTCAACAATAGCCATACAGATTAGTTTTGGATTACACACATTAACAGATCACTTCAGGATACAATGGTTCCATATTAACATACCATACCCTCATTAGCACATTATCTTGATACTTACAGGACAATACTTTTGCAGGACAATACTCAGCTCAAACCCAACCCCTTTCTGACTATATATTACTCTTTCTACACCCTTGACACTGAGAGACACTGTCCTTCAGTGTTACTACTCTGAAGATGCCTGCCACAGTTGCTGGCGAAACGTCAGGAAAGAAAATTCCAAGACCACGGTTACACAGCCCGGATAACCTACAAGAACCAATGAACTCTGACCGTGAAAGCCTTCGACAATATTTTGAACGCCTCTACGGGGAGGAAATATTTCAACAGACCCGGAGATTGGAAACACTTCGGAACAAGAAAGCACATCTACTTTGTTCTTTAACTTTTCTACTACGATGCAGAGACACTGGAACCATTCCATCTTTTCTCACAAGTAAAAGAATCTTTAAAACTTCACGAGCTAACCGCATTTATGACCATCTAGAACGGGCTCTCTTACGAGAGAGAATTCACACTACCCGCAGAGAACTTGCTGCCACAGACAAGGAGTTGTTTTCCTTACATATCAATACTAGCCACAAAATGAGAAGCCATGATTGGGACAAGATTGATAATCTCACCTACAGAAAAATGGAACAGGGGTTAACCAGCCATACTTCCAGACAGAAGCAAAAGTTTAACAAATTACAGGAAAGAAGACAGAACAGTCCAAAACTTGACAACAAACGGATTATCTTCAATCTGACAGACCGACAACTCTCACCTGAAGAAACTTCCATCTTAGCTAAGGGAGGAAACTTTGCAGTCACTCCCACCCAAATTCCAGTGGAAGACATCATTGCAAATGTAGAATCTGCCATTCGTAATCTACCTGAAGAAGATGCTGAGGAAATAAGAGGAGAGACAGCAAGAATTCTACGAAAAGCAAAGCCCCCTACTAGCAATATAACACGCAAGGAGAGAAACGCCATCAAGACCCTCAATGCAGATCCAGAAATCATTATTCTACCAGCTGACAAAGGCAATGCCACAGTGATCTTGAAAACAGAAGAATACAAAAAGAAGATTGAGGAACTTCTGGACCCTGCCACATACAAAAAACTAAAACGAGATCCAACTTGCAAAATTACCAGGAAAACTAGCATTCTGATCAAGAATTCCACTCTTCATCCCGACACACACAGAAAACTATGCAAGACTGAAGCACAACCACCACGATTATATGGACTACCTAAAATTCATAAGGATTCCGTTCCACTCCGACCCATCGTGAGTGCCATTGGTTCCCCAACATATGAATTAGCTAAATATTTGACCACCCTCCTACAGGACCACATTGGAAAAACCACTTCTTACATCAAAGATTCAACTCACTTCATCAACAAAATCAGTCCATTAAGACTCAATCCAAAGGATATATTAATCAGTTTTGATGTTGTATCCCTCTTTACCAAGGTTCCAGTTAAAGACACAATCTCATTGATTAACCAGATTTTTCCAGAAGATATAACAGCCTTATTTCACCATTGTTTGACAACAAGTTATTTCCTATGGGATCAAGAATTTTATGAACAGATTGATGGAGTAGCTATGGGAAGTCCACTCAGTCCAGTAATAGCAAACTTTTACATGGAATATTTTGAAAAGACAGCATTAGAATCAGCACCTTACAAACCTACAGTCTGGTTCAGGTTCGTAGATGATACATTTACCATTTGGAGCCATGGTGAAGAAAAATTAATGGACTTTCTAAACCATCTTAATAATATCCATCCAAACATTCAGTTTACCATGGAAAAGGAAATTGAGGGTAAACTCCCATTTCTTGATACCCTTGTCATCCGTAAATCAAACCTTCAGTTAGGTCACAAGGTCTACCGGAAACCAACTCACACAGATCGCTACTTACACAAAAACTCCAACCACCACCCCCGACAGAAAAGAGGAATAATCAAAACATTAATGGACCGTGCAAGACGGATCTGTGAACCACAGTTTCTCAAGGAAGAAACTAACCATCTAAATCACGCACTGCTAGCAAACGGCTACTCCAAGAATGAAATCAGAAGGGCCATTGAACCAAACAAAAATCAGAAAACTCAAGAAAAACAGTCTCCCATAGGAAAGGTATTCTTGCCATTTATTAAAGGAGTCACTGATAGGATGGAGAAACTTTTGAAAAAACATAACCTACAAACAGTGTTTAAACCCACCAAGAAAATACAACAAATGCTACGATCAGCAAAAGACAAAAGAGACCCCCTCACCTCTGCAGGAGTATATCGTATACCTTGCAGCTGTGGAGAAGTTTACATCGGGACCACAAAACGCAGCATACAAACAAGGATAAAAGAACATGAAAGATACTGCAGACTTGGCCAACCTGAGAAATCAGCAGTGGCTGAACATGGACTGACACAAACAGGACACAGGGTCTTATTCCAAGACACTGAAAGACTGGACAATTCTACCAACTATTTTGTCAGATTGCACAGAGAAGCCATTGAAATTCACAAACATCAGCACAACTTTAACAGAAAAGAGGAGAGTTTAAGAATGAATAAGGCTTGGCTTCCTGTCCTGAAACACCTCCAGACAAAGACAACATTCAACAATAGCCATACAGATTAGTTTTGGATTACACACATTAACAGATCACTTCAGGATACAATGGTTCCATATTAACATACCATACCCTCATTAGCACATTATCTTGATACTTACAGGACAATACTTTTGCAGGACAATACTCAGCTCAAACCCAACCCCTTTCTGACTATATATTACTCTTTCTACACCCTTGACACTGAGAGACACTGTCCTTCAGTGTTACTACTCTGAAGATGCCTGCCACAGTTGCTGGCGAAACGTCAGGAAAGAAAATTCCAAGACCACGGTTACACAGCCCGGATAACCTACAAGAACCAATGAACTCTGACCGTGAAAGCCTTCGACAATATTTTGAACGCCTCTACGGGGAGGAAATATTTCAACAGACCCGGAGATTGGAAACACTTCGGAACAAGAAAGCACATCTACTTTGTTCTTTAACTTTTCTACTACGATGCAGAGACACTGGAACCATTCCATCTTTTCTCACAAGTAAAAGAATCTTTAAAACTTCACGAGCTAACCGCATTTATGACCATCTAGAACGGGCTCTCTTACGAGAGAGAATTCACACTACCCGCAGAGAACTTGCTGCCACAGACAAGGAGTTGTTTTCCTTACATATCAATACTAGCCACAAAATGAGAAGCCATGATTGGGACAAGATTGATAATCTCACCTACAGAAAAATGGAACAGGGGTTAACCAGCCATACTTCCAGACAGAAGCAAAAGTTTAACAAATTACAGGAAAGAAGACAGAACAGTCCAAAACTTGACAACAAACGGATTATCTTCAATCTGACAGACCGACAACTCTCACCTGAAGAAACTTCCATCTTAGCTAAGGGAGGAAACTTTGCAGTCACTCCCACCCAAATTCCAGTGGAAGACATCATTGCAAATGTAGAATCTGCCATTCGTAATCTACCTGAAGAAGATGCTGAGGAAATAAGAGGAGAGACAGCAAGAATTCTACGAAAAGCAAAGCCCCCTACTAGCAATATAACACGCAAGGAGAGAAACGCCATCAAGACCCTCAATGCAGATCCAGAAATCATTATTCTACCAGCTGACAAAGGCAATGCCACAGTGATCTTGAAAACAGAAGAATACAAAAAGAAGATTGAGGAACTTCTGGACCCTGCCACATACAAAAAACTAAAACGAGATCCAACTTGCAAAATTACCAGGAAAACTAGCATTCTGATCAAGAATTCCACTCTTCATCCCGACACACACAGAAAACTATGCAAGACTGAAGCACAACCACCACGATTATATGGACTACCTAAAATTCATAAGGATTCCGTTCCACTCCGACCCATCGTGAGTGCCATTGGTTCCCCAACATATGAATTAGCTAAATATTTGACCACCCTCCTACAGGACCACATTGGAAAAACCACTTCTTACATCAAAGATTCAACTCACTTCATCAACAAAATCAGTCCATTAAGACTCAATCCAAAGGATATATTAATCAGTTTTGATGTTGTATCCCTCTTTACCAAGGTTCCAGTTAAAGACACAATCTCATTGATTAACCAGATTTTTCCAGAAGATATAACAGCCTTATTTCACCATTGTTTGACAACAAGTTATTTCCTATGGGATCAAGAATTTTATGAACAGATTGATGGAGTAGCTATGGGAAGTCCACTCAGTCCAGTAATAGCAAACTTTTACATGGAATATTTTGAAAAGACAGCATTAGAATCAGCACCTTACAAACCTACAGTCTGGTTCAGGTTCGTAGATGATACATTTACCATTTGGAGCCATGGTGAAGAAAAATTAATGGACTTTCTAAACCATCTTAATAATATCCATCCAAACATTCAGTTTACCATGGAAAAGGAAATTGAGGGTAAACTCCCATTTCTTGATACCCTTGTCATCCGTAAATCAAACCTTCAGTTAGGTCACAAGGTCTACCGGAAACCAACTCACACAGATCGCTACTTACACAAAAACTCCAACCACCACCCCCGACAGAAAAGAGGAATAATCAAAACATTAATGGACCGTGCAAGACGGATCTGTGAACCACAGTTTCTCAAGGAAGAAACTAACCATCTAAATCACGCACTGCTAGCAAACGGCTACTCCAAGAATGAAATCAGAAGGGCCATTGAACCAAACAAAAATCAGAAAACTCAAGAAAAACAGTCTCCCATAGGAAAGGTATTCTTGCCATTTATTAAAGGAGTCACTGATAGGATGGAGAAACTTTTGAAAAAACATAACCTACAAACAGTGTTTAAACCCACCAAGAAAATACAACAAATGCTACGATCAGCAAAAGACAAAAGAGACCCCCTCACCTCTGCAGGAGTATATCGTATACCTTGCAGCTGTGGAGAAGTTTACATCGGGACCACAAAACGCAGCATACAAACAAGGATAAAAGAACATGAAAGATACTGCAGACTTGGCCAACCTGAGAAATCAGCAGTGGCTGAACATGGACTGACACAAACAGGACACAGGGTCTTATTCCAAGACACTGAAAGACTGGACAATTCTACCAACTATTTTGTCAGATTGCACAGAGAAGCCATTGAAATTCACAAACATCAGCACAACTTTAACAGAAAAGAGGAGAGTTTAAGAATGAATAAGGCTTGGCTTCCTGTCCTGAAACACCTCCAGACAAAGACAACATTCAACAATAGCCATACAGATTAGTTTTGGATTACACACATTAACAGATCACTTCAGGATACAATGGTTCCATATTAACATACCATACCCTCATTAGCACATTATCTTGATACTTACAGGACAATACTTTTGCAGGACAATACTCAGCTCAAACCCAACCCCTTTCTGACTATATATTACTCTTTCTACACCCTTGACACTGAGAGACACTGTCCTTCAGTGTTACTACTCTGAAGATGCCTGCCACAGTTGCTGGCGAAACGTCAGGAAAGAAAATTCCAAGACCACGGTTACACAGCCCGGATAACCTACAAGAACCAATGAACTCTGACCGTGAAAGCCTTCGACAATATCAGGATATAAATGTTTTAATAAATAAATGAAAATGTAAAAGAATCCCCTCCCCAGGCTCCACTCCAAATCGCCACACATTTCCTAACCCAGAGTTGGTAACCCTACCTGTTTGTCTAATTATAATTAGCGATAATTCAATTTCTGCAAACAAGATAGTCAGAAATCAGACGTACCTTGCTCACAAAGTCTGTTTTGCTTGAGCACTTCATTTGATCACATGGAGGATTTGTTTGCAGTTTCAAATGATCTGTATTGCAGGATGTTTTGTGTCTGCAACAGCCGAAGTATCCCACCTGGCTACTGACCAGGATGCTGCGGTTGGAGCATGTTCACAATTTACTGATTTTGCTGGGCTTCTGTATGTCTCAGAATCAGCAGCGTTGGGTCATACACAATTTAAAATGCATGTATGTAACTATTTAAAATACTTCTATCCTGCTTTTCTCCGCAAACCTTACTTAAAGCAGCTTTGAGCCAAACCTCTGACACCGTGTTTTAAAGACCAATTCGATATTGGAGAACTGATGGTACTAAGCATGCAGGGACATGATTTGACTCAGGGAAGAAGAAGAAGAAGAAGAAGAAGAAGAAGAAGAAGAAGAAGAAGAAGAAGAAGAAGAAGAAGAAGAGGAGGAGGAGGAGGAGGAGGAGGAGGAGGAGGAGGAGGAGGAGGAGGAGGAGGAGGAGGAGGAGGAGGAGGAGGAGGAGGAGGAGGAGGAGAGTTGGTTCCCCATGGCAGTTGTCTGCCACAAATGAGTTATGGAGGAGATGAAATTATATGCTTGGACTACAATACTTCCTTCCCTTTGTATCTGCCTGTCAAAATGGTATGTTTGCAGAAGGGGTCTGTGCTCAGAGGTTCCTAGAGTAAGGTCACTACAGGGTTTCTATCAGTCCTTCACACAGCTGAATGTGCAGCGATGCCTCTGTTTCTTCAATTGTTCTGTTCTGTGGGTGGGACACTGTAGTGGAAGGAGCCGTATTGGCATATGTATGGGTGCCATCAGCATACTGCTCCATGATTGGTGGGTAGGGATGCCAGCCTCCAGGTGGGACCCGGGTACCCAGGGATCCCCTGGAATTACATCTCCAGACTACAGAGATCAGTTCCCCTGGAGAAAGTGGCTGCTTTGGAGGGTGGACTCTATGGCATTGTACCCCATTGAGATCCCTGTCCTCCCCAGGCTCCATTCCCAAATCTCCAGGAGTTTCCTAACCTGGATCTGGCAGCCCTACCCCGCCATCCACCCTATTGATGGGTGTTGCCAGGGCCTTTATGGACTAGTGCCTCTGCTGTGCTCTCAGTGCCTTGAGGCTAGATCTTTTTAAAATTGGCATATATCCATGTCGGGTTTTTTTGACAAAACAACATTCCCATTTGCAGAACAGGGGGACACAATTTCAGCTGATTCCCCCTTCCACTGAAGTCATCACCACTTCCTATACTTTTTCTGCAGGTCCACTGATGACAAGGAGCAACATTTCAGAGGGTGCAGAAGGAGTGGAAAGTGGGAAAGTCCCATTCCATTAAGTCTACAGATGGCTGTACTCAACCTTTTTTTTTTTTTTTTTTTTTGCTACTTGGAACTACTTGGAAGCCTGAACTGACCCTAGAAGCTAAAATGACTAAACTGAGGCTACCATATTTTGGTCACATTATGAGAAGACAAGAGTCACTAGAAAAGACAGTCATGCTAGGAAAAGATGAGGGCAGCAGGAAACGAGGAAGACCCAACAAGAGATGGATGGACTCAATAAAGGAAGCCACAGCCCTCAATTTGCAAGATCTGAGCAAGGCGGTCAAAGATAGGACATTTTGGAGGACTTTGATTCATAGGGTCGCCATGGGTCAGAAGTGACTTGACGGCACTTAATACACACACACTTGGAACTATACTGATGCCATCTTAGCATAAGCAGCGTGCCAATATAGCTGACTTGGAGCTGTACTGTTCAAGATATGTCCACATTTCTCAGCTGGCATCTGAAGTTTTTCAGATAGGGAAGAAGGAAATCAGTCCCTAAAAAATACTTATAAAAGAATAGCAGAAAAAAGATACTTTGAGGTAACTTGCTATTACTATAGGGGGTGGAGATTTGCCAAATAGTGACAACTTACACAACTTGCCACTCAAAACCTTTTCAAATGACTGACCCGTCTGCAATTTGACCAGTCTGAATAAACTAGAAAACATTACTAGGTAAGTGTTTGTTTTGGTGAGCGTTATTAGCAATTTAGGTTCCTGCATTATCTAGGTAAGCTGCACAGCGACTGCACTGCATATGTTCAGAAAATGAGTTGGGCATCGTTTTTGCATTAGTGTGATAACTGTGCAAACAGATCCAGATGCCCACTTTTCATCTCATGCTGGAGGCATGCCTCATTGGTTGATCATTGCATGAAAAACAAAGATAAGCATTAACTATAATTGCAGAGAGGTGTTTACTCTGCTACAATTAAGGGGCTTTCAATGTTTTTATTAACCTTTATGTTGCTGGTATTTTCCATCTCTCTCAACAACAGTCGATGAGAAAAATGTCAATGGCTTAGTGTATTCAAAACCATCTCTTGATTTCAACAGAAGTCTCACATGAATGGGGAAAATATCAAGTGGTCGGTGCAGTCAGGACCATTCTCAATACTGTGCCAAAGAAATCTCAATGTCACATCAAATTCCATGCCTGAAAAAATAGCCAATTTTCCGTGGAAAATCTATTCAACTTGGAAATATAGGTGCCTGAACTTGTTTGGTTTGCTACCTTGACTGAATCCCAGTAGCTGCAGTGTACAGATGCTTGTAGAAACAAGGAAGCGTGTATGGCCAGGGGAGGGGGGCCCTGACCTGGATGGCCCAGGCTAGCCTGATTTCATCAGATCTCACAAGCTAAGCAGGGTTTGGCCCTGGTTAGTGTTTGGATGGGAGACCATGAAGGCACACCTGGGGTGCTTCACAGAGGCAGGCAATGGCAAACCACCTCTGAATGTCTCTTGCCTTAAAAACCCTATGAGGCTGTAATAAGTCTGCTACAATTTTTTTTTGGGGGGGGGTATTTCTAGCTTGCCCGCCCCGGCCACAACCAGGCTCAGAGCGGGTAGCATCTAAAACAATAAAATATTGACTCACAGATTATTAAAACAGATGGTGCACAAAATGAACATAGTACCTGCTGCTACATAATAAATGTCAAAACCAGACAGCCAGGCCATCTCCCTATAAATACACCAGTTGTAACAAGGAGCCGTGGAGGAATGGGAGGCCAGCATCAATACCATCTGTGACTGCCCTCGGTTACAGGCCTGGTGGAATAGCTCTGTCTTATAGGCAGAACTCTTTCAGGTCCCACATAGGTAGGGTTGCCAGATCCCTCTTCACCACCGGTGGGAGGTTTTTGGGGCAGAGCCTGCACAGGGCGGGGTTTGGGGAAGGGAGGGACTTCAGTGCCATAGAGTCCAATTGTCAAAGCAGCCATTTTCTCCAGGTGAACTGATCTCTATCAGCTGGAGAGCAGTTCTAATAGCAGGAGATCTCCAGCTAGTACCTGGAGGTTGGCAACATAGGGTCGCCAGGTCACTTACATGGGCAGGCAGCAATGATATGACTTATGAGAAGTTTTATGAGAAATGGAAACTATTTTATGAATGCCTTGAGGCAGAAGGTTAATGAAAACAAAATAAGAAATATGATATTAATTAATGGTAATGAAATTTTAACTTTAGATCTAGATAATTATTTTGTTTGTTGAGACACTAAATATGTTTGATAGACATAAACAGTGATCCCTTTTCAATCATAATATATGTTCAATTCGCCTGAATATTTTCTCTTTTTCACTTTACAATCTGGGTAATGAACTGACTGCAAAATGTTATTGAAAAGTAGGGTAATGTAGTCTGCTTGATTTGCTCTTGAATTTTTGCTTGTTCAGTTGTATGTTGGATACCTTTACTCTTTCCCTTTTCTCTTTTTCCCTTTTGTATCCCTTTTATTGTAAAATAACCGCCCCCCTCCAAAAAAAAAGAAAGCTGCTGCACTCATGCCCACAGATTTTCAGCAGAGGATTTCTGATGGTAGACAAAAATATTACCTAGCTTTAGAATATTTCATGTATCCCACACAGTACATCAGTTGAGATCCACACATAGATCTACTTTGCCATGTACAGATGCCACAGAAAACTCTGCCGTATGGAGTTCCACAGCACATTTGCATTGAAACACAGCACATTTGCATTGAAACAGACACGCAGGTGCATCACAAGTATTTATTTCTTTACTTACTTGATTTATACTCCGCCTTTCTTTTCGATGAAGGACCCAAAGTGGCTTAAATCTCTCCTCCATTTTATCATCACAACAACCCTGTGGGTTGGGTTATGCTGAGAGCGTGTGACTGGCCCAAGGCCACCCAGTGAGATTCCATGGCAGTGTGGGGATTTAAACCTGGGACTCTTGGGCCATTCATTCATGGTCAATTTTGATGCTCACTCAAAGCTCTTTTTTAAAATGCGACTTTAAAAATGCCTATTCAAGGTCCCGACGCAAAAGGAGAAATTCCACCCCCACCACTCACCTGCTCCTTTGTTCCTGATTGCAGAGTCATTAGCATGCGCATAGCTAATGCGCCGTTGTTGTTTTGCATTGTTCTTTGAGGAGGATTCTTCGAGGCAAACGCCAAAGATCGCATTAAGTGAGCTCTTTAGTAATGCAAAGCAGGTATGCACCGGCTTCGCAGTCACTTCCGAAATAACGGTTCAGCATGTAAAATTCAAAAAAATATGCAGGGCAATTTAGCCTGGAACACGCTGCTAATTACCATGAATAAATGGCCCTAGATCTTAACTTAGTTAATGGATAGTGGACTTAGTCCTTATCAAAAAATATATCCCGTTATACCTAAAACAGTTGCATTCAAACAGGCAATAAAAAACTTTCTGAACATCTCTACTACCTTTTTCTGCTTCCATAATCTTTACAATGTACATATTTATTTTTAAAAGGGCAAGAAGGGGAGCTTTCTCTGCTCTCCGCTCTCACAAGGGAAAAAAAGTCATCTTCATTTCCTTTTACCTACATTTCATATTATGTCGAAACGTTTTAGATTCAGCTACTAGCCTGCTCTTATTTCCGGAGCCACCAACAACTGGATAGGAATTTTTCTCATGCTTAGAGAATGGCGAGATGGGATAATGTTGGCAGACAACAGTCTTCGGGGGGAGTGGGGGAGGTAAAAGAAATGAGTGTGTCTCTGCATTGCTTCCGAATGGTCTTTGTACAAATGGCAAGGGTTTCATCACTGCTGTATTGTTGTCTCTCTGTAATTTATGAACACTTACAAAATGAAATGTATTTTATGGAAGTGGTAGGTGAAAATGTTTCCCATGGAAGTAGAACATCCGCATCCAATCCTTCTCTTAAAAAATAAAATAAAGCACCCCTGCTGCCCATGTTTCTGCCTCCAAATGTACGTCCTGCTACTTGGATGCAATCACAAGAAAAGACTACTGCAGCAATCAAAAATTCTATATACTGGGTTGAATTGAGAGACTTGCACTATTATATCCAATGATAAAAATACACCCCATCACCTCAAGCAGCTTGAAGGAAAAGAAATAAGGGATGATTTATTAAGGAAAGACAAAGTTGTTTTTGATTTTCTAATACAATGGAGGCAAAGACCAGCTTGTGCACCACTTTTCTTACATAACATTCAGGGTTAATTTTTTAAGTAAAAGTTCAGAATTTGGTGTTCAACTGCACTGATAAACTAACAGTGCAATCCTAAATGGAGTTATACCCTTCTAACCTTCGAAGAGAAGGTTGAGGGGAGACATGATAGCCATGTTTAAATATTTGAAGGGATGTCATGTTGATGAGGGAACTAGCTTGTTCTCTGTTGTTTCAGAGACTAGGACACGGAGTAATGGATTTAAACTAAGAGAAAAGCGATTCCACCTAAACATTAGGAAGAACTTCCTGATGGTGAGGGCTGTTCGATGGTGGAATGCACTGCCTCAGAGGGTGGTGGTGTCCACGTCTTTGGAGGTCTTTAAGCAGAGGCTGGATGGCCATCTGTCGGGAGTGCTTTGATTGTGGGATCCTGCACGGTGGGAGGAAGGTTGGGGTCACTGGGGATGTGGGGGGAGGTAGTTGTTAATTTCCTGCATTGGGCAGGGGTTTGGACTAGATGACCCTGGTGGTCCCTTCCAACTCTATGATTCTATGATTCTAAGCCTGTTGGCTTCAGTGGGATTAGAAGGGTGTATAACTCCCCCTAAATAATGGGTTCACAAGCCGGTTGTGTCCACAGTCAGTGGCAGGATTGGCGGGTAGAACACACAGCAGGAGGGCTCTGTGCTATTCCTGAGGTTGAAGGGTTCAGCGAAAGACTTCAATGAAAGGGTAGAGTTAAACTGGCAGAAGTTCCCAGTGTCCCCCCATAACCGGCAAGATCACTTAATAATGGTGGCAGAGGACACTGGAAGCCAATTTACCCGCATCTGGAGAAGTAATGACAAAAGTAATGACTACTGGAGAATTCCCCTTCTGGATGCACACCTTAACGTGGTGAGGGGGTTTGTGAGTGTCAGGGAAGCTGAGAGCAATACCGTAAGGGGTCTAGACTCTAGCAAGAGACTAAACTCCTAGCAGAGTCACTCAAGACAGAATGGTCACAGCTGAGACACCAGACGAAGATGCATCCACCCCCTTAAGGGATCAATGGCCACATCCGCAGAAGAGAACAGGCAGTTCCAATGGGGATGGGGGTAGAGGAATCCCTGAAGGTTAACTAGTGGGCAGCAGCGGTAGTGGAAGGTGACACTGGCGGAAGATCTTTAGTAGACAACGGCAGTGCCACTACGGCTAACTCTGGTTAGTACTGCGCAGAAGAAGGCACTGGTAAACCACTTCTGACCAACCTTTACCTTGAAACCCCTATGATGAGACAATCACTGGAGAATTACCTTTAAGGCAGACAATGAGGAAATTGGAAATTGTTCAAGACTTTCTATTCCTTGGCTCCATCATCAACCAAAAGGGAAACTGCAGCCAAGAAATCAGAAGGTGATTGAAACTGGGAAGGGCAGCCATGAAGGATCTAGAAAAGATTCTTAAGTGTAAGGCTGTCTCACTGGCAACCAAGATCAAGTTAATTCATTACATAGTATTCCCTATTACTATGTATGGGTGTGAAAGCTGGACAGTAAAGAAAGCTGACAGGGAGAAAGTAGATTCCTTTGAAATGTGATGATGGAAGAGAGTGTTACGGATACTATGGATCGCCAAAAAACAAACATACAAATAAGTGGGTTCTAGAGCCTGAACTGTGATGAGTCAATGGAAAAGACAATCATGCTAGGAAAAGTGGAAGGCAGCAGGAAAAGAGGAAGACCCATCATGAGATGGATTGACTGTATAGAGCAAGCCACAGCCCTCAGTTTGCAAGACCTGAGCAAGGCTGTTAACAATAGGATGTTTTGGAGGACAATGATTCAGAGGGTTGCTATGAGTTGGAACTGATTTGACAGCACTTAACACACAGGGAAGCTATGTCTGATTTTGGGGTGGTGATGGTTTTCAATGAGCATACTTCTCAGCAAGGTTTAAACAACATTAAATTGAAAAAAGTGTGTGTTTATGAGAATGTGTTGGCATTGCATTTTAATATCTTGTAATTATTAAACAGCACCCTCATTCTGAAGCAAAGGTGGTTGCATCTCTGGCATGCAGATCTACTACAAAGGACAAATCGTACATTTAAGCAGGGTCAATTTTGATGCTCGCTCAAAGCTCTTTCTAAAAATGTGACCTTTAAAATGCCTATTCACGGTCCTGATGCAAAAGGAGAAATCCCCCCCACTCTCCTGCTCCTTCATTCCTTCCATTAGCAGCTCCCATTTGCATAGCTAACACTGCTGTGATTTTGCATGCTTCCTTGAGGGGATTCTTCAAGGTGGGGGTGGAGCAAACACAAAAGATCACGTTAAATGGCTTTTAAGAAATGCAAAGCAGGTATGCACCGGCTTCACAGTCACTTCCTGAATGATGGTTCAGCATGAAAAACTAAAAAAAAATAATATGCAGGGCACTTCAGCCTGGAATGCGCTGCTAATTACTAAGCATAAATGGCCACCTAGTTGTTTTTAATGATGGACATTCTATGTAGAATCAAGGATTTGATACGAACCAGAGGCTCTCTTGCACAATTATTTAATGTCTGTAATCCAAAGAACAATGGGATAACCTCTGAGGTCCATAAATTGTGCCCCTGCTCTCACTGGTTTACTGCTTGTGAGTTTTTATATAGCTGGTAGTGAGTTGCGATTGATTGGTTGAACAGGTGGGTTGGAAGGTGGTGGGAGCGAATAAACGTTGTTTCTCCGCTGAGTTGATATTTTAATTACCGGTATATAATCTGTTTAGGATCCCAACTGTCCACTCCTCCACCATGCCCCCTGCTCGCCATCCTAGCCCCTATTCCTCCAGGAGCCACAGCAGTGCTGGAGCCACAACCACATAATGTTATGCTGGTATAGCTATTGTTAAAGGTAAAGGTAAAGGTCCCCTGTGCAAGCACCGGGTCATTCCTGACCCATGAGGTGACATCACATCCCAATGTTTCCTAGGAAGACTTTGTTTACGGGGTGGTTTGCCAGTGCCTTCCCCAGTCATCTTCCCTTTACCCCCAGCAAGCTGGATACTCATTTTACCGACCTCAGAAGGATGGAAGGCTGAGTCGACCTTGAGCCGGCTACCTGAAACCAACTTCTGTCGGGATCGAACTCAGGTCGTGAACAGAGCTTTTGACTTCAGTACTGCAGCTTACCACTCTGTGCCACGGGGCCACGGGGGTAGCTATTGTTACCCTAGTACAAAGTCTCTGGTTATTTATGCATGGGAGTTTTACCTGGGGTTCGATGCTCTTTCCTTTTATTTCAGGCTCATCTGACCAAAGGACTTGAGCACAACGTTGCATAGGATAAAATAATTTTAACATTATAGATTATTAAAATGTTAAACAGAAGTTAACTTTAAATTCTTAAAATACTTGAAACACTTTAAAATTAAAATCTCAATAACCAAGAATTTAGTTACTTTACAAGCATAACAGTAACTGCAATAATAATATCACTAGTTAACAATAGTTTAGCCTTGTCGTGCCTTTAAGGAAACGATTATTAGCAGATATTTCACGACACATTTGGTTATTTCTGGGTCAGCATCACCCAACAGAAATGGGAGTTTTACCTGGGGTTCAATGCTCTTTCCTTTTATTTCACCCAAGAGTCAACAGGAAGATGATATCTTGATAAAATGGGTGCAAGGGTTCGATGCTCGCTCAACCCACTTTGCGACAGCAAAGTCACCAAGCTCCAATCCGCAAACGTCTCCTCGCCCCTTGAAAATGTGGTTTGTCATTGGGTGTAGTGCTTGCTGTGAGAAAAAAACCCAGTTCCCACCTCCCCCCACCGCCCCGCAGAAACCCAAGTGCCGTTTTTCAAAAATGTTTTACAAAACAATTTCAAAAACAGTGCTCTTTAAAAGGAACGGGGGTTGGGGGAGAAGCCCAAGTGTTGTTTTAAAACCCTTTCATTTTTGTGAATGTCTACTCAGAAAGAACTCCGGGTGGAGACAAAAATCGGGACGCATTTTTGTCCCTGCCCCTTGAAACGCTGCTTTATAATTGGCTGTACCACTTACTGTAAGAAAAGTGTCTCCTCCAAAACTCTCATGTCGCACATTTTGGCTTAAGCATAGTGATTTCACCCAGGCTGAACTCAGGGGAGATCTTGGGTTACTACAGGAATGGGATAACCTGGGATTTGCGAGGGCTGGCCATGAGGTCATCGCTAATAGACGGAAAACTCATGCATAATTCCAAGGAACAACCAAGACAGACCGAGGTGAAAGTAAGTGAAAGTACCCATGCATAAATGGCCTCTGAGACCAGTCTGTATTTGACACAGGCTGGTGTATGGTCTTACTCGGTATCCTATTAAACTGGCATAACTGGAGCACATGACTCTATTCTATGTTAACTCTCTGCTTTGGGGGGGGGGGAAATGACTTAAAATACTATGGCTAAACAATCTCCATGGATTTTAGACCAGATTCTCTTGTGGGAGGTTCCAGCACACAGCTAGTACGCTTTCCCCCCCTAGCCGCCTTCCAGTGGTCCCTCTTCCCAGCCCTTCACGCAAACCATATGCTTGATTTGAATTGCTTTCCAATTGAATGTTTTTGTGCCTCCAGATTGAAGGGATCTACATCACACGGCCTGAAACTAATTGAAAATGAAAGGCTTCCCGTTAAAGGCAAATTGTTTAATGAAACAAATTGTTTTTAAAAGCATGGCTTCTGGGCAGAGACCCTGGATAACAAGTTTTGGCCTAGAGTGAAATTTTATGCCTGAGTTATAAACCTGTGATAGTGAAGAATTTAATAGAAATTCACACAGACTATTAATTGTAACAGTGCTAATATATTAGGAAGAACAAGAAAATGAAAAAATGAAGCAAGTTCCATTCTTAGCTATTTTTTAGATGCTGAAACCTCCTTTGTTGTTTCAGTGTATGCATGAATGAGATAGAACATAGTAATACAAGTGTAATCATTATTCCTTTCTTGCCATGTGTGTGTTTGTGTATATACACACACACACACACACACACCACAAAAAGAAAAGTGTGCGTGGGGGTCCAGTTTGTGTCTATTTTTCTTTCTCAAGTCGATTTCAGCTCCATGGACAAGAGAGATATCTAAGACCTGGATCCTTTTAGCACATCTGATGCCCATAATTAGGCGAGGAATAGAGAATAAAACTGCTGATATCATACTGCCCTTGTACAAATCTATGGGGAGACCACACTTGGAATACTGTGAACAGTTCTGGTCACCACACCAAAAAAAAAAGGATATCACAGAGCTTGAGAAGGTGCAGAAAAGAGCAACCAAAATGATTAGGGGACTAGAGCAACTACCCTTTGAGGAGCAGTTAAAACACTTAGGGCTGTTTAGCTTGGAAAGAAGGTGGCTAAGGGGAAACATGATAGTGGTCTATAAAATTATGCATGGTTTGGAGAGAGTGTGTGGTCATCCTACTCTCACTCCCACATTCTCTAGTTAGGGTTGCCAGGTCCCTCTTCACCATTAGCGGGAGGATTTTAGGGTGGAACTTGAAGAGGGCAGGGTTTGGGGAGGGGACTTCAATGCCATAGAGTCCAATTACCAAAGCAGCCATTTTCTCCAGGGGAACTGATCTCTATCGGCTGGAGATCAGTTGTAATAGCAGGAGATTCCCAGCTAGTACCTGGAGGTTGGCAACCCTATCTCTAGTGCTCCTACCAATATTATCCTAAGTGTTTACACTATCGTCCCTTTAGTCTGTTTTGTCCCGAGCCAGAGGCTCCCCAACTCTTGTTGGGTTTCACCCTGGGATTAGTTTAAAAGCTACTCTAACTCCCCCTTTTTTATATATTAAGTGCCTATAGTGTGGTTCCTTTTTGGTTCAAGTGAAGCCAGTCTATTGTACAGGTTTGGCTTGTCCTGGAAAGTTCTCCAGTGACTAACAGATCTACACCACCACCACCCTGCTCACTGCACCACTGTCTCATTCACATGTTGAGACCACCTAATCTATGCCCGTCTAGCTGGCCCTGCGCATGGGACTGGTAGCAATTCTGAGAACACTACCTTTGAGGTTCTGACCTGTAACGTTGTGCCCAGTAACCTATATTGTCCCTCCAGGACAATGTAGGTTACTGAGCAGAACGTTACAGGTCAGAACAATGTCCAGGGGTGAACAGCGAAGTAGCCAAGTTTGCAGATGACACCCAATTGTTTAGGGTGGTTAAAACAAAATCAGACTGTGAAGAGCTCCAAAAGGATCTCTACAAACTGGAAGAATGGGCATTAAAATGGCAAATGGGATGCAGTCACTTCAGTGTGCCGCAGCAGTGTGCCGCAGCAGTGAAAAAGGCAAATTCTATGTTGGGGATTATTTAGGAAAGGGATTGAAAATAAAACAGCCAATATTGTTTCCATGGTTTTCGTAGCGTCAGATCTTTCTCTTGGATATTCTCTGTATTGATATTTAACGATACGTTGTTTTATCAGAAAAAATGCACTTAAAAATTAGGGAGGAAGAAGAAGAAGAAGAAGAAGAAGAAGAACAACAACAACAACAACAATAACAACAACAACAAGAGTTGGTTTTTATATTCCGATTTTCTCTACCACTTAAGGAAGAATCAAACCGGCTTACAATCACCTTCCCTTCCCCTCCCCACAACAGACACCCTGTGAGGTAGGTGGGGCTGAGAGAGCTCCAAGAGAGCTGTGACTAGCCCAAGGTCACCCAGCCGGCTTCATGTGGAGGAGTGGGGAAATCAACCTGGTTCACCAGATTAGTGTCTGCAGCTCATGTGAAGGAGTAGGGAATCAAACCCGGTTCTCCATATTAGAGTCCACCGCTTTTAATTACTCCACCACTCCACTCCAAACCACCACTCTTAACCACTACAACACACTGGCTCTCAGCACGCTCTGGTGTTCTGAGCTTGGCTTGGGTGTGATTTGCATGCCTAGAGAACAAAATGGCTACTCTGCCTTTAGTAAATATTTAGTACTCTGTTCACTTCGCTGAAGGTGGAGGGGAGAAGGGCGCAGTGCCCGGTTAAGTCTAAAAAGTGCATGCATGACTAACATCGAAGGGGGGGGAAGAGGGGAGTGAGAGCAATGTCAGGACTACCCCCCCCCCATATGGATGCTGCAGAGTTTGGTTGATCAAGCAGAAGTGGGGTCCATTCAGCTTCAGAATGTAACCATTGAAATTGTCCCCCATGAATAGCATTTCAAAAAATCGGGGGAAAAATGTGCTTTGAGCAAGCGGCAAAACCAATACTAATTTCACCTGCATAAATGGCCTGTCCCTAGCTACTATTGGTTTGGCTGCCCTTATGTCACAGAAGGGCTGAACAGCCTTGAGTCAGGCAGCTGCCTAAATTAAGTTCTGAGTCACAAAAGGCTAAGAAATCAAGTGATGTACATGAATTAGGGTTGCCAGGTCCCTCTTCGCCACCGGCGGGAAGTTTTTGGGGTGGAGCCTGAAAAGGGCGGGGTTTGGGGAGGGGAGGGACTTCAATGCCATAGAGTCCAATTGCCCAAGCGACCATTTTCTCCAGGTGAACTGATCTCTATCGGCTGGAGATCAGTTGTATTAGCAGGAGATCTCTAGCTACTACCTGGAGGTTACTATAAATAACAAATACCTGTGCTATTACAGTATAATGATTCACCGGGAGGATGCTACCCGCAACTGATCAGAGAAATTAACACAGCAGAATGTGCGCATATACAGAGTAGCAGCAGTGATTACATAAAGCGGTTAAGTGAAATCAACTCAGAGGGGGAAAGGGCAGTCTCATTCCTATGGAAGCATTAACTCTAATATGCAAGCTGAAGAAATATTGAAACGTGCCCACTTGGATCGACCACACGTCCTTGCCATCTCCAGCCCGGGAGATTCCCCTGGGCAACTGCTGATTCATACTGAGTAGTCTTCTCCAGTCCGGGAGATTGCTTTCTTGAAATAGGACTATGTCCTCAATTTAATTGCGTGCAGGACTTCCAATTTTGCTTAACCTTGTATCATTTATTTTGTATCACTGTTGAGCGGTATCAACTTTTGATGTTATTATACATAAAGGGTTTAGTTAGACAGTTAGGTGTCTGAATTACAAATGTTGTTTCTTTGATGCATATAAATCATATATAATTTTGGAAAACACTCAAAGTTCTCTGTAATGATTTAAAGAGCCCACGTGCTGTGTGTTTTTGATAAAATACCTGGAGGTTGGCGACCCTAACATGAATATTCAAGCCAGCTCTCAGTTGTTTCTGTCAGATGTACACTATACACATGGTGTCACTCCAACACTGTTGCTCTGCATGATGGTGAGCGCTGGCCCTCCGTTCGGGGATTGTCGCTATAACTGTACTAACAATGCAAAAACCAGCCCAAAGAATAACAAGCTTGGCAGAATAACAGCTGCCAGTATGGGCTGATTTGCTTCTCATTCTTTACAAAATGTTCTGTTACTATAATTTTACAAAATTGCTGTTAAAATGCTTCCTAGTGTGTTAGCAGTCGATGAGCATAATATAAATATATTTCTGATCTTATAACTACAGCAAAATTCCTGGCTCAGGCAATGTAATCACAGATGCTGAAATAAGTGTTATTTTCCCCAGAAATGTGAGAATGTAGTACTTACCTGCTAGCAAATGCAGAATTAAAATCCTGATGGGCTTTTACATATTACAAGCTAGTTTCACCTTCATATAAGGGAATCTGAAAGTTCATTTTTCACAGGAGAATTTGTGCCGTAGAACAAAAATGTAAAATTTATTATCATCCCATGTGTTAAGTAAAGGTAAAGGTCCCCTGTGCAAGCACCAGGTCATTCCTGACCCATGGGGTGATGTCACATCCCAATGTTTACTAGGCAGACTTTGTTTACGGGGTGGTTTGCCAGTGCCTTCCCCAGTCATCTTCCCTTTACCCCCAGCAAGCTGGGTACTCATTTGACCGACCTCGGAAGGATGGAAGGCTGAGTCAACCTTGAGCCGGCTACCTGAAACCAACTTCCGTCGGGATCGTACCCCAATTAATACATATTTATTCACTTAGCACAAATTGGCAGAGGAAAGATGTCAGATGTACAACACATTCCTGAAGTGGGAATGGCACGGCTGAGCAATGGTGCAGCTGAGCTACCCAAATAGATTTGGCCCTGGGGAGTGTGGGGGGACGTGCTCACCCGCATGATGCTTTGCATAGTCCCGCCCCTCCCCTCTCTTCTGCAGCCTCCCTGCAGCCCCCTGTGTGGCCACATGCCTCCATGGCAGCCCAGTCCTTGGCTCCACCTCCTCCACCCCCGTGCACCCATGCCAAGCCCCAGGAGAGAGGCAGGTGGCTGGGGACAGGCAGCCCACAGGCAGGGGCAACTATTCCCCCAGGGTTACACTTGGCACCCCTATTTCATTCTAGGTGGCCACCCACTTTGACTGGTGGATGCACAGGATGGGGAAAGTTCCTTGTTTTCCCTGTGTTTTATAAAGCAGTACACTAAGGACCTAATTTCAATTAGGAACTTTTTCGGGAAACAATAACTGAGAGGCAAAATGAATTTTAAAAATATCCAAAATAAGTATTATAATATCTTTCATAAATGAATCCAATTATTTCTTGTAACTCATGAGATTTGGGGGGGCATTATAGCATTATAGTTCTAGGGAGAGTGTGCTTAAAAAAATTCACTTCAGGTATTTAACAGATGGACAATGAAATTGGATTTATAAAACCTGTAGAGTTTTTGTAGCGGATATCTGCACTGGTAATTCTAAATTCAAAGCTATATGCAGAGAGCTCCTTCAGAGCTCAATAAAAGACAGTAACAAAATTTTCAGTTAACATTTTTACGTCCCAGGTATTTCAGAGACATTTTCCTTCTTTGTTCCCAGTTCATATGATGGAAATGAATTTGCTCAGCTACGTATTGCATGAAATATGTTGTTACTCTCCCACCCTGCCTGAGCTTAGAATATTTATAATTAAAATTATTATTATTATTATGTCAAAAACACAGGAAACAGTGTGAGTAGAAGTCGAAATAGCCAGATTTGGAAGGACATTTTTAAAAAGAAGCACCTACAGAATATAGAGTATTCTGTATTAGAGTATTACAGAGAATGCCAAATCGAATGTGAAACCTCACCAGTACATAAATGCCTACTGGGTATCAGCAAGTTGCCAAGAAGTCTTTGCACACAGCACTTATCCTGTACACCTCCTCTCATTCCAGCTGGGATTACACAACATACTCCTTTGAAAATTTTCAAATTTTGAATTATTTTGGAGGGTTACTTCTTCCAAAGCTCAAACATACTTATTTATTTATCTACCTTATTTATACCCTGCCTTCCCCCCAATGGGGTCCCAAAGCAGCTCTCATTGTTCTCCTCTCCATTTTATGATCACAACAACACTGTGAGTAGGGTTGCCAGGTCCCTCTCCACCACTGGCGGGAGGTTTTTGGGGCGGAACCTGAGGAGGACGGGGTTTGGGGAGGGGAAGGACTCCATTGCCATACAGTCCAATTGCCAAAGTGGCCTTTTTTTCCAGGTAGGGTTACCAGGTCCCTCTTCGCCACTAACAGGAGGTTTTTGGGTGGAGCCTGGCATGTTATGGAACTATGCATTTCTTCACAGAATTTTGCACGGAACAATCAAAAGGCTTGAGAAAGTCTATACGAAATGGAACTTTACCGGATTTCCATTGCTACTCTACTCTTGGTTCCCGGTGCTATATGATGTGACTGTTATGAACCCTACAGACTACGAACTGAATTTAGCTGAGCGTTGCCGGCATATGCTTACAATTTGTATTTGCTTTGGAACTTTGTCCTTATGTTATAATTGTTGCGTTAGAAGTGGCTTTGTTTCTAATATTTCAATACATTATTCTAACTGCAAGTCCTGCATTGTGATTGTCCTGACTTGGATATCTTTATCAAGTGCCATATTTTGAATTCCACAGTACCTGGAGGTTGGCAGCCCTAACTGTGAGGTAGATTAGGCTGAGAGTGTGTGACTGGCCCAACGTCACCCAGCAAGCTTCCATGACAAAGTGAGAATCTGAATCTGGGTCTTCCAGATCCTAGGCTGAAATTCTAACAACTACACCGCACTGGTGTCTTTTATTGAGTTGTGGAAGAACTTCATCTGTTCCTTGACATACAGAATTCCATGAGGCAGAGTAAGAAAACCAGAGTTTCTGCGCAAGTTCTCATTAAGGAATGTTATACGATAGAACCCTTGCAGTATTGGCACCTGACCCTGCATTGTGGGTGTGACTTCTTGCATTTCAAGTTTGGGATTTAATCTCTGAACCCACAATGCAGACAAAGATCAGAAATTAAAAGAATGCTATGATGTTGGGGAGTGAGAGACTGCAGATGGACCTTTTTGAAGATCTATGACAGGCCTCCCAGAACAGCATAAATCAACATATGCAAACATTTAAAAGGAGAGAGCCAGTGTGAGTGAGAAGATAAATACAAAGGGAAATGGATTCCATTAACAAATATCTATAAGTTTTGGCCAGTAGTTAAGAACTAAGATCTCCCTTCAAATGCTGCTAGCAACAAGAGATAGGGAGAAATCATATGCAGCTGCACAACACGGTTCAAAATAGCCTAGTTCTAAAATGCAGTTCTTTCTTATTGGATGCATGTCAATATAGTCTTGAAAGAACTGCTTAAAATTGGCAATAGAATCTTCTTTTCAGGATGTGAGACACTTTTTTTAAATCAAAGGCGGCTGAGATTCTGCTGCACCTTCCAAACGCCAATTTAAAAAAGATGAAAAGTGTTAGCGAAAATGAACTCCACACAACCTGAAAAGCCTGGTTGAGCACTACTCTCTAAAAGACATTTGCATTACAAATCCCACTAGTTTCAGCAGAACTGATTTAATATAACCATGCTTTAAGAGTCCATCCTCAATAAGTCTTATGGTACTTTAACAACTAAAAGGTGTAACGGGACATAGGGCCTGCTTCATCAAATACATGAATTGCGTTATAAGCTCAGCAGGTCTGTCTTCTTGGATTCTATGACTTCTTTGCAAGCACAGCAGCACTACTCTCCTTTGCAGAAGTGGTGTTCAGTTGGAGAGCAGGTTCCTCCGGTTCTAAGTGCTGGCTGTGTGAACAGAAAGGGCCTAGTACCAGGGGGAACATGCTTTATAACGGAGCATCACCTCAACAAAGGAGGATGGTGCTGCGCATGCAGAGGGAAGCCATTCTGTGCAAACCTCAAATATATACAAGCTAGGCACAATGATCGTCACTGACAATGGTAAAAGATGACAACACAATCTTCCTAGCCTTCTTAAGCCAATACTGATGCAATACAATTGCAATAGGAATCCATTGTCCATGTTTCATCGTAATGAGATAGTGTTTAATATGTTAATACATTCTATTTCCTCAGTTTCATGCTGTAATCTTCATTACAGGGGCCTTAGCTCAGTGGTAGAGCATCTGCTTGGCATTCAGAAGGTCCCAGGTTCAATCCCCAGCATCTCCGGTTAAAGGGACTAGGCAAGTAGGTGATGTGAAACACCTCTGTCTGAGACCCTGGAGAGCCGCTGCCAGTCTGAGTAGACAATACTGACTTTGATGGACCAAAGGTCTGATTCAGTAGAAGGCAGCTTCATATGTTCATTTGATGGTCTTTTGTTGCAGCATGGGGGTTTACAGATCAGCAGCAGAGGATCGTAATCTCAAAAGGTCTTTTATATGATTTATACCTGAATACAATGCGGTCAAGTTGTGCAGTCCACACTTCATCTCATACCTTGTCACAGTTAGTGCTTTACCTTCAATTCTTTTTAGCATGAACCCTCATCTCTCATGCAGTATCCAAATACAGGCAAAAGGGGGGGAAAGGCCCTCTTTACTGGCACCTGGAGGTCCAGAAATGCTTGTTCAAAGTTGCAAGCCCATTATGATATGTCTATTTATGTCATTTCAGAAATAAATAGACACCACAGGAACCCATCAGAAATCTGGGAGGAAATTCCCCTGCTACTCCCTACTTTTGCCCCCAGCTTCTAAAATTTTCTCTGTTGCTTGGTGGATTTTTAAAACGTTTTGCTTGCATCTTTTCAGGATTCAGATTTTTCTGCAAACCTGGGAGATTGCCGGGGATTTGTAGAAAAATTCTCCTTTTCTTTACATGGCCCCATAGTATGGATTCTGGGGCCATGTTCAGAACCAGATAATCATGTTAGAATGTGATTAGATCATAACTTTGTACCAAATGCAAAGAAATTATGCTTGTGCCCTGTGTATAGTTTCTAGCCTTCATGCAGGGTTCCTTATACTAGTATGAATAGACATCATTTAATGTCGTTGGTTCTTGTAGGTTATCCGGGCTGTGTAACCGTGGTCTTGGTATTTTCTTTCCTGACATTTCGCCAGCAGCTGTGGCAGGCATCTTCAGAGGAGTAACACTGAAGGACAGTGTCTCTCAGTGTCAAGTGTGTAGGAAGAGTAATACATAGTCAGAAAGGGGTTGGGTTTGAGCTGAATCATTGTCCTGCAAAAAGTAACAAAGGTAATGTGCTAACCATTGTCCTGTAAGTATCCAGATAATGTGCTAATGAAGGTGTGGTATGTTAATATGGAACCATTGTATCCTGAACCATTGTTCCATATTAACATACCACACCCTCATTAGCACATTATCTGGATACTTACAGGACAATGGTTAGCACATTACCTTTGTTACTTTTTGTAGGACAATGATTCAGCTCAAACCCAACCCCTTTCTGATTATGTATTACTCTTCCTACACACTTGACACTGAGAGACACTGTCCTTCAGTGTTACTCCTCTGAAGATGCCTGCCACAGCTGCTGGCGAAACGTCAGGAAAGAAAATACCAAGACCACGGTTACACAGCCCGGATAACCTACAAGAATCAATGAACTCTGACCGTGAAAGCCTTCGACAATCATTTAATGTCCTTTATCCTACCCTGACACTACCTTCATTGCTGGAATTTTTGCCTTTTACAACTATTTCCACTGATACTTCATTTCTTTTAGTAGAAAAGGGCAAGAGTCCAGTAGCACCTTAAAGACTAACAAAAATATTTTCTGGTAGGGTATGTGAATTATCTTCATTTCTTTTGGCTTTCTACTCACACAGGCCTAACTACTTGCATTCTTTTATTTTGTATTGGTTATGGGATAGTGGAGTATGAAAGAACAGAGGATTTTTTGTCTCCATAGTCAGATTTCTTTAAGCTATCTTGCTAAAAAAAAAAAGTTCATGATCCTGCAAGAAAGCCAGCAACCACGGACAGGAAATGTACCAAGAATTACAGAGGAAAACTGACAGACAATACAAAATGGAAAGAGTGGTACCTCACAGAGGCTGGTGTAGAACATACACCAAATGTCTGTGGGAGTATCTCTTTTAAGTGTCCCATATTACACCCTCAATCGGAATCAGAAGACTTCTTACTAAAACTATTCAGACACTGGCTGGGCAAATAGTGTACAACACTCCTATAAAGATTTGACAAATTTCTAGTACAGTGTAAATTATCACTATGGTATTCTCTATAAATATTCTCTATAAATATGTACACAACACTGAGCTTGTGTGCTGTTTATTTTCTCACTACTTGTATTACAGCACCTCTGCTTTGTTTTTTGGGTAAATAGTGTGGCATAAATCTTTTTGCCTGAAAGTCTTGTTCTTCAACTGGTGTCGCTTTGTCACCTGTTAGACCATCATGTGGCCACACAGAGCATATGCCCGGTCCTATAGGCGCCAATGCCAATGCATTTAAAGATGAAATCAAAATAAGAGGATGTCTTTGTGGTGTATCAAAATCAATGTCATTGGATGTCTTTGTGGTGTATCAAAATCAATGTCATTTTCAGAAAGCTGCACAGTTTCTATAACATCTCTGTCGAATTTCCTTCCTTTGGTCCAAATAAAGTCATCAAAGAGCATCATCTAGAAAGTCAAGTCCTTTGATTTCCATGATTTTCCATTAAGCCCAATGAATACAACTTAACTTTGGTTGGATTGTGGCCATTATTTGTGACAGTCAAAGTACAGATGTGGGCCTTTTATTAATAGGTCGACCAAGGCCACATAATAATCCCATAGAGCTAGTCTGCAATCTGTTAACAAAAGCTACACATCAAAAGCTGACCCTGCGCCTGCGTAAGTGCCCCTTTAATCCGAGGGCACTTATGCCATCTTGGGGGGCAAACACGCTGGAATCAGGGACCTGAGGAGCTATGCTGGCCCCCATGGCTAGCGCAGCAATGACAGCAGGGAATTCCCAGAAGGGAAAGCCCACGCCGAGGCATTCCTGGGGGGGGGGTGCTGGTAGGACGGGTTGTTGCTGTGCTTCGTATTGGTCCTACTGTGCCCCATAAGGTTGAATTTTATCCCCTGTGGGCACTAATATTCATAAAAAACTGTTGAGAGATATTGACTGCAGATTTTAACTTCAGTGTCGTCATTATGTAGATATCCGGTTTGATTTCTTATTTGTGTGTGTGTGTGTGTGTGTGTGTGTGTGTATTCTTATATTTATAAACACTGCCAATGTATGTTTTGTTCTCCTAGTCCATGACTAATAAATTATTGATTGATTGCGTGAGGCTATCCCTGATGAAGGCTAGTAAACTTAGAATCATAGAATCATAGAGTTGGAAGGGACCACCAGGGCCATCAAGTCCAACCCCCTGCACAATGCAGGAAATTCACAACTATCTCCCCCCTCCACAACCCTAGTGACCAGAAGATGGCCAAGATGCCCTTCCTCTCATCATCTGCCTAAGGTCACAGAATCAGCATTGCTGACAGATGGCCATCTAACCTCTTCTCAAAAACCTCCAGGGAAGGAGAGCTTACCACCTCCCGATGAAGCCTGTTCCACTGAGGAACCGCTCTAACTGTTAGAAAATTCTTCCTAATGTCTAGATGGAAACTCTTTTGATTTAATTTCAACCCATTGGTTCTGGTCCGACCTTCTTCAGCAACAGAAAACAACTCGGCACCCTCCTCTATATGACAGCCCTTCAAGTATTTGAACATGGTTATCATATCCCCTCTCAGTCTTCTCTTCAGGCTAAACATACCCAGCTCCTTCAACCTTTCCTCATAGGACTTGGTCTCCAGACCCCTCACCATCTCTGTTGCCCTTCTCTGGACACGTTCCAGCTTGTCTACATCTTTCTTAAATTGTGGTGCCCAAAACTGAACACAGTACTCTAGTTGAGGCCTAACCAGAGCAGAGTAAATTGATACTATCACTTCGTGTGATCTGGACACGATACTTCTGTTGATGCAGCCCAAGACTGCATTTGCCTTTTTAGTTACAGCGTCACACTGCTGACTCATATTCAGTGTTTGGTCTACTAAGACCCCAAGATCCTTTTCACACACACTACTGCTCAAACAAGTCTCCCCCATCCTATAATTATACATTTGATTTTTTCTACCTAAATGCAGAACTTTACATTTGTCTTTGTTGAAGTGCATTTTATTAGTTCTAGCCCATTTCTCCAGCCTGTCAAGATCATCCTGCATCTTGGCTCTGTCTTCTACCATATTTGCTACCCCTCCCAATTTAGTATCATCTGCAAATTTAATAAGCATCCCCTCTATTCCTTCATCCAAATCATTTATAAAGATGTTGAACAACACAGGGCCCGGCACAGATCCCTGAGGAACTCCACTAGTCACTTCTCTCCAAGTGGACGAGGAACCATTAACTAGCACTCTTTGGGTACGATCTGTCAACCAGTTGCAGATCCATCTAACAATAATAGGATCTAACCCACATTTTCCCAATTTGTCAACTAGAATACTATGTGGAACCTTATCAAAAGCCTACTGAAATCTAGATAAACTATGTCTACAGCATTCCCCTGAGCCAGCAAGGTAGTAACTTTCTCAGAAAAGGAGATAAGATTAGTCTGACATGACTTATTCTTGAGAAACCCATGCTTTAATTAGTCCAGCATCCTGACTAATCTTAGAAAGAGGAAACATATGACACCTGTGTTTCAACAGCAACATTGGTTATCAGAGCCATAACTAGCTAATTTTACACCCGAGGCAAGAATATAGAATTGCACCCCCCTATACTTTCACAGAAGTTGTTTTGGTAAAATGGTAAATATCAAGAAATAATAATAACAACACAACATTTATTTTAATCACAAGATCTGCATAAGTAAATGAGAACTTATTTAAAAAATACAAAATAAAACTACATGAGGTATGACCATTTTTTACAGTTGTACTTATTGTGCTTTCAATGAGGCAAATTCATCAATAATTGTATCAAAATTGACAACCTCTCTTGATGCAATGATGCTTGAAGGTAGTTTTTAATAATTTTAAGCTTACTGGAACTTCTTTCACAAGAAGCCAAAGTTACTGGCAAGCAGAGAAATAGTCAAAGAGCAATTTCTAAATTTAGATAACATTCAGCCAGATTATACTCGTGAATAAACTGGAGAAGGTCCAAACAAGTATCAGATGAAATGTCTGGAAACAATGCTAATGCATGATGTTTAAAACTCTGAATTTCTGACAAAATTCCTGAGGCATTTCAATTGCTGTCATATTTAAGACTTAAATCTACTGCTGCTTTTTAAAGATTATCAGTATCATTTTAACAAATGAATTGCCCAAACGAAAATCAAAATCAGAAGATATCTCATTTAAAGCTTCTTATCTCATGTTTAACTCACAAAATTATGCTATCAAATATGGCTTTTATTTGTATTTTGAATGATTGTTTAGCTGATAAATTACAACTTTCATCTTCTCTCATAAATCTGTGGTCTTTTATGTTTTCGTTTTCTGGATTCATTAATTCTGCTGATACGTCTATACTTTCAGGTTTTTTATTATCAGTAAAAATATTTGCCATATCACTATCACTTCCACGCATCTCTTGCAAAGTATTCCATAATCCATATAGCATTTTAGAAGATTTATGAACAGTAATGGCTTTGGCTTGTAGGGCAGTATTCACTCTGGCAGTATGAGTTAGGATATTATGCCTTATGGGTAACATGCACAACAACTCATCATCAGTTTTCTTAATAAGGTTGTTAGCTGTTGAAACTGTTTCTACACATTTTGGTGCAACAGCTACATTTTTAGGGCCTGGATAACTTCTACGAATTTAACCATGCAATCCTGAAGGGTGGGGGCCAAATTGCCATAGGAGCTGGTGTGACCCCACCCTGGTGTCCGGGCCACTTTGTGCCATGATAAGTGACACAGATGCCGGCCTGGGGGGCACTTATGTGGGAAGTGACGCAGCAGTGCAGGCCTCGGCCACCGGCACTGTCATGCTGGCAGCAAAATCCTAGAAGAGAGTGCTTGCTCCTGCATCAGGGGGATGTTCCCACGGGCAGAGCTGCCATTAAATCAGCTCCCTTCCCTTTCAGCCTGGGAACGCCCCTCTATGCCACAGCGTAGCTATCCCAGCAAAAAACATCAGCAAAAGACCTGGCGTAATCCCATGTAACTCCATGGAGGAGTTTCATGGGTTTGTATTTTTTGATACATTTGTTTTGTGTATTTTCCGGCCGGGAAGCCTGTGAGGAGGTGGCGTAGCTGCGCTGCTCCCAGCCGTCGACTAACTGCCCCCCGCTTAGGATTGGGCTGCCCAGCTGCAATTGAATTTTGATGACCATCTAGTATCCATCAGCGTGACCTTTTAGTAATACTTTTAAATACATCCATTAAAATATCCCAGCGAGAGGTAGAACTGGGGGTGGGGGGATGTGTATATCTTTTGTACAGTGCTGAAGAAGAAAACCACAGAGGAACTGACAGAACATACATGTACTCCAACAAAATTGAGACGATGAGCTGAACACGATACAAAAATTGTGCATTTATTTTTTTGCAGAATGATGGCTTTGATGCCTACGTACATGCCGGACATATTTACTCCGTTATCATACCTTTGACCTCTTGCATTTGGGAAATCAATCCCATTCTTTTCAAACTTATTTATTATTTCTTCGGCTAATCCAGTTCCCATTTCGTTTCTGGGTTGCGCCAGAAATTCGGTCTCCTCCAACGTCTTCAGTTCCCACTGGCGTCCTCTCAGTGCTCACAGGCCTGTAGTTGTCCTTGAGACTTCTAGTTTAATTCCCACCCCAATTACTCTCAGGAAAAGGCCACTGTTGCTACATCAGCTTCAGGCTGCTGGAGATGTTCGTCCCTTAGAAATTCTATTACACTGCCATTCTACGCAAACGCTTGGCTGGGTGGCAGGTATTGCAAATTCTGGCCCCTGCTACTGGAGTGGCAATATGATATAATCCTAGGATAAAGAATGATTTAAATTAGAAAACATATGCAAAGGGAAGTACTAAGAGTATAAACGGATAGAGGAGGATGGTGGGGAAGTAAATTTTTTTATTAATTAAATTAGTAATGTTTATATCTTTTTAAATCAATATAATACATATTGTTTTGATATTATTAAAAATAATAAAAAAATTATTATAAAAAAATACTCTTCCTAATTTCAGTTTCAGGAATGTGGCACATTAGAGCAAATAGGAAGATGGAGGGGAAAAAGAGCACTCAAGCTGGTAGCCAGACTAACCCAACAGTCTTATATATTGCTATCTGGATGTCCCGTTGAAGTCGGCGGGGCATTTCCAAGCCATCATGGCTAGGATACAGCTGGAGGGACTTGTTCACTCGTGCTCATTTGTACGAACAGGCTACAACTAGAACTTCCTAGTTCTAGAAAAAGTGAAATAGTTCTAGAAAAAGTGAAATATGAAACATTACAGAAACCGACTTCTATGCGAAACTTGACTTACTGATTAGCCATTCTAACGGGCGACAACTAGAACTTTCTAGTTGTAGCCCGTCAGAATGGCTAATCGGTAAGTCAAGTTTCGTATAGAAGTCGGTTTCTGTAATGTTTCATATTTCTCTTTTTTCTTTTTTTTCTTCATTTTTTTCTTTTTTGTGTACTACGCTTCTTTGTATATTCTGTAACATTTTGCATACCTCAATAAAAAAAAAAAATTGTATCCAGCAACGGGTCACCAATCAGGGTTGCAAACCTCCAGGTAATTGTAAGAAGTATTACATTGGCTATACTCCTATACTTATTTGCAAAAATTGTTTGTGTGAGTTTAATACAAATGAAATAGTTTATTGTCAGAGTTTCTTTTTACAGTGCTATAGTTTAATACGTTTGGCAGCAATATATCTGATCTGCAATATTATGCACACAAAGCGATATTATTTCTTATTTTGAGCCATAGCAGTTGCAAGTTCTAAATAAACCTCCAGGTACCAGCTGGAGATCTCCTGCTATTACAACTGATCTCCAGCGGATAGAGATCAGTCCTCCTGGAATGAGATTTACTATTTCTTTTTTCTTCTATTCTTATTTCCTTTTTTCTTTCCTTTATATGATATTATTAACTATTAAAAAAATTTGCCCTTGAAAAATATAAATGTCAAAGAGATCAATAAATATTAATAACGGTATTAGGATTAGAATTTTCTGCAAAAGAGATTATTTATTCATCACAAGATGAAGGGAGGTGTAGGGGAAGTCAATAATTCTTTATTATATCTAATTTTTTTAACAGTGTTATCTATTTGTTTTTAATTTTTACTGTTTATATCATTGTTATGTGATTAATAATTTTGGAAAAATTATATATATATATATATATATATATATATATATATATATATATATATATATATATATATATATATATATATATATATATATATATAAGAGATCAGTCCGCCTGGAGAAAAATGGCCGCTTTGGCAACTGGACTCTATGGCACTGAAGCCCCTCCCCTCCCCAAACCCCGCCCTCCTCAGGCTCCGCCCCCAAAGCCTCCTGCCGGCTGCGAAGAGGGAAACAAGAGCCGAGAAGCGCTCCAAGCGCTGTTTTGAAGCAGGGACGCGCGCGCGCATCCGGGTACTTTCTTGTTCACAGCGGCTATAGCCGCTGTGAACAAGAAAGTACCCGGATGCGCGCGCGCGTCCCTGCTTCAAAACAGACTAGCGTTCTAAACAGCGCCTTAATAACTTCGTTCCGGGCCTTCCCCGCCCCTCCCTCGCGGCGGCTGCTCCGCTCGTGCGTCGTGACGTCACAGAGGCACGCTGCGTGGCTCCCGGAAGTGAGGAATCGGCGGCGGTTAGCGGCGGTTATCGCAACAAGCAGCCGTTGCCGTCGCCTCCTCTTCCTCCTTCGCTGCACTCGCCGGGGGGGGGGTCTCGCCCCCTCCTCTAACGGGCGGGCGCGGCCTACCGCAGCGCGCCAGGCGGGCCGGGTGGGCTTCTCGCGTCCCCACCTGACGGGGGTGGTCGGGGGTCGCCCGGGACGGGAACAGCAATGCGGCTCCGCCGCCCAGAGCTGGGCCCGGACGCGACGCTTCCGCCCCAGCCCCCTCCCCCCTCCCTCCCCTTCGCCGTCGCCGGGGGCCACTGACGAGCCGCGGGCCCCCAGCCGCCCCCGCCCCCCTCTTCCAGCGCCGTCAGTATGAGACCGGTCGGGAGGCCCCGGCAGCGCCTAGCTACGGTGAGTGATGGCAACCGCAGTCGTGGTACCCTGGCTTCCTGGCGACCCCTCCGTTTCCATGGGCCTCTCTTTTTTTGGGGTGGGGGGTGCCACTTGCAAGCACCCCCCCCCCACTTTCCTCTTGTCGTGAAGCTTTCTCCCCTGCGCTTCTTCCCATAGACTCGCGGGTTGGCGGTGAGGCCAAAGCAGGTAGGCAGGTTGTCGCCCGAGTGTCAATGGGGGGGATTGTCTTTGGATCGGGGCCTAGGTCAGGGGTGGGGAACCTTTTTTCTGCCAAGGGCCATTTGGATATTTATAATATCATTCGCGGGCCATACAAGATTATCAACTTAAAAATTAGCCTGCTATATTCTTGGGTGGTCCTAGCAGCTCCATAGCTAACAACTCTTCTTCAAGGGGGGGGGAAGGTTCTTTTTCTTGGCAAAACAAACTCACACCTGTCTTGAATAGAGGCTATTCCTGTCTGCGGGAGGGGGCGGATCACCAGTCCTAGATCCTTCTGAGCTAGAGATCTGCCAGGACCCACGAAGGGCCAGACCAAATGATTCCGTGGGCCTTATACGGCCCCGGGGCCTGACATTCCCCACCCCTGGCGTAGAGCAACGCATGAAGCTGCCTTCTGCTGAGTCAGACCCTCGGTCCATCAAAGTCAGTATTGTCTACTACTCAGACCTCTCCAGGGCCTCAGGCAGAAAAGGGTCTTTCACATCACCTCCTTGCCTAGTCCCTTTAACTGGAGATGCTGGGGATTGAACCTGGGACCTTCTGCACGCCAAGCAGATGTTCTACCACTGAGCCACGGCCTATCCCCATTAAGCTTCCTTCTGCTGAGTCAGACCCTCGGTCCATCAAAGTCAGTATTGTCTACTCCAGTGGTTCCCAACCTTTTTTTGACCAGGGACCACTAGGACTTTTTTGTTTGGTGCAGGGACCCCAAGGTTCGAAATTAAAATTCAGAGGATTTGAAAATAAACTTTAATGATAACTGTTAGTTAAACATTAAACTTAGAATAATATTTGAATATATATTTTTATAATAGAGAACTTTTAATTGAAAATATTAATTTATTATGGGTTTATAACTTTGTTTTGTGGACCTTAATTTAGTTCTCGGGGACCCCTGGGGGTCCGTGGACCCCCGGTTGGGAACCAGTGGTCTACTCAGACCTCTCCAGGGCCTCAGGCAGAAAAGGGTCTTTCACATCACCTCCTTGCCTAGTCCCTTTAACTGGAGATGCTGGGGATTGAACCTGAGACCTTCTGCATGCCAAGCAGATGCTCTACCACTGAGCCATGGCCTATCCCCATTAAGCTTCCTTCTACTGAGTCAGACCCTTGGTCCATCAAAGTCAGTATCGTCTACTCAGACTGGCAGCGGCTCTCCAGGGCCTCAGGCAGAAAAGGGTCTTTCACATCACCTCCTTGCCTAGTCCCTTTAACTGGAGGTGCCGGGGATTGAACCTTCTGCACGCCAAGCACATGCTCTACCACTGAGCCGCAGCCCCTCTCCATCCTCTTTCCCCCCGAAGCGTGCGTTTGTTTCACATTTTAGGGAAACAACTTGATGCTTTGTGTTTCCACCCTTTTTGATTTCCTGTTTCTGTTAGGTGCAAAATGAAATGTTCTGTGTTCTTTTATTTCAGATAAGGTGTTCAACAAGTGTGTTCTTGCTTACCTGGGCCTCCTTTTTCACTTCCCCTCTCTGAAAGATGGGAAGGGGGGGGAAAACGCTCCCACTGAAATCTTGTTTCAGTCATCTCTTAGGCAGGTCCGGTCTTGATTGTGCTTGTGGATACTTGGGACAACTTTTGTAGGCTCTTGCTACAGGCGAGGCCTGATTTCTATGTTCCAGGAGGATAATTGTGCAAAAAATAAGTTGTTTGGCACCTTAAAGACAAACAGATTTATTGTACCACAAGCTTTTGCGGGCAAGCAGCATACTTCAGAGGTATTTGATCACGAGGCCTCTAGTTGCTCCAAGATAGTTATTGAATAGGGAATAGGTTAATTTCATTTTTTTTAAAAATTAAATTGACCTTGTTTCAATGTGTCTCACTTTTATTTTATTTATTTATTTGTTTGTTTTTTAACCCACCCTTTCCCAACCAAGGTCAGGCACAGGGCGGCTGGTAAGGTACCTAAGGAGTGTTTGTTTGAGAATCTTTTAGGTACCTTGGTGTTTTCGTTCCCCTGTTCTGATAGTGGTAGGGTGTTTGGGGGGCTGGATGTAACTTATGAAGATGTTTTCATAATATAGTAAATGCACCTTAATTCAGGTCTGATCATTGAAAGGGCAAAGTTCTGGGGGGTTAACTATCCAAATTGATCTTATAAGAAGACTAAACTAAGTTTGTATATTTGGTAGATATGTTTAGCTTGCTCTCTTGTTTTTACCATTGAGTTCCTAATGAAAAATCTTTCTCTGGGATATGTATGTATACCTAATGCTGTTTTCTTACCATAGTGGATCGTATGTATCTGTTTTGTTCTGAGTGTAAACCCCATCAGAAATGTACGGATAAAGTTAGCTTTTTATTCTGGAAACCCTCTAATCCATAGGCACTTTGCTTAAAGACCTAGTTCTCTTCCATAGTGCATTAGGACTTGCCAGCTTTGTAGCACAATTTCTCCCAATTCCCCGCCTTGTTACAGCCTCTGTCCCACATATATTTTGTCCATTCAGGTCCTGTAATCCCCTGCAATGCCTTTTTGGTGCTCAAAGGGACATGCTTCTTTATCAGTGGAAAAGCTGGTTGGACCCAACCCAGTACATCTGAAGTACTTCTCAGTAGATGAGAGCCATTTATGCTTTGGAGGGATTGCTGCTCTGCAGATGCATGGTTTTCTGATCCAAATGTTTTAAACTCTATGCATGGAGGCTTATTGCCCCAAAGAAATTCCAGGAGTAGCAGGATTAAATTCTGTCAATGAAGAAATCACTGCGTAAATGCACACCTCCAGACTCCTTCCCCCCTGAAAACACTACTCTGTTTAATTGGCTGTCAAGGGGCGCTGACTGCCCTTTGTCGGCTCCTGGGTCCCTCCTCCCCTCAGCTGTTTGGCACTACTGTTGCCAAGGCCAGGGAGAGTACTGCTGGGCCTACCTGGCTGAAACTGACCAGAGAGGATGCCTATGTGGGGAAGGTACAGGTAGCAGCAGTGGATATGGAGCAGGAAGTCTCCTGGGGGGAGCTACAGCATTTTTTTCTGTTTTACAGTGCTGTTTTAGTGATAAAACAATTTATTAATGCTTTGGCAATGATGAGGCAAAATGTAAACTCACGATAAAACAGGTTTCTGAAACCGTGGGACAAGTGCTGGGCAGCCGCTAAGTCACTTTTGAAGGTCAATAAAATCATGAATAACTCAAAAGAAGCCCTGAAGCAGTCCCATGGGGATCGCACACCTAATAACCAAGCTTAAATGGCCTAACTGTTCTTAGGATTTCACTTCATAGATTCCTTTCCTCCTTGTGAGGGTTGGTGGGTTCCTGGCAGAAATGAGAAATAGACCCAATCGGAAGTGGGGAGGGGTAGCATTATACGTTAGGGATGATTACACCTGCGAGGAGGTCCAGGACTTAAACACTGGAACCCAGCTTGAAACCATCTGGGTAAAAATTAAGGGAGAGAAAAATAGTGATGTCATTGTGGGGGTACATTATAGACCCCCCAAGCCAAACTGAAGAGTTAGATGATGCTTTCCTGGAACAGATGTCCAAACATTCAAAAAAGAAAGATGTCAGGATAATTGAAATCTTCCGTTACTACTACATCTGTTGGAAGGCTAACTCTGCCAAAACAACGAGGTCCAACAAATTATTCACTTCCCTTGCAGACAACTTCATAGTGTAACAAGTGGAAGAAGCGACAAGGGGAACAGCCATTTTGGATCTGATCTTAACCAATAATGATGACTTGTTTTATGGGGTAGAAGGAGTGGGATCTTTAAATGGGAGTGACCATGTTCTCCTGGGGTTTGTTATACAGCAGAAAGGAGAAGCAAGAAGCAAGAAATAGTCATGTACTCTAGACTTTAAGAAAGCTGATTTCAATAAATTTAGGGAACTACTGGGTGTGATCCTGTGGGTGAGAATATTGAATGAGAAGGGAGTACATGAAGGATGGGAAATTCTTAAAAGGGAGATACTGAAGGCCCAGTTTCAATCAATTCCCACGAGGAGAAAAAAAGGTAGAGGTTTGAAGAAATCAGGGTGGATGACTAAAGAACTTTTGGTTGAGATAGGATTTAAGAAGGGCATGTACAAGAAATGGAAAAAGGGAGAAATCAACAAAGAGGAATTCGAACAAGTAGCCGGCACATGTAGAGAGAAAGTCAGAAAGGCTAAAGCGCAGAATGAGCTCAGGCTAGCCAGGGAAGTTAAAAACAACAAAAAAGGGTTTTTTGGTTGTCCATAACAAAAGGAAGATCAAGGTAACGATCGGGTCATTGCGTGAGAGGACAGTGAGTTATTAACAGGGGAGACAGAAAAGGCAGAATTACTTAACTCCTTTTTTGCATCAGTCTTCTCCCAAAAGGGGAATAGTGCTCATCCTGGGAATAATGGAGCAGAGGATGCAATAGGGGAATTACAGCATAGTATAAACACTGAGATAGTACAGGAATACCTGGCTACTCTTAATGAATTCAAGTCTCTGGGGCCGGACGAACTGCATCCAAGGGTGTTAAAAGATCTGGCTGAAGTGATTTCAGAACCACTGGCAATAATCTTTGAGAATTCCTGGCGAACAGGAGAAGTTCCAGCAGACTGGAGGAGGGCAAACGTGGTCCCCATCTTTAAAAAGGGGGAAAAAGAAATCCCAAACAATTATCGCCCAGTCAGCCTGACATCAGTACCCGGGAAAATACTAGAGCAGATAATTAAACAGACGGTCTGTAAGCACTTAGAAAGAAATGCCGTACTTACTGACAGTCAACTTGAGTTTCTCAAAAACAGGTCATGCCAAACTAATCTCATATCTTTTTTTGAAAGAGTGACAAGTATGGTAGATGAAGGGAAGGCTGTAGATGTAGTGTACCGTATATACTCGAGTATAAGCCGAGTTTTTCAGCCCAAAAAAAGGGCTGAAAAAAGCCAACTCGGCTTATACTCGGGTCAATACGGTAGGGGAGGGGGGAGGAGGGAGGAGGGAGGAGGAAAACCTACCATTGCCGCCATCCTTCGCTGCCGGCCCACTCGCGTTCCCGCGGCCTGGGAGCGGCCAGCGGGGCCTGCCTGGGAGCAGGCAGGCCCCCCCGCCGCCCCCGCCCGCCGCCGGCCCGCTCTCCTGGGAGCTGCCAGCGGGGCCTGCCTGCTCCCAGGCAGGCCTCGCCGCCGCCCCCGCCGCCTACCAGCTCGCCTTCCCGCGGCCAGCGGGGCCTGCCTGGAAGCAGGCAGGCCTCGCCGCCGCCCCCGCCCCCCCGCCCCCCCCCCGCCGCCGGCCCGCTCTCCTGGGAGCGGCCAACGGGGCCTGCCTGCTCCCAGGCAGGCCTCGCCGCCGCCCCCGCCCCCGCCCCCCCCGCCGCCGGCCCGCTCTCCTGGGAGCGGCCAGCGGGGCCTGCCTGCTCCCAGGCAGGCCTCGCCGCCGCCCCCGCCCCCCCCCCCGCCGGCCCGCTCTCCTGGGAGCGGCCAGCGGGGCCTGCCTGCTCCCAGGCAGGCCTCCCCGCCCCCGCCCCCCCGCCCCCCCGCCGCCGGCCCGCTCTCCTGGGAGCGGCCAGCGGGGCCTGCCTGCTCCCAGGCAGGCCTCGCCGCCGCCCCCGCCCCCCCCCCCCCCGCCGCCCCCCCCGCCGCCGGCCCGCTCTCCTGGGAGCGGCCAGCGGGGCCTGCCTGCTCCCAGGCAGGCCTCACCGCCGCCGCCGCCCCCGCCGCCTCCCCGCTCGCCTTCCCGCGGCCTGGGAGCGGCCAGCGGGGCCTGCCTGGGAGCAGGCAGGCCTCGCCGCCGCCGCCCCCCCCCCGCCGCCGGCCCGCTCGCCTGGGAGCGGCCTGCGGGGCCTGCCTGCTCCCAGGCAGGCCTCGCCGCCGCCCCCGCCGCCTCCCCGCTCACCTTCCTGCGGCCTGGGAGCGGCCAGCGGGGCCTGCCTGGGAGCAGGCAGGCCTCGTCGCCGCCCCCCACCGCCGCCGGGCCCGCGAGGGTTCCTCCGGCCAGCAGGGGCCTCCTGCAGGTCCAGCAAGGCCGCGCCGCCATCCCCGCCGGGCCCGCGAGGGTTCTTCGGGCCGGCAGCGGCCTCCTGCAGGGCCGGGAAGGCTGCGCCGCTGCTTCCTGCCGCCGCCTCTCATGGTGAGTAGGGGGTTCAGGGGCTCTTCCCCCTCCCCCCCTTGAATGGCACTGGGGTCGGGGTGGGTTGGGAGGTCCCGGGAGGCCGGTGGGAGGGCGACCTGGGGCAGGGGCAAGATCTTCCCTGCGCTCTAAAATGGCGGCCGCCATTTTAGAGCGCAGCTTTACCAGAAAAGGGAATTTCTTATTGACCCTCGGCTTATATGCGGGTCAATAAGAAATTCCCTTTTCTGGCCTCAAGTTTGGGGGGGTCGGCTTATACTCGGGTCGGCTTATACCCGAGTATATACGGTACCTTGATTTCAGTAAAGCCTTTGATAAAGTCCCCCATGATGTTCTTGAAACAAAGCTAGTAAAATGTGGGCTGGACACTGCTACTGTTAGGTGGATTGGCAATTGGTTGACTAACCGAACCCAAAGGGTGCTCATTAATGGCACAACTTCATCCTGGAGAGGAGTGAACAGTGGGGTACCACAGGGGTCTGTCCTAGGACCGGTACTATTTAATTTTTTTATAAATGACTTGGATGATGGAATAGAGAGCATGCTAATCAAATTTGCAAATGACACCAAGTTAGGAGGGGTAGTTAATACCCTGGAGGGTAGGGTCAGAGTTCAGAATGACCTAGATAGACTGGACAGCTGGGCCATAAGCAATAAAATGGATTTCAATAGGGAGAAGTGTAAAGTACTTCACCTAGGCAGAAACAACATAAGGCACAGGTACAGGATGGGAGATAGTTGGCTTGACAACAGTACATGTGAAAGAGATCTGGGAGTCTTAGTGGACCACAAACTGAACATGAGTCAACAGTGTGATATGGCGGCTAAAAAGGCCAATGCAATTCTGGGCTGCATCAATAGGAGTATTGTGTCTAGATCACTGGTTCCCAACCAGGGGTCCATGGACCCCCAGGGGTCCGTGAGAACTAAATTAAGGTCCGCGAAACAAAGTTATAAACCCATAATAAATTAATATTTTCAATTAAAAGTTCTCTGTTATAAAATATATATATTCAAATATAATTCTAAGTTTAATGTTTAACAGTTATGATTAAAGTTTATTTTCAAATTCCCAGAATTTTTATTTTGAACCTTGGGGTCCCTGCACCGAACAAAAAAGTCCTAGTGGTCCCTGGTCAAAAAAAGGTTGGGAACCACTGGTCTAGATCAAGGGAAGTAATACTACCACTGTATTCTGCATTGGTCAGACCTCATTTGGAATACTGTGTCCAGTTTTGGGCTCCACAATTTAAGAAGGATGTTGACAAGTTAGAGCGTGTCCAGAGGAGGGCAACCAGAATGGTCAAAGGTCTGGAATCCATGCCCTATGGTGAGAGACTTAGGGAGTTGGGTTTGTTTAGTTTGGAGAAGAGAAAATTGAGGGGAGACATGATAGCCATGTTTAAATATTTGAAGGGATGTCATGTTGATGAGGGAACTAGCTTGTTCTCTGTTGCTCCAGAGACTAGGACACTGAGTAATGGATTTAAACTAATAGAAAAGCGATTCCACCTAAACATTAGGAAGAATTTTCTGACGGTGAGGGCTGTTCGATGGTGGAATGTGCTGCCTCGGTGGTGGAGTCCTCATCTTTGGAGGTCTTTAAGCAGAGGCTAGATGGCCATCTGTCGGGAGTGCTTTGATTGTGGGATCCTGCATGGCGGGGGGAGGGTTGGGGTCACTGGAGATGTTGGGGGAGTTAGTTGTTAATTTCCTGTATTGTGCAGGGGGTTGGACTAGATGACCCTGGTGGTCCCTTCCAGCTCTATGATTCTATTCTAGTGGTATTGAACCTGATTAGTAAATTGTCACTTGTACATGTTCTTTTTTTGAAGATTTAACAGTTTTTCTGCAGGAGGCACTTCACCACCTCCATGTCTGACTCCCACCTATGTAGGTTCCAGTAATCCAGCCAGTAGCCCATTAATTGTACAGAAATTTTAATTTCAGGGTCTAGTTTGTTCTCAGGTGTTAAACTTTTACAGATACCTTTTAAGCAATTATCATATTCCAATAGGGGGCCTGCTTTGGATTCTTTAGTGCCTAAATTTGCACCCAAATGGAGAATCAACAATAGTATTTTGTACCAATCAAAATTTAACTGCAGTCATGTCAGAAACATAACAGTCAATGAAACAGTTCAACTGAAGTGCTTGGGTAGCCCCTGTGGTCCGAGTAAAATGAGGTTCTAAAACTTCACTTGAAGTCTAATCCAGATTTTTCTCCATAAGGCTGAAACGTACCTTCTTGCCATAATGGTGGTGATGATTTTTAATGGTGCAAGTAAAGGGAATGTAGTAACCATTAAGATAATCAGCGCAAACACAAAAATCTTTTAAGTTGGCAATGCCAGGTTTAATGTTAGCTTAATAATGTGGTATAGCAGTGATCCCAACTTGATACGTAAATCACATATTTAATGGTGCATAGAGTTTTGCATATGGTTAGTACTGCAAGTGTTCAGTGCTCAGAATTCAAGGCTAGCTTCTCAGTTGTAGTATTTGTGTAAACAACATTTTAGCGCCTATCCTGTTGTTGCTTTCAAGTTCCTAACTGCATTTGCTGGGTAATTGCATGCATTGAAACTGAAATAGCTACTGATATGAGTATGCACGTGTAATGAATAGTTTGAGAAGTTACTGAACCAGGAATTAAATCTGCACTCAGTTAAACTTTTATACATGAGTAATTGCAAATGCTGACATGACCAAGTTGTAATGGCTGCCTGACACCCCATCCTAAGTGCATTCTGAGAAGTAAGTTATGCTGTCTAAGGAACTTGCATGAAGTTGGCTGTTTATTATTTAGTTCAGTATGATTGTATTTATTGGTTTTATGATGGTTTTAATGTTACCTGCCCTGACCCTGGATTCGGCTGGGGAGAGCAGAGTAGAAATTTGAAATATAAATAAATAAACCAGTTTACAATTTTGTTTGGCCCAGACTAATGTGCTGTAAGACCTTCCTTTCATACACAGGAAATTAATTGCTAGTGTGGTGCTAATGTTCTTATTCTGCCAGTCACCCCATAGTCAATGAATCATTCTGTTTACAAATAATGTGAGTCTCCACCTCTTAAGTAGGAAGATCTAGATTTCTTAGTAGTGTTAACTTGAAGTCTAGTGCTTTGTTGTACACTGTAACAATCAAGTGCACTGCCTTTATGCACAAATATAAAGTATGAAGTTCTAGATATGGGGGGGATGACAAATCTGCTGCTTTAAAGATAATAAGATATATTTCAGAAAAGTATTTGTTCTTCGTTGCCTGATCTTAGAACAGAAGCAAGAGTACAGATAGTATTGGAATCATTGGTTATACTCTTCAGTAGTAGAGATGTCACACATATCTAAAATAGGGCCAGATTTGGACAGAAGGTGGTACACAAAATAAAGTATATAGTTCCAGATGGGCCATCTCTCCCACCCCAAATACTGCATTTTCTCTGTAAGACATAACATAAACTAGAAGTAAAATGCTGTTGAGAAGAGAGCAAGTGGAGATGTTGAAAAGACAAGGTGCGGCAGGATTAACTTTGGTATAATTTGAAAAGGGTTTATTAGTAGTATTCATACTATTATTTTATTATTTTAATTTGAAAGCGGTTGTTTAGCATGGAAGAATCTTTTACCAGTGTCCTCCTGGCTAGGCCTGGATCTTGAAAAAGAATGCATGTGTTGTGATTTGGGCAGTTGCATTGAGATCCTATAAATATGATGTGAACTGTCCAAGTGTGTTGTGTTAGCTTTGATCGTGTTAGCCTGAACAGTTAAATTACTGAGCATCTTCTTCATTGGTTGTCTAGTGACATCAACTAGCACTTTTATTTTTATATTGGCATTGTTTTGCTACTAAGTGTATACTGTTAAGAAAATATACAAGTTTTTTTAATCAAAACATAGGAAATCTCAGCTGGGGGTAATGGGCTTTCTGTTCTGCTGCAACCATAGAGACTTGTGGTTTGTTAGTTCATTTCTGTTTCCACCTGCATTTGTCTGTTTTATCTTGAACATTGAGTTTGTTAAACCTGTACTCTTCTAGAAATGCCCATTTGATCAGACTTTGCAATAAGCTTCTTCCTGTTCCCAGGGCACCAACCAGATGCATTGAAGTAGCTCACTGCGAACATCTGAAAAGCAGATGTTGCATACCTCTTAAGATCAGATCCATCATTAATAGCCTCCCTGTGCTGTCCTGTGAACCATGAAAGAGAGCTTGACAGTAGCAGACAATTGTGAAGTACTTTGACAGCTACTCATCTTAATCTCACTGTTACCTTGTGCTTTCTGGGCCTCTGGTGGGTATTGTCTTTGATCTTGGAAGGGGCGATATCAGTCTTGTAATACAAATAGCACAATGGGCTGCTAAGCATTAATAATGACCGCAGAAATTTTAAATTAGATAAGTGACCTCTTGAGGCCAATTCAGGTTCTCATTTGAGGTTTTGGAGTTGTTTCCTAGAAGCAGGAGCTGCTAGTTTTCTGCGTCACTGCTAACTCATATTGAAGCTTTTCTTAGAACTCTGTTGGTGAGATGTCCATAGTTAACTTTTGATAGCTAGCCTACTAGAGTGGAATTTTTAAAATAATTGCCTTTCATCTACCCCTAGACTTTCCCATACTGATTTCATATGCTCAGTCCATCATTTTCCTCTTTTCTTCACAACAACCATTTGAGACTGAGTGTGTGACATGCCCAAGGTGTGTGACATACCCAGCAAGCTTTCCTGACAGAGTGGAGATTCAAACCTGGGTCTCCCAGGTCCTAGACTGACACACTAATTATGACACCATACTGGACCTAAACCATCTATTGACAGAATTACTGCTTAAAGCTTCAGGTTCCCACATATGATCATCTATCATAATATACACTGGGCACAGTCAAGCCTCATTTATTTCAGTGCCAGAGATTTTAGGCATCTGTTTAACATCACTGCTGAAATCAATGGACTGAAATGCTAAGATTTGGCTGGATTGTGCTCATTGGCTGGATTGTGTCCATTGTAACTATAAGGCTAGGCTTCACTACTAAAATGTTAAAAAATCAATTTTAGATGTAATTTCATAGTTGCTGACATTATTTGGGGACCATTTTTAACCTCTCTTCATTGCTCTAAAACTAAACAATAAATTAATCTTGGACAAATAGTGGTGGTGGAAAGTGACATCAAGTCGTAGCCAATTTATGGCAACCCAGTAGAGTTTTCAAGGCATGAGATGTTCAGAGGTAATTTGCCATTGCCTGCCTCTACGTATTGACCCTGGACTTCCTGTGGGCTCCAATCCAATAAAATATTAAGCAGGGATGAATGACCCTGCTTAGTACTTTATTGGATGACCCTGCTTAGCTCCTGAAATCTGACAAGATCCTGGTCAGAAATTTGGACCAGTACTTAGTGTAATTAAAATATATAACTTTTGTGAAAGTTAAACCAACATGGTTTGTAGAGCCCTTTCCAAAATGTATAAGCTACCTGGAGTCAGAGTTCAGACTCTTAAGTCTGGATGGATGTTGTAATGCCACACTGAAGGGGAAGGTATAGATGAGGAATCCCACTGAAGAGTCCTCAAGCCTCTCTTTGTGTGTCTGTCTCCCTGGTAGTAATCTTGATTTTCATTTAAAGAGAGGGATTTTTTAATATTTGGTGGTATGTGAGGCCTAACCCACATATTAAAGTTGTGTATATTTTGTAGTCGTTTTGTACAGTGATATTGAGAAAAAACCCGATACAAGGTTCAAAAATTATTTTTTCACATTTTACTCAACTTTGACAGCTGCAACAACCTCTGCCCTCATGCAGATAATCCAAAATTACTTCCCAAAATTACTTCCCAGTGTCCAGTGTTCCAAATCTTGTAATTGAGAAACTGTGAGATTAGTCTCATCTTGCGAGAGTTCTCCTTCTTTTTACTATCTTGTTCTCTGCAAATGAGCTACTGCTGTGCCAAAGTTTATTCTTTCAAGGTAAGATAAATAAAATGCTGTAGTTACAAACATAAGCCAAGTATCATCCATACCCATTCAGCTTCTCCACTCCAATAAAATGTAATTTGAAAGCACATGGCAATCAGATGTCTGCTTAGTGTAACAGAACAAGTCAGTCTTAAACAGAATCACATCTTTTTAACACATGGACTTTAAAGGTTATAACCGAGCTTTGGATTGCGCTGTAAGATTCAGCAGGGAGAAAGTTTGGTATTCAAAGACAAGTTTTACAATACTGATCAACTGATTTCCTATTTGACAGTGTCAAAAAGCTCATGTGTAAAAAGTAGTCTGTGTTCTCCACTGTTATCTTCTTTGTCATCTGATTACTCCTGATTAATGCAGGAGTGATGACCTTTTTCTTCCCAGCCCTGCTAAAGTCATGTTCACGTTTGCTCATCCTCATTTAGCAACAGGATATCTCTGCTCTACAACTTCAACTAACTCTCCAAAGAGCTTCTGAACCCTCTTCTTGGCAAACCAAATTAGTCTTCCACTGAACATAAGGAGCTGTCTTGTGTCCTGGTTATTATGAGAAAGGAAGTTACAACTGTGCTTGAAATTTAAAAAATGCATGCTTCGGGCATCTCTGAATCAGGACTGTGGGGTTCTGGAGGAAACAAGTTTCCAGTCAGCTGTCGCAGTGTCTCCGGTCTTAAATATCCAGAAATTGGAACCATTTGATTGGAGTGAAGAGACTTCCATGTGATCGGGTGTTTTGGTAAACTGAAGCTTGAGAATGATCTAGAAGGAAGAGATTTCTAATTAGAACAATTCTGTCTTCTTACTGTTGTAACAGATTAATGCTTTAAACAAGATACCAGGAAAGGTGTTTGACAGGTACCTTGTGCAAGTATATATTAACAATGCAGTCAAAGTTAATATTGCTTTTTCCATCTCTTGTAAAAGGCCATGGCAGATAATCTCGGAATTTCTTGTGCAGTTGCTTCCCCCAATAAAGTTTAATTTGGGAATACTAGATGAGTATGGTAGCATTAATTTACTTTTCTTTGTTTTTTTTAAACCATTAAAAACGCTGGGTTAATTTTAATGTATATTTGTGGCAGCCTTAATGCTTTATTACTGTTCTGATTATCTATAACCATCATGAATTGATCTGTAAAAATGTCTGGACAAATGTTAAAGTCAGGTGAAGAGAGACTGTTTTTGTGTTCCTGCCTGCAATGCATTTCTGATTATTTTAATAAACTGGATAAAGGGAAAGCTAAACACAGGGCTGTGTACACTATATTTTGACTTGGGCCAAACTGCACATAACTTCAGGGCAACAGTTTCATTTGGGGAAATGGTGCAAGGTCTAAACGTGGAATGTCCCCCTGCTGCTGTGTTCCCTGATCATATTAGCACTTCCTCTTCTTTTTCTCCTTTGACAGAACTAAAAAGAAAAGTCAGGTGATCTCTCAAAGATAATATGTGGTTTAGACGTGTGTTGTCAGGACAAACTGTGCAGATTAATTGTATTTGGATATATCTGCTGAATTTGCATATGTTTTCCCCATAAACAGGGTTCAGAGAACTGGACTGTTTTTGGCAGTGGGAAGCTGTGGCTGTGAGGAAGCCAGTTCAGTCTGACTTCCTACTGCTAAATGTGGTGATGCTTTTCATCACTGGTGGGTTGATAGACATCCTTCTGTTTTCTGCTTTGGCTGAAGCAAGACTGTTAGCATTGTGAAGCATTCTGGCAACACCTCCCTTTATGTTCTACTTATCTGCTTATTTTCTGGTTGAGAATTCAGTAGATGAAGATGAGAATCCTACTTTGGAGGAGATTTGAGCAGTTTTCCTGATGGAGGAGATTGTATTCTGACAAAGCCTTGGATGCCGATGATACTGTAAAATCCAGATACGTGGGCAGAATAAGCTTCCATTGGTGCTTGATAGTGTCTTCATAAACGAGCCAATCCTTTTTGTCCTGTAATTGCTTAAAATGTTTCAGTAATAGCCTAAATTCTACCATCGTTAAAACATTACACTAGTAAGTACTTGGCTGTAATTAGAAATAACACTAATAACTTGTTTTCATTTTAATTTGTGCAGGAAGAATACTGACAGCTGAATTTCTGCCTTTATACTGTAAGTTCTGCAATAAAGTGGGGATGTCAAGGGTCCCCACACCTCCACCACCTGGAGAGATGTCCAGTGGGCCTATAGCTGAAAGCTGGTGTTATACACAGGTAATTATCATATCTTCTGTATGGGTTCTGTTTTCTGTCTTGGTGGTATAGTTAACATCTTTGTGTTATTGCTGTAGCTAAGGAATCTTCCAGGTTTACTTCTCATTAGTAATGGTAAGGGCAAAATTCGAGGTGGCGATACAAGAAAGTTATGCTGAAGTAACCAGAAGGCAAAAAACGAGGTAGAGTAACTTCAGAAGAAAAGTAGAGTTGCCCTGTGCTCAACTTTGTTGAGTGAGTCATAGTGCCACAGTTTTGTCCCCACAGCTGTGAGTTTGAGAACACAGACACGAGATATGTCTTTTGGGAATGGCATCTTTCTCTCTGGGTTTATCCTTCCCTAGATTGTTCCGAATTCCTGTTGGCCAGGTGGTTTACTTTTAAAGAAAAACGTTTCTGTTCCTTTGTGGACAGGTCAATAGCTCAGTTGCTCCAACTCACTGCAACTCTCTTCCCTGAATGATAAATAAATTTTTATTTGCAGCTAATATGCCAGATAAAAGAGGTAAAATTCCCCGAATGTTCTGATCACATTCTGTCCAGAACAAGCGTACTTTCATGTCTCGATCTGAAGTAGAAACTTAAGCAAGGTTCAGCTATTCCTAACTGCTCCTGGTCAGACTGTCTTTGCATGTTGCTGAGGGTCACAGTTCTTGTTTCAGTCATTAGTAAGCTTTCCCCCAGTTTTCCAGATACTCATGCAAAAGATCTTCCTTGGGCATATTGGCTAGCTTAGCCACACTCACTATGTGTAACCAACCTAGAGTCCCTGTGAGAAAGGTGGGACTGTAAAAAAACCATAAATAAATAACAAAATGTCCTTTTCTTTCTTTTTCTTTTTTTTTTCTTTTGCATTTCCAGGTACTTTCCAAAAAGTCTTTCATTATCTAGCTCTGTCCAGTTTTAACCACAATTATGTAAATCACCTTTTTGACACATAGGTCTCCTTACATTTGGAAGTCTTCCCTTTTTCTTAGCTGCAGCCTCTGGGCTTTCAGTTCCTTAGCCAGGCTCTGACTTGAGTCCAGGGTTGGGGGTTCTTGGAACCTAATTTGGGGGGGGGGGCAGTAGCTGTTCATTACATTTCAAAAACTGTTCTTCGTGAGCCACGTTTCAGCAGTCCATGTTGCACAAGTCATGCGCAGGTCCTTATTGTACACTGTGATGTTTTCACTATGTCAGTATTTTGCATTTGTCTTATTTCTGTGTTTTAATGTGGAGTTTTATATGTATGTTGCTGTGATTTAAAAAGTAGACCTGTAGAGTGAGAAAGAGGGGTGTGGGATGGGAGATTGAAGTGTGTCGTGATCAGACGGTAGCTGTACCTTAGGGGGCAGAGTTGGCTGGTTTGACCTGAGAGGCGTTGTATGAGAGACAGTAGAGTGTATGGAGACAAGAGGTGGAGTGAGGTGCTGTAGAGTGTGAGAGAAATCTGTGTCCTCTGTTCAAGTTATGAGCCTAAGTGGCAGGTGGGGAAAATAAGCCTGTGTGGCTAGGCTTAAAGAAACTTTAAAGAAACAAGAACTGCACACTTATCCAGAACCGTTAACGCTTATGTACCTGTCTGAAACCATTACTCTGTTCAACCATACAGAAACTGTTACACTATTTTACTTATAAATGAACTATTTATGTTTAAGAGAAATAATTGTTTTATTTAGAGGAAAGGATGTCCCTTTTACCACATGCTGACCGTTCTGTCAGTCTACCAATTATAACTAAGCCAACCTGTTCTTTAGGTCCTACTAAGAGTTCTAAGGCAAGAGCCTTTGGTGGCAGAGAAAATAAGAAGGGAACGCTAAGGAGGTAAAGAAGGCAGCATAACATATATCGCCTCAGACCACTATGGAGAGGTGCCTTGACAGAGTTTACATATACAGGGGTTACATATAAGGGCTGTCACAGAAGAAAAGTGAAAACATTACATACAGAAACCTTGGTTTTTTTCTAACGTCCCTCCAACATAAACTTAAGTTTCTCTTTAATAGATCTCCTTGCACAGCGTAAACTGTACAATTGGACTTAAGATTTTATCTGGTGCTAGTTGAATGTTCGGTTGGAGTAAAGTTAATCTAGCGAATTGACATGATTGTCTGCATCTCTTATTCAGGTTAAAGTTGTAAAATTTTCTTATATGTGGACCATTAATAACTTCAGCTTCTGCAGAGAAGAAATGGGAGAAGTTTTAAAGAGCTCTACCTTTTCATCAGGGCCAAATGACAAAATGAAATGGTGAGGTGGTATTAATTTACCAGAGATTTTTTTTCATTTGTTCCTTAAGTGTGTGGTGTTAAGATTATATGAATAAATCACAAGGCAACTCGACTTTATGGCAGAATGTCTCCGCAGCATTAAAAGTTTGCACTGTGAAGAGGGGATAAAATGCGGGGTAGTGTTGGCCACAGTTCAGAGATCTGTACAACTGACTCCTTGAAATATAGTTTGGCGTAGCAGCCATTGTGATATAGTGAACTGGTGACTGGACCAAATCAAATTGGTTGAAAAACCCCAGTTGGTCTTGGGACATTGGTGGTTTGCTCTGGCCTACTTTGCAAGGTTGTTGTGATAAAATCCATGGCTTTTGCCTCTGCCTTCTTATAGAAAGTTTTACAGGTGCACACTGGTTTTGCTCTGCTGCTGCTGTTCTCACAGCTGTATTTGTTTTGACTGATATTCTGTTTGTGATTCTAATGTAGGTTTGGTATTCAAAGTTAGTTGGACCAGTCTTGTTTTTGTTGCAAGCTGTTGTGGGTGGGGTGTTGATAGTTTGAATGGAATCAAGCAGAATAGAATAGAATAGTGTGTTTATAATACGGTCCCAGACCAACAATAAAAACTTTTACGTGATAAAAATAATAGCTATATACATCAATAAATACATAATTGTACATTCATAGGAGAACTATTAAAAACTTAAGCTTAACTAAAACACAGAATCCACATATAAATATAAAAACACTCATTTGTTAGGTTCGACCCATGCTCGCCTAGGCTTCATAATTTGCCATCCAAATTTGGCCATTTCAAAGGTAAGCTCAGTGTCTTTATCTGAGAGCATATTAAAAAGGCGAGTCGCTCTAGTTCTCCCTGGGTGATCAGCTATTACAAGAGGAATGTCTTGTCTTATTTTATTATAAATTTTGCAGTCATAAATGACATGTTCAAGGGTCTCTATGCTCCCATCAGAACAAGGGCATACGCGTTCACCATAGGGGGTTTTCTTATATGTCCCTTCCATTATAGCTGAAGGGAGAGCGAATAAAGCAATTAATAAACAATATTACTCCAGGTCTTTCATATACTAAGTTCCTTTGGGAAAGGGTGGGATATGAATGCAATAAAGTAAAACGGTCTGTTTGGTTTGAACAAGTCCTTGAATACATCCAGAGGAGCACACTGCAGCTTGTAACTATTAGGTATTAGTTTCTTGCATGTGCTCAAAAAGGTTCTTTTTAAATAATAGTAATATGCTGTTAAAACATCCCCTCCTTTTATCCCTGGCTTTCAAAATCCGACCTGAATCTTTGGCATTCCTTTGGTAAGTCTTTATCACATACGTATGAAAAGGGAAGTTCCAAAGCCAGAGGTGACTGAGAATACCTCTTTGCATATCCTTACTAAATTTAACTGATAGAATTTGCAAGGTTGCTGTTAGCGGATTATACTAATCACAGTACTGAATTACACAGGAGGCAATTGCCAAGACACGTAGGGCTGTTTTTGTGTGTGGGGGTAGTAAAAAATTAAGTGACTGAGTCTTATTATGCTTTTTCCAGCACATTTTAAAATGTATCTCTTTACACCAGTTAATGATAAGAGTTTTTATATCCTGTTTTATTAAAGCAAAATGCACTTGACTATGAAGATGAATAAAATGAAGATTTTATGCAGCACAGATGTATTTTTATGAACGGAGATATAGTACATACTTAAATTTTGCATTGAAATGTGAAAAGTGCTGGGCTTGCATGAATTAGCACTTGCGTTTCTGGAATGTTTAACTGTTATCAAGGCATGATGGCAGGTCAAAAGTTGTAAGTAACGAGGCAAAAGGAATATGATGATGAGAATGTGAAAGGAGAGGAATGTACATATGTTGGACATTGATAAAGCAATCCAAACCAGAGTTACGCCTTTCTAAGCCCACTGGACTTCAATGGGCTTAGAAGGATCACACAGTACTTGGAAGGATTGGAGTATACATCTCCCCACCAGACCTGAAAGCTTGAAGGTTTTTGTGGAAACTTTGAAGCACGTTAGAGACATAAGGGTTAGAAACTTGTAGGGTGGTCTCTCCCCCCCCTCCCCAACGCCAAAAGATAGATCCTTGGGATTATGTGCCAAGGCTTTGTTCTGTGTCTACAAGCATATCAGACCAGGGGTCTTCTGCATACATATCTCTAGTAAGTTAGGGCTTTATAGATAACTGTGTATAATTGGTGATTCTTACATTCATTATAGGTGCCTGAGAGTAAACCCAAAAGGATTAGATGATGAAAGCAAAGATTACCTTTCGTTGTATTTACTTCTAGTTAGCTGTCCAAAAAGTGAAGTGAGAGCAAAATTTAAATTTTCTCTCTTAAATGCAAAAAGAGAAGAAACAAAAGCAATGGGTAAGTACATTTCCAGATTTTCCAAGACTGATAGATAACTTTCAGTTTGAAAAATAACTATAGGGACCTTGGCCTCAGGCAAGCTGAAGTGGTAAGGTGATGATTTAAGCATCCTGATTTCACTTCTCCAGAAACATCCCACTTCACGAATGCCAAATCAGACCTTTTGAAAAAGGCAATAAACTTCGACCAGTTGTGCATTCAAGTTTTATGCTTATTGAAGGAAGGGCAGGATAAAATGTGCTTAATTAATTCCCCATGCCTTTTATTTAAGAGCACCCACTCCCAGAACTTCTTCCCTAATATTCAGAGCAGCCATTTGAAGCTAAATGGTAAAAAGAGAGGGACATAATTGCTGATCTTCCATGTTCCCTTGGTTGCACTTTATTAATTTTTTTGCACAATTTCAGTTGCTTCAGCAGGTGCCCCTCAGTTTCAGCGGATCTTGGTCAAGTCAAGCTAATGACATTGGAGGTTATTTGACTTGCCTTTAATGATATCATTAGTGGGCCAACAAATAACCACTTATATTGGCAAGAAAAATATTTTACTAATAGATCTATTAACTGTTTGGAAAAGCCTAAGAAATATATTCCAGCTACTTAATCACTTTCACCGACAGATGTTGTTGCAGCTGAAGCATGGCTTACCTGTTCAACCTATCCTGCAGCAACGTATTACAAACGTGTCACATTCTGATTTCTGGAATAGCACTAAACTAAGGACTTCATGAAGTGATTTTCTTTTGTTTGTGAAAATGTTGGATGGATAAAATTTGAACTGTGCAGTACTAGAAAGCTGTTTTGGTAATAAAGACCCCTTCAAAGATTGTTACTAACATTGGATCCTGTGGAGTACATGTGTAAGGACAAATGTGGATGCAATTCTTGCCCACTTCCCCTAGTAGTCCCATAAGACCTCCAAAACATCAATGCTGATGATTGCAGGGCTCTTGTGGACAAAAACACATGAACCCTGGAGTGTTGCATTGAAGTGAGACAACTGCAGTGGTTTTGGGCCACTGAGATTTCCACGGACATAAAAGGAAGGGGCAGGCAATTTCTTGTCTATTCCTCCTCACTGCATCGCTCCCGGCTGCATGTCTTTTGCCCATTTGAGTCCCACACTCTCCAGCATCAGGATTTTAGAGATCTTGAGAGCTGCTGGGGAAATCCGTAGGAGAGCTACATCATTATATGCATGCTCTGTAGAATCTAATTGGCATGTTTTCATGCATACAGTAAAATATAATTTCTGTGTTCAGTTACCTTTTTCATTTAGGTATATTTCATTCTCTGCATATGCACATGTGGTAGCAAATACTCATTTCCTTCTTTTAATGAGCAAAATTGCTGTAGGTGTGGTTTAATAATGGTCCTGGGTTCAAATCCCAGTTGGTATAGACTCACTGATGAGGGTCAGGAAATTATTACATAATTTTTGATAGAGAAACTGAAGCTCAGCAACAATCAGTTACTAAAAAGCAACCTCTTTTATTCATGGATAAATATGCCCGCTCACTCCGCCAGTATGTCCCCCACTTAAAATGGGTTTGTCAATATTACCCGGAAAGATGCAGCAATATTTTAGTACATTTGAGGAACCTTTTCAATGGAGAGCATTTATGCTAACTCGACTCAATCCCTTTCCATCTAAGGTTTTATACAGGAGATTTACTAAGACTCCCTTTAACAAGAGGGTGTGTCCATGCGGAACGGGCCAACCAGATGCCCTACATCACATTATCTTAGATTGTTGTTTACATGAAGAACCCCGTAAAAAATTTATATTACCCTTAATCAGCAAACGGTGGCCCCCTATAGAACATCCACTTGCCAATTCTTGCTGAACAACATTACAACTGATGGTACGATGAAGGTGGCGGAGTTTTTGGCAGAGGTTGTTAAGGTTAAGATTCAAACTCAGTTTTAATCTAGATATCTATTATCTGTTTATCTCTGACCTTGTGACTATCAACATTATGCCAGTAAAGGTTATCTGATTCTAGCGCAATCCTTTGCACAGTTATTTTTGTCTAAGGCTGTTGAAACCAGTTGCCTTACACAGGAGTGACTCTTCATAGGAGTGCGCCATAAGGATTGTAAACCATTCAACAAACTAAAATGCTGTCTAAAATATATCTATGGAGCTAGTTACAAAAATGAATAATCGAGTTGTGCTCCATGGAAATACTGTGCTGGGTCTGACCCTCCCCCCTCACAGCTGCTTGAAATGCCCCCAAATCCGGTTTCTGAAGGTCCCTGGGTAGGGGGAGCCAAGAAAGTCACACTGGAAGTCCTTGCATCTATGGAAATGCAGTGTCAAATCCACAACCCATTATCTGGTGGAATTCAGTATTTATTTACTTTAAATAGTCCAAGCTGTAGGAACATTTCATTAGCAAAAAATACTTTTTTTCTGTTTAATGTTACTCTTAACTGTTAAGGATATAGAAAATGATGATTTCAGATAACTAAATGTAGTGGCCACATTCCAGAAATCCATGACTAGCCCCATGGCATTTTATATGCACTCTGTCTCCAGTTTCCTTTTATGACCGCAGCTCTTCATGCTGGGTCCACGGCTGCCCTCCTAAGGTTTCCCAAACTTCTGGAGTAGCTGCTTTGGCAAGGGGATCTACAGTCAGGAGAGGGGCTCCAGACCCCTGCTACAAGTACTGCATACCATTTTGGGATCCTGACCAGTTACTGAGAGGGAGCATACTGTGCAAATTTCCCCCGCTTGATTTTTAAAAATACACGTTGAGTATCCCTTATCCTAAATGCTTGGGACCCGAAGTGTTTCAAACTTCAGATTATTTCAGATTTTGGGATATTTGCACGTACATAATAAGATACCTTGGGGATGGGACCCAAGCCTAAATATGAAATTCATTTATGTTTTATATGCATACACATATCCTGAAGGTAATTTTATACAACATTTAAAAATTTTGTGCATTGAAACAAAGTTTGTGTACATTGAACCATCAGAAAGCAAAAATGTTGAAATGTTGAACATTTCAGAAAGCAAAAAACTATCTCACCAGAAGTTTTGGATTTTGGATCGTTTCAGATTTTGTATCACTACAGATATCAGATTTTCAGATAAGGGATGCTCAACTGTACTGCTTGCCTCAGTACCATTGTTGCAGAGCTTTTTCATGCTGCCTTGGTCAAACCAAGTTACCAATACATATTGTATTCTCTGATAGAATTTAATGTTGTGTTAGTCTGCAATAAATCAAGTAAGCTATGTCTTGAATAAGCCCTTGAAGCAAATTATACTTGTAGGTACAAATCTCTTATAGTAATATATTGACTTAAGCTAGCTTTGATTTGACTTCGATTTCATTTACCTCATATGTAAAGATTTTAAAGTGAAGACTGTTTTAATTGAACATGCTTCTTCTTTTCTATCCATTTGCTACTAGAAAGCCAAAGAGCATATCGATTTGTTCAAGGCAAGGATTGGGGTTTTAAAAAATTCATTCGGAGAGATTTTTTACTTGATGAAGCAAATGGTCTTTTACCAGATGATAAGCTTACATTATTTTGTGAGGTAGGTAATCAACACTGCTTTTTAAAACAGAATATTGGTTTTCCTTGGCTATGAATGAGAAAAAGGAGGGTTAAATGTTATTGAAGACAACAATTGCTTTTTAAGAACTGACTGTGAGACCTTAATGCTTGTAAGTCAAGTGTTTGATCATATATTATATCAATTTGACTTCACATCTTGTACATTGTTCATGAAGAGGTTTGGGTTGAAGTGAACCAGAGCTAGAGACTTTTTGCACTTTCATTGAATAGGGAGGGATGACAGAAGGTTTTAAAACTTCAGTAACATGATATTAATTTCCAGTGCCTTGACACTTACTTGGATGTGTCTTTCTTTCAAAGGATGCCAGTTGCATTCTAGTAATGCTTGGGCAATTGTTGCGGTCTACTTTTTGCTGCAGGCTGTAGTGAGTCCTACACTAAGGCTTAAGTTAGTGGAATTTCTCCTTACTGCAAAACAAAATGGTTTTAACACTGAGTTGGATTTAATAATTCTAGCTGGCTGCCTAGTTATTTCAGAGTGATACAGCTAGACCCACATTGAGGTGTCGTCAATTTGGTTCAACATCAAGAAATTATAAGTCTGATTTTTTTGTCTAAATGTCTTTGATTTCGAGATAATTTTATAAATATATAAGGAGCTATTGGATTGCTGCAGGTTGCTTATCAAATCCATTGCTTGACTGTCCACAGCTATCTAAGGTCTTGGATAGACAACAGGGTTTGAATTTTGGACCTAATAAATGCCTAGTTCAGGGGTGTTGAACTCATTTGTTAGGAGGGCCAGATATGACATAAATGCCACTTGGTCAGGCCATGGGTACCAAATAAATAAATATTAACACATTAACAGAACAGTATGCATTCAAATTGGAATTATAAATTCACATTTTTTGAAATGACTCTTATAATGTAAAAGGAGCACTATAGGTGACAATGTTATTTATTTATTTATTTTTGCTGGCAAAACCACACCTGTTGTATTTCTGCCCCCTGTGCAGCTGTGAAAGCAAGGAGAAACTAGCAAGAGTCTCAGAAGTCACTGCTCCAGCACTGAAAGGCACAATTGATTAAAACAATAATGATACCATGGACTAGAACTGCCACTATTCCTTTCTTGTCAAGCTTTTAAGCCATTCACAGTGGCGCAGAAGCCAGAAGTCCAACCAGTGTGGCATGTGTAGCAAAGAAATGCAGCAATGGGGGAGAGGCTGAAAAAATCATAGTATATCAGTTGTTCAAAGGCTCTGTGCCAAGGCAAAGTGGCAAACCCACCTTTCTTTTCATGTGTCAGCCTCCTGGGAATGCATCTAGGCAGGGATCATATTGTCCCCTGCCTTGTGGGGCATGGTATCGAATGCCAAGTTCTGGGAGACAGGGAAGGAAGGAGGCACTGCCACTGGGTTTTCCCTTCCTTCCCATCCATTACACTGGCTTTGCTACACTAATCCTGTACCACTTGGACGGATCGGGGCCCACCCAGGGCATGTCAGAATGCTGGAAGAATGGCCGGAGAGCGGGGCCTGGCCCCTTCTGTCCTTCCTTCCGTAGGCAGTGGGTGAAGTTGCAGTGGCTCTGCAGATGGGACTCCCAGACACACATGTTGCCTACAACACCAGAGGAAGAGACTGGGCTGAGCTAGGAGAGAATTGGGAGGGGCGCAGAAAGGAACCTGCAGGGACAGAAGGAGAAAGGCCAGCAGTTTTAATGTGGGGGAGGGGCAACACAGAGCGCGGCTCAGGCAGCAGCCAGGGGGGTGGGCTGTCGGAGCCTCTGACCTGGATGCCAGTGCACCCTCTCTGCCTGAGCCTGAGGCAGGCTCACAAGTTTGCAGCCTGGGAGTGGGGGGGGGGAGCTGGGGGTGGCTGCCTCAACTCAGCGGGCTAGATAACAGTCCTCAAAGGACCGGATCCGGCCCAAAGGCCATAACTTTGATGCCCCTGGCCTAGCACATCATCTGTATAATTTGTCCATCCATAGATTATTGGCATCCAAATCCCAGTGCTAGTTTTGAATAGCCCTAAAAATTGGAGCATCTCTACTGTGGTAAACCCCAAATTGAAATGTGGACCTGTACAAAATCAGTGCTTCAGCTGGCTCTTGTACTTGTGCATAGGAGAACAATGGGGCATATTTGCCATCCTACTGGCAGAGTTTGGGACCTCCTGTACAGATTTGCAGTTTCAGATACTTGTTTCTTTTTGAAGATGGCTTGGTTGTGTTGGTGGTCCAAAATATTAGATGATAAATCTCTTAAAAATGGATTAGTATGGGTAATCTGGGGTTCTGTGTTGGTGGGCTTTTGCTATTAGGCAGGCATTAATCCTGTCCTAGGGAGAAAAGGAAGAGGCACTAGCGATCATATTGCAAATATATGCTTGCTACTGGAACATACGAGAGAATTTCAGAAGAAAATCAGCTTGTGTTTCATAGATTACAGCAAAGCTTTTGACTGTGTGGATCACAATAAGTTATGGATAGTTTTAAAGGAAATGGGTGTGCCTCTACATCTGATCGTTTTGATGCGCAACCTGTACTCTGGACAAGAGGCCACAGTTAGAACATATGGAGAAACAAAATGGTTTCCAATTGGCAAAGGAGTCAGACAAGGATGTATTTTATCTCCCTATCTCTTCAATCTATATGCAGAACATATAATTAGGAAAGCTGGATTAGATTTAGATGAAGGTGGAGTGAAAATTGAAGGGAGGAACATTAATAATTTGAGATATGCCAATGACACTACATTATTGGCAGAAAATAGTGAAGATTTGAAACGACTACTGCTGAAAGTTAAAAGAAAGTGCCAAAGCAGGACTACAGTGGAACATCAAGAAAACAAAAGTAATGACTACAGGAGAATTACACAACTTTAAGGCTGACAATGAGGAAATTGAAATTGTTGAAGACTTTCTATTCCTTGGCTCCACCATCAACCAAAAGGGAGACTGCAGCCAAGAAATAAGAAGGAGATTGAGACTAGGAAGGGCAGCCATGAAGGAGCTAGAAAAGATTTTGAGGTGTAAGGATGTGTCACTGGCCACCAAGACTAGATTAATTCATGCCATCGTATTTCCTATTACTATGTATGGGTGTGAAAGCTGGACAGTGAAGAAAGCTGATAGGAAGAAAATAGATTCCTTTAAAATGTGGTGTTGGAGGAGAGTGTTACGGATACCATGGACTGCCAAAAAAACAAATCAGTGGGTTATAGATCAAATCAAGCCTGAACTGACCCTAGAAGCTAAAATGACTAAACTGAGAGGCTATCGTATTTTAGTCACATCATGCGATGACGAGTCACTGGAAAAGACAGTCATGCTAGGAAAAGTTGAGGGCAGCAGGAAAAGAGGAAGACCCAACAAGAGATGGACTGACTCAATAAAGGAAGCCACAGCCCTCAATTTGCAAGATCTGAGCAAGGCTGTCAAAGATATGACATTTTAGAGGACTTTCATTCATAGGGTCGTCATGAGTCGGAAGCGACTTGACGGCACTTAACACACACACAGGCAGTTTGTGTCTAGAGAAGCCAGTCAGGAAAGAAGATGTGGATTGGACCATGCTTTTTACATGGAAGAGCAAACTGTTTGATATTCATGTACAGTTTGAAATTCACCATTGGCAACGGAGGAATGGAGCTATTACTTCCCTTGTTACCAAAAGCAGTGCTGAACAGCACATGCTGATGTTAGTAGAATCTCAATAGTATGAACATAGCTACTTTGTTAAAAGCCATTTTAGCTTTCCATATATTGATAAGGTTTCTGCAGCAACTGTCCCATGATAACATTAGATATTTAGGAGTGAATTATGTCCCTCTTCAGAGTTAGGCCTATTGACAGAGCCATAACAAAATGGAGGCAAACCTTACTACTCAGGAGGGTTTGAGCAAGTGCACATTACTCAGAGTAATTGAAAAACCCAATGAATGTTGATTCTCTGGTGGACTATATCATTAGTCTCGGGGAGAAATACATGAGAAATAAAATGCAAATAGCTCCATATTCTGTCAGTAACCTAAATTGTCTTAGTAAAATCCACTAAGGCTACTTATGTTACTTAAAAACTGAATCAAGTGAAGAAGGTTATGATCCCAGTACAGTGCATGTTAACTGTACACTGGCAGGTTATCACTTGCTGCTGTGGACTGATTAGGGGCTTAGGAGGATGATAGACTCTAACAGTTCACAAGTTTGCTTTGATCTTTGTATGTGTACAAAAATTTCTTGGCAATATTACAACTTAATTATGTGTCATTATGTTGTGCAGGAAGAATAATTGAAATGTGGCCCCTGAGACTAAATGGTGCAAATATATTGCATCTTATTTTAGTTAGACAGACAAGCTAAATTAGGTATGTGATGAATTTGTTATGAATACAATTATTCAGTTGGTAAGTGGCGGTAACACTTCTCTGGGTCTGAAAGGATCCTTAGACTTTTATAAAATATTCCCAATTCAAATCGTTTATGCTCCTGGCCAAACTTGTTTGGGAAGCGAATATTAATAAGGATGGGGGTTGAGAGATGGGGGGGGAGAAAATGTGTTGCATTTTGCTCGTAGTTCGGATGGACTTAGGGGAATAGAATTTTTCCTTGGTTTTCACAAAACTACTCCTGTCAGAGCTGTTCAGTGCATGCATAATACTTTCCTTAAAGGCCTAGCAAGTCAGAGCCACTAGCTTTGAATCTTGACTTGAAGCATTCCTTATTTATGAGAGGTTATGGAGTCGTGATAATGTGGATTCCAGAAGAGAGGCCACGCCTTCATTGAACACCTCAAAGTAATCCTGCTACTCTTGTCCTCTGGCATTGCCAAAGCCACTTCCGTTTGAACTTTGACCCACTTGTCTTTTATTTTGTGTTGTAGTACCTTTAAAAACAACAACCTAAACCCATTCATTAGCAGAACTTTTTGTGGGTTAGCTATGAAGGAGTTCTTGAATGTTGTGTCCCAAGCTGCTTCTACCAAGTTTCTCTTTGTTGACTTGCTACTGTCCAGGTTTATTGGGTTCTTGAATGAGTTTAGCTAGGGGATGAGCCACTGAGAGTGCAACATACTATCACATAGATCACAGGATCTGGCCCCTGGAGAGCTTTCATCTGCCCCCCGGAGCCGAGGCACCTAGTCCCCCTTCCCCCCCACCCCGCCTTTTCTGGGCTTCCTGGGGCCTGTGCGTGGCTGGGGAGGGAGTGGGGAAGGCTTCTGCCCGGTTGTGCTGGGCCATGGGGTCGCTGTCATGGCCAGGGGTGGGAGGAGTTGGCCTGACGGCACTGGGCCACAAGGCTGCTGGCGGGGAGGGAGGCTTTCCCCCAGTTGCACTGGGCCGCGGGGCTGCTGGCGCGGCTGGGGTTGCAGAGAGAGGCTTTCCCCCAATCGCCCTGGGCCGCTAGCACGGCCGGGGGTGCAAGTGGAGGTATTGCTGCCATTGCGTGAGGCCACTGGTGGGCAGGGAGGCTTTCCCCAGGTAGCGCAGGGGTGCAAGTGGAGGCATTGCCGCAGCTGCACAAGGCCGCGAGGCCGCTGGCGCGGCTGGGGGTGGGGAGTTGCAAACTATGCATAGAAGTGCAATGAAGAAAGTCATGTGTTAGGTTTTCATGTGTTTCTGTTTTCTTCACTTCTCACTTCCCTCTGTGGCCCTCTAGTCTCGTGCCGTGGCCCCCCATATACCCAATTTTCACCTGTGGCCCCCTTGGAATATCCTGGGCTTCCCCGGGGTGGGGGCATATGGCCTCAGGTTGATAACCACTGCTCTAGAGTAGCTACTGTTGACTTGTCAGGTGGATGGGCAAGCCAGAGCTTGTGGGCTGAGGTGCTTTGTGATCAATTTCCTTTGGCCATGCTTAATCCCAATATAGGCTGATATCTGAAATATTTGTGTTGTTACTAGCTGGACACTAAATGGTACAAACTGTGTGTATTCCTAATCTAGGTTGTATTATATTTTAACTATGAAAGCTGTTGCTTCAGGATTTTTAGTATTTTGACTGTTACCCTGCTATTTTCTGTTAGGTAAGCGTAGTACAAGATTCTGTGAATATTTCGGGACAGTCCAATACAAATACATTAAAGGTACCAGAATGCCGACTCGCTGAAGATCTAGGAAATCTCTGGGAGACAACAAGATTTACAGATTGCAGTTTTTATGTAGGAGGAAAAGAATTCAAAGCTCATAAATCTGTCCTTTCAGGTACATTCTACTTTTATATCCTAACTTTAATTAACCGTGTACAATCTTGGTATGGTATTAATGCATATGTTCCTTGCCACAGCTCGTTCACCGGTTTTTAATGCAATGTTTGAACATGAAATGGAGGAAAGCAAAAAGGTGAGTGAATATTGTTCTTTGGCCTAATAAATAAAGGGAGGTGCTTCCTGGAGGCACGTTATGCTTTGATTTACAGTAGGGGTGCAGTGTTTGGCTAGGTTAACTAAGCTTCTTGACAAAAGGTGCCCAGTTTAATCAGGCAGTTAGTTTTATGTATTTAATACAAGTACTTTTTAAAATGATGGGCAGAAGGCATCCCCTTAGAAGAGCATTCCCTCTCCTTCGGACTTATAGGAGGGAATGTCTCTTTAAAAGGGCACCTGCTGAACCAAGTGAGTAATCTCAAAACAGATGAAGTGTGCTTCCTTATTTAGAGCTATTGTGTCAAATGCAGAGTAATGCCATTATAATTGATTGTTTTAAAACCTGGTCTATTGGCATGTTTTATTGTGCAGCCAGCCTAGCATAGATGCTCATAAACCTGGCGATACATGGGTGGGGGGTGTCCTAGTGGTTTGTGAAGCAGTTGCTGCAAAAGTGCTTCAGCAGCCTTATGGAGAGAACCATGAGGCTACCATGGCTGCTGCTCCTGGCCTGTAGAAAAATTAATCTGCTAGTTTTATGGAAGAAAGGTTTGTGGTTTGAGTCCCATGAGCAAGTTTCACACACACTAGATAGTGTCTGCTGCAGAGCACACTGCCTCTTCCATCTGTGCATGGACCACTGAAAATCACTGACGCTGTGCAAATGGAAGTTTCTATTTCTGCATACTCCCTCTTTCATTAACTAGTGCACAAGGAACTTGTTCATAGGATCCACATCATTGTCTCCAGTGCTATGTTGGTTGAGCGGCTGAAAATACAGTGTCTCTGGTTTAAGCCTGAAAAGCATGCTTGGACACACTTAAATCTAGTACTGCATTCAGCCTCCCAAACTGGAGAGGAAAAGAAACGCCCACTGAGGTGTATGGGATTAAGAGTGCCTTGTCTTGTCCTTCTAAATGTAAGCGCAATCTTTATGATTTACCTTGCACAAAAAACCTGCTGGAAGCATGTGCAAGGCATTCATGAAATGATTGGGCAATGCTGATTCTATGACCTTAGGCAGATCATGAGAGGGAGGGCATCTTGGTCATCTTCTGGGCATGGAGTAGGGGTCACTGAAGATGTGTGGGGGGTAGTTGTGAATTTCCGGCATTGTGCAGGGGGTTGGACTAGCAGTCCCTTCCAACTCTATGATTCTATGATTCCATGGCTCTTCAGTCAACAAATTATTTACATTTGAACAGGCTCTGAGTGCCTTCATGCGTTGACCTCAAATTTGAAAAAAATCCCAAATAGTTGTGATGGGAGCCTAATAGGGCTCAATCTCCTTACACCAGAATACTGTTGAAACGAGAGTTGAGTGTTATGCACTGTAGGAAGATCATAATATCTTAATTCATAAACATGATTGAGATGTTTTTGTTTTTGTAACAGAATCGTGTAGAAATAAATGATGTAGACCCTGAGGTTTTTAAAGAAATGATGAGATTCATTTATACAGGGAAAGCACCAAACCTTGACAAAATGGCTGACAACTTGTTGGCAGCAGCAGACAAAGTAAGTAATTGGGTCTCACAGTGGCTCTTGCAGATCATTTTAGCAACCTAAAAAAGTGCATATTTGTGTATTTTATATAACTATGAAAGGCACACACAGAATCCACAAGTAACAAATTGGATGATTAGTAGTAGAAATATTACAAAGGGGAAGATCTAGAAATTGTATGAAAATTGCTTATGCAATTAAGTAAATTGCAGTTCTTGAAATGTTTGGGATGTCTTTGTGGAGAGCTTGATGAATAGCCATCTTACTGTACTGAACTGTGGATTGATTGGGCTATTTACGAAAGTTTAATATACAATGGTAAAATTGTACAGGAAGAACTATGCGTGATACTGGTCACACTGGTTTGGCTTCAGTGATCGGTAGGCACAAGGATTGCAGATCTTTTCTTGCAGTCCCATCTAATCCCTGGAAAAAGGATTTCTAGGGCCGCATGGTCCAGTAACCCTTCAGGGTTGCATTGTGGAGGGGAAAGATGATGATAATGAAGAAGAGTTGGTTTTTTAGATGCCAACTTTCTCTACCACTTAAGGGAGACTCAAACCGGCTTACAATCACCTTCCCTTCCCCTCCCCACAGCAGATACCCTGTGAGGTAGGTGGAGCTGAGAGAGCTCTAAGAGATCTGTAACTTTGCCCAAGGTCACCCAGCTGGCTTCGTGTGTAGGAGTGGGGAAACAAATCCAGTTCACCAGATTAGCCTCCGCCGCTCATGTGGAGGAGTGAGGAATCAAACCCGGCTCTCCAGATCAGAGTCGACCGCTCCAAGTTGCCCTTTCATCCTCTTCTGTCAGCACACTGGTCCTCAAACCCCAAGAATAAATTTTCCTAGACTTGTAAAGGACTTCTGCATGGAGGGGAAAATGGGAAATATCTACAGTCCTTGTACCCATTGATTGTTGCCTACAACGTACTGTTTCAAGACTAGACCAAGGATACAGAGATGCAGCTCAAGTGAGCCCAAATATTTGTGGATTAAAATTTGAACACTGAAGCATAACCATAACTAATAATGAGTAAAGCACATCTTTCTTCAACACGCTTAATGAAAAGTGTAATTGGAGGCTCATCAAGTAACAGTTTAGGATGTTACCCCTTGGACACAATCAATCTGAACCGGCCTCTTCACAAAATCTCAGATATTTCCATTGCAAGAGTCTGGGGTGGACTAGTAAACATGCATAAATCATCGTGAATGCTGGTTTACGTTAAAAGATTATATTTGAGACTTGTAAAGCATTGCCTCATTTTGAGTGGCTTCTTGTTTGTTCTTTAAGGGCCAAGTACTTTGCAGTTCTCTGCAATTATGTGTGTGTGATAGATGTCTACTGTAACCGGAAAAAAATAAATGAGAGTAATGAGTAAAGTTTTTTTTCCCTCTTGTTAGTATGCACTGGAACGGCTGAAGGTCATGTGTGAAGAAGCTCTGTGTAGTAACCTCTCGGTAGAAAATGTCGCAGACATCCTTATCCTTGCTGATTTGCACAGTGCAGAACAGTTGAAAGCACAAGCAATAGACTTTATTAACAGGCACGTACTTAATTTTAATTTTTTTTTTTTTTTGGAAAATTCCTTAATTTGTTAAGTAACAGTCTTAAAATTACATCCGGATAATTTCTTGTGCCACAGGTGCAGCGTTCTTAGGCAACTTGGTTGTAAAGATGGGAAGAACTGGAACAGCAAGTAAGTAAAATGGTCACATCTGAGTCATCCATAAGTAATCCATGTTTGTCTTCACCCTGAGTTCAGAACAGAGTAAACATATATGCTAAATACAATCATTAAAACAATTGTCTCTAACATTCTATTACATCAGTAAGTAGCCAGCTTGACAAATAGAAGACACTCATCATACAAGATGTAAATGTTGCTGAGTCAGGCCCATAGGTATGGGAGCATTTTCTGGCATCACCCCCCAATGTCATAGCACAGAGTTAATTTCCCATGTTTCTTATTTTTTTAGTCCACTAAAAAGTATGTGGTCTGTGGATGCTCTGTTCTTAATATTATTGAATCACTTCTCAGCCTGTTGGTTAAGATCAAGCGTACTGTAACATTATTCAGTGTGACATAGAATCATGGAGTTGGAAGGGACCACCAGGGTCATCTAGTCCAACCCAGTGCACAATGCAGGAAATGCACAACTACCTCCCCTCACACCCTCAGCGACCCCTACTCCATGCCCAGAAGGTGGCCAAGATGCCCTCCCTCTCATGATCTGCCTAAGGTCATAGAATCAGCATTGCTGACAGATGGCCATCTAGCCTCTGCTTAAAAACCTCCAGGGAAGGAGAGCTTACCACCTCCCGAGGAAATCTGTTCCACCGAGGAACTGCTCTGACTGTTAGAAAATTCTTCCTAATGTCTAGACGGAAACTCTTTTGATTGCATTTCAACCCATTGGTTCTGGTCCAACATCACCAGGTCCCTCTCCATGACACTGAATCCCAATGAATCTCATTGTTTTGGATGCTGAGAACTGGCAACTGTAGCCACCCCTTTGCTACTGTACTCATGCCCCCTCTCTACATTCCTGTGTTCAGTCTGTTGTTAAATTTTGGCTTGGCTACTGACAGAGATTGAAAAGCTTACAAGAGAATGTCAGAGGTCTAGCAGTTGGATTTTCCTTTGAAACCAAGTGTCATCATTTGGTGATCTTGTGAAAGCTATTCTTTCATACTGAAGTTTAGCAAACTTATATCTGTACTTTGGCTCTTGAGCCAATAATTAGAAATATGCAAACAAGCTTACTTTTAGGTGGCAACATCCCAGGTTCAGCTCATAACACTTTACATATGCTTTAGAATGATTGAATGCATTCCTCTTCACATGTCCAGTTTAAAGGAACCAGGCAAGTAGGTGATGTAAAAGACCTCTACCTGGAGAGCCGCTGCCCGTCTGAGTAGACAATACTGACTTGGATGGACCAGTATAAGGCAGCTTCATGTGTTCATAATATTCAAGTACAGATATCCACATTGTCTGCTAATTTCAGCTCCTTGTAAAATCTGAAGACAGACTTTGGCTTCTAAGAGCTTAAGAATGATTTCTCTCAAATTACACTAAAATTGCACATTGTTGGACATTGCTAGTACAATTGTTATGGGAGTGAAGGAAAATCATAGGATCGTTGCATTGGAAGTATTCAGGATCAAGATGCTGGACATAATTTCTATGGAACTCCAGGGCAGGGAGAAAGCAGGAGTCTTGTTGTTACTGTAGTGATGTCTAAATAAACAGCTGCCTCCAGAAAGCATGATATATGTGTTACCTGAAGGACCAAGCAATTCTTCTATTTTAGGATCTGCAAGAGGACACTGGGGATAGAGGAGATGTCAAGATTAGTCAAAATAAAGATAGGAGATGGGGTTTGTGTTGCCATTGGGAAAGAAAATACTTTTCTTTTGCCGGAGCGCTCCTGCTGAAACACAAGAGCAATTTCAGCACTACTGTGTACAAATAATACTTGGTTTGCATTATTTATAACCGGATCCTATACATATTTATTCAGAAGAACATGCTGTGAGATTCGCTTTCTAGAAAGTTGCTTAGCATTGCGACTAGAGTCTCTTAAACCTAAACCTGATTTTTGTAAATCCATTTATTTACAGCCAAGCAACGGACATAATGGAAACGGCAGGTTGGAAGTCAATGATCCACTCTCACCCCCACTTAGTAGCTGAGGCCTTTCGAGCACTCGCATCTGCACAGTGTCCACAGTTCGGCATTCCACGCAAACGACTAAAACAGTCATGAAATCTTCCATGGACTTTAGAGAACTCCTCCACCGTGTCCTGAGGAGTCTTCTCAAAGCATCACCCAGAATTGGTTATCCCTGTCCACAGAACCTAACCTGCAACATTTTAAGAATGGATAATAGGTGGTTTAATAATCAGCTTTAAATTAGACTGATAATTCTCCAGTTCACTGAAAGGCCTTAAATTCAACTACTCTAGTTCATGCGTCTTTGTTTTTATTTTATTTTTAAATTGTGCCTCGTCTTTTTGACTGGGCCATGTAGGATTGCACTAGCTCCATAATGCAGTAATGTTGATAAATGAAGACCATTCTTGAAAGGGATCTTCCTCTTTTCCATCCCCCCCCCAAGGGTATCATTTGGTCTTGTGGTAACTGGAAGCTTTTAACTAGACTCTCGTGAAAAGCACTTGAATTGGGAGGCAGCAAGCACTCCAGTCCAAGTACTGTATTTGGGGTGCATCAGAAGGTGCTGTCAGGCATGCTGTGGCAATACACTATTCTGAATATAATTTATTTTTCATTGGTTCAGGTGAGCGAGGGAAATATGCAATGTCTTGGCCCAGAAATGTATTTTACTAGAGTTTGTAAATGCTTACTGTGTGAGTGTGTCCATCATCTGTTAAACGAAACACACAGTAACTTTTTTTGGCCTGTGTTTCTTTTGGATCCATTGCTGTTTTACTGAACCAGAGTGAAAGTTAGCGTTTTGATACGGAATACAGTTAAATGATACATGCAAGGGGGAGAAATCTTTTTCCCCCTCAGACGGAATACAGTGAAGATCAAGGATGCATCAGAATGACCAAATGTAAATTTCAGAAATGGGCCAAATTATGGATTCTCAGTATGCACTTTTAATGTGTAACTTTTGTATGTTGTGTGGTACATATATATTTTGGTTTTTGATAAATATGGTACAGTAATTGTGGCCTAACTTTTGAAATACATTAAGATACCCATAGCCACATGGGATTTAGTTTTGTTACTGCAAACAAGGAAAGCATGACTTCAGAGATGTTGATTCAAAGTGACTATCTCAAGTGTTCATGTTAGAATCCATTCTATTTTCACACTTTGGACAGGTTTAGCTTTATTCCTTTAGTGTGTGTATGCACAAGCCTGTTCACACTAGTGGAAGTTGCACAGACACACACACTTAGCAGGAAGAATAGAAGTCTGAAATGTCAGTATTTGTAAGCCCTGACTTGTTCTTTCTAGCATTTGTTGTCGTACTAGCATTGTGGATGGTATTGAAATTCTGCATAATGTGAAAAAGGATATAACAGCCTGTAAACTGCTTGTAATGGGCCAGTTTTGTATGATACGAACTTTAGCTTTAAGGCCACCACTTCCAGTGTTTTTGCTAGCTTGTTTACAATTGGGGACAAACTTTTTTCTGCAACGATGCACATTTCTAAATGTTTCTTCATTTATTACACGGAGTTTTACTTTAATGATAATGATGTGCTATATCTGTAGCTCAGCTGAAGTTGTGGTAAACTTTAAGAAAAGGGGACGTTATAACAGAAGATTTTAGATGGCCCATTTAACTTGCTCAGTGATGGTTTATTGCCTTTTCCAAAGGGGTGTCCTTCCTATTTTCAGCAGTGAAGCACTGAAAGATCTGGAGCATGTGTGTTCTTGAATTATGGTTTCTCATACACGTTTAAAGTACAATTGGGTGGAGGTAGAAGGTGCACAACCCTAGCACTGCGCTAAAACTAAGAAACAACAACATTGTAACTCACTTCATTGTTGGGGGTAAGCCGAATGCAAAACTTTGAACTAAATTCCTTCAGGCACAATTAAAGGGCCATCTCCCTTCTGCTCTTGGTGATTTTCCGTGGCCTACACTTCATTCACTGAGGTACAGCATGGTACAGTGGCATCCTACCCAGAGATGCATTGTAACTTTTAAAGTTTATTGGGAGTGTTCTCTATCTAAATTAAGGTCTTGTAGGTGTTCTTATAGTGAGACATAAAAATGCCTGTCCCTCCATAACGGAGAAACCCACACCACTGTGTAACTAATATTTGTAATGACCAATTTTGCGTCTTGAAAATTTCAGCTGAAATATACAAAATGACTTGAATATTTAATACTATAATTGTCCGTTTCAGCTTGTTCAAATATTACTAGATACAGCAACCGGATGGAACATCTTGAGTGTTTTGAAAGGTTTTTTAAAGCTTAATAACAACATTTTGTACCAAAAATATCAAGCACTGTGCTGTAAGATTATCTACATTTCTCTAAATGTCCACTTGTCAAAATTAACAATGCGTACCATACATTACACAAACAGCCAATCATGACAGTTGAGCTACTGTTTTCTTATGTATGTGTGTGTTGGCTGTGTATGAAAAAGTATAACAAATGTTGTATTAAGTGGGTGCACTAATCTGCCTCTTTTCTGTTAGCGAACCACATGCAGTGTTCTTACTCTTCCAAAGGAGCTGGCAGGAACAATTTTCTCTTAGTCACTGCAGCTTGTATTTTACCATATTTCCCTAAAAACCCAAAGTCGTGCAAGAGAAAAGTCAATTTAAAAAAAAAAGAAGTCTTTTCAGGTTGAAAACTAGAAATTTTGACAAAGTAGGCATGAGCTCCTTTAACAGGATTTTCAGCACAGTTATCCAAGTGCCATGTTTGGCTTGCCAACTCTGTCCCTTCAACGCCCATCAGCCATTGCCACTGAACATTTTTTTTCCTAGGGGAGCACCCTGCATGTGTTCTGTGTGTGGTGTGTGGGTTTTAAACCAAGATTATTTTCAGAAACAAGTAGGACTTGGTGTGCCGTTTAAAAGTAGCAAGAGGTTCCACTTAAATTATTTCCACGACAGTGTTTTCAAATGAAGGAAACTTCAGTCATGCATCCAGACTTGACAGTCCATTTACTGCATGCGGAGGTATGAATTCATAGTGCCTTTTCCCAAATGTAAGAGGATAGAATGCAACATTTTTAAAAATCTTGGAAAGCGAGAGAGAGGTTCTAGTACTGATTTTCTCTGCAAAAGATCGTTGCGGGCATTCCTTGCGTTTCATGGGCTGAACCCTAAACTGTGGCCTGTTAATGCAGAAGAAGTTTTTTTGATGGCTCCATTATTTAAGTGTGGAATGGCAATAAGGCCGCGATGACGGTTGCCTTTAGAGAGAGTAATGTAGGACGTGGTCTGCATGCTCCTTGATATTCTCCTTCAGCCCCCCTCACAACGAGAGGATGCTCTCAAGCTCACGACAAAATATTTGTGGTAGCAAATTTTCTGTAGGAAATTTAGGTAACCATTTGGGGATGTTTTGTTTTAGAACAGAGGGTATGACGTTAAAATGACTGAAGTTTACCCCAATGTTAATTTTTATTGGGAAAGATAATTGGATTTTTGTTAACACTTCGTACAAACGGCTAGTTTGCTGGTTTATCCTACAACAAAACTGCATTGATTTGCTTGCTTTCTGCTTGCAGCAAATGGATTTCCCTGAAATGGCTATTTTATTATTTTTGTCAGTGTGTGCTGTGGTTTCAGTTAATCATACGCTGTAATCTAGTTAATCCTGAATTTTTGATATGTCAAAATGAAGGTTTATTGATGAGTCCTGTTTTTGGAATCTAAACATTGGAAGAACTTAAACCTGGTCTTAGTTGGAAGTTTCTCATATTACCTATCATGTTAAACACTTGCATCAAACCATCCAGCCTTTTATATCCGCCTGATGTTAACAGTGAAATACTTTTTGTACCTTGTTGCTGAAAATATTTTTGCATTTCAGGACATCAAGTTACAATAAAGTTGTTACTTATACAGAAAGCCTTCGTGCACTTTGTCTTTTGGGTACTGAGCTTGCTGGAGTTTTTTTTTTTTTTATCCTGCCTGTCCTCTGAGGAGCAAGGTTTTCCCTCTCCCCACTTACCTTCACAACATCTCTTCAAGTTAGGTTATTCTGAAGGTGACTCAACGAGTTTCATAGCGGAGTGGGAAGCTTGGTCTCCCTGGTTGCAGTTGTGACGCGCCAACCACACAACACCACCCTGACTGTAAGTGGTAGACCAAACCACCTCAGTAGACCCGATTGTAACCCTTCTCTGCAAGTGCTTTGCTATTTTATCTATTAACGAATGAATGGGAAATTATTTGAACGGGCCAGGTCCTGACAATGAAAGCAAATGAAACAACTTTAAGCCTCTCTGAGAATGGTGGGCTATAAATAAAATAATTCTGTACCAGATGTATTCTCCCCTGAGGCAAGGGCATCCTGAGCTGCGGGTTGTTTTCCTCTCCATCCGGGTAGGCAGGACTGAAAAAACATTTGACTTCCTGTATCCCTTGGCGGGAAAACAGCCTGAGGAAGCCAGTTTCCGTCCTGCCTATCCGGGTAGAGCAGGCAACTTCGCACAGCTCCGTGCCAAGACTCTAGTAGGACTAATTTAGAACTAGACTACCTGTTTCTGTTTGTCTTCCTTCCTTCGTGTGTTCTCTCTTCCCTTTTGTTCTCTTCTCAGCCCGCTCCTATCTTCCTTCCCCAGTCCTTTCCCTCGTCCTTCCCTTCCCACAGGGGACTTAGTTTCTTCAAAATGGCCGACGCCATTTTAGAGAGGGAAGACGACCTTCTCTCAGAGAAGGATTACCAGAGGGGATTGGTCCAAGCCATTCCCCAGGGCTCCGGTTCTCCCAACGGCCAATCAGTTGGACCATTAGGGAGCTCAGCCGAACCGGGAGAGACCCTTTCAGCGGAAACATCCGCGGCTCCAACCAAGGCCAAAAAGGCGTGAAAAGCCGCTCCGCCGCAGCCGGGCACTAAAAAGCGGAGGCGCGCTGTTATGCTTTGCGCCGGGCGGAAAGCCGGGCGTAAATCTCCCGACTCTTCCCCAAGGACTTCAGTGCTGGTCCGCGGAGCGCAGGAATCGCCAGAGACAGCAGCGCACTCTGCACCCTCTTCGTCGGGAACCGGTAATCAGGCGGCAACGGGTTTTCTCCCGGCGGGAGTTGGCAACCCCCCCCTCTCAGGCGGCGGAGGGCAGCCATTTTATCTCTTGGCAGAATGCAGACGATTTAATTAATTATGCCCTACAACGTCAATGGCAGGCCTTCCAGTCCTACCAAACTCGCCTCCCACTTTCCATGGGATTGGGCCCCCACCTTTTGCCTCCTCCTATTCAAACTCCTGCCTCTGCTGCAGCAGACTCTCTCTCTAATGCAGCACCTATGCTCCCAATACGCCCTCTAGTGCCAGAAACACTGCATGGCCCACCAAAGCTGCCATGAAAGCTAACCTTTCTGTGGTCAGGGAAACTCAAGCAGAGAGTTCCAAATCCCCTATCTCCTCTGTAGACTGTGAGGATGAAGAAAGAGAGGAGGGCGAATTTGATTCGGATGACGATCCCCCTCAAGAGGCAGACCAGCATAACAGACTTTTCGGGGGAGGATTATCAGACCCTCTTGTCCAAGGCCATTCTTGCCCTTGATCTTAATGAGGATACTGACCAACCTGATGAGCCCAAATCTAAATTGAAAAAAGGTGTCAAGGAATGCTTTCCTAGACCAAAGCCAACCACTAATTCTGTCCCATTTCCAGAATTTTTTGTCAATGCAGTCAGAGATGAATGGGAACGTCCAGTACCGAATAGGCAACTGCCCCCTAACATCAGGAAACTATACAATCTTGCACCACATGCCATGTCTATGCTTAAACTATCTCTGGTAGACGCCCCAGTCTTGGACCTTCAGTCACCTGGATTGGTACCAGAAGACGGGGTGGGGTCATTGAGAGACCAACTTGACAGAAAGTTGGAGTATTACGCAAGAAAGGCTCATGAGGCATCGGCTATGGCTATCCAGGCCAGTGCCACTACCTCCATCTTTGCCAGGGCCTCCTATTTATGGATAAAAAAGATTATCCAACTTGTCCCAGAAGATAGCCTAAGGGCCATCGGGGGTCTTGAAAGGGTTCACAACGCCATAACATTGATGGCTGATGCGTCCCTAGATACCATGTCTTCAGTGGCAAGATCAATGGCATCAGTTACTTCAATTAGACGGGGCCTTTGGCTCAGGGCCTGGCCAGCTGACTTTAAGGCTAAAACTACCCTCATGGCATACCCTGTTAAGGAGGGTCGTCTCTTTGGTGAGAAACTGGACAGTATTCTTGTAGAGACAAAAGACAAAAAACAAGTTCTGCCTATGCAACTCAAAAAGGACCATCGCCCCTCCTCATTCCCTTCCTTTCGTTCCTCCAAATTCACACCCAGATTCAGAACTGACTTTAGGAGAGGGTCATGGGGATCAAATAGGGGATCCTGGGGCAATGCCAGATCCTTTCGTAGGGGGGGCAGGTTCTCCAGACCCCAAGGGTTCCAGCCCAGAGCAGACAAGGGGGAACGGTTCTCAAAGAATACTCCTCAGTGACGCCAGTCACATCCAGGTGGGGGGGAGACTACAGTACTTCACAACAAGGTGGGCTATGTCCAACCCGGACAAATGGGTGTCTCAAATTATAACCAATGGTTATCTGCTGGAATTCTCCTCCCAGCCCAGGGACCGCTTCATACGCTCCCCAATCTCCTTCAAGAAGGGGAAGCACTCAAGGACACTAGCAGCCATCCAACATCTCACCAACATCAAAGCCATAGAACCTGTGCCCAGCCATCAGAAAGGCCAGGGAGTATATTCCATTTTCTTCACAGTTCCAAAGAAGAACGGGGACTGGAGGGCCATCCTCGATTTAAAATACATCAACAGGAGGATGGCTCACAGACATTTCCGCATGGAAACGGTAAAATCAATAGTGGAATCTTTACTCCCTGGCACCTTCATGACGGCCGTGGACCTGACGGAGGCCTACCTCCACATTCCAATCCACCCATTACACAGGCCCTTCCTCAGATTTGCCTATGGCAACAAACACTACCAGTTCAGAGCCTTGCCATTCGGCCTGACCTCCGCTCCCAGGGTCTTCACGAAGACTTTGGTAACCATCATCGCAAGCATCAGACAGGAGGGAATCCAGGTACATCCGTACCTGGACGACATCCTGATCTGTGCTCCGACACCAGACCTATCCCGCACACACACAGAAAGAGTACTACAGGTTCTCCAGGAGCACGGGTTCCTTGTAAATTTCAACAAGAGCTCCTTGTGCCCATCGCAATCAATGACACACCTGGGAGCCAAAATCAATTCAAAAGACAATTCCTTGTCTCTTCCCCAGGAAAGGATAAACAAACTGACATCTTTGGCCCGCAACACCGCAAAGTCCAAGAACGCCATGCTCATGTCCCTAGCGGCCTTGTTGGGCCACATGGTGTCTTGCATCGCAATAGTCCCATGGGCACGGTTCCATTCCCGCCCATTACAGTGGCTTCTTCGCCCCCACCAACTAGACATCACACGAAAAAAGATCAAAAGAATCTCTATTCCTCCCAAAGTCAGCCACAGCCTTCTCTGGTGGGCCAACCCTTCCAATCTACGCAAATCCACTCAATACATTCACCGAGATCCTATCCAAATATTCACAGACGCCAGCCTAACAGGCTGGGGGGCTACTCTGGGCGACCAGATAGCCCAGGGACTCTGGTCACAGCAGGAGGTACAGCTCCACATCAACTTATTGGAGCTCAGGGCGGTGAAACTGGCCCTTTGGAAGTTCACAGACATGGTCAGGAATCACCATGTTCTTATAAGAACGGACAATATTTCAACAAAGGCCCATATCAACAAACAGGGCGGCTCCAAGTCCTCCTCCCTTCACAGGGAAGCGACGGCGATTTTCACCTGGGCCCAGGCCAATGTCCCTTCAATTCGAGCAGAACACATCAGGGGAGCCCTCAACCTCCAAGCCGACTGGTTAAGTCGCCAGTGCGTAGACGAAGGAGAATGGGAATTGGATCAGGAGGCATTTCATCAGATTACAGAACTATTTGGTACCCCTTTAGTAGATTTATTCGCTTCCGCCTTAAATCACAAGCTTCCCAGATTCTTCTCCAGGTACTCCCATCCAAGGGCAGAAGGCACAGACGCCCTTCTCAGTCCATGGCCCAAGGGCCTGCTGTATGCATTCCCCCCAGTTCCCATTCTTCCAAAAGTTCTACGGAAAATCCATCAAACCAGAGCCGAAGTAATCCTAATAGCTCCCTACTGGCCACGGAGACCGTGGTTCGTGACCCTCAAACGCATGTCTTGCCAAGACCCTTGGCTAATCCCAGCGACTTTGTCCACTCTCCGCCAGGGTCCCATAATTCACCCGGACCCACAATGGTTCCGTTTGACCGCCTGGCACTTGAGAGGAGGGCCCTCTTAGACCTTGGGTACTCCAATGAAGTGGTCAATACAATAATAGAAGCTCGACGGCCGTCCACCCGCCGCATATATAATGCGTCCTGGAAGGCTTTTGTCCGATGGGCCAGGAGAAAGAAGTTCGATCCAATACACCCAGGCATACCTCGAATATTGGAGTTCCTACAAGAAGGGGTCCATCAAAACCTCAAGGCCTCTACCTTGAGGAGACAGGTGGCTGCCATTTCCACAGTCATCCCTTTTTCAGAAGGGTGTCCCACGGCGCAACATAGACACATTTCGGCCTTCTTAAAAGGGGTCTCTCAAACTCAACCCCCCGTCATACACAGGTTCCCCACATGGAACCTTAACCTAGTTCTGAAAGCTCTCACTGGCCCTCCCTTCGAGCCCCTCAGAACAGTTTCAATGAGATACCTTCGCATGAAGGTGCTGTTCCTTACAGCAATAACATCCGCTAGGAGGGTATCCGAACTAAGAGCCTTGTCTATTAGGGAAGGCCTATGTGTGTTCCATAAGGATAGGGTCGTTCTAACCCCCGATCCCACTTTTCAGCCGAAAGTAGATTCGCGTTTCCACAGATCTCAGGAAATCAACCTCCCTTCCTTCTGCCCCAAACCAAATGGCCCTAGGGAGGCATCATGGCATACTTTAGACTTAAGAAGGGCTATTCGCACCTTTATTGATCGTACTGCCAGTATTAGAAAATCCGACTTCATGTTCGTAGGAATTTCAAATCCCAACAAAGGGCAAAGAATGTCAGCCGCCTCCATCAGTTACACAATTAAGGCCTGTATAGCTGAAGCCTATAGATTAACTGGCAAGCCTGTACCAAAGGGCATTACGGCACACTCCCTTAGAAGCACAGCCACTACAGCTGCATTTGATAAACAGGCCCCGGTGGAGGAGATTTGTAGGGTCGCCACCTGGTCCTCGATCTCTACTTTCATAAGGCACTATAGAATCCATTCCTGGTCATCGGCACAAGCGGCCTTTGGTCGTAGGGTTCTGCAGAATGTTGTTGAATAATCTACTGTCCCACCCGATTGGGAGCTCTTCTAGGTCCCGCAGCTCAGGATGCCCTTGCCTCAGGGGAGAATATAGCCTTGGATACTCACCGTGAGGGCTTATTCTCCTCTGAGGCGAAGGGCATCCTGCCCCTCCCTTCTTATACTGAATCAGATACTCACCACAGTTAGACGCACTCTGCATATGCAAACAAACAGGCGGTTATACTTACCAACTCTCAGTTTTAACACCTCCAGCCTCATGATTCATAGGATAGAGTTTCATTTCCTCCTTTTGTGGTTTCATTACATGTTAAAATTTTCAAGTTTTGTCGTTTGCAAGTTTGTTCTTGTTGCTGTTAACCTAGCTAGTACAGACGGTAACTGGCTTCCTCAGGCTGTTTTCCCCGCCAAGGGATACAGGAAGTCAAAAGTTTTTTCAGTCCTGCCTACCCGGATGGAGAGGAAAACAACCCGCAGCTCAGGATGCCCTTCGCCTCAGAGGAGAATAAGCCCTCACGGTGAGTATCCAAGGCTATAGTTTCTGGCCTCTCTTCAAGGGCAGCCACACGTACACTACGTTGCAGTAATCTCCTCTAGATGTTGCAGTAATCGCCTCTAGATATTATCAGGGCTTGTACCACAGTGTCAAGTACTTAATCAGGAAAGCCTGCAGCTGTCCTACCAGCCCAAGCTGGTGCAAGGTACCCCTTGCCGCCCATTCTCCTACAGGAGGCCCAGGTCAAGCAGCACCCCCCACCAGCCTACAAATCTGCTGTTTTATGGGGAGCGCAACCCAGTCCAGAAGAGGAGACACCTCCAATCCCATGGTGAGTCCTTTTAACCACCAGTAGCAGTCTTGTCACAATGAACTTTCAAGAGAAACCAGCAGTCCTACAAAATGGGTAAATGGTCAGCTCCCAGCAAACAGATATATGAACCATTGTTCAGTTCCAGTAGCTCTCGGTGCTCACTGGAAATGCCTTCCAAAATTCTTATAATACTCCCTTCACTGCAATACGTTGGGCTTGGGATTTTCATCACACCCAGCAACCCTCTCTTCTTCCCCCTCTCTTTGATCTTTAGGTTTTGGTTTCTTCTTAATATCCAACCTTGAAAACTTCCCCACAATTCTGCGACACGTCACTTGATCTTAGTAAGTTTTTATACAGTCATTGCTCTCGGTTTTCTCAGTATATCTTCAGGGCTTCCTTTAATTTTTGCTTATATTTGGGAACCATCCCCTAAAAACTACATTTAATATAATATTTCAAAATCTCTGTAGACCTCTATATTCTCTCTCTCTCTCTCTCTCTCTCTCTCTCTCTCTCTCTCTCTCTCTCTCTCTCTCTCTCTCTCTCTCTCTCTCTCTCTCTCTCTCTCTCTCTCTCTCTCTCTCTCTCTCTCTCTCTCTCTCTCTCTCTCTCTCTCTCTCTCTCTCTCTCTCTCTCTCTCTCTCTCTCTCTCTCTCTCTCTCTCTCTCTCTCTCTCTCTCTCTCTCTCTCTCTCTCTCTCTCTCTCTCTCTCTCTCTCTCTCTTTTTTTTTTTTGATGGAAGGTAGCTTGGATGGCAACAAGGAAGACCGTTTCCACCATGATACAGCAACAAATTTGGGTTTGCCACAGCAAATTGCAGCTCCTTCGACGAGTATGGAAATGTCTTCAAGCAAATACATTGCATTTGTGCTTCTTATTGTTTTTTGGATGAACACTTCAAACCTGTTAGGACTATACCATTAAAAAGTACTGTGTTAATTGATTCTCAAGTGAAATGCAGAGGTATGTATGATTGTATGACACCATCTTTTGGGATTTCTGGTCATAGTTTATCTAAAACTAGAGCCTTTAATCAAGAGAAACACATCCAATTAAGTTTTTAGAGAGCTTCCTTATAGCCGTTTCTTAACCTTATTTGCTACAGCGACCCTCAACATGAAAAAATACACTCTGCCAGATTTAGTTAATTTTAAAGCAAATGTTTAAGAAAACTTAAAAATTGTACTCCTGTTGGGAGGGAGGGGAAGAGAGCAAGGAGAGATGAAATTCTTCCCAGTTGTTTGGATATTAATAGCAAACTCCTACTTTTGACAAGCTGACAGAATTAGAGAATCGAAACTTGATGAATCTTAATGCTTTCTGTCATGTAGCTCAATTTACCCAAATTATTTCTCCAATTAGTTCTAGTCTTTTGTGAAGGGATGTCTAATGATAATTAATACATTCTTTTGATTTGCATATTCACGCTCTAGCATTTTTTTAAAACATGCAGACTTCTTGTCAGGGCACGCCAAAAAATTTTTCTGTGGAGGTAAAAATATATATACATATTACAAGCTGGTTTCTTTGATGGTTCGTTATTGACAAGTCGTCTGAGCCTTAAGCAAACTTTTCCCAACTAAACTCATTTTTTTATTAGCTGCTTACCCAGGGCTGAACTTGCTGGTATCAGACTGCCATCCATACAAACCAACAAAATGGTTGGTATGAATTCATTACAGATTCTTACTAAAATGAGTGTAATAATTGTCATGGGGAGGGGGCGGGTAAAGTGATGTCACAGCTGACATCGCAACCCCATAAGGTATTCAAGGCAAGAGAGGTTCAGAGGTGGTTCGTCATTGCCTGCCTCTGCATAGTAACCCTGGGCTTCCTAGGTGGTCTCTCAATCAAGTACTAATCAGGGCTGATCCTGCTTAGCTTCTGAGATCTGACAAGTTCAGGCAAGGCTGGGCTATCCAGGTCAGGGCATGCAGGGTACAAACTTAGCAGACATTATACAAGGAAGTAAGGCTCCATTGCTAGGTGGGACACGTATTTTGGGTAGGGCTACAAAGGAAATAATGGAGACTCAGTCATTTCCTCGGTTGCTAGCTAAACTGATTCATCCATTGAACTCAATAATGCAATGAGAGATAGTTATGAGCCAAGGACCTTGATGCTTTTTGCATGCTCCTTGATTTTCTCCTTAAGCCCCCTTATAACGAGAGCATGCTCTTAAGCTCAAGACGAAGTTTTTGTGGTAGCAAATTTTCTGCAGAAAATTTAGGTAACCGTTTGGGGATGTTTTGTTTTAGAAGATAAGGTATGACTTGTTAAAATGATTGAATTTTACTAAAGGTAAAGGTCCCCTGTGCAAGCACCGGGTCATTCCTGACCCATGGGGTGACGTCACATCCCGACATTTACTAGGCAGACTTTGTTTTACAGGGTGGTTTGCCAGTGCCTTCCCCCAGTCATCTTCCCTTTACCCCCAGAGCAAGCTGGGCACTCATTTTACCGACCTCGGAAGGATGGAAGGCTGAGTCGACCTTGAGCCGGCTACCTGAAACCGACTTCCGTCGGGATCAAACTCAGGTCGTGAGCAGAGCTTTTGACTGCAGTACTGCAGCTTACCGCTCTGCGCCACGGGGCTCTTGATTGAATTTTACCCCAACGTAAATTTTTTATTGGGAAAGATTATTGGATTTCCGTAACACTTCCTATGGTGGGAACTAGGCAGTGCCTCCCTCATCTCATGAAGAGCGCAGCTGGGTAGAGCCAGGCACCACCCTGTGTCTCGCTTGGGGCTCAGCAAAACGGGGCCTTGCCTCACTTTGTACAGGGCTGGGCTGGGCTGGGCATTGTCCTCTGCCTCCCTTCACTTTGCATGGGGCTGGGCCAGGTACTACCATCTTCCTCGCCTTGCTTTGTGTGGGGTGCAGCTGTCTGCCTCACCTTGTTGGCTGTGGGGGTTGGCTGTGATTCCTGTTGCCCTGTGATTCCTGCTGGGACTAACCCCAATGAGTCCTTCCTTAAAAGCTAAAATCGCCCTGGAAAGGGCCCTGTCCCCTCCCCTTGCTTTTTACTGACAGAAACCAAACCTGTTGTGGTTGCCTAACAACAGTCACTGCAGGCATCTGTTTCTTAAAGTTACAGATGCTCCTTTTAACATTTTGGATTTTTAATCCCCCATGTAGTATCATCAACACCACCACCACCATCATCATTATTAATATTAATAATTTAGATTTCAGATTTTTCTGCAAACCTGAGGCACTAGGAAGTTCTATCTTGTCCACTCACGAGTCCAGTCTCCAGATTTAAGTATCCTTAGATTTGGCCAACTTGGCTATTAGTGTATAGATTGTTACTATAATGTAGGTGCCATTTAGATTTTCTGGATACGGAGTCAAACTATTGCTTGGACAAAGCATTCAGATAATCTTTTGCCTCCTCTACCAGCAGTCTTTACAACACATGTACCCTGACCCTTTCACTCTATCAAGGTAGGGGTTATTTTGCTGGTGAAACTACCGTTAGGCTTCTAAAATATGGCTTAATGTTGATTTTATCATAGGGTCATGCATATAATGAATTATATTATATGAGTGGTTACCTATATAGTGACTACATGTAGAACAACTTTACAGTGACCTCTAGAGCACAAACCAAACAATGGCTAATATCTAATGTACCTTTACTAGGACCAAGATAAGGCTCTCCCAAGTTTTATCTTCTCTCAGCCATATGTATTACTTTTTAATTCCTTCCTTCAATGAGCTCACAGCAGCATACTTGACTCACCCCTTCATTTTATCTCTAAGAAAACCATGTAAAGTAGGTTAGGGAATTTCATAGCTGAGAGGGGATTTGAAACCAGCTCTCCCTAGTCAGAATGACACTAACCAACCCCTACACCACATTGGCTCTCTACTCAGATTGGTTGCTGCTTTGCCTTGTGCTTCAGGTCCTTGAAATGCAGTTTGGCAGGGTTTCCTCTACCTCGGGTGGGGAACGTCAGGCCCGGGGTGGGGGGCGTTTAAGGCCCACGAAATCATTTGGTCTGGCCCTTTGTGGGTCCTGGCAGATCTCTAGCTCAGAAGGATCTAAGACTGGTGATCCGCCCCCTCCCACGGACAGGAATAGCCTCTATTCAAGGCGGATATGACTTGTTTTGCCGAGAAAAGGAACCTTTCCCCCCCACCCTTGCAGAAGAGTCATTAGCTATGGAGTTGCTAGGACTGCCCAAGAAACTGTGTTAACCCTTTCCCACCCGGGCCATGGAGAAAGGTATTCCCTCTGTACTACAAGAGAGCTGGGGGCGGAAGTGGCGACAGTGGAGGGATTAAAGGGGGCAGGGCCAGAATGCCCCCCCCCCAGTTCTTAGCCAGTGTGTCCTCATTTCATTGCTGTAGGCGGAGGTAGCAAGAGCTGGCTGTAGAATCCGACCCCGACCATGCAGAGCAAGAGCAACTCCGGCATGCGGCTGGATGGCTACGTCCAGCTGGTGCAACAGACCATCCTGTGCCACCAGGTGGGCGAGTGCGCCACCGGTTGGATGCCTGCCTGCTTGCCTGTGCGGGGGGGGGCATCTGAGGCAGCTGCCTGCTTGGGGCTTGGTAGGCTAATTTTTAAGTTGATAATTTTGTATGGCCTGCGAATGATGTTATAAATATCCAAATGGCCCTTGGCGGAAAAATGGTTCCCCAGCCCTGCTCTACCTGAAGCTTATTTTAGCAGCATAAGCAATTGTCTGGAGGAATCAACAATGATTCTTTCATCTTCTGTCTGTACAAATGGATTGTTTAACTTTCCTGTGGCAAATGGGAGATTGAAGTTGACCAGTCTGCTGACTATGCTATTATGAGAAGAGCAACAGATTCTGGAGTGCATCTCTGTATTCTTGTACTAACAACAACATCCAATTTTATCCTCACCGTTTACTTTTTTATCATTTGCAAGACAAAAAAGAAAGTATGGGGCTGGTGAATGGGAAAAGGAAGGCAATAACTTCCATCTTTTTGGACTGGCCTCTGATTCAGGAATCTGTGCCAACAACAGGAGTGCTATCAGCTTCATAGGAACAGACTTTGCCATTACCTTACAAAGGGAGCAATTATGAGAAGCAAAGTGAGCAATTTTGCTAATGCTACCTGCGTTCATGCTTCTAAACAGAGCAATAATCAAATGTTGTTTGTGATGTGTATTGCAGAGAATGCAAATGGAACACTCCACTGAACATGTGTGAACTGTAAATAGAGCATGAAATCACCTTTATACAGTAATGCAAATTTCTTTTTAAACAAATCAAGGTTGTGGGCCCCCCCAAGCGCTTTTGCATTTGAGTTTTGCTGAGTGTAAAATTAGTTCCTTTTTTTAAAAAGTGCAATTTGTGACCAGACTAGAAGTTAAGAGTGAATAAAAAAGGTAAAGGTCCCCTATGCAAGCACCAGATCATTCCTGACCCATGGGGTGACGTCACATCCCAACGTTTCCTAGGCAGACTTTGTTTGCAGGGTGGTTTGCCAGTGCCTTCCCCAGTCATCTTCCCTTTACCCCCAGCAAGCTGGGTACTCATTTGACCGACCTCAGAAAGATGGAAGGCTGAGTCAACCTTGAACCGGCTACCTGAAACCGACTTCCGTCAGGATCGAACTCAGGTCGTGAGCAGAGCTTGGACTGCAGTACTGTAGCTTACCACTCTGCACCACAGGGCTCTTCGTTAAGAGTGAAGAGTACCTGGGTAAAAAGGCCAGCTAGAAAATTCTTTTTTTTTTTTTGCTTAGTCAATGAAGTACTCATGCTGTCTCCAATGCAGAGAAGGTTGGTTGTACTGAAGTTCCACTGAAATCAATGGGACTCGTTGACCACTGTCCTTTATGCATGGCTGTTTCACTCACCGTCACCCCTCCAACAACTTTGGGTCTTTGTGTTGATTGTGCATGGCGTTTCAGAGGTCGCCTTGCTCTCCCCTGCATTTCCCTGTGTTTTGCCCAAGTGTTCAAATTTTAGATAAAATAGGTCTCTGATAACGCAGGGAAAATGCAGGGAAACGGGGAGAGAGAAGCGACCTCTGATGGTTGGAAATCGCATGCATGAGCAACACAAAGACTTGAAGTCATTGGGGGGGGCGAGCAGTGACGATGAGTGAACAGCCATTCATGAAGGACCAGTGACTAACTTGTCTCATTGATTTCAGTGGGACTTCAGGATACCTTTCACAGGACTAGCCCTTCCGGCTGTTGAGCCTTAAACAATTCTGTTGCCAGCATGGGGTATTGACAATGAAATAGAATCATAGAACTGGAATGGTGTAGTGGTTAAGAACAGTTATTTGGAACGGTGGAGTCTGATCTGGAGAGCCGGGTTTGATTCCCCACTCCTCCACATGAGCGGCGGAGGCTAATCTGGTGATGTCGATTTGTTTCCCCACTCCTACACATGAAGCCTGCTGGGTGACCATGTGCTAGTCACACTCTCTCAGCCCAACCTAAATCTGTCCATTTTTACGCTGATGGCTCCCCCTCCTTTCCCCCACCTGCTTCCGCCCGCTGACACCTGAGAGTGGGCAGGCAACAGGAGCAATGGGGACTAGATTTAGGGTTGCCAGCCTCCAGGTACTACCTGGAGATCTTCTGCTATTACAACTGATCTCCAGCCGATAGAGATCAGTTCACCTGGAGAAAATTGAACTCTAGGGCATTGAAGTTCCTCACCTCCCCAAACCCCACCCTCCTCAGGCTCTGCCCCAAAAAACCTCCCTCTGGTGGTGAAGAGGGACCTGGGAACCCTAGGTAGATTGCCCACCATAAGCGGGCAGTTGGGAACCCTAGATGGTAGGCGCAACCATAAAATGGCTACTGCAAGAGGCAGAGCTAACTTCAAAATGGTTCATATAAGAGGTAGAGGATCACTAGTAAGTAAGCTTGCCAGGTGCCTAGTGGGGGCGGGCAAAAGCCCGACAATCCACCAGGCTGCCTGCTGACCCTCAGCTGGTCAGTGGGCAGAAGAGGACCAGTGGAGGAGTGGCTGTGATCAGTGTGTGTGTGTATGCTGCATGATGCACCAACACCAACATAACACTTTAGTGGATGTGATCAGTGTGTGTGTATGCTGCATGACGCACTAACACCAACATGACACTTTAGTAATGGCCTCCAAAACTCTATGGAAACCACAAGCCATGCTCCCGCAAAGCTTCCACTAGTGGCGAGGAGTGACCTGGCAACCCTACTAGTAAAGAAAAGCAGTTTATACACATGGGGTATGTGTGTGTTCCTGTGTGGGTATAGGTCCCCTTCAAGAATATGTCAGGGCTCTTCCTTATTGTTCAGATCTCATTTTGTTTATGCATGTACTGAGCATCTCTTCCCCTCCCCCTATCATATTGTTCTTGAACATTTTAATAATATCTCGTTCTATTTTTCTACCATGGAGAAGGTGAAGTTTATTCTGACAGCCATTTTAAGAGCTAGGTTGGCCAGCAACATTCAACATTCACTGCTTGCTATGTCTATCAAGTGTATTTATCTCATAATTCGCTGCTTATCAGGAGATGTATAAATAATCAGTGGTTTCAATAGCTAATCAAGCCCCATCATCAGCCATGAGACAAGCGTGTTCTCTAAAAATGTTTGGTTAGTGAACTTTATTCTTTGGCTACAAAATCGAATACATTCCCCCAGCATTTTGTATATCATGTTTTTCATATTCTGCTGTAGATTAAAATGTCAATCATATTTGCCATCGTACATACTGTGTTCTCGAAGCCTCAGGGAAGGTGCGCGCATGTCTGGCTTTGCTTTATGCCCCTCCGATAAAAGAGCCGGGTGGAATGAAATATGTGCCCGGCCCCGCAGTGAGATGTCAAATTGTATTGAAATAATGAGTTAGCACCAAATGCTAATTAAATATTGATGAAAGTCATACTTTCAATTATCTTCATTATGGCCTGATGTTTTATGTAGACATTAAGGCTTTGAGTAGAAGCACCTATTGTAATTAGTTGTGTTGAATAAAAATTCAAGAGATTTGTCTCCCGGGATGCAGCTAGGGCTGAGCCAAAAGAAAGGAGGTGTCCTTTCTTCCTTTTTTAATAAAAACTTTCAACGGTGGTAAAAGGCACTATTTTCTTCCCCCATATCACCACACCAAAATGGCAGTCTTTCAACAATTGTGGTGAAAGCAGGCAAAAGAGGTGGCAAGACTCATTCATGAGGGCTACCCTATGAATCTCCAATCTACCCTATGAATCTCCAATTGGCTTCATAGCGTGATGATGTCATCACACAATGGGATCCCTAGTTGGCTAGGATGCTATTCCTAATAAGATAAGCCAGGTTTGAAAGTTACCAACAAGCCAAAACATTGACTTGGATCCAGTAGAATGCATCCATGAGTGGAAGGATTTCTGCCTGCAGTGTATGACTTCCTTGCCTCCCCTCTCCTACTTATGGAAGCAGCCCAATGAGGGTTGCCAACCTCCAGGTAGTAGCTGGAGATCTCCCCCTATTACAACTGATCTCCAGCTGATAGTGATCAGTTCACCTGGAGAAAATGGCTGCTTTGGCAATTGGATTCTATAGCACTGAAGACCCTCCCCTCCCCAAACCCCACTCTCCCCAGGCTTCACCCCAAACTCCTCCCGCTGGTGGCGAAGAGGGCTCTGGCAACCCTAAGCCCAAAATGGCCCCCAATGCTGTTCCTAGGAGCAACATGGAGGGGTATTTTGGCTTGTAGCTGGAGTGGAGAGGTGGGAAAGTCATGGTCTGTGAACAGAAAATCTGTCTGCCCATAGAAATGCTCTGCTGGATCCAAGTTATGTTGTGCAGCCCTGATGAAACTCTCTTATGCAAAGATAGGAGATCTCTAGTAAAAAATTTTTGAGGGGGCTAAATCCCGCCCCTAAGTCGTATGGAACCTTAAGTACATAAGAACATAAGAAAAGCCCTGCTGGATCAGACCAAGGCCCATCAAGTCCAGCAGTCTGTTCACACAGTGGCCAACCAGGTGCTTCTACGAAGCCCCCAAACAAGACAACTGCAGCAGCACCATCCTGCCTGTGTTCCACAGCACCTAATATATTTGGCATGCTCCTCTGATCCTGGAGAGAATAGGGATGCATCATGACTAGTATCCATTTTTACTAGCAGCCATGAATACCCCTCTTTTCCATGAACGTGTCTACTCCCCTCTGAAAGCCTTCCATGTTGGCAGCCATCACCACATCCTGGGGCAGGGAGTTCCACAATTGAACTGCGTTGTGTGAAGAAATACTTCATTTTATCAGTTTTGAACCTTTTTTCTCTTTAGTGAACAATTCCTATTAATTCCCTCATAGGCACTTGCATATATGCATCCCTGCTCTGATACATGTACAGTTTTCAGATATGCAGCCAGTCCCACTGATTTCCAACGAAAAGGGTATGGCCATCTCTTGCAGAAAGACAGTCTCCTTCACTGAGGTGAATGGGGAAAACTGTTGGTAGGGGGAGCTATTATGCATGCAGCAAACTGCAAGAACATGTTGTTCTTGAACATATCCTGTTTCTTACTGAAGCCCTCCTGGGAGGCAATACTTTTCACTGAGAAGAAGGGAAGACAAGACATTTACCATCCCAGGTAGTAAATCCAGATCGGGGATTGGTCTGGAGCAAATTGGTGTACTTCAGGCACAAGTAAGCAGCTTTGAACAAATGAGGCCAATTTCCTCTAGAGCTAAATCAGTTGTTCGAATGCTTTCTGCGTTGGCTGGAATAGAAACAAACTGTTTGCAGTAAACATTTTAGTTTTTCAAATGCATTTGCCAAATGCTTCCTTTATAGAAGTTCCGTATGAGTAAACTCCAGGTTTTAAACTGCATTAGTAAGAAGTGTTTATATGCAAATTTGCCTCATTTATATGGCCAGGTTATAGAATACAGTTTTTTCTTGAGATAGTAGAACTAGGTTTACCTTGGAGCATACATTAGATTTGCGTTTACACAGGCCTAATTATATGGCATAAGCTTACCAGCATTTCACAGTGTATTGCCTATATAAACTACTGCCCATGCTAGCTGAGTGCGTATTGAACATTGTATAGTGCATTCTGTGAAAGATGGAGGAAATCAGTTTGTTCAAATAGTGCAACCTATCAGAAACACTAGGAAAATCTTAAAGCTGAAGCAAACACTGTTCCTGTCATTGAAAGGGTTTTAGTACACCCAGTGGGATTTTTGACTTAGAGACATATCAAGATGTTTTACCTGATTCATATAGGGTTGCCAGGTCCCTCTTCGCCACCGGTGGAAGATTTTTTTTGGGGGGTGGAGCCTGAGGAGGGCAGCGTTTGGGGAGGGGAGGGACTTCAATGCCATAGAGTCCAATTGCCAAAGCAGCCATTTTCTCCAGGTGAACTGATCTCTATTGACTGGAGATCAGTTGTAATAGCAGGAGATCTCCAGCTACTACCTGGAGGTTGGCAACCCTATTTCATAGGTCCCTATATAGAGCTGTTTCCCAACCCTGCTATTTGAGCTTGTTGGTGGAGATACCAAGGATTGAAGCAGGGGTCATGTGCATTTATTTATTTACTACAAAATGCACCCTGACTTTGCAACCCTCAAAGCAATCCACAGTATTCAAGAAACGGATTAAAGTAGGGTCTCATGAGCATAAGGGCAATAGTAGAAGCACCCAGTTCCAAATTTACTGAAAGACCTTGCAGAACAGGACTGTCTATTATGTCTGACAAAAAAAAAAAAGCATCAGGGTAGTCTTTTGGTATATGTCTTTTGCCAGAGTATTGCACTGGACAGTGGCCCACAATGCAAGAACCCTGGTAGAAGTTCTGCAAATCTGCCAGATGGAGGTGGCCCAGACTTTCACCGGTATGTGGGTATGTACAGGTAGAGGCAGCCTTTCCATGAATATAGTTGCCAACTGCCAGGTAGTTATCTATACAAATGACTCACTCTACTGTAATGGGTATTGATCAAATAAACAGTAGTAGGCAAAAGTAAACAAGCAAAGTAGCAAGTGCAATCAATGTATTATCCAAAAATAACAAGATAAACAAGCAACGCTAAGCAACCGAGGTTACAAAGCAAGTAGGTAGAAACAATAACTAGTAGTAATACATGTGCAAAAGTTCATATAAAGCATATAGTTGCGTTTCTGGTCAATTTCATATTCTTCAGACAATGGAGGAGTAGGTGGTGGGCGGCTCTGGAAGTATTCCAGCGCTTTCGCTACACGAGGTAGCTTCATCAGCCACAAGGGCTTAATTGTACAATTCCTAGGATAAATTTGGAGCTCCCAAACGGGCTGCACCACGTATGAATTTTCTGCTAGCAGCCCGTTTGGGAGCTCCAAATTTATCCTAGGAATTGTACAATTAAGCCCTTGTGGCTGATGAAGCTACCTCGTGTAGCGAAAGCGCTGGAATACTTCCGGAGCCGCCCACCACCTACTCCTCCATTGTCTGAAGAATATGAAATTGACCAGAAACGCAACTATATGCTTTATATGAACTTTTGCACATGTATTACTACTAGTTATTGTTTCTACCTACTTGCTTTGTAACCTCGGTTGCTTAGCGTTGCTTGTTTATCTTGTTATTTTTGGATAATACATTGATTGCACTTGCTACTTTGCTTGTTTACTTTTGCCTACTACTGTTTATTTGATCAATCATCATCAACTGCCAGGTAGTAGCAGGAGATCTCCTGCTAATACAACTGATCTCCAGCCGATAGAGATCAGATTACCTGGAGAAAAATGGCCACTCTGGCAATTGAACTCTATGGCATTGAAGTCCCTCCTCTCCCCAAACCCCACCCTCCACCCCAAAAATCTCCCGCCGGTGGCGAAGGAGGACCTGGCAACCCTATCCATGAACCATGTATTCTGCTTTGGACTCTTCCACACCTGTTTTCTCTTTGAACCATAGTTTTTTATATAATATGGTGAACTGCCTTTTCAAAAGTTGTTAACCATATGGCTGCTTTTTGAGTAATGCAAAGACTCAGTCGCCTTGGACACATGGATCTAATGGCATGGTTTTTGTGTACCCAGTTAACTCCCCCCCCCCCCACTAAAATGTAACTAACAACCAGAAAGGTCTACCACCTCTTTCTCTAGATACAAAGTATGGCTTCATCAACTACAAGGCAGAATATTTGTGGTCAGGGCTGCCAACCACAGTTTAGGAAATTCCCGGAGATTTGGGGGTGATGCCTGGGAAGGGCAGGATTTGGGGTAGGAAGGGAGCTCAGAGGGGTGTCTGATGTCACTCTAGGACTTGTGTTTCTCCTAGACTGTATGGTAAACGATTGTCTTCCAAAACTGCCATCTCCTAAAGGGAACTGATGTGTGGCCTGGACATCAGTTGTAATTCCAGGAGAACCCCCGGCCCAATCTGGAGGTTGGCAATCCTACCTGTGCTTTTGCTACCATAGCAGGGACACATGACCGATCCCAGATTCTTGATAAATTATTCTGTATCATACATAGGGTTGCCAATCTCCAGGTTCTAGCTGGAGATTTTCTGACGATAAGAGATCAGTTCACCTGGAGAAAATGGCTGCTTTGGCAATTGGACTCTATGGCGTTGAAGTCCCTAATCATACACATATTTGACATATGGTGTGTCTCATACGCTGCATTCTTATGTGTAAATGTAATACTTTTTACAGGTGTACTTTAAAATGTAGCACACAAAATAGCATTAAGGCAAGTTTCAGGAAGTCATTTGGTTAGAAAATGGCACAGGAATGTTACCAAAAACTGTTAAGTCCTGGGCAAGTTCTACATAAGTTGGCAGGGCATGTCTCATGATGAATTTGGGATTCAAACTGCCTCATGGGAGAGAAATGGATGGTTTACTTCTGAGACCTTCCCTCCCCACCAAGATTAAATTATCCTAAAAATTGAGGTGAATCAACGAAAGGGGAAGAAAAGGAAGAAAAAGAAATGTCACCACCAGATGTTGTGAGGACAGTTTCTATACTCATAATGGCTTTCCCCTTTTCTCTCTTAAATCTCCGGTTTTGGAATTATGCCACACCTAAAATAAAATGCTTCCAGAAACTCTAAGAAAAGGAGATGAACAGGGAGAGCACATGGAATTTAATGACTGAAAAATATTCATAAGAGCCATTTAATTAAACCATTTTTATTAATAATGCAGAGGAAGAGAGTTTGTGTTATGCAATTAAAGATAACACATTGGTAAATGATAGCTATGCAAATTCAAATGCAGTTGCTGTTAATATATGGAACTTAATGCAAGGGGGAGCAGAAAGCCAAAGGAAATGAGATCTGGATTATTTCTTAAATGAGAAGCATGACGCAGAATTTAGAAATGTAATGCCTGTTGGCGAAAGCATTATGTTAAAGGTGCTTTCAAGTATTATTTCATTTAAAGAAATGATCTCCGTTTCTTTCCATCAAGTCAGGACGGTCCCACAGCTCCTGGCTTGATGGCCTTCCAAGATTGTGCTGATGTTTCTTGGGATGCATTTTTTCCCCACATTCTTAGCAATTAGTAATTTGGGCAACCACGTTTGACCATGATTCATATCTCAGGCTTAGCTGGAACGTTTCAGGGCCTCCATGTACCCCATTGGAGAGGCACAGGAACCTACACAAATTACCAAACTACTTGAAGGTGAGCTCTGAGCCGAGGGCAGACATAGCATCTTGCAACTGGAAGGATACCACATCACATCACCGGGGGGGGGGGGGGAGAAAACCAAAGGACAAAGCTATCATGGCAACTAAACTTGGGATGAGCAGTGCTTTCAATGATTAACCAGTATACCAGCATCAAATCATCCTTACTTTAAAAAAAAAGTTGCTTCTGGAGCCTGTAGGAACAAGTTACCCTGAATGAAGAGTGCCTTCATACGCTTGAAAAATATTTGGGAGATAGTACAACCTGCTGTTTCATTAATTGTTCTTTCACTGACCATTTCCCCCCCATTTCTTCTGTATATTTTGCCAAATGGTAAGGCGAGTTCCCCACGTGTGTGACGCAACTGTCGTCTGTGTCTACAAATGCTCATCTGTTTAAATATTTTCATCCCACTTTTGTCCCCACTGGCAATCCAAAGTGGCTTACAAAGAAAGGCAAATCTATAGGGTTGCCAACCTCCAGGTAATGTGCATTCAATGATGAAAAGTGACAAACCTTGGAAACGTGTAATGCTTAACATGAAGGTGAACATAAGAACATAAGAAAGGCCCTGCTGGATCAGACCAAGGCCCATCAAGTCCAGCAGTCTGCTCAGAGTGGCCAACCAGGTGCCTCTAGGAATCCTCCAAACAAGACGACTGCAGCAGCACCATCCTGCCTGTGTTCCACCGCACCTAATATAATAGGCATGCTCCGCTGATCCTGGAGAGAATAGGTATGCATCATGGCTAGTATCTATTTTTACTAGTAGCCATGAATAGCCCTCTCCTCCAAGAAAGGTGAGCGTTATGGCCCCAAGTTCTTCTCCATGTAAGACCCTGGGAATAACTTCTTCCCCCCCCCCCATGCCCACTGAACAGCTGCACCAGTCGTTCTGGCTGGTTACGGCTGCAGCTTCAGCAGTAACACAGAGGAAGAAATCCTGTCGCCATGTCCTCCCTGGGGCTGCTGTGGTGGCTACAGCAGAGGGAAAAGGATGGTGGTTAGAAGTCGTGCCTTGGCAGACATTTAGGTAGTTCTTCCCCTCGGGTTGCCAGGAAAGAACGACATGCAGTATTTCGGGCAGGGGTCCTCAACTTTTTTGAGCCTGTCGGGCACATTTGGAATTCTGACCCGGCGTGGTGGGCGCACCGACAAAACGGCTGTCGCAGGAAGTAGAACACGCAACAAAACGATCACCGCAGCTTAACTTCAGTGACACAGTGTAGATCCTTGGGCTGTGGTGGCAGCTGCCGCCAAAGCAACATTTAAAAAAGAAATCTGCACAACCAATCAAATGTCCGATAATTAATCAGAAGCCTTGCTGGGCAAAAGCCCTACCTGGCACCACCCACTTCCCAAAAACACTTGGTGGGCACCAGGAAAGGTGTCAGCAGGCACCACGGCACCCACAGGCACCCCATTTGGGACCCCTGATTTAGGGTATTGAAGAGGAGCCAAAGACATCCCCCCTCTCCTTCCTCTCTGCCTTGACCATCTCAGCCTGCAGGGGGTGGGAAATAGCTCTCCCTTTCTCTGTTTTGTTGCTGGAGCCACAGCAGCAGATGCCAGCAGCAGGTTGGGGCTGATGGGGAGGGACGTTTGGGCACCACAGAGGAAGGTTCAGTAAATCACAAGCAACTTGTGCTAGTCACAGCTCTCTCAGCCCCACCTACCTCACAGGTTGTCTTGCTGTGGGGAGGGGAAGGGGATTGCAAGTCGGTTTGATTCTCCCTTAAGTGGCAGAGAAAGTCGCCATATAAAAACCAACTCTTCTTCTTCTGATTTGAGCCTGAGCCGGTTTGCCTATCACTGTCTTCTGTTTCCTGGTTTTTTGTAAAGTTCAGAAGCAACTATAAGTAACTCCACCACCTCTTGCATTCGGAATACTTTCTTGTTCCAATTTGGAACCAATTACAACATATCACCTTTTTGGTCCTGCTTATGAGGAATTGTTAAGATAAGGTAACCAAAGCTTAATTGCCTTTACTTTTGATGAAAGAGTGAATGCTGTCTTGCTGCTAGGAAATGACCAGGGGAATATTAGAGAAATATAAAATTGCATTTGAGGCGACCAATGTTAAAGCTGCCAAGGACAAATGAATGGGCTAGAACTGAGAACATCTGAAAGTTGTCTAGTGTTGCTAATCTGGTTAATGGTTCGCCTTACAAAAATGTATAGACGTACAAAGGAAAGGCAATGGTAAGCTTCAAAGACAATAAAGCACTGGAAGAACTGGGCACAAACATAATTGCTTTGCCATATCAGACCAAAAAAGATCCATCACCGTTCTATTTCCAGCATGGGCAAGTCAATATGCCTCCGGGAGATTAGTGATAAAAATGGACATAGAATCAGAGAATTCTTTCTGTCATCACTGGCTGACAGTATAGCCAAGTTCCACAAAAGGAATTGATAGGTAAGGAGGCTGCGTGGGGGGGGGGTGTGTGTGAAGGTACATTGGCTGCTGGGTGGGATGGAGGTAGGGTTGCCAGCTCCAGATTTGGAAATACCTGGAGATTTGGGGGGTACAGGCTGGGGAGGGTGGGGTTTGAGGATGGGAGGAACCTCAGAGAATAACAACTTCTCTCCAAAAGACAGAGAAAATGGCTGTTTTGGAGGGTGGACTCTATAACGTTCTACCCTGCTGAGGTTGCTTCCTTCCCCAAACCTCACCCTCCCAAGGCTCTACCCCAAATCTCCAGGCATTTCTCAACTTGGAGCTGGCAACCCTAAGGGAGAACTGATCTATTGGGAGATAAACAACATTGCACTTACCTGTAACTGTTGTTCATTGAGTGGACCTATGTGCAGGCACACATGGGTGCTGGGCATGCGCATGCCAGCCATGGAGAAACATCTAGATGGAAAGCTTCTGAAGAGACGTCCCCCCCCCTTCTGCCAACGGCTCTTCCTGCCGAGATGGCCAAGTGGGAAGAGCTGTTGGTAGAGGAGGAGGGGGGAGTGCCTCTTCAGCTTTCCATTTAGAAGTTTGTCCGCGGCTGGCCTGCGCATGGCCTTGTGTGGAATCTCCCACACAAATCAGGGGCATGCTGTGCCCCACTTGGAAAAAAAATCTCTGCATGGAAACAGCCTATTTTATACGCGCTGAGAAACCAGTGTAAAAACCTACCTTACCAATGCAACTCCTATTTAACCGGCCTCATTCTGGTGTACATTTATTGAGAAATTCCATATAGGACCACCACGTGTTCTATACTGGTGCATTCCACACAATTCTGCACTGAAGTGTGTTCCGTTTAGGGATTTGGTAACATGGAGGGCATGCTGCTGTCCTTTCCTTCCTGTATCTACTTGACCTTCTGTCCAATTCAAGAATTATGATGCTTTTCCACTTCCATTTTTAACATAACCTTCCCTGCCATCACTTTAAAGTCAATTGTTTTTGGAACTGATCCAATCCAGGAAAAAAAATCCATTAGCGAATTAATGAGCTCACTGCTTAAAAGTGGGGAAAGTTAGCAGTCTAAAAACCAAACCTGCAATGGATTGGCAGCCCCATTCTACATTCCCATGAACCCATCATAACACATAGTATTTCAGACAAGATTATAAAAATCTGACCTAATCAAATGACAGATTTAACAAACTTTCTTTATTTACATAGAAATGTGTGTACACATATATTCTGTATTTGTACACATTTCTAAGTATATATACATTAATAATTTCCACATACTCTACAATAAATAACTTTTAGTTTTGCTTTAAATTGCTTATAGTGTTGGGTAAAAATACATGTCCAAAAATAATAGCTTACGACGGGTAATTACAAAAGCACCAAATATTGAACTCATATTTTAGCAATAAATCGTACCTTATATACAGCTAAATCTAAAATGTACAACACAAACGTGTACTAGAATTTATTTTGTAGAGATCACCTTAAAAGGAAAAGCTGAAAGGAAAGTAATGTAGAGAAATTATAATCAGGGGTATGCTTAATCAAATTAAAAACACATTTCTAAACTGGTAACTTCAAGACCATTTTTCTTCTTTAACAAAAGGATTTTCGGTTTGTGATTTTACTGAGGGGGGGGGGAAGGAGGAAATAATACAATGAGCAATATGTTCTGGAGCCAGGGTTGGATTAGGCAATGATAAGACTGGATGATTCTAGGATACACATATACCGTGTGATACAAAATAACAGTCCAGTTTAATCAGATCTGGAACTCCACCCTTGAGATCATGAAAAGCAGGGGTCTTTCCTGTCCTTGCCAGCTGCCCCCTAGCTCAAATTGTGGATTGTGAGAAAGTCTGATGGGCAAAGGGAGAAATACCTACTACTATTACCTGTGTTGGGTAATGGGGATCATCACTTCTTTCTGCATAGCAAGGTTGGCATTCCAAGCTGTGCCTTTGGGGATCTGGCTATGGCAAAAAAAGCGCCCATCTTTAATGATCTAGTATCTATCTTGTCAATTCATGGTAATGAAAAGCTAGGCCCCCCCAGTCCTTGTTTCTTTGAGTCTTCAGGCTTAGGAATTCCCTTTTATTACACTGCACTTTAAAAGAACAGATACAATGATCTCGTACTGCTAATGCAATTTTTGTTAATTGATTCTTGTACATGTAGGAGTCTCTAATCTTGTCCGCTAAACTATTGGTGGTAAAATGCCATTAAAAGCATCTTATTACTAAACTAGTCTTGTCTATATACATTTTGCAAATGTGATCTGTAAATATGAGGGGGATGAGGATGGAGGACATGTGGCTTCTCAGAAATAAGAGGGCGAAAAACTCTTATGCGTGTAACCCTCTGAATCTCAATTGTAGCTGACTGTTGTATGGCACAGAATCAGGGGGAAATAATTCATTACCACTGATTGCCCCACTGGAAAACTACAACCTGTTGCTAACACTTCCTGCAGTATATGATACAATATGTGAATTCTAGGGCTATGTATTTTCAAAATACTCTATCTATGGTGCTTTGCCTCACCTTTCTCCATAAGCTGATGGAAGGTAGCCAGTTATAATCCCAGAACACAGTTGTCAGTTTCTAATCTTGTAAACTTCTCTTTGGAGACATTTCTTTTATCGGCTTCTTTGATCTTTGAGGCTTTTAGCAATGTTTAAATGTTTAGATGTCTTAATTTTTTGTTCGCTGTTCATAGAATATTATGCATTCCTTACTAGCTGACTTCAACCTCAAGGAAAGGTGGGGTATAAAGGTGCCAACAGCAAAATAAGACAACTACTTTCTCTGAAGTGAGGGAAGTTTTTCCATGGATCAAGAAACATTGAGTACATTTATCCAAGTCAGGCATAGCCTGCTGTCCCCCCGCCCCACCATTAAACAAAAAAATCAGGAACAAACATGCACCAGGCCTGACATTTGGACAGCTAAACTGAAGCCCGCAGAAGTCTGACTGGGTTGCTAAATCATATTTCTGATGCAAAAGCTTTCCTACAACTGGCAAGTGTTATGTTGCTAAAAATGAGAGCCCTCCAATTTGTTTTGCAATAACATTTCCATTGCATAGAAGGACTAGACCCTCCAAGCAATCGTTGCTTGGCTTCTTCACTAAAATCAGCTTTACAAATTATTGCAGTAAAGAGAAATGGGTTCCTGAAGAGACACTGCAACCTGGTGATCAGTCCATTTTGGGTTTATTTGTACTATTATAAAACTTCCACAGGACCCTATTGGGATTTGTGCCATATTGTGCTAGCAATAGACTTTATGGATTACCCTGCTTAACCACTGTGGCCAGCAATAAACCTTTACTACTCTCACCACTTGCTTATTGGTCCAAATGGCTGATCACCTAGCAACTATAAGAATGTGCTTGAATGAGTGCTGTATTAAGGATGGAACCAGGAGCTCATGGAGGTGATTCTCCCATCTTCCTCTTTCCCAGCAGCAAGCTGTCTCTGCCACCTTAAGTGTAAGGAGCATGCAATTTTACTTGCTTCTCTTCTCACTGTAGCTCCCACCCCCATGACATAGTACACTTTCAATGCCATCCTGTGCAGAGCTGCACTCTTCTAAGTCCACTTCAGTCAACAGACCCAGAAGGGTGTAACTCTACTTAGGATGGAACAGCTTGCTGACAAGAGTCTCCCTATGCAAGCACCAGGACATTACTGACCCATGGGGTATTGTCACATCACAATGTTTACGGGGCGGTTTGCCATTGCCTTCCCCAGTCGTCTACACTTTACCTCCAGCAAGCTGGGTACTCATTTTACCAACCTTGGAAGGATGGAAGGATGAGTCAACCTTGAGCTGGCTACCTGAAACCAACTTCCGTCGGGATCGAACTCAGGTCGTGAGCAGAGCTTTGACTGCTGTACTGCAGCTTACCACTCTGCACCATGGGGCTCCTAAAGAGTCTCCCCAACTCAGCATAAAATTATTAGTGCATGTCAGTGCCGCTGGGTGAAGGGGAAAGCGATTCATCTTCATGAGCGCCTTTTGCTCCTGCTTCAGTAGAATTCAGTCCTACTCTAGTGGTGTGCATACTGCCTCCCCCACATGACAGAGCAAGTGAATTTCATTTAACTTCTTTTAACCTTCCTATTTCTACAGAGGTTTTGCCTGACTTTAGGTTCCAGAAATGTATAACTTACTCCTTGCAACTTTTTTTCTGAATCTTATAGAAATGTTTTTAACTTCCTTCAAAATTCCTACAAATGTTCATTTGGCAATATGAACGGAACTGTTTCCTAGACATGTTTGCCTGCAGAACTGCTATAACATCCCTATAATGATGATGGTTCAACACATCCTAAACACTTGTCTACCAGAAGAGTTAGGACAGGAAATTAATGTACATTAATGTACATTAATGCATGGCTTTCCCCCACCCTCATCCATATATTGCTAGTGTCTGCTGTTCCCCTAAATCAATGGCAACTACCAGAGCCAGAAATTAAATATATTTTTAAAAAGAAGGCATGTGGTGCCTGAATGTGAAAATATTTATGAGAACAGCGCAGATTTAGGGCTAGTTCACACATCCATGCACATTACTTCTTCATCACTTGCTGACTCACAGTTGAATGTGTGAACTGACTCTACTGAAAGAGTCTGAGTTGTTACGAAGGCTCGGTCCATGATGTTCAATCTGTGATGGCTCACTGACACATATGCATTGCACTTGAAACTATAGTCGTCAAGCAAAGAACATGCATGGGTGATCAGGCCCACTGATACAGGTTTGGTTTTTTCTTTTAGGGGAAATACTTTTGTTTTTGTTTAAACCTGCTGGGAAGCACTGTCCTCCAAGAAGTTTAAAGTGGAATTTTAGACAGATTATCTGGTTTAACAGTCATTGCAAAAAACAAAACAAAACAAAAAAACCCATGGTGCCTATCATCCAGAGGACAAATATGGTGTTTCGCTGTGATAGTTATAGTCAGGGCAGACCTTCTGCACCAGTTTGTAATCAACGCTGTAAAAAGCAATGTAAATACAAATCACTTTAAATGGTTTGGAGCACAACCAGGATACATGGCTTTGGGTCTGCTCTTGGTAGCAGATCTTTGATGGGTCAAAGTTGCACAGTGCAGTTTTCTTAGCCCTGTCAGTTTTCTCATATTCAATTCGACAGTTGAAAGACTTGGACTCCTTGGTCTCTAGTGTAGACTGTGGTGAAGATTCAAACTCTACCACTTTGGAAGGCGGCACCAGGCTCACAGAAACATTCCCAAGGCCTGTTGAATTATGCCGGAAATAAACACTGAAGGTTCCATTGCCATGGTCAACAATTTTCCCAGTAATGAGAAGATTCAGCTTCACAGTTTTGATGTTGGAATGGAAGTCTCCCCAGCCAAACATTTTCTTGAATTTCCCAGTTTTTACAATTGGTCTGCGTTTAGTTCGTGCAAGAGATTCCTGAACTTCAGTGATGTTGGACAGCCAATCCCAAAAGTTGTCTATGCTGTCTGAATATGACATCTGCCCATGTTTGAGTGCTGGAGATGGCTTAACGAAGAGGCGTAGAGGGTTGATAATCCTTGAGTGGGCAACGTTATCAACCAGTGTGTCTGCGGCATCTTTGTCTTCCCAGTCCAGTATGTCTGCAGCATGTATGATTTGCTTAGCATCGCATAATATCTGTTCCAAGAGAGAAAGAAAAGATAACTAAAAATTGAGAATCTAGATACCATATAAATCTTGCATCAACTGGGATCAGATCTCCTAGATTCTTGTTAATCACAAACAGTTAACGAGTAAATGATAACACTTGCAAATGATTAAATATAAAAAACCCAAAATGTCATTGTTAAACACTGCAGTTTCATGTACAACACACATTACATTTCTTCATTCATATTTTATCGCATCTATCATACTGAACAATCAGTTTAACTGGATGCGAGAGAGCTCATAATTGTACACCTTAGAACTTGAAGAAAACTGACTTGGCCAGAATACTCATTCCATATATTGTTAAGAGGTACACAATGTTCAAACCTGTGTAGGCACTCAGTTAAACAAGGAAAATGCTACCTACGATCCCAATGAATTCCGACTTCAAGGTTGCCAATCTAGAAGCATGGATTATCTGCTCTGCAAATGTGAACACCATTGAGTATGGGAGTTGCAGTCACAAGCTATTATCCAAAGGTGAACCTGCTTCCTGCTAGAGAGGTAGAAATATACTGTGAATATATTTCACAAGTGGGGGGGGGGGTCATGCAATATGGCACAAGAATGCATGCAACATGGAACTACCAGGGCTTTACTTCATAACATTTGCAGACAAAAATAGATCAAAGTGTCCTAAACAAGTTTATAGCATTTCCGTCACTGCTGGGTAAGCAAGAAGAATATGTATACACTAGGAATAAAGTAAATGCTTCCATATGAACATAAGAAAAGCCATGCTGGATCAGACCAGGGCCCATCAAGTCCAGCAGTCTGTTCACACAGTGGCCAACCAGGTGCCTCTAGGAAGCCCACAAACAAGACAACTACAGCAGCACCATCCTGCCTGTGTTCCACCGCACCTAATATATTCTGCATGCTCCTCTGATCCTGGAAATAATAGGTATGCATCATGACTAATATCCATTATAACTAGTAGCCATGAATGCTCCTCTCCTCCATGAACATGTCCACTCCCCTCTTAAAGCCTTCCATGTTGGTAGCCATCACCACATCCTGGGGTAGGGAGTTCTACAATTTAACTATGCGTTGCGTGAAGAAATCAGAAAATCAGAAAACTTCAGCCCTAGATTCTACAATTCATTTTTTTAGAGAGTAGGAATTCCAATACAATAATAACCAAACAAGGCGCTCCAGTAGCACTTCAGGACAGTTAAGCAGGATGGGACAATTTAACCAGCTTTCCCAAACATTAAGTCCGAGATGTTCTACAAACTGATATCACAACCCATTGTGGACGGGGAGATAGCTAAATTGACATAGTGTCATTACTGCAATATGAATGCAAACTGCCCCTGCACTGCATCTTGCAAGTGGTAAGGCAAAATGGTAAAAGACTATGATTAGAAAACTGGTTAAGGAAACTATTAAATGAATGCTATTTAAACTGGAAAGCTGATGTTATTTTTCTTTAATGCTTTCCACTGGACAGCAATTGTTACCTTAATATTTTTCTAAACATAAACACACACATATATATATATATATATATATAAAATTTAGTGTTGGATGAGAGCTCTGTATTTAAATTGGTTTTATTTAGGTAATACGTTTATTTTGCTGGTCTTGCCATTTTCTGCTTTCGGCTGTAAATTCTTATAATTCTTCAGGCAGTAAGCAAGCTATATTAGAGCACTGTCCTAGCCTGGCTGCGATTTTTGGAATTAGTAATTCTCCTTGATCAATTGTTGTTCTAAATATTCTCAGCCACCAAAGCTCTACTTTAAGGAGGATTAAAAAAAAAAAAACAGGAGCCAAAATAAACTGAATCAAAAACAAACTGTGCAAATGAAATGGTTCCTTGTTTTGCTGTTCTATCAAGACTGGGGTTTTGTTACAGATCATCAATTTCTACCACTGTTTAATAGCTGCTTGGTGGAAACGCAGCAAGCTGAATATATCCTGTTTGGATTCTTCCTTTTTATCTCAGACAATACAGTGCAAAAGAGCCAGAGAAGCTCTTCGTTAAGACTGAAAGAGTTAACTTTACTTGGAAGATACCTTAAACCAACCACTGACATATGGGTGAATGGCCCTTTAAGTATTTAGTTTATTGTATAATGGAATTCAAGGTGGTTTACCTAGGATTTTTGGGAGGTGAGATCTAGGCTGGCTTAGCTTCTGCAAGGTTATGGGCATCATTAACCAACCATACTCTGGGACTGAGTGCTTCTAACAAATTCATCTTTGGATGGCTAAAGCTCAGTCATACAGCATACACTTTGCATGCCCCCAGGACTCTGGCTCAGTGTAGAAAATAAAGGGGTATTAGGTAGCAGAAAGAAGAACTGGATGAGTTCTTGGAGAGCTGCTACTGGTTGGGTGAACAGCGCTAGATTACCTGAGCCAATCGTCTGACTCAAGATTAAGGTGCTTTATATATTCATCTGCTTGATCTGCCTAGTTTATGAACTAGCCTGGTTGAGGTGCTTCATGGCAAAGATGCTTTAGGAAAAAGCATTGCCAAAATGGTTCTGCCTATTTACAGGATTATCAATTCCCTCTTGCCCTAAACACAAATCAACTAAATAGTGCCAACAAAAAACGTGGCCTGGATCTGACCACAGCAAATGGTCACAGCAACGTTTCTGTTGTAAACTACCAGATAAGAAATGCAGGTGGCTGGCAATTTTGTTTAGTTTTTAATCTTCAGATAGCCATTATATGTCACGACTGCCTGATCTATCAAAGCAATCACTTCACAAAACCATTTATATAAAACATATTAGCCATTAGATCCCCCCATATATTACAATAGCAATACAAAGTTACTGAAGTGCTGGAACAAAGAAAAAAGTAAAATTAATTGGGGTGGGGAGGGATATTACTGTGTTCTTATCTCCTCGCAAATGCAATGATTCTATCATATTTATCAAATTTTAAATAACATAAGTTTGTCAGATCTGATCAATTCTGTTGTGGTGCGTGCACACATTAATGTGATACTATACCATATTAGAATTTTCAGCATCTCATCTTCAAGACCAGCAAGAATAATTAAATCTTAGACCATCGTCAATTACATTGAAAAAAGCCCCATAACCCTATAATGCTATTTTCCATTACAATCCTTTTTGGTGAGAAAATTATGCCAGCTTCTAATAACTCATCATAACAAGCAGAGCTTGAACTATACTGATAATTAAATGTGTTTTTTCCCCAAAGGCAAAGGTTGCAATTGGTTTTATAGTAGCAGATGTGACTGCCATCAGGAATGCTGCTAGTTCAGGAATTAAGTAACATCTCCCTTTAATTGTACTATACTGAACATCCATATCAGATTGTATTTTCACACTTTTTTTTATATATATATTTTTTAAAAATGATATGCCTGTTCATGCTACCAATCCTATAGTGCAGTGGTTCACAAACTTTTCGGGCCACCGCCCCCTTGGTTCCATAAACTCAACTCCAGCGCCCCCTACCCTATCCAACAACACAGTTAAAGGGGCCCACCTCTAGCACCCCCGTTGCCTCCTTGTCTCTTAGTGACCCCCTAGGTAATCCCACTGCCCCCAGGGGGCGGTACTGCCTACTTTGGGAACCACTGCCACAGTGTCATGGTGCTCTAAATACTCCTATGACCTCCAGGTGCGATCAGTGTTTGCACTGGTGGTAAGGGAAACTGGGTTGGAAGTTGCAGCACAAGGCATTGTGCGTTGATCCAAAACTAACCTTTTGTATTGGTTCTACTAAGCTGTATAGAGTTTTTACTTGGCTTAGCAGCACTGATAAATATCTCTCAAGTTCCTAGTCCAGGAGTACAGTGTTCAGCTGCAGCCTTTTTTTGCTACACAACAGCACAGTCCATAGAGTAGTTCAGATTGATGTCAAGGCAGAACTACACCTGCAGTCCTATCGGATAGGGAGGGGAAATAAACTCGTGGTAGGTTTCAATAGATGATTGGTACGTGCACTTGGCTTCGGGAAACACAAAGTGGATGGAGGTGTTTGCTGTTTATACCTGTTTTGCTACCCAGACTGACTGAGGATTGAAAACGTCAGGTCCTTGTGAATGCAGCTGCAGTGCTGGACAACTGGAGGCTGGTTGGAAGAGTATGGCTAGAGTCTAGAAGAGATGGGGTGGGGTGTGAAAGAGCTGGGACTATAGAGGGTACAGAAGAAAGTGATATGATTTTAGGGAAGAATGAGTTTGCGACTGTTTCAGGTTTGACTTGTGGGAGGGGATGTTGTGTATGTGCTTGAGGACAGTACAAGGAATTTGGGGAGGGGCTGTGGCTCAGTATCTGCTTGGCATGCAGAAGGTCCCAGGTTCAATCCCTGGCATCTCCAGTTAAAGGGACTAGGCAAGTTGGTGATGTGAAAGACCTCTGCCTGAGACCCTGGAGAGCCACTGTCAGTCTGATTAGACAATATTGACTTTGATGAACTAAGGGTCTGATTCAGTATAAGGCAGCTTCATGTGTTCATGTGAATTAAATCACCAGCAAGATGAGAGCAGCGCTGAGTAAATAGTTCGTACACTGGGGATAAACTTACTTTTCAGTGTTTGCAGATGAGGACATGATGTTTGACTAATATCACTCAACACAGTGTTTTGAGGTGGTCACTTTTTGTATGTGCATGATGGGTCATATTCAGTATGAAATCCATCGTTTCCCCAAGACCTTTTCCAGCAGTTATACTCCAATCTATAATTATGCTAATTTCTTTTCTTCCCCATGAGTTAAAATTTTACAGCGTGTCCCATGTTTATGGTTTTCAAAAATCATTTTAATAACCATCCATTGTTGTAGGGATGATGGTTTCAACAAAGATACCATTTGCAAAGAAAGCTATTTGTGTCTGAACAGTACTTTGTTTTTCTGCAATGTCACACCCCAGAGGTGAGAAGGAAGAGTTCTTTAAAAACAGTTCTTGGACTTGTCAAGGAGGGAGTAGTTCATAGAGCATTTGGAACCTGCAAACTCTTTCCCACCTAGCCATTTGTAAAGCACCTTCAGTTATTAGTTTTACTGCACTAATGAAAACTGGTCAGAAATCCCTTGTTCAATAGCTGATATAATTGGATTGCTTTAACAATTCTGTCCCGTCTCCTGTAGTTAACTAAAATGACAAGCTGCTTCAGCAGAAAAAAAGAAAGAAAGCCTTCTCATGATTGAATCTTGCAGCCCATTACATTTTCTGCTTGTAAATGAATCTTACAAAGAACTAGCCTGCCTGTAGAGGTACAGCCATGGCAACATCTCTGCAGACAAAACTGAAAGCAGGTTCCTCTGCGCAAAACATGGCTATTAATGATTGGTGGTATGACTTCCCCAAAAGCCATATCTCTTCTGGAACTTTAGGGAATTGTCAGAGCAGCATAATAGGAAAATGACAGAAAGCGGATGAGGAATGACAGAAGTGAACAATGTATCAGTATACTAATTGTGGGTATTAATATTTTCTGCTGTAATATATCATTGTCTAAAAAGCTGGTAGTGCTGATAAATACTAATAGAAGCTTGGAAAGGAATCAAGGAAGAAGAAAGATAACTGCAAACTTTGCTCTGCATGCCCAACACTTCATATAACTTTTTTTTTTGCTTTTTCAAGACACCACTCAAAATGTGCCTGAAGGATAGAATAACTAATGCAGAAAATATAAATGGAAGACATACAAAAGGCTTTGTAGGCCTGGTAGAATGTGTTCAGGGTTTTGCGTTTTTTTGTGTCTTACTTCTTTCTCTATCTGCCAGTTACTCGGGAAGCTAATCAAACCATCAAAGCTCATACCCTGCCAGAAAATATTTTTGTTAGTCTTCAAGATGCTACTGGACTCTTGCTCTTTTCTACAAACCATTACTGTAAGCATAGCAAAAAGATGTTTCATTGCTGCCCATAAAAGATCTGAAAGGAAAATGATATTGTACATGAAGCTTAGGGAATCCAGATTGGAGGAATAAACACTTTGGAAGATGAAATGCAAACAAATCCCTTGAAATAAACAACAACAGAACTCCAACGTAACACTAAAAGCATGTGGGTAGTTTACCCAAAGCTCCACAGTCTATGTATGGTAAAGAACAGGACTATTTTTGCCTTTGGTACAGAACTTCTTGCATGTCTTTGGTTCTTGTAGGTTATCCGGGCTGTGTAACCGTGGTCTTGGAATTTTCTTTCCTGACGTTTCGCCAGCAACTGTGGCAGGCATCTTCAGAGGAGTAACACTGAAGACCACGGTTACACAGCCCGGATAACCTACAAGAACCAATGAACTCTGACCGTGAAAGCCTTCGACAATATTCTTGCATGTCTGTTTAGAAATATGCTAACATTTCTGGTATCTGGTCAGCATGAATATTACATACAGGAAGAATACAGGAATCTTCCAATATGCCAATGATGTGATGATGCAATTAATAAATGTTTCTACATTTTATAAAGAGGTGATGAGAGATACGGACTCTTACTGGGAAAAAATTACAATACAAAATTAATATGGTTTTGGTTTTTCCAAGAATCCAGTTAAATGTCTTAGAATAAACCAAATTTAAAAGATTTTAATGCTAGTAATTACCTTCCATTACAGAAGACGATTACAACATACTTAAAATGATGGACCAAATTAAACCCTCTTCGTTGGGAACCATCTCAGAAATTTAACATATTCTTCCTCATTTCTTATCTGAAAACCTTTTCATATACTGATTTTTTGCAACCTCTTGAATTCTTGGCAAAAAAAATATATCCCTGTTCAGCTGTATTTCAGAGAAATATGTTGATTGATAGTGAGGTGCAATCCTTTACCCTGCCCAATACACACTTTGTGTATGCTCTACAGAGCTTGATAGACACAGATTTTTGAGTCCTAACCAGATAATTTCATAATGTCACAAATGTAACATCTTTACAGAGATGGTAGTTGTATACCTTGTAACCAGAGTTATCTAAATGTACTTGGGCTTTAAAAATTAGTACCGAGGTAGGTTATATTTACATTTTGAGATTCTATATGCTAGGCCTTGACAGATTTTCTTTGGCTCTAAGAACCAGTTCAAAAATTTAGGAGCCAGGCATGCTTTCAGTATTTAGAGTTTCATATATTAATTAACATCTTTTCTAATTATTAACACCACAAAACCTAATCCTAACTTCTCCACAGCTTCTTGTAATTGTAATAAAGCAATAACAAAAATGTTGTATATCAATAAATATAGGGATAGCCCTGGTTACCGCTACAACAAACAGCTAACCCCTAACCCTAGCCTAGCATCTCTATTTTTGATCGTTCCATTATTGTTTTCAAAGCGCCATTTAACTAATATTGGAGCCAGTACAGAAAGCAAGTGGTTAAGAAATTAATTACTGCAACACCACTGAGTGCTGTACAGTTACCATATAAACAAGCAGTGAGAATCATGGGCAGCCTAGTCCTGAATGGAGGGCAGATCTGTGGCTGGGAGCGGCACAGCTGTGCCGCCTCCTCAGAGGCTTCCTGGCTGCCATGGTGGGAGAAAAAGGGTTAAAAAAATTAAAATAGAGGAAATGGAGGAAATTCCTCATTGCCTCCAACAGGGGTGCAGCACCAAAACAGGTGGCACAGCATCGCTGCAGCATGAGGGGGTGTTCCCAGGGCTAAAGGGGGAGGAAGCTGCCTAACGACAGCTCCTCTCCCAAGAATGCCCCTCCACGCCGGCGCAGGCTTTCCCTTCCGGGAAAGCCCTGCCGACGTTGCTGTACTCGTGGTGGGGGCTGGCAGCGCCTGGACACTGGCCTGTTTGCCCCCGCGCCGGCTCCTAAGGAGCTTTGCCCCCCCCTTCAGGAATGGGATCTTCATGTACGTGTATTTCTATGCCATCCAGCAAAACATATTCTGACATAACATAATAAATCAGCTTTGCACTTCTCATTGAGACACACAGCAATAAAATACTAAATATACTAGGGGCCATGGTGCAATTTCTAAGTGCCATGGTGACCTGGAGCCTGGGATTTTTCAAGCCCTGCGATATGTCACCTCCTTCTGGATAAAGGTCTTTGTGCAGAAAGCAGCACTTGCTGCTGCTATTTGGTACTTGAAAATGGGCAGTCCCTTTCAGCCAAGCTGGAGGACAGTCATCCAACGTGGTGGTGTAAATAACTTAGTTAAAGAAGTCTGGCAGAGATCAGCATCCTAACCAGATGCTGAAGACTCTAGTTAGCTCCTTTAGATGGCTGCCCAGCAGGACTTTCTGCAGAAGATGCTCCCTTCAATAGTATACATGGTATGTATAGTACTGTAAGGCTGTGGATGCCTCCAGTCCTTGAAATTATTGCCTGCAGAGAAAGGACGTATGCTGTTCTGAATTCCTTGGAAGTAGTTAGGGATTTAAAAAGTGCCAAACAAATAAAGATGCCAGATAGGGTTTCTCCAGCTGCTCCTTCTTACATTGCCAGAAAAAGGAGGCTGCTGCCTTCTTCTAAAGGCTAATAAAGGTGACGGGGGGCTTGATTAAAACTTGTTCCCTCATTAGGGGGAGTAATGGTTGGATTGTCCCTTATTTAGGGAACATTTTCAATTTACCATTTAAGCCCTTGTTTCTCAAGAACCGTCAAGGATCCTCATCTAACAATGGACACGCAGACACTTCAACACCTCTCTGGGAAGCACCCAAATTAGTTTTTTGTTGGTTGCTGATTGAAATAGTCACAGTTAGCACTTGTTTCCCACCAGCACCTGCTGACCACCCGTCTGCTGAACTTTACAGCTAATGAATCTCCCCTCCTGCGTACTCCTTTTAATGCCTGGGAGATTACATTTTACCTTTGCTAAAATCAGTTCATTAAAATACTAATTTCAAACTGTAATTATCTGTTGGTTAGCTCTGGTGGTTGAACAAGCTATAGTGCTGATATCCTCCTAACTGCGGGAAAGTTCACAGATGTTCCAGTCCCCAGGAGTTTTCCCTGTGCTTAAACAGAGATGGTCTTGAAAGAGATTTAGGAAATGTAATTTAAGAGAGAAGAGTTTTTTTGAAATATATATAGTAGCTGCAATCCAGGGTATGGGAGCAGAAGGGAGGAATACAATCTTATTCTCATCAGAGGGCAGTTTAAATCACTTGGCACTATCACCGTGAAGTTTAAAAATTCTCTAAATTACAGCAAGCTCTCCTTTGCAGCTTTCGTCTTTGGGACACTGAAATCTTCATAAATTATGACTGTGTAGGTAAATGACAGGCAACAGTAGCAATCAAACAAATTATCATCATCAACTTAAGCACTCTGGCCACCGATGTGTTCCTGGAGACAGCAAAATAGATTTCTAGTTTTCAAGTAGTGCATGTGCATCCATCCATCCAGTTTACATCTGTTCTCAGAAATTCAAACTTTCAAAGGCCTAGGAAACAGCAGGGGAGAGGTTTATAGTTGCTAAACAAGGGTCTATGATTCCACCCCCCCCAGGCCTTTATCCATAAGCATAACATGCCTAGCCAAAACGTTTACTATACCAACATTTTGTTTGCTCTTTTCTCTCTTCCCAGAAAAATCTACACCTCACATAAGAAGTTAATGGAAAAAGAGCAGGTGGTGAGAACCACAAGAATTGCAATGCAATCCCCCCCATTTTGTAAGAGCCCCCCCCCAAAAAAAACAAATGCACTATCCACCTTTCCCTCTAGGTTGTCCTTAAAATCTGTGAGTTAACTCCATCTGAAAGAGAGGATTATGCGGGGAAGGTCCATAAAAAAGTGTTCTATAGGAGTGGCTAGTTTGCACATTGAAATGCAAACTGTGTAGCTTCTTTAGAAAAAAAAGGTTTTCCTATGTGCAGGTAGAATAGTTTGCCGTATCACTGGCTTGAACTGTGTGGAGAATCTTTTGGGGTGCTGCCAGCCATTCCTGCCAATGGCAAGCAGTGGAAACTGTTTCACATGGCATTTGTAATGTGTAAGGTTGGTTGGAAAGGGGACCGCTGAAAGATCTAGCATTCTGTTCCATGCAGGGCTGTAGCAAGTATGAGGCCAGAAAGGAGACAGATTTGCCCCACTTAAGATTTAAAATTTGGGGCATGAGAAGAGTCAGGGCTTCTTTTTAGAACAGGGGACATTCTGATTGTTGTTGTTTTTAAAAGTGATGGCTGATATCCCCACAAAGTAGTAGTACTGCACAAAACTCTACGTACCCAACCTACCTAACTCTGCCCGACCAAGATTTTCTGTGGCTTAAGACAATTTAACAACATTCTCCCCCTCTCATGTGTAAATGATCCTAAACAAATTTCTCTCTAACTACTATGATGACTAGAAATCTGGCATTGTGCTTAAAGGGGGAGAGCTTTTCTTTCTTTCTTTCTTTCTTTCTTTCTTTCTTTCTTTCTTTCTTTCTTTCTTTCTTTCTTTCTTTCTTTCTCTTTCTTTCTTTCTTTTTCTTAAAAGCTATTATTGGTTTAAAGAAGAGGTTTATTATATTTAAGATTTTTTTTAAACTTTTCCTATTCAAGTTAAACACAAATTCATTCATGAACACTGAGTGCATATCAACACTTGAGCTTAGTAAGAAATATTTGCGTTATATGTGAGGAAACCACTGAGTCTTCATTTTGAAGACCTGCCAGAAAATACAGCAATCCTCAGAGTGATAGGACCATATTTTTGGTTGCAGCAACTCAACTGCCACATTCTTTGTTCATTTTCACCACTCTCCAATTTCTAGAGAAGCGTAAATTTCACATAATGTTAACTTACAGCATGCAGAGGAAACCATGCAACACCATGTACCGCTACACTTTTCCACAACCCTGATATTTTTCTCTTGGAAAGGGGTTTAAATTTCTCTTATTCACTGGGTGCTTCCAGGAATCAATGGCTATTAAAACAGTTGGGGTATTAATTCTCATACTTGGCTATCCCAAATTACTGGAAGCATCCACATATATGGATATAATTTCTCCCAAAGATTTGCCACAATCTACTACCTATGTCATCCACATCAGCCAAAAGCAAACGCTCTTGCTTTTCCCATGACTTATAGTTGGGAATAACAGCTTAAGAGTTATTTAATTAAAACTAAAGGTGCACCTAACAACTTTGGTAGACAGGAAGCCGAGCGAATTCCAGAGCCTCTATTATTGTAACACGTAAGAGATAATTAACAAAGAAAATATTACAGTTATCTGCACCCTTTGAGAGTGTAACTAATGAACCTCTAACAGCTGCTACTGAAAAATCAGCAACACTATCACTATCAGTTTCGAGACAAAGCACAGCTGACAGATGTTTGAAGTGATAAATCAGTCTGCACAAGGATTAAAATAACAAGCCCCAAAAGACCTTTAAAAGACAAAGGTGTTGTAACAGGGTACTTCTGGGCTCTTGGATTCTTTCAGCATGCAAACCACGGCTGAAACTGAATTATAAAACATAAACGGCGTGTGAAGGGAGTAGGAATCTAATAATGAGTCAAACCTAAGAATGTTCCAAATCCAATCTGACGGTATTTTGAAAGAGCAGGGTGCTTTTCTTTATTTTTGATAGTAGCTTGGAGCACGCCATGCTGAACTGCGCATCACTGCTCAAGCTGCGTGATGAAGAAGAGTCTATACTGAACGAGTGCATGATACAAATTCACTTCATTTCACTCATACATGTTAATTAGGCCTGTTTTGAGTTAAGCAGCATTTTAATATGCAACAAATCCTATTGTTTGCATACAACATATGCAATTCCTCTCCGAGCCGTTAAAGGTCAAATCTCATAACAAACTGCTGAAGAGGTTTATTCATTGTGTTGGATCCTGACATCTTTTCTGCTGGTGAACATGGGAGCGGGGTGGGTGGGGGGTTTACCCTTGGACCACCAAAATGGCCACGGTGAGGATCATGGGACCTGCATCGTTAAAAGCCATGTGGGAAAGAGGCTGTAGTAATTAGGTGAGACTGATGGATGGAAAACCTGGATGGATCCAGCCCATTCTCTCCAATCTCCCTGAGAGGAAATTGCCACTTTGGCCAGTTGTGGGGGAAAGTCAGACCTAGAAGCAGTGAAAACATTAAGCTGCCTTATACTGAATCAGACCCTTGATCCATCAAAGTCAGTATTGTCTACTCTGACTGGCAGTGGCTCTCCAGGGTCTCAGGCAGAGGTCTTTCACATCGCCTACTCGCCTAGTCCCTTTAACTGGAGATGTCGGGGATTGAACCTGGGACCTTCTGCATGCCAAGCAGATGCTCTACCACTGAGCCACAGCCCCTTGCCTGAAGGCTGCCAGGCCCACAAGCTTCTGGGCTCAACAATAGTGGCTGCGAACTCTTGAGTGCTGTGCGGCTTGTACCCCATCATCTAATATGACATTGCAAATATCATTAAAGCGCAGTCTTGCTGCTTCCAGGTACAGGCTGGTTTGTTCTCCACTGATGCAGTTTCTGAAAAAACAGGGCTTCAAAAATACACAAACAGGCATGGATTTACTTGGCTTGGGGACCAAAAACATTCATACAGTATTGGAGAAATCACGGTTGGGCATCCGTTTCCTTATGTCCTTTCTTTCAGTCTCTGCATACGCAAACAGCAAGATGATAACTGGTGCTATGTAACTCTGCATGTAATTCAGGTTTTTGCCTTTGAACCCTTGTTCATATTTGAGGTGAACAATGAAGGATGTCCACGTCACCATCATCCGTTCTGCAGGAGAACAACTCGCAGCACCAACAGCTTAGTAAGAATGTGGTGGTCTTCCCTTGCAGCAATTTAAAGACTAACACATTTATTGTAGCGTAAACATTTATGGGCTTGACCTATCAGATACATGAAATGAATTCTCAGTCAACAAGGTATTTTAGAAATAAAGAGAAAGTAATTGTGAACAATGAGTAAAAAGGCCAAATATTTGGCATTTTTTAAAAGAAACAAACCGTGATTGTTCACAACAGCTATAGTTGGTGGTAACACAGACTACTTTGCAAAGTGATAAAGTTTATTGTCTGCGGCCAAAGGCCATCACAATCCACCATACAAAACATTAACATAAAATAACATTAAAATAACTTTAAAACAGTATGACCCACAAGAAACTAGTATTTAAATATGTTAAGTTCCCTGACAGAAAGGGCAGATTTGGACGAAATTACCTGGAAGTGATATGACATGAAGGTGGGGTTTTGAGGAGTGCCCTAGAAGTGACCTCACAGGAAGGGGCAGGTTTGGAGGTATATGACATCACAGGAAAGGGTGGGTTTGGGGCAGTGACCTGGAAGGGGCATCATAGAACACTGCATCACAAAGTGACATCACATCCTTACTAAACACTGCCCCCCAGATTATGTTATGGACCAACATGGCAACCGACATCTTTTATTCGTACAGTGACGTATTTTAATCCTGCCTCCTTCAGCAGGGAAGTGAAATGTCTGGAAACTTCGAAGCCTTAGAAAATGTGTGTGTTTGGGGAGAGAGGTTCTTATTTTTAATGAATTTTTAAATATTTAAATATATGCAATACTTTCCTATCAAGCCAAAACTTATTTTACTGTTGTCAAACATGGGTGCCCATTCCTAAGGGGGGGGCAAATGCCCACAGGAGCCGGCGTGACCCCTACACTGGCGTCCTGGTGCCTCCATCCCTCTCTGTGTCCATGCCTGCCTCTGCCTTGTGATGGTCACAGCCCACCCCCAGTGCCCAAGGGGTTATCTGCCCATGGCGCTGTGGCTGTCACCTGTTGCCTCTCACCATCCCTGCTGCCGCTAGCTGCCTCTCTTGTAGAGGTGAGGCTGTTGTGGGTCAGTAGGGCACCCCCCCCCCCCGCCATGTTCAACTGATTACCTCCCCTTCACCGCTACAGTCCTGGCAGAGAGGTCTGAGAGGCAGAGAGGCAGTCCCAGCAGAGCTCAGTAGGGTGGTGGTGGGGCCACCTTATAGCAGAGCACAGATCGCTGGAAGAGGGGGGACCCCGGTGGTTGCTGCACCACCTGCACACAGCAAAACAGGCAAGGAGGGAATAAGCATGCAGCATGGGAGCCAGGAGGGCAAAGTTGCAGCAGCAGCACAGCAGCAGCTGAGTGGCAGGTGGTCCTGGCCCTCACCCCACCCACAACTTAATTTAAGACTGCCTCTGAGTGGAAGCCTGCAGCCACGCTGATGGTGAGACAGGATGGGATGTGGAAGTCTTAGAAGGGTGTGACTCTGCTTAGGATGGCTCTGCAAGATATCACAAGTCTCCTGTTTATTTTACCCGCGGTAGACTAACATGGCTAACCTACTCAAGCGTTTCTGGAACTAATAAAGCGATAAGAGAGATTCTTTTTTTAAAACACCAACACCTGTGAAATTGAGGAAACTGAGATATACTAAACTTCATTTCAAATCTTAAGAACATGAAACTGCTGTTAGCACATGAAATAATATTGTTCAATATATATTTAGAAAATAAAAGGTATAAATTCTTAAGTTTGTATCCAAGCAACGGTTGCTGCTGAACCCTAAACATATCCTTTTGCAGTTGGCCGATAAGACAAAATAGAAGTTAAAATATAGAAACTACCTATTAAAAAGGAAGGTATTATTTGGGCCTAGAAACAGCAAAAAGAAATGACAGATACACATATATCTATAATGAAATTTAAATGCCACTGATCATTCTGCTACAAAGTTGTTTTAATTTCAAGAAGTTACAAGAATAATTAATTTTAATAATAATAATTAATAATAATTTTTAATTACAAGAAGTTTTAATTTCCCCCAAAACTTTCAGTTTTTCCTGTATCCGGTTTTGGAGGGAAAAGTTAGAATAAGCCCATATGAACCTGCCAGACCACTCGGGTCATCTCCAGAGGCCCAGTTTCAGGCGGCAACCTGACAAAAGGCCTTCTTGGTCATGGCACTGAAACTATGGAACTCCCTGGACTGAGCTTGCCGAGGCTTGGGAGCTAAACACCATCGGCCACAGTGAGTACTTGGATGGGAGGTCACCAAGGAAAGGCTGAGAGTGCATTGCTGAGGTATGGGGCTGAATCGCCTTAGGAGGCGACGTGACCCCAATGCCAGCGTCTGCCACTTGCGCCATGCAAACGGGCACAGACACTGGCGTAGTGCCACGTGCTGGCTCTTCTGGACGGCGGCAGCAGCGTGGCCCTCGGCTCAGCCTCACGCCGGCATCCTGGCAGACATTCCCGGAGTTTGGAGCTGCCGATGGGCAGCTTTCTAACCCCTTTTAGCCCAGGAATGCCCCCTTTTGTAAGTGCTGTGCCAGCTTTTTCTTGGTGCAGTGTCGCTGTTCTCTATGGGGCTCCCCCCCCCATTTTTTACATTTTTTGGGGGGGAAATTCCCTTTTTCTCCCCCGCAGTGGCTGCGAAACCTCTGTGGAGGCAGTTGCGGTGCCACAGCCCCGCCGTCCCTGGCTGCTGCAGGTTTCAGAAATGGGCTGTGAGGTTGCTAAGTAGAGTAAGGGAATAGCAAACCACCTCTGCTCATCTCTTGCCTTGAAAACCCCAGTTGGAGTTGCCATAAGTCGGTTGCGACTCAGCGGCCTATTCTTCTTTTCCCTAGGGAAATGTGTCAGTCTCCCTTTATCATTGTCTTCTGCTAGCGGGTAATGACATTATTGTTTTAGTTAGTGGACCCTCACTAATTCCTATTAGCCCTACCCTCTGTCCAGGTTGGAGAGAAAAAACACACACCATGGATTTTTTAATTTAAATTGGATTTTTTCCCCACTTACATTGTACTTTTAAAAAATAAAATGCTTTTTGACGAAAAATCTATCTAAATATAGTTTTCTATGTAGGATACATTATAGTCCAAAGGTTATTCATAATAATTTTTTATTATGTAGCATGAGACTGTATATTCATGCAATGTTTAAATTTTTTTGTAAATGAATTCCATTAATCTGTTCACAATGTCATGCTTTTCCAGAGGTTTCTATAAGATTATTTTGGGCAATTCTTCCATCTAGAAGATATTATCACAGATGCTTAGTTTTGCAGTTCTCAAAACAGAATTGTGTCTGCAGAGATAACACGCCTCTTCACAGTACAAATGTTATAAAATAAACTTACCGAGTTGAGAAAAAGACCTTAATCCCATTGTTCTTTTGCAAACCTATGTAAACAGAATCAACCCCTTACCTCTTAAGTACTAAATTTCAAGAAGTTCAATGAATAGAAAATTGTTTGGAGTTGAATAAATCTGCACAAAGAGCTAAGTGTGAGGAGGGAGGGGCAAGAAGTAAAAATAAATGTGAAACCTTTTGAGCAGAATACTCCCTAAGTCTTGGGATCTTTGTAGCCTCATATCATTGTGTATATCATATCATATCATTTTCTCCTTGGAGGAGAAAACCTATAATGGCAGCAGGCGGTAAAAGAGACCCATTTTGGGAATATTTTAATTAAATTCATCTACCTATCGGTAAGGCAGGCATGCATGCAAAATGCAAACCCTGCAACAAAGAAATACAAGGCCTAATGGCTCGAATGAAATTGAAGATAGATAATTATGAAATTATTGCAAGGTGAACTATCTATGTATTTCTAATAGTATAACCAAATCAGTAATTTTTATATAACCATAAAACTACTCTGAAAACCTTCATCTGGTAGTACATATTAAGATTATACCAGCAAGAATGAATCCTTATGTAGAAAACCATGATTTAAACTCGGTCTTAATGACTAGTGCTTTAAATCGTGATTTATACAATTATCATGACATGGAGTGGACAGGGACATAATTTTCTTCCTCTCCTATAATAATAGAACCCTGCATCATTCACTGAAGCTGAAGAGTAGAAGATTCAGGACAGTCAAAAGGAAGTATTTCTTCACACAGTATACAGTTAATTTGTGGAACGCATTGCCACCAGATGTGGTGATGGCCACCAACTCAGAAAGCTTGAAAAGAGGAGTGGACAAATTCATGGAGACCTGGGCTATCAATGCCTACTAATCATGGTGGAAATCTATTCTCACCAGTAGCCAGAGGTAGTATGCCTCTTTGAATCAGTTGCTGGGAAGCACAGGCAGGATGATGCTGTTGCAGTCTTCCTGTTTGTGGGCTTCCTATTGGTAGTTGGTTAACCAATGTGTGAACAGAAGGTTGGTCTAGATGGGCCTTTGGTCTGATCCAGCATGGCTCTTTTTATATGTTCTTAGGGGTTAAAAAATCTGGACACTCAGTTAGTGGTGTGCAAGCAACTATGCAAGCCCAACCTCAAGCAGACAAGTTCCACTGAACTTATGCTCATCCCACAGAGGGGATGCCACAGGTAACATCTGTGTTTCTAAAGTTTGTGTGTATGTAAAGTGCCGTCAAGTCGCAGCCGACTTATGGCGACCCCTTTTTGGGGTTTTCATGGCAAGAGACTAACAGAGGTGGTTTGCCAGTGCCTTCCTCTGCGCAGCAACCCTGGTATTTCTTGGTGGCCTCCCATCCAAATACTAACCAGGGCTGACCCTGCTTAGCTTCTGAGATCTGACGAGATCGGGCCATCCAGGTCACGGCCAATTTGGTTTTCTTCATGAACCTTTGAAGTGGAATAGAATTCTCTATTTATCTCCCAGATCCAGGGTGCTAATTAATGGCATGTTTTCTGCATCATTCCCTCTAGAAAGGAGTGCTAAAAAGGGTTGCCTTACTTCTCCTCTTATTTTTGATCTATGTCTGGACCTTCTGGCTTGTGCCAGCAAACAAAATAATAACATTAATGCCTTTGTGCATACCTCTTTGGAATTTAAAGTAATTTTTATGCAGATGATCTTTTATTGCTTATTTCGGATCCTCAGTCTTCCATTCCTGCATTAATAAATATGATTATTACCTTTGGAGACTTGTCTGGATACTTGATTAACTGGGCAAAATTTGAGTTGATGCCACTGGGAGACAATATATTATGGAGTGCATTTGCCTACACAGAGTGGTTTTGGTGGTGCCAAGATGTCATTACTTATCTTGGAATATTGATTCCTAGAGATATTACACAGATAATTATGCTGAACTGTAACAAGCTAATTGCTGATATATCTTTAGATTTGGACAGATGGGGAACTTTAAATTTGTCTTTATGGGGCAAAGTAAATACACTTACAATGAATATTATAGTTAGGATTATTTATGTTTTACGTGCAGTTCCTTTCTATATACCTTCAGATACATTCATAAAATTAATACTTTGTTTTGGAAATTTATGTGGGGTTCCCTTACTGCCTTGAATTTCTTTAAAGAAGATGCAACTCCCACTCAATGAAGGAGCATTTGGTTTGCTGATCTCAGTTTATATCATCAAGCATACTTGTACTAATTATTGGGATTGTTCCTTGCAATTGGACTATCCATATTGAGCTCTTTTGGAGGCTTCTTGTCTGGCGCTTCTCTTTAAGTGGAATGTATTACGGTCTAGTTATACTAGAGTGGATCCTGTTCCTCCTGCAATTTCTGCAGCTAGAGAACAACGGTGAATAACGTCAGTTTGATCCATTTTCGCATGCTAAATTAACATTATTGGCCAATCCAGATCTAAAAATTGGGAAGAAATCATTTTACGGAATGCTTGGACTGATAGGTTTTTGGGTTTTTTTTTTACATTGGACCAACTGATAGATTATGATGATGAGTTTTGGTCATTTTCTCAACTGAAGCCTAGATATTTGTCAACTTCTGTTGAATGGCAATATTTATAACTGCCACATCTGTTGGTATCTAACAGCATTAACCTGCAGCATTAAGTGTCCCAGAGTCTTATTTGTTCCTGGAAACTCTAACTGAATCGGGGCACCAAATGAAATCTACAATATTTGTTCATAAATATTTGATATTGATTAATAAATACGATGCCCTGACCTGGATAGCCCCAGGTAGCCTGATCTTGTCAGATCCCAGAAGCTAAGCAGGGTTGGCTCTGGCAAGTATTTGGATGGGCAACCTCCAAGGAATACCAAGGTCATGACATGGAGGCAGGCAATGGCAAACTACCTCCGAACTTCTCTTGCCTTGAAAACCCTACTGGGTCGTCATAAGTAAGCTGTGACTTGATGGCACATAAATAAATAAATAAATAAATAAGATCTACAGCGTCTCAGGAAAGAATGAAATAAGGAGCTACATCTATTTTGTCAAAGCAATGGGATATGGGCTTAAAGTTTATACTTGCTCTCTATATGTTGTGCCAAAAATGTTTTGCTGGTTGGCCACTGTGGGACCAGGTGGGCACTTGATCTGATCCAGCATGGCTCTTCTTATATATTATTGTGTTATTAAGAGTTAAAGAAATCTGGACACCATTAGCAGTGTGCAAGCCCGACCTCAAGAGGACAAGGGGCAGGGGGGATAAATTATGTTTAGGATATACTGGATACCACAGTGATTCCTTAGCAGAGGATTGAATAAGTGTCTAACTGTTGGCATTGTAACTCACAGAACACATCTCTTAAACCAGGGATGGGGAACCTCAGGGCCGGGGGCCGTATGCGGCCCCCAAGGACATTTTTTGTGGCCCTCGGGAGCTCCGGGGCCCTGCTGCGGAGGCGGGCCCAGGGCAGCCCTCCCCAAGGGTGTTCCTGGGGCCACAGCTTACAGCGGCGCTGCGGCACCCTTTGGACCTCCTCTTGCTGACTGTCAGCTGTTGAGCAGCGAGAGGGAGGGGGGGAAAGAGGCTGGTGGCTCCCGGCGGCAGAGCATGCATGCGGGAGCTGATCAGGCTTTTTTTGGGGGGGGGGCTTTTTTGGACTCTGGGGGGGCATGGAGACTGGGGTCCGGTCGTTTGGGGCTCTGTGTGCCGCCGTGTGTGTGTGGGGGGAGGCTGGGGCCCGGTCACGCGGGGCCAGCGTGCGCGGGTGTGTGAGGGGGGAAGGCTTTTCTCTCTTTTCTTCCTCTTTTTCTGTCACTCTTTCTCCTTTCTCCCCCTCTTTCTCCCTCTTTTTGTCTCTTTCTTTGTCTCCCTCCGTCCTTTTCTTTCTTTCCCTTCATCCTTTTCTTTCTTTCTCCCTCTCTCTCCATTTCTTTCTCCCTTTCTCTCTCTCTCTTTCTCCCTCCCTCCCTTTTCTTCTTTCTGTTTTCCTTCCTCCCTTGCCGATCGACTGTGGGCTGTGCCCTCCCTGGCACCTCGTTTGCTCGGGCCCACCGCTGGCTGCCCTCCCTCCTGGGAGGGGGGAATGGGGGCACCCTGCAGGCCTTCTCTGTGTGGCGTCCCCTAGGGTTGCCAGGTCTCCAGCCACCACCTGGGGTTGCCAACCTCCAGGTGGTGGCTGGAGACCTGGCAACCCTAGCCTCTCCCCCCCACCGGGAGATCTACACCTGGTATGGCCCCTGAATGTCATAAATGTGCAAATGGCCCTTGGCAGGAAAAAGGTTCCCCACCCCTGTCTTAAACGTATGCTTTGGGAGTGTCCAGTCATTTGGTTCTTCTGGAAAGAAGTTATTACCCATAGCAATTTTGTACTAGAACATTCATTGATTTTTTTTAGGATGCTTATGTACTTTTAAACTATCTACCCATCTCTTGGAGGCTAACTAATGGACCCTCCACGCCCCTATTCCAGCTAAAAGACTTATTGTGTGTGGATTTTTAAAGATATTAGGTAAACTTTTATAGAAACTTATAGGTAGATCTGCCACCACTGTTATATTTTTGTCTCTTCTTTTTTTCTTTGATCCCCCCTTTTTTGTTATTTTTTCTTCTGCCTTTTTGAAAGAAATAATTGGCCCAAGCATTTTATTTTCTTTCTTGGCTCTGCAGGACGTTTAGAGCTGTGATATCCCTGTTCCCTATGTTTTTATGTTCTAGAGTGTAAAGCTGTGTTGTACTGAATAAAGATCTTTCTCTTTCAAGAACTCAGACTGTGTTAAAAGACACCCATGTGTCAAATCATTCGCTCATGCTTATGCTACAACCTCCTGGGTTGGAGCAAACCAGGAAAGGAGAATGAGTTACTGAGAGCATCCTCACTCCATGCATGAACACAGAGCCCTACCAGGGTCCCAAACTGCTGTATCAGTTTGGGTGGTAAAAAGGTAAAGGTAAAGGTCCCCTGTGCAAGCACCGGGTCATTCCTGACGCATGGGGTGATGTCACATCCCGACGTTTCCAAGGCAGACTTTGTTTGCGGGGTGGTTTGCCAGTGCCTTCCCCAGTCATCTTCCCTTTACCCCCAGCAAGCTGGGTTCTCATTTGACCGATCTCAGAAGGATGGAAGGCTGAGTCAACCTTGAGCCGGCTACCTGAAACCAACTTCCGTCGGGATCGAACTCAGGTCGTGAGCAGAGCTTTTGACTGCAGTACTGCAGCTTAACACTATGCGCCATGGGGCTCCCTATTTTGGGTGGTAGCAGGCTGGAATACCCAGTGGGAAGAAAATGGGGAAATTGTGGGGTGCCCTTGCTCACACACATACGCACACAGCCCCCCCCCAACTATTTACAGGCAATTCTAATTGCACAGAGGAACCCCCCCTATTTATCCCAACTCCCCATTCCTGCTTCAGGGCTACACCTCAAATTCCATTCTGTTCCAAGGGATTCCCCAACCTTTAGAAGTAGCTTTGGAGAGCTCATCTGGCAGCAGTAGGGGGAAAAAACACAGGAAAACACCATTATTCGTCTTCACTGAAACTAACCCAGTTACTACTTTAGTTTCTGAGGGTAGCCATGTTGGTCTGCAGTGGAACAGACAGTTTCAAGTTCAGTAGCACCTTAGAGACCAAGTAAATTCTGGCAAAGGGAGCTTTGACTCTTGAAGGCTTATACCCTCAAAATCTCGTTGGTCTCTAAGGTGCTATCTGACTCGAATCTACCAGATCCTACTTGCAGCCCAATCTCATGCAAACTTATTCCAAATTAACTTCCAATTAATGTAGTGGCACTTACTCCCAGGTAATACGTAAGGCATCACAGCCCTTATGTATATGCTGATAACATACTATTACTCAACGCTACCTTAATATATGTTACAGGGATATTTATACTCAACCTTTTCTCGATTTAATTATATCCCGACTTTTGACTGTTTCTATTCACAAAGCAGCCAACAGTTAAATTAAAACAAACCATTAAAATTAAAGCCAACAAAATACAGAATACTACAATATATTCATAAGAAGAGAAATCAACATAAAGGATCAATCAGATCAGAGACCAATACCAAAAGCAGAGAACAGCAACAATGGACAAATCTAGCTACAGACCCAAACAGTACTACTTAGCCCAAGTCTGTTAAGTGAACACAAGGTGAAGTTCTGGCAAATAATATAAATTTCTCTCCCCCCCCCACCCCTGGTGTAACAAGACTGAACCAGGATACAAAGGACTTTAATCTTCTCTCTTTGGGTAGCAGACCCCCATGTCATATTACACACTGATCAAGTGTCAGGGGGCCCCCTTCAAAAATCACAAAGTGACCCCCCAAAAAATAACAATAGAGAATTTCAAAAGTAACTATCCCCTTTATGTAGCCTGAATCTCCTTACCCAGATAGCTTAAGTGGATTTTTACTCTTTATAGCAATATTCAGTGAGTATTCACCAAATCATATGTCATAACCTCTGGAATATTTAATAGTTTAGACAATTTAAACCGGAAAAAGGAGACATTTTATGAGGTGAAATCATTTACAAATTTGTGAAGTTTCAAGATCATGACAACATGTTTAAATTTTAATAACTTGGCAACAATGCTATGCATGTTTCTCAAATCTGTCCAGTAACAGTGCTTTCCAGGTACATTCTTGATGCCAAATTTCGGACTGATAAAACAAATTACCTTGATATTGAAAATAGAATTTTCAGTCATAATGACAGAATTCTGTTTAACCAATATGCCTTAATTGACGCAGCTCTATAACTGCCTTCAGTTTAACAAAAGGTTTACCACCTAGCAAGTGGAGCAATTTAAGACACAATCCCAAAGCTCCACTGAACAAATGTTTGGATTTAAGCTCCTCTTTCCAAGCCCTGACATTAAATCCCTCCTTCTGTTCGGAACAATGTTGATGTTTTCTATTTTTAACTGCTATTTTATATTCTTATTTTTCAAACTAGCTCTATCTGCATGTACACAAGGTGTATTTGAAATTGCTATTTGAGAAAATTAGGACAGTTCTACTTTTATATTTCACAAATATATGAAATATACACCCATTCAAAATCATGGCAATGGGGATAAATGATTGGGAAACTTCCCCCCGACTCAAATCCCCCCCCCATAATACTGTAAAGAAAGGGTTTGAGCAGACCAGTTTCCCAACCTCCTCTATTTTCCTTTCTCCCCTTCCAAGCAACAAGTTGGATCCCACAGAGGATTTCTAAGAGCATAAGGGTTTTTTCCCAATTCCCCCCTCCCATTGCAGATCTCAATCCCCCCTCCCAAGAATCACATTTTGAGTGGAATTTGGGGCTGCAACAGAGAAAAACCATTCCACTGATAACAACTCCTTCCAGCAGCAGAAATATTAGGGTGGATCCAAGTCTACATTTGATATTCCGTGCCTCCAAGAGGACAATGAGCATGTCCGGTAATCCTCAGGGTGCTTTTGTGTGTGTGTGAGAGTGTGTGTGTGTGTGAGAGAGATTAATTTACTAGTATTCTTTGTGAATATCTAGGGATTCCATAAAGCATGCAGAAATGTCCATTTTCTCTCTGAGTGATTCTGCTGAATACTCCATACTATAGTACTCGAAAACACACAATAATGTTCTAGGTGCACCATGGACAGATTTTAAGGGATTCAGGTGAAGCTAACAATCTTGGTAAAGGTATAGTATGGTGTATAGTATGTACTGTGTAGCTGTTAAGTATGATCCTATTATGCAATTTCTGTATCATTTAATGTGTCATGTGACTACTTCAGCTGTTTTCAGATTTCTGCTTTTTTTCAAATTTCTGCAGTCCAAACCTTATCACTTTGTTTATTGAATGTCCCATCCCATTGACTGCATTTGACTCACACTGTATGATCCGCCCTGAGTCTCAGTAAAAAAAGGACTATAAATAACATAAATAAATATTTCAGCTTTAGAGATTTAATATGTCCTAGACTAAACCGTGCTTCAATGAAAATGGAAATTTTTCATCTGCATTCAAAACAGAGTGTTCCCAAGCCAAAATGAAGAGGCTTGTTCAGGTAAAAAGAAAAAAAGTATACTTTGGCCATTATGAAAACTCTTTTACAGACTTTCTCTTCCTGGGAGAAAAGGCATTGTGACCCTTTCTTACACTGCAATCCTAAAAACGACTTCCTGATAGTATGTCCCTCTGAACAGACCTGAGTCGAATTCTGAGTACGCTGACCTAGATGTCTTGGGCTAGTCTGATCTTGTCAGATCTCAGAAACTAAGCCCGGTCGGCCCTGGTAGTACTTGGATGGGAGACCACCAGGCAAGTCCGGCGTCCCTACACATAGACAAGCAAATAGCAAACCACCTCTGTTCATCTCTTGCCTTGAAAACCCTATGGGGTCACCATAAATTGGCTGTAACTTGGCTGCACTTACCACCACTACCAGGTTTCCGAGCATTATTAAGTAAGTTAGCTCCTTTCTATATTGCTTCTCCAGGGAATCTGCCTGAGGCAGCTTACAAAATAAGACATCATACAAACATAATACACCATAACAGTTGCTGATTAAAACCCAGTATTAGAAACTCAGCCAGAGTATATAAGCATAAAACATTGTGCAAGTTTAAATGGATTTTTAAATGTATTCAGAATAAAAATGGCATTAAAAACCAAACCTCTTAAATACGGGCAGCCCGTTCCTAAAGAGGGGGTAGATTTGCGGCAGCCAGGAGCAGCGGAGCCTCGCCACCTCCTCCAAGGCTTCCTGGCCACCCCGAGAGAAAAAAAGGGCCTTTAAAAATTAAAAAAGAAGAAATGGGGGCAAATTGCCCATTGAGGACAGAGAGGCCGCGCCATCAAAAAAAAAGGTGGCGCAGCCCTGCAGCTGCTCAAGGAGGCGTTCCTGAGGCGAACGGGGTTAGGAAGCTGCCCAAAGGCAGCTCCGCCCCAGGAACGCCTCCTCCACACCCACGCGGCCAATCTTTTCTGGGATTTAGTTCCCAAACTGGTTGTTCCCATACTGGTTGTACTGGCGGCAGGGGCTGGCAGAGCTCCGTCGCTCCCGGATGCTGGAGTGTTTGTCCCCGCGCTGGCACGTTTTGCCACTTTATCCTGTGACGAAGTGACACCTACGCCGGCTTGGGATCCCGCTGGCTCCTACGGAGATTCCCCCCCCCCCCGAGGCTTGCAGACAAAGTCTGGGTAAAAAGAAAGGTTTTGGCCTGGTGCCTGAAAGAACAGTTGCAGGCGCCAGGGCATTCCACAGGTAAAGTGTCACTGCTGAAAAGGCCTCGTTTCTTGTCTCCACCTACCTCACCTCTGGCAGTTCAGGGAGAGAGAACAGGCATTGTGAAGAAGATCTTAACTAGTGGGCTGCAAGTGGTCCAACTATTCTGGTCACAAGCTATTTAAGGCCCTCTTGGTAAACACCAGCATTTTGAATTGTGCCTGGAAAACAGAGGGGCAGCCAGTGCCGATCTTTCAGCACAGGGGTGTGATACCATCCCTGTATCCAACCCCTGAGAGCGGCCTGGCTACTGCATTTGGGACCACTGGGAGTCTGTGGACAAGTTTACAAAGGCAGCTCCACATAAAGTGCATTACAATAATCTACCCTAGATGTTATCTAAACATGGATTACTGGGGCCAGATCATGCTTTTTGAAGGAAGATGGATGATCAGCTGATTACAGATGCCAGAGAGAAGATCCAAGCCCCCAAGCCCAGGCCAGAATCCAGCAGCATTTCCAAGCTATGAACCTGCTCCATCAGGGAGAGTGCAATCCCCTCCAGAATAGGCTGACTCCTCAGTCCTTGAGCAGATTCTCCATAGACCAACTACCTCAGTCTTGCTGGAGTTTAGTTTATTGTATCTATTGAGTAGACCTGTTTAGGATTGCTCTATTATTCACTTAATACTTAATTTAGCGTCCTAGACCTTGGTTCCATTTTTTACTTCGGGTCGACTATTCCAATAGCCTACTGATTCCAGTGTGGACCTATGCAGCAGAATCAAGCGCTCACAGACCTTTGGTGAAAGAAGCGTAAAAGACAGTGCCTCTAGCCATTCTCAAATGAATCTATTTTTTTGTTTGCTTTGGTATGTCAGATAGTCCAATTAAGTTGCTAAGCCAGTCCCATCCGAGTAAATCAACCATACTTACATAATTTTTTCCCTAATAAACTATAGTAATTACATGTACTAGGTTCTAAGGCCGCCAGATGCTCCTAAGCAAAGCTTTAATTTATTTCATCTATTTTTCAAGAAACAGCCCACTCATGTGTAATAATTTTTTTTTCATCAAATAAGCTAATTTTCATTGCAATGTGAGGTAACTCTGACTTTAGAGAAGACAAGTGGGAATTGGATCAGTGGAGAAAGCACTCTGCCCCCTAACTTTTTATTTTACAATCTATAAATACACATGTATATAAAAATATTACATTTATCATGCAACAATTCGGTTCAAAAAAACAAACACAAAAAACCATGCAGCAAACATTACCAAAACTATGAAATAATTAACAGTAAATATAAAAATAACGGCACAGTAAATAATGTAATTCAACTGCATTTTGAATGAGTCAGGTCTATGTGTTGAGCATGGAGTATTCTAAGCTCACAATTACCAAGCTTGGAATATCACAGCACACACAGTAATTGTACTGGAGGGAGGCCGTATTCTCTGTCAGCTGTGACTCCTCTGCCTGAATAAGCATGGGAATGTCAAGGCTGGGAAAGGGCTTCCATCTGTCAAGAAATGGGTGCTTGAAACTAATGAGAAATCACACACTAGCTGGGAAAACCAAGCTAAAAGCTAAGTAATTATTAGCTCTTGCAGATGTGTATGCATGTCAAAATGGCATCTTACAGGTCTGCACACGTGCTCACTGAGTTTCCTGATCTCTGAGACACACGTTTTTTTGAGTTTCCAGTACGTAAGGAAATAACCCTTGCATACTGAAAACTAACTGAGCAGTCCTAAAGAGAGTTACTCCAGTTTAGGATTGCACTGTAAATTTTGAAAGCCCGGGATTGTGATTTCTGAGAACAGTTTAATAAGCAAATCACATTGTTGTTTAGAATGGGACAGGGGGCAGATACTGTTACAGCACGCAAAAACTATCCATGTAAACATAAGCCAAATTAGCTCAAACTTTTGAATCCTGGATTTTTTACGCCCTTGTTGAATAGGTAATGCTAATTTTTTATCTTCACCTAGACTTTCAGAAGAGATTGTATAACTGCTCTTCACAAACATACCCAGTGGACAGAACGTCAGACTAGGATCTGGGAGAGCCAGGTTCAAATCCCCACTCTGACACGGAAGCTTCCTAGGTGACCTTGGGCAAATCATACATTCTCTAAGAAGAAAGCAAGCTTGGTCTTCAAAACATCTGGCTTTAAACAAAGGTTCTGGTGGCAACAGTGATATTATGACCTTGTCTTCTGACACAATGTATAATATAAGACTACATATCATCCCTATAGGAGGCAGCTACAGAACCAAAGATATCCTCGAGTCACATGTGAATTCATAAATAAATACATAAATAACAGCTGCATCCAAGTGCATAGTTCACGTGCACTGACTGATCTTCTGTTCCTTAGAAAACCATGTTTGACTCCGCACCTATTAAAGCAGGAGCTTGATTTTGTCCACTCTTCTCTCTCCTGAGTAGCCAATCACTGCAGCCTAAGCTCCCTCTTGAGGCCAAAAATATATCTGTATCTATTTAAAAGGGAGACCAAAGAAAGATTTCATTCAATAAAGTACTTGGGGGAAGAAATAAAGATAGAACAATCTTCTAGAGATGTAAAAGTTCCAGAAATTCTGAGCCTATGGGGAAGGGGGCTTTTCTGGAAGGGGGGCAGAAATTTCAGGAAAAACTAAAATATACACAATACTTACTTTCTTATCAAACCTAAACTCATTTTACTGATTTAACAACTTAAAATGTATCATTTATGTTCAGTTAGCATATAAAATTGTACTATTTAGAATATTCACAAAATTTGAAAGTGTAAATAGTTTTGCGTAAGAAACATGCAAACAAACTGAACTCTTCAATAATGTATTATTGCTTTATCCGTTGATGGGCAGCCATCCAGACTTTACCCCGGACACACTGGCCAGGTGCTTGGATGCCGTGACTGGATGGTTGTGGAAAAGCCAGTTGAAACTGAATCCATCGAAGACAGAGGTCTGGGATGGGGTGCCAACTCCCAGCTCTTGATGGCATGCAATTAACACCTGCACCCGCTGTCAGGAGCTGTGGTCAAGGCGGCCTTTTTCCATCTCCGCCGGGCCAGGCAGTTGGTGCCTTATCTCTCCCACCCTGATCTAGCCACAGTGATCCATGCGACAGTCACCTCTAGACTGGATTACTGTAACTCGCTCTACATAGGGCTGCCCTTGAGGCTGATCCGGAAACTCCAGCTGGAACAAAAAAGTGAGGCTTTTTACAGGGACTCCGCTGGGGGAACATATTCAGCCGGTGATTCAGCAAACGCACTGGCTTCAGCTGGAATACTGGATCAGGTTCTAGGTGCTGGTTTGGACCTTTAAAGCCTTACACGGTTTGGGACCTTCGTATCTTCGGGACCGCCTCTCCTGGTATACCCCCCCCCCAAAGAGCATTATGCACAACTAATAACTACTTGGTGGTGGTCCCCGGCCCAAGGAGTGTGCAGCTGTCCTCGACAAGGGCCAGGACCATTTTGGCCCTGGCCTGGTGGAATTCCCTTCCTAGTGACATCAGGGCCCCGCAGGACCCTAAAATGTTCTGCAGGGCCTGTAAGACTGAATTATTCCACCAGGCGAACAATTGAAGACAGCCGCAGGTTGTCATCTATGCTGGCATCCCTATCCCCAACTATGTGGGGGCAATGATGCTTTTAATAAGCGCCATCTGGTATATTAATTAACATTGTTGTGTGTTTTTTAACACTTTTAATTGTAGATGTATTATGATTTTATTGTTTACTGTTATTATCTTGTTGATACCCGCTGAGTTTGGCCTAGCCGGGGATTGAGGGAGGGGTAAAAAATGTAAATAAATAAATCAATAAATGTATTATCATTACATACATTATAGATTATTGTTGCCAAAATTATTTACATTTAAATAATCATATTCTTTAACCTATGTTGCATGTGTCAATAGTCTACATAGATATGATTTGTTATCTCATGCTGTAGACTATTTTAATGTTAATTTTCATGCTTCACACTTTGAGTAAAACTCATATTTAAAAAGGATTTTATTAATTCCAAAACAAACTATTTCATAGAAGATTTCCTTTTCAGTACTCAAAATTTCTCAACTTCTCTATTGGAAAATTTGAAAAGAAAATCCTTAGTCTTTTTCATCCTAAGAAATTTTGAGCAAGAAAAACCTTGTATTAAGAAGAATAAGAGTTGGTTTTTATATGCCGACTTTCTCTACCACTTAAGGGAGACTCAAACCAGCTTACAATCACCTTTCCTTCCCCTCCCCACAACAGACACCCTGTGAGGTGAGTGAGGCTGAGAGAGTGTGACATGCCCAAGGTCACCCAGCTGGCTTCATATGGAGGACTGGGGAAACAAATCCAGTTCACCAGATTAGCCTCTGCCACTCATGTGGAGGAGTGGGGAATCAAACCTGGTTCTCCAGATCAGACTCCACTGCTTCAAAATATTCCATTAATTCCAAGAGGGAAAAAAAATATTTCAGTTACTTAATTTATAGCCTGACTTTCTCCCTAATGGGGACTCAAATCGGCTTACACCATTCTCCCCTCCTCAATTTTATCTTCACAACAACTGTATAAGGTAGGTTATGCTGAGAGGTGTGTGACTGGCCCAAGTTCACCCAGCAAGCTTCCATGGCAGAGTGGGGATTCAAACCTGGATCTCTTAGATCCTAGTTCAACTCTCAAACCATTATACCTCACTGGGTTTGTGTGTGTGTGTGTGTGTGTGTGTGTATGTGTCCCAAAATTCTTATTTTTTTTTCCTGTAGAAAAAATTGAAACAAAGTCCTTGGAAAGAAGGGAGAATCTCTGGGGTTTTTTCTAGACCTTCAAATGTTTATGAGTTTTACATGAACGCATTATGGTGGTTTATATAGATCCAGTCCATTGGTCTATCATGATGAATGCTGTCTCCTCTGAATGGCAGTGGCTCTCCAGGGTCCCATCACCTAGAACAGTGATGGCGAACCTTTTAGAGACCGAGTGCCCAAACTGCAACCCAAAACCCACTTATTTATCGCGAAGTGCCAACACAGCTAGAAGTCCACATTGGGCTGGGGTTGCCAGGTCCTTCTTTGCCACCTGCAGGAGGTTTTTGGGGCGGAGCCTGAGGATGGTGGGGTTTGGGGAGGGACTTCAATGCCATAGAGTCCAATTGCCAAAGTGGCCATTTTCTCCTGGTGAACTGAAATAGCAGATCTCCTGCTGCTACCTGGAGGTTGGCAACCCTGCATGGGGAGCCGAGCGGGGGAAGGAAAGCAGCTGGAGCATAGCCCCCACCCCTTCAGTTTGATTCTTTTTCCAACTGTTATCTTCATACAAATTAAAAAAGACGGTTATGCAGGGGGGTGGCTGATGGTGGGGACAGCCCTCTGCACACGCTCAGAGGCACCTTTGGTTGCATGAACGAGCAGAGTGGAAACCCGAGCTAAGCGAAGGGCTTGGCTCCAGCACAAACGCCAGGTGGGCCCCCGTTCGGCCCTCACCCCCAACCCCCTGCCCTGCAGTCACCAACCAGCTCGCCGCTGACAGCCATCCAGGCGTCCCACTCCCAGTCCAGCCCCGTCCCGGCTCCGCCTCTTCCAGTCAGCAGAAGGCTCGTCGTTGTCTTCACTTCCGGAGCACGCAGCCGGCGACTGCGGAGAAGGCACTGGGAAGGAGCCCGGCGTTTCCCGGAGGAGCTGGGAAGGCACTGCTGGTCCCCAGCTTCCTCAGCCGGGAGAACGAACTCAGGCAAACTCTGTGCTGGGGCGACGGCTCGCGTGCCCACAGAGAGGGCTCGGAGTGCCACCTCTGGCACTCGTGCCATAGGTTCGCCACCACTGAACATGAGTGTTTTAACTGGAGATGCTCAGGATTGATCCTCTGACCTTCTGCAAGCCAAGCCAATGCTGTACCATTAAGTCACAACCCCACACGAAGATTCAGAAAGTTTGATTGCTTATGGGGTTTTTGTAAGTCAAGAAATTAACTGAGAGGACACAGTGGGTCAAATCAGATCCTTACCCGAGAACAATGGAACCCACACCCAAGCAGACAAAAGTAATGCAACAGTTCCAGATTATTAGATATTTATGGTTCCAGGAACTATGCTCACACATTAATTATGGTCCTCGGGGCTCGTGAAATAGTTTTAAAGATGTTTATATATATTTTCTGAGACACAAAATATTTTTCTATAGATATTTTGGGTAACATTAACAAACGAATATGAAAGCCTTTTCTGGCACTAAAAGGAAATAGCACAGTGAAGTTTACAGTAAAATCATGATATAAGGGCATGCATCTATCATACAATAAAATTTACTATAAAATCATTTTTATAAGAACATGCAAATCCCACTAAATTGGTTACTTGGTTACTCAATCCTGACTTAACCGTTATGTGGTGCAGAGTAACAATTGAGTTCACTAATTAAGAGCTGAAAAAACCTTGCCCCCGGGTCAATAATTATTGGATCCTGTATGGTCATGAGGTGGGACACCTTAGATTTGGCAGGTAACCATTCCCTATCAGCAGGTAAAGGGACTATGAGATTAGATCGGCCCCTATCGTGAACACCTGAAGAGCAAACACTTGAGGAGGAGGTAATATTAAAACCTTTTCATTTGTACATCTCCAAGCCCAACTGAATTACATGTGACCTCTTTTTATGGACCATGGAATACTACAACTAAGTTTAAATGTGTAATCTGGGGTCTCTTAAATGATATGATTTGTGCTAGTTACGACATGCTTTAAAAATGTATGGGATACATCAAAATAAGAGTTTCCTTCGCACTTATTATTAACTCCAATTAAAAATCTAGTACCTCTGCTGAACTGGAGAAGACAGCTCAATCTATCAAATTTACACGAAGGCACAACACTGTTACATAGTACAAGGCAGTGCATTCGTCTTGTTATGCCTTCAAGAAATTCTGTTCAAGCCCCCCTTCATTTAAAATTGCATGAGATAATTTTCAGAACATACTAACTGCTTACAAACATTCTAAACTCACTACAAACTAAGAATCTGAGATTGCTTTTTTCAATGACGCAAAACCAAAAAAGAAGTATGCGTAAGAGCACAACGTTCGATAGTGAATCCTTATGTCAAAACTCATCTCATTCCGTAGTGGAAACGCTACAATCTCTACAAACTGTCTGAATACATTAAACAGGGGACTGCTGAACAATGTACCACGTAAATGCTCTGTCAGAACTAAGGGTGGGGGGTCCCCAACCCTTTTGAGCCTGAAGGTACTTTTGGGACTCTGACACAGCATGGCGGGCACACCTACAAAACAGCTGCCACAAAACAGCTGCCACAGGTGGGCCCAGGTATAAAAGGGCTGCCATAGCTCACCTTCAATCACACAGTGAAGATCCCTGTGTTGTGGTGGCAGCTGCTGTCAAAGCAATATTTTTAAAAGTCTGGAAAGCCATGCAGATCTCCAACGGCCAGTCAGAAGCCTGGTGGCCAACAGCCCCACCAGTCTCTGCCCACTTACTAAAACTATTTGGCAGGAAACAGGAAAGGCGTCAGCGGCCACCATGGCACCATGTTGGGCACCATGTTGGGGACCCCTAAAGGTACGTTGGGTACCCAAGGTTGGGTGGGATGAAAAATATATAAATAAATAACAGCTTGGACAGGTTGATACTTGTACACAACTTATGTGGGAGACACATACAGCCCAGCATAAAAACCTAAGACAATCTTACCAGATGTTGGTGCAATTGGTAATATATACAACCTATTACATGCCTGGTCTGTTTTATATTGCCTGTATATGTAAATATATTTGTAATGTGTGTGCATGTTTTACATTCAAATAGACCACTGAGAAAGGCCATATAGGCTGAAACGCGTTTGGCATTAAACCTTAGGAAATGCCATTGTGCTATTTTAATGGTTTTAAAATAATTTTAATCTTGATATAGCGCTTCTAATAAATTATATATTTTCATTATTTATATATATATATTTTCATCCCACCCAACCTTTGGTACCTAGCTTCTGTTTTCTAGGTTGGGCTCTATTCCACTCTTTTTTCTTCTACGACCCCTACAGGTACTACAGAATTCACTGATATGGTACAAATCATCAACATGTTATGGGACCAATGAGTCCCACAAAGCATCCCTAATAAAGGTACACAAAGTTGTGTATCACTTTGAGAATAATTAGATGGCTATTGCAGCATACATTGTTCTTCCTGCATGAAGATAAATGCAGTATAGGGCAAAGTATCCATCACTACATTGTCAGTTTTTAAGTCAGGCATGTTTTAGAGAACTTCCAGGACCTGCACAGGGTCAGGGCTTTCCTTGGGAAACCTGTTCCATAGCACAGGTACAATCATAAAGCAAGCACAATCCTAAGCAGATGCAGTTGTTACTGGCCTTCGGGGTGGTCTGATGACATTAGTTGCCTTGTGGACACATATAGTTGGAGGAAGTCTCACAGATAAGAGGGTCCCAAGTCCTGAAGGACTATAAAGGTTAATACCAGTACCTTGAACTGAACACGACAGCACACTGATAACTAGTGTAATGATATTAAGGGGGGATTTGAAGAAGAGTTGTTTTTTTATACCCTGATTTTCTCTACCATAAGAAGTCACAAAGCGGCTTATAATTGCCATCCCCCCCCCCCACAACAGGCACCTTGTGAGGTAAGTGGGCAGAGAGAGTTCTGAGAGCCCAAGGTCATCCAGCTGGTTTCACGTGGAGAAGTGGGGGAAACCAACCCGGTTCAACAAATTAGAGTCCACCGCTCTTAGCTGCTACACCACGTTGGCTCTCATTTGTTCAAAATGCTTAACTCCTATCAGTCTAGCTGCTGCGATCTGCAACAATTTTAGCTTCCATGTTGTGTTCAAGGGCAGCTCCACATACAGCGTGCTACGTAGTCCAGTCTCAAGGTAATTGTAGCCCACATTAGGAATACTGTGTGTAGTTTGGCCATTTTGTCTCAATAAAAAATATCCTAGAGTCGAAGAAGGATACAGCAGAGGACAAGCATATTAATCAGAGGGTTGGAGCTTCTCTTCTTTATGAAGTACTAAAGAGATGCGTCTTTTTAGTTAAAAAAAAAGGGAAAATAAAAGAAGTTGTGATTGTAAATGAGTGTGAGAGTGAGGACGATTCCTTAAAAACCAACAAGATTTCCAGGGTATAAGCTTTGTAGAGTCAAAGTTTCCTTTGACAGGAGCTTTGACTCTCGAAGGCTTATACAGGTTGAGTAATCGCGTATTTCGGATCTTTCCGTATATTGGAATATTATACACATAGCCTAAATGTTATATTTTTTTATGTCTCTTCAACCTGTACCTTGTTGGTCTTTAAGGCGTTACTGGACTCAAAGACATGGCTACCCACCTAAATCTGTCTTTTTCAAAACACTAGAACTTAAGTGAAATTGATTTTTGGAACATTCAGGATAAAGACATGGAAGTAGTGCAACACATAAATGCATGGTTAACGTATGAAATACTTGTTGTAAATTGTGATAACATTTAATCATCTACATAGATTTTTAAAATTATTAGATGTTCACGGAGGATAGATCTAACTCTGTCTACTGGTCATGATAACTAAAACCGTACCTTCCATTTTCAGAGGCCATATAACTCAAATAACTGGATGTTATATGCAAACAACGAGGAAAGTCTGTTTACATTATGCCCTACCTATGCAGAGATGCTAAAAACACAACCACTTGGGTGCAAAGAACTATTTATGCATGAGATGCAGCAACACAAGAGCACTAGAGTAGGAAATATGAGCCAATCACTGCAAACTGAGACTCTGCACTGCCTTTGTCTCAGTTTTTGATTCTCTACAAATACATTAATGACTCCAGATTTCATCTCTAGGTTCAAACTGTTATTCCTTCTTTAGAGACTTGGGTGGCAGTGGGAGGGGCGGGACAATGACTCACATAGTGTGAAAAAATCATGCAACATTTGAACATTATGTATGGGGAACTACAGTGACTGAATGCAACATTGCACTATAATATCACTTTGAGTTTTTAAGAAAATAGATGTATGTCTTTCACATATCTACGTTTTCCATCTTCAGCCAGACTTGCTGGTATCCACTTGTTTAGAACCTTATACTTGGTAACAAATAAAGTTGGGAATACCAGTCAACTGACTTGCTTGTTATTTGATAATGAAGACAAGAAGGCTCTTACATCAAGAAAGACTAGAATGCAACTCACTCTTTTTACTGCATCAAGATGCCATCTGGCAGGAGGAGGAGAAACTCCTCGTTGTCTCCTCTCTCCACAGATATTTCATTGTAAGCCACAAATAATAATTCATTACAACTGCATAGAATTTAACCACACTGTTTCATAAATTAATTGTTTTTAAATTAGCTGTCTTTCCCTTTGTTCTGGTTCCAATAAATTAACTATTCACATATCAAGATTATTATTGGAGAATACTTTCAGTCCCTGTTCTTCCAGTATTAGTGTAAACACAGACTTACAGTAGCCACTGGAATGCAACCCTGTTTGACATGAGATTGCATGCTATATTAGGCATTCTTCTTATTCCAGATTTAGGGAGAAAGAAAGTTTTGTGCATGGCACCCAGAATGCAGTCTGTTTAACACTGTTTACGGATTACGGAGGTTGCATACAATTTAATAATGGCCACCGATATTCCCTCTTGGGAATTTGTGCATATCTTTATGAGATGCAAAACTTGAAGTGCTTGCAGAACAAGATCATAGTTTGATAACTTCCCTGTCGTTATAAGATTAGACGTCTTTTATTATATGGAGAGAAAATATAATATAAAAAATAAAGGAATTGCACTTGGATTTTAACAGCAGTATCGGGCAATTCACATATACTTTCCTGATAATTTTGAATTTAACGTGTACATTTTGGAACCTATTGAGTAAGTTTTAGAATACATTATCAAAGCCATTGTACCATGTTTGGCTTCATTTTATTTTTTTCTTTACAAACAGTAAAATTAAGGAAAAATGGTAATAAATACCCGAAAAATAATATATCAGGATTTGTTTACAAGGTAACTTTAAATGTAGATTTGATCCAATATGTTGTCAGTAGTGTCTTTAGGAACTGGGCCACAGAACCAGTTTTATGAGGCACTTACTCACTGCTATTGTCTTTGAGTTCATTGCTTCTCTAACCTAATCATTAACAAGGCACTGAATAATTTGCAACAACAGAATGGCTGAACCACTATTGAAATTAAGTTTAAAGCAATAGCTGTCACTGGTCATTATGCTGGACAAAGCATTTTTTCTTTTTGCTTTTAAGCCAATATCTACCTAGATGCTTATCGACAGGTATGACATAATTGTTTTTAGATATATTGACTAGAAAAAGATTAAACAAATGGTGAATAATAATAAATTTATTTCGCTTTGGCCTTCTGCTATCAATACCTGGTCTGCAATTTTATTTATAACACAGTGGGTTATAGGTATGTATATAGGAATACACAGCCTGTGGGTTTATAGAAAAGTAAATCTGGACAAAAATGGATCAGTAAAAAAAGTATAGTGTGTAATCTCCAGTATAACATGGCATGCAAAGGGCACTTTCTATGTTGCATTATAGTTCTTTTAAAAAAAGAGAGAGATAAACTTGTTTACAATGAAGAAAAACTTGTTATACCACTAACAGAATGACAATTTTGTAAAACTCTGCTGAAAACAGGAACCATAAAAGGAGTACATAAACGTCCAGCAAATGCATACGTTGAATCAAAAAATGAAGCAGCACTTTTGAATGTAACTACATTTGCAGACTAGTGCCCATAAGACCAAAAGCCCCCATTTGTGCATATTTAATTTTACACCTTGCTACAGTAAAATTCATTAAACAAAAAACATTATTCCTGGTTCAATTTAAGTCCAACCCAATTAATCAACATACTGGTTGATGTGGAAGTAATTTTTTCTAAGTTTATACTTAATTGTTTGCACGAGACTTTGGAATACTGCCAGTATTGTCCAATATTTATCTACTAATTATATACTTTGACTCCATTGGTCATTGGAATGACTGGGTACAGAAGTAAATAAGTAGAATTGTCTCAACATTATGCAGGCATTTAATCACTATCTATGTTTATTCACACATTAATTATACCCCAAAGCCTTCTATATAGTAACTATAGTTAAGCTGATTTACAAAATATAATAGCACAATTTTAAGCACGTTTTTGTCAAGTTGTATGTTAACTTAAGACACTAACTTTTTAAGAAAATAAAACAAATTAGGTTATTTTCCCTATTAAGAATTAAAGGACAAACGTATTTCAGACTGCAACTGTTTGAGTTTAATAAAAGCACAAAAAATGAAATGATTCCCCTGTGAATTATTATATGCTGTATCATCCAGGAACAGGTACTGCCTTGTGCGTTGTCCTCAAAGAAAAGTTTCATCCTTCAAAGTACTCACACTAAGCAATTGTTGTAAAGCCACAGCAAAGAGGTTCACAACATCGTCCAATAAAATGTGGAACAAAATCAACATCAGTCAGAAGGTTTAATCAGTCCCTTTGATATCCGGCTGAAATTAAAGGGGGAAAGGAGGTATTTCAATTTAGCTCTTTCCTGCTCAGCAACTCTGTAATCCATTTACAGTGTTCCATTCACGTCCCTTAACCCCTGCGTGGTGTTTAGCTAGAAATCCCACTCTAAAAATGTAAACAGCCTTTTATTGTCCAAAAGGAAAGCGGTGTGAAAGAAAATGTGTGCCTTATCGCAAGGATGCAGCATGGCACTTCGTTGCTGTGATAAAGTGCTGGAGCAAACCTTCCCTCCCCCAGCATTACAAGACAAGCACCATCCAAAAACGGATTAGAATTTGACATAAGCTTCCTCAAAAACTAATCAATCAACTCATGCTGTAATATTAGAACCTTGCTCTTAAGGAGGCTGTCTAATCCCTTAAAGGTTTATTACTACACATTTCCTTAATGACTACAATCTTTCTCTCTCTCACACACACACAAAGAAAAACTTTCAGCTAGAGAAGGAAGGCCAGTGGGAACACAAAACTAGTAACATTTTCTTGAACAGGAGAATGCTGAAATACAATTGCAATACCATTTTTAACGTTTTGCTTTTTTTTTTGACAAAACTGGAATATGTTAATTACTTTTTTCCTCCCTCCTTGCCATAACAGATGATATGTTCCATCAAGAAAGCCCCAAGAGAAAGACATGCATATCTTTATCACTGAAATTTGCTTTATCACTGCATTATGCACACCCGTCATGGTAGTGTCTCCCTTTTAAGTTCTACATATCTCCCCTGATCTAGACTATGTTATTTTCCGGAGGCTGCGGGACTAGGTACACCTCCGAGATAAGTAGGTCTTGTCCAATTCAGCAGGGCTTACGGTCAAGGGCTTTAAATATGTTCTCTAGTCCTACCTACAACTATCTATAATGTGATAGACATAAGGGTATTCTGAACTAAGTTTGCATCATATAAGCGGAGATGAAACTTCACAAAGCACAATAAATATAGGCACAATCTTACATACAATTACTTTGGAATAAGTCACTGAACACAGTGAAATTTACTTCAGAAGAAACAAGCACAGGACCAGACTGCACAATCACCAACAGATTATATCAGTAAGTTTATTGCTGGACAGAGGGAGACACAATATTGAACACATACACCAAGCAAATCTTTCTACACAAAAAAAATCAACCCAAAACACACCCAAAGTTCTCAGTGATATAATGAAGATATATTATGTCAAGGTGTTACAGTTAAGAGCCCCCCCTAAAAGAAAACCATGTCTTTTTAAATAAAATCTCTCTAGATTCTTACCGCTGCAGAAACAGAGTCAGCATCCCTCTGAGTTACAGACTGTTTAGATCTCCCTAACAGATATCCTATTTTTTTTTTAAATTAGAATATTCTGGGAATTTAGCAAGGAGTGGTGTAATTAACTTTTCCCTAGGGAGATAATTAGAAGAGACGGTGTCTTGCATCTAAGTTTTCCAAATAGTTTATTAGCTCGATGACACAAACGGGCAGTCCTGTACCGTTAAGTCCACTGGCCAGAACATTCAACATGTTGGTCAAAGTCCTTTCCGAAATCCTATTTGATGGGGGGGGGGGATTGGCAGTGGCGCCTTTGATTTTATTGGACTGCTAAACTAGGGTTTTCAACAAGGGGGGAAAGCAGGGATTCTCAACAAGGGGGGAAAGCAGGGGTTCTCAACAAGGGGGGGAATCTCGGGGGGATTTTAAGGTTCCAAGGGGGGACTTGGGACCACTATTCAGCAAAGTGTGACGTAAAGAAAACGAACGTATCATTGTCGTTCGGTCTCCTAGGCCATTTATGCATGGGAGGTTTTGCCTTGGATTTGCCACTCTAGATGCACATTTCCCCCATCTGAATTCTCAAAACTCAACAATAAGCCCCCATTCAGAGTTCTGAGAATTCAGGTGGGGAGAATGTGCATCTAGAGAGTGACAAATGTAAAGCAAAACCTTCCGTGCATAAGTGGCCCTAGTCAAACTGTGACAGCCGCTTTCATAAACCCGAGCTGGTCGCTGTGGCATCGAGCTTTCTTTCGCTGTTTTAAAAGTTTTCCTCCCCCACCCCCCCTAAACAGCCAAGGATGCATGAAAGGATCCAAAGCCTCCATGGAGCACACCCTCCTTCGCAAAACAAAAGGCACCGAGGGGCTGGCCATCGACACCCCCTAGCCCTGAATGTCTGATGCATTCGTTCCTTGGCATCTATACAATGCTAAAGGGGGGGGGGAGAAATCTTGCTTCACGCGAAACTCATGTGCCATTTATGCATGAGAGGTTTCACCTTGGATTCTCTTTAGATGCACATTTTCCCCATTTGAATTCTCAAAGCTCAACAATAAGCCCCAGTGCAGAGTTTTGAGAATTCGGATGGGGAAAATGTGCATCTAGAGAGCGGCAAACCCAGGGCAAAACCTCCCATGCATAGATGACCATGCTGAATCATTACAAATTTACAAGAGCCATTTATGCATGGGTTTTTTTTTTTTGCCTTGGATTCGCTGCTCTCTAGATGCCCGTTTTCCCCATCCACATTCTCAAAACTCACAAACAAGCCCCTGTGCAGAGTTTTGAGAACTCGGACTGGGGAAAAATGCGCATCTCGAGAGCGGCAAATTCAAGGCGAAAGCTCCCATGCATAAATGGCCAAAGTTTTTTTTTAAGCCTGCACAAAAACAGCTGGTAAGGGGGGGGGGCTGACCTGGATGGCCCAGGCTAGCCTGATCTCGTCAGATCTCAGAAGCTAAGCAGGGTCAGCCCTGGTTAGTATTTGGATGGGAGACCACCAAGGAAGTCCAGCGTTGCTGTGCAGAGGAAGGCACTGGCCAACCACCTCTGTTAGTCTCTTGCCATGAAAACCCCAAAAGGGGGTCGGTTGCGACTTGACGGCACTTTACACACACACGGGGGGGGAGGAGAGAAGGATAAACTACACACGCGTAGGATCAACCACCACCACCGGTTCCACCACGCGCACCGCGTTCCGAAGTGAATCTGGAGAGAGACTGCATTTACGCACGGGAGGTTTTGCCTTGGATTTGCCGCTCTCGAGATGCACAAAATGCCCTATCTTGGACAGCCTTGCTCAGATCTTGCAAACTGAGGGCTGTGGCTTCCTTTACAGAGATGGACGGACTCAATAAAGGAAGCCGCAGCCTTCAGTTTGCAGGATCTGAGCAAGGCTGTCCAAGACAGGGCATTTTTGGAGGGCTTTCATTCATAGGGTCGCCATGAGTCGGAAGCGACTTGACGGCACTTCACACACATACACAGAGAGATGCACATTTCCCCCCATCCAAATCTCAGAACTCAACAATAAGCCCCCCACCCCACCCCAGGCAGAGCTTTGAGAATTTGGATGGAGGGGGTGGGGACGGGTTTGCCGCTTTGTCGTTGCACCAGGCAAAACCTCCCGTGCACAAATGGCCAAAAACAAGCCTCCCGTGCAAAGTTTGGAGAATTCGGATGGGGGAAAACGTGCATCTAGAGAGCGGCAAACCCAGGGCAAAACCTCCCATGCATAGATGGCCATGCTGAATCAATTACAAATTTACAAGAGCCATTTATGCATGGTGTTGTTGTTTTTTTGCCTTGGATTCGCCCCTCTCTAGATGCACGTTTTCCCCATCCACATTCTCAAAACTTTGCACGGGGGGGGGGGGGCTTGTTTTTGGCCATTTGCCTGGTGCATCGAGAAAGCGGCAAGCCCGTTTCCCGCCCCCCCGCCCCAATCCCAATTCTCAAAACTCACAAACAAGCCCCTGCGCAGAGTTTTGAGAACTCGGACCGGGGGAAGACGCGCGCCGAGAGCGCAGCAAACCCGTGCATAAACGGGCCACGCCAAAAAAAGTCACCCCCCCCAAATAAAAACGACCCCCTCCGGAAAAAGCAGACTTACGAGCTGGAGGAAACTCTGCACGACCACGAGCGGCAGGGGCTGCTGCAGGCGCACCATCCTGGCTCGGCGTCTAAGGGGCGGCCACCACCCTGCCCCGGCGCGCGCTCATCTCCCCGTCCGAGGGCTTCTTCGCCTTCCCGGGCTTCGAGGGAAGCGGCGCGCGCCCGCGCATGCGCGCCGCCCGAGCGAACCCCGGGAGGGGGGGGCAGGCAAGACGAGGAGCCGCCGCCGACCACCGGCCCTCCTCCGTCCCTCGCTCAACTGCCGCCTGGCGGCGCTAGGGCCGGGGAGGGAGGCCGGCACGCCACTGGCGGGACGCCGCGAGCGAGCTGGAGACCCCTCCCGCTTTTGGAAGACCCCTGGGAGGAGACCCGACGACGACGCCCCGCCCCCCTCGCGCACGCGGAACGCCCCCTGTGAGGAGACCCCGGAGCGGCAGCGCGCCTCGCGCCCCTCACAGAGTGGCCGTTAGAGGGAGGGGGGGGGCGGAGGGCGCGCTTGGCGGGAAAATGACTGGAGGGAGCGTTGGGGCCCGCCCCGCCCAGGGGGCGTGGCTCCAGTTGGAGTTTCTTGGGGGAGGGGGAGTCGGCTGCGCCTAGGGTTGCCAACCCCCAGGGGAACTCCTGAGGGAAACATGTGCACGTGTGCTAACTGGACAGTGGTGACAATTTATAGTCCTTGGCTCGAAGAATAAACAATCAAAAGTATGCAAACCACTATATTGTGAGGGCTTCAATAATGTCAGAGTTACGATAGGGTAGACACGCATGTGGTGACGTTGACGCTACAAAACATATGAGAAAAATGCTACACCACTATAAGAGTGAGTCCTGATGGAAAACAGGAATTCTTATGGCTACAGCCATTTGAAGCAGCCGGTGGGCGCAGGAGAAATAATTTTCAGCAAAAAAAAGAAGCAAAAATGCTATTATTGCATTTTTGAAGAAACATATTCTGATATATATGAAGATGTCAGCTGATGAAGCTGCCTGTCAGCAGTGAAAACGCTCCAAAACGGACAAGAAGAATGCTAAATCACTATAAGAGTGAGTCCTGATGGAAAACAGGGATTCTTCTCTCTGTTTCTTCACAGAGTCCTGGGCAAGGAAGACTGATGATGAAGATGGGAAAGTAAGCAGTAACGCCATCCGGATGTTCTGGAGCGTTTTCACTGCTGACGAGCAGCTTCATCAGCTGACATCTTCAAAAATATCAAAATATTTTTCTTCAAAAATGCAATAATGGCATTTTTGCTAATTTTTTTGCTGAAAATTATTTTTTCTGCGCCCACCGGCTGCTTCAAATGGCTGTAGCCATAAGAATTCCTGTTTTCCATCAGGACTCACTCTTATAGTGGTTTAGCATTTTTGTTGTAGGTTTTGTAGTGTCAATGTTACCACGTACGTGTCTACACTATTGTAACTCTGATATTATTGAAGTTCTCACAATATGCTTGTTTGCATACTTTGATTGTTTATTCTTTGAGCCAAGTACTATAATTGTCACAACCTCCAGGTAAACCCTTCTTGTCTTCACATTTGGAACCTGCTTTTTCTCTTGGGCCTGGCTGAAGGACGTCTGAAAATAAGAAGATTTACTGCTACGTATGCTCTTACAGTGAAGAAAGCTGTTAGGAAGGAAATAGATTCCTTTGAAATGGGGTGTTGGAGGAGAGTGTTACGGATTCCGGGGACTGCCGAAAAAACAAATAAGTGGGTTATAGATCAAATCAAACCTGAACTGACCCTAGAAGCTAAAATGACTAAACTGAGGTTGTCGTATTTTGGTCACGTCATGAGACGACAAGAGTCACTGGAAAAGACAGTCATGCTAGGAAAAGTTGAGGGCAGCAGGAGAAGAAGCCCCAACAAGAGATGGATTGACTCAATAAAGGAAGCCACAGCCTTCAATTTGCAAGATCTGAGCAAGGCTGTCAAAGACAGGACATTTTGGAGGACTTTCATTCATAGGGTCGACATTTTGGAGGACTTTCATTCATAGGGTCTCCATGAGTCGGAAGCAACTTGACGGCACTTAACACCCCCACCCCCTCTTACAGGCTTTTGTACCAGTATTGGACTTTTATAACACGTGCAAGCCCGTTTGGGGATAGTGATCCTTAGGGCTGCCAACTGCCAGGTACTAGCGGGAGATCATGAGCTATTACAACTCATCTCCAGCCGGTAGAGATCAGTTCCCCTGGAGAAAAGGGCCGCTTTGGCAATTGGACTCGATGGCACTGAAGCCGCTCCTCTCCCCAAACCTGGCCCTCCTCAGGCTCCACCCCCAAAACCTCCCACCGGTGGCAAAGAGGGACCTGGCAACCCTAGTAATCCTGTGTTATTTGCCTGGCTATTTATAGCTATTAGGGCAGATATGTAGTTGCACTGTCATTGGTCCTGTTTTCCATGTTACGTAGCTTGTATTATATTACATTTTTCAGTTTGTGATACACTTTCGCTCCTGTGTTTGCTTCCTTACAACCTCCAGGTAACGGCTGGAGATCTCCCGCTATTACAACTGATCTCCAACCGACAGAGATCAAATCTCCTGGAGAAAATGGCCGCTTTGGCAATTGGACTCTATGGCATTGAAGTCCCTCCCTTCCCCAAACCCCACCCTTCTCAGGCTCCGCCCAAAAAACCTCTCGCCGGTGGCGAAGAGGGACCTGGCAACCCTAACTGCACCTCAGCAAAAGTGGGTTAGGTAGGGTTGCGAGGTCCCTCTTTGCAACTGACGGGAGGTTTTTGGGGCTGAGCCAGCGGAGGGCAGGGTTTGGGGAGGGGAGAGACTTCAATGCCATCCAGTACAATTGCCAAAACGGCCATTCTCTCCAGGTGAACTGATCTCTATTGGCTGGAGATCAGTTGTAATAGCAGGAGATCTCCAGCCAGTACCTGGTGATTGGAAACCCTAGGGTTAGGCTTGCGATTTGAGAGGAGGGCTGCAGTGCTGGACGCCACTTTCTTGGGACTCGGCCCCTACTGAAACATTTCTGTGTAGAGGAAGGCCCATGGATAGGGGTTGCCAACCTCCAGGTACTAGCTGGAGATCTCCTGCAATTGCAACTGAGCTCCAGCTGATAGAGATCAGTTCAGTTGGAGAAAATGGCCACTTTGGCAATAGGACTCTATGGCACTGAAGTCCCTCCCCAAACCCCACCCTTCTCAGACTCCGCCCCAAAAACCCGTCGGTGGCAAAGAGGAACCTGGCAATCCTACCCATGGAACCAAATCAGTGGGTCATTTTAGTAAATGCAGCTCAGGCCTTGCAGTTCTAGGCTCATGTACCCTTGACTCATGAGCACAATTTACCCATGTGCCTGCTATCATATTCAAAGTAGGGATGCCTATACTTGTGCATGAGTTAGCAAACTGGGAATCTCTAGCTGTGTGGCGTGTTAAAGTGGGAAGCATAGTGACTGAGGGCCTGGTTTAATTGAGGCACTGCACAAATAGTTTCATTGTGTAAAACCTAGCACAATTTTTATATTGAACGCAAAGTCCTATTAAACTGGGTGAGAATTGCTTCTTGAATAAATATGTTGAGGACTGTGTTCTTTTGTTCCAGACTGTGGGAGCTGTGATGTGTAGATTTAAAGGCAACAGGTTGGCAACACAGCAGCTGTTAAGGAGAGAAATGGTGGAAAAAGTTCTCTCTGGACACTAGAACTGGGAATTGGGCTGTATGTGTGTGTAAGGTGTTGTCAAATCACAGCAGACTTGTGGACATCCCATAGGATTTTCAAGGCAAGTGATTAGGCAGAGGTGGTTTGCCACCACTGCCTTCCTCTGTGGTCTCCCATCTAAGTACCGACCCTGCTTAGCTTCCTATATGATACCCTTCTACATTCCAGGCTGTATCTGCTTCCTTACATTTCTTGAAAGATATGTTAGGGTTACTGCAGCAGCTGTGATATACTGTATGCCAGCCGGGAACACTTGGGAATAAACATCTATGGTAATGCATTCCTTTCTGCAGATTTGGAGTTTGGAATAAGGGACAGCCATTTAAAATAAAAGGGCAGCAGGATTTTGATAAGGAAACTGAAAACCCTTGCAGTTAGTGCTTTTCAAGTTATTCCCCACGGAGAAGGTTAATGTCAGAATCTATATATGGGTATTTTTAAAAGGTATATGAGGAGCATACTAGATACTTGCTAGCTCCTGTCTTACCTTGGTATCCATGTGGATTTTCAATTAGAACGTAACCTTTTCCATATCTGTTCCTCCAGAGGGATCTCTTTCAAAGTGCAGCTGTGTAGGAAAACCAAATTGGACAGTACCTCATGATGTGTCTGAATTGTTCTTTTGTAGTCTAAGTCCAGCATTTAGACCTAGCTTAAGAAGTGCTCCTGCTAGAGGGAAGTTCATACATGTTGCTTAGAGACAATGGAACAGCTTCCAAGTGTTTAATGTGGATTCAGAGAAAAGGGGAAACCTAAAGACTGCTAGCTTCTGTATCACATTAGTGGATATGAATTAATATGAGACTAGATTCAGTTATGCCTTAAGAGGTATGTGCAAATGTCTTTAATAAAACAAGCTTTTTTAATTAAAAAAAAAAACCCTGAGCACAGTGTATGAGGAAAAAATAATCTGTAAAATTGACTTTGTGCAGTGCAGGCGTCTGTTACCAGATCAGAGATAGGAAATTATGGCCAGATAATGTAGATGAATCTGGCCTAAGTATATAGAATACTTAAGGGTTGTTGTTTTTTTGGCACCATTTAGTATTCACAGGTGTACTGTTCTAAACAAGAAGTTCCAATAAATTATTGTTACTATTAGCTGCTGCTAGATATTCTATGACAGCAAATGCCATGTTGGTTATACTGTTTGAAGAGGTACTTTATTTTGTTTGTCCTCAGACTACTGCCTGTCAATTGGAGATACACTGTCAATATCCAGAAAAAAAGAAAGGAGAAATAAAGAAGTGGAGAAAAGGAATGAGCATGAGGATAGAAATAGTGGTAAGATAACATGTGCATTATTTTCACAATTATTGGTGTCAATTGTTGTTACACTAAATAAATTCAAAAAGAGGTCACAGGGAATGTATAATGTATATTAGATAGCTAGCTTTCTTCCAAATGGGGTGGATTGGCCATTATGGGCACTGGGGTGTCTCCTGGTGGGCTGATGGTCTCCCATCTCCACATCCGGGTCAGGCCAGCCCGGTGACCGAAGCTCTGTGCCTGGCCGTTCAATCTCTACATGGTGTATGGGTGGTGGCATCCAGACTGCACAAAGCAAGGGCGGCAGCACCCAGCCTGCGCATACCTCTTGCAAGGTGAGGGGGTTGGCACCTGGTCAGAGGGGTAGGAAGGCTGCCCCTTTGGGGAGGCCACGGCCCTTTTCCAAGGCCGTTTCCCCTTTCCAGTCAGCCCCTATCTCCAAACCAATAGTTTCACTGTGTTAAGGTAGACCTTGACTCTATGCTGCCACCTATACCTGTTCCCCACCACTGTGGTTATAGGGAAAGAAAGAACAAAAGGCATTGGGCAGCCTCTTCTAACATTCTCACTGTAGGAATACATGTGTGCATAGCCCCCCCCCACCCAAATATGCCCAGAAGGAGCTACAGTATGTATGTGCTCTGATGGCCCTAGGACAAAGGGCTTCTGACTGATCAGACATTTAGATTTAGCAGTAATTGACTTCTTCTCATCCCCATTACAAGAAGCTTTTATATAATTATGCACCAGTTTAACTATTAACAGCATATTGTTGTTTTTGTACATTGGAAGATGTCTCTGACCAAAGAAGCTCTCACACCTCTGTAGAAAAGTGTTTGCTCATTGAACAGCCCTGATTGCCACCATTGTTGTTCCATAATTAGTAGCAATTTATATTGCCTCAAATAATGATCTCTTCAAGCCTGAAAGCAGAATATAATCTGAATGCTTACAAAAACAAAGTAATGTTAATGATGACATTTGGTTAGAAGCATATGGTCCCAGTGAACAGTAGCAAAATGTTTCCATAACAATTTAAGGGAGGAGAATTGCAGTGCAGGTGGTAAGTGAAGGAATGTGTGCGTGGGGGGTAGATTATCCTGTGCAAGAAAGGCACTGTTTTGGAAGGTGAGCAGGTGCTTCCCTCCCCCCACCCCCCACCCCCGTGATCATCATTGACTTTAATGGACTTAGAAGGCAATAACTCTTCTTAGGAAGGTAAGGGTACAACCGGGCAATACATTGGAAATCCGTGTTTTTCATCTCTCATCACTGTACTGCTAAAGACATAAAATCTATTATTTAAAATATGCCAGCTATGGCTGCACTTCACTCACATTTACTTGGGAATAAGCCCCATTGGAAAAAAAAGTGATTTATTTCTGCATAGTCATGCTTGGGATTTCACCGTCTGTTACTGATATTAGGGACTTTGCTAATATAGCCATAGAGCCAGTGTGGTGTCGTGGTTAGACTAGGATTTGGAAGACCTGAGTTCAAATCCCTCCTCTGCCATTGTGCTCACTGGGCCAGTCGCACACACTTTCTCAGCCTAACCTATCTCACACGCTTGTTATGAGGATAAAATGAGGAAAGGAGCACCATTTATGTCCATCTCAGATAAACTATATTAAAGATATTGTTGAAGGCTTTCACGTTCAGAGTTCATAGGTTCTTGTAGGTTATCCGGGCTGTGTAACCGTGGTCTTGGTATTTTCTTTCCTGACGTTTCGCCAGCAGCTGTGGCAGGCATACTCAGATGAGTAACACTGAAGGACAGTGTCTCTCAGTGTCAAAGTGTGTTGGAAGAGTAATTTATATAGTCAGAAGGGGGTTGGGTTTGAGTTGAGTCATTGTCCTGCAAAAGTATCAAAGGTAATGTGCTAATCATTGTCCTGTAAGTATCAAGGTAATGTGCTAATTAGGGTGTGGTATGTTAATGTGAACTGACCCAAACAGGACACAGGGTCTTATTCCAAGACACTGAAATACTGGACAATTCTACCAACTATTTTGTCAGATTGCACAGAGAAGCCATTGAAATTCATAAACATCAGCACAACTTTAACAGAAAAGAAGAGAGTTTAAGAATGAATAAGGCTTGGTTTCCTGTCCTGAAAAACTCCAGACTAACAAAGACTACAGTCCACAATAGCCATGCAGATTAGCTTTGGATTCCACATGTTAACACGATCACTTCAGGATACAATGGTTTCACATTAACAGAGCATTCCACCTGGCCCTAGTCAAGGACATCCACACACTCCTAGGGCCGGTGATCACCAGCTATTATCAGCAGAGCATAATGTTCTTCAGGAGATATATCGAGAGAGGTGGTCCCGAAGATACAAGGGTTCCAGACCGAGCAGCGGCTGTATATGGTCTCGGGGCTCCAGTAAGGAGCCTTGCCGCCGCACTCTGTACCACCTGGAGCCTTCGGGTTTGTCTCAAGGGCAGCCCTATATAGAGCCCTACATAGATCTCAGAAGCTAAGCAGGGTTGACCCTGGCAAGTATTTGCATATGACACCTCCAAGGAATACCAGGGTTGCTATGCAGAGACAGGCAATGGCAAACCACCTCTGAATTCTCTTGCCTTGAAAACCCTTGAAAACGCCCTAAGTCAGATTTGACTTGACTTATATATGTATATATAAATGTATATATGGGTTTCCTCTGGTTGTCCTCTCCACGCAACCGCACACACAGACACAGACACACACACACACACACACACACACACACACACACAAAACTAACCCTAATCCTAAACCTAACTTCTCCCAAGTTTCTCATAATTACATTATTAATTTTAAAAGCTCCATTTAATTGATGTATAGAAGCAACTCATTAAGAAATGAACTCATCTGCCACTGCTGAATGGTGTAAAATTAACATACAACAAAGCAGTGACATGAACTTCATGCACATGCATTTTTATATAATACATCAAAATATTCTGATAGAAAATGATAAATAAGGCTTGTATTTATTTTATTTATTTATTGTTGGATTTGTAGCCCGGCCTTTCCCAACTGCAGTCTGGCTCAGGGCAGCTAACAACCATAAATACGATAGAGTTAAAAAAAACATGCTATATATGAATTATACATAAAAATCTTACTAACTTTAAAATTCCAGATGGTGCCTTTAAAACCTTAAATAACAGTTCCAGGAATAACCAATCAAACTAACTGGTAAAGGGGAAGGGGAGGAAAAAGGAAGGGGAGGGATAGGAACAGGAATAGGAACAGTAAAAATACAAAGGGAAACAACTACAGGGTTAGGGGGAGGGGGAGAGGGCCCGGGTCTCATTTGATAGAGTTCTGCCAGGCTGGGGCCAGAGCTGACAGCCGGACACTTCTTGGGCCCGGGATCACCAGCTGGTTGTTACCAGTTGTGCGTAACACTCTTTGGGAGGGGGGTGTACTGGGGGAGGCGGTCCTGCAGGTACTATAGTCCTAGACCGTTTAGGGCTTTAAAGTTCAGTACCAGAACCTTGAAGAACCCCGTGGCGCAGAGTGGTAAGCTGCACTACTGCAGTCAAAAGCTCTACTCATGACCTGAGTTCGATCCCGACGGAAGTTGGTTTCAGGTAGCCGGCTCAAAGTTGACTCAGCCTTCCATCATTCCGAGGTCGGTAAAAGGAGCATCCAACTTGCTGGGGGTAAAGGGAAGATGACTGGGGAAGGCACTGGCAAACCACCCCATAAACAAAGTCTGCCTAGGAAACGTCGGGATGTGACGTCACCCCATGGGTCAGGAATGACCTGGTGCTTGCACAGGGGACCTTTACCTTTTTTTTAAAAAAAAAACCAGAACCTTGAACCTGATTTGGTACTCAATTTCCTCTGAGGATCACAAAGTAACACTACAGTAAAATAATTGCTGGCAATAACAGGCACCACAATAAAATTTCCAGGAGTCATGGTGACCTGGTGTCTGGGATTTGTCAAGCCCTGCAGTAGAATAAAAAAGGCAGCAGGGCTTGTGGCTTTTTGATTTAGAGCAATGGCAACTAAGAAGGCATAATAGCAATCTTTAAAATTATTTGTTGTGTGGAGCAAACAGATATAGATTTTCCCCCTCTTCTCCCCTTAATACTAGAACACAGCGTTGAAGTTGATGGGTAGAAGGTTCAGGACATACAAAACGAAGCATTCTTTTACCCACATATAATGGGAACTCACAACAATATAATATAGTGATGTCTACTGGCATGGATTGCTTTAAAAGAGGACTAGACAATTTCCTCAAGGATAGGTTGATCAATGAAAGTTCAATTTGCAAATAGGTTCTCTCTGATAGAGGCATATGGTTGGAAACTATGGGAAACAGGTTTGGACTACATGGACTATGAGCTCTTCTTACATTGTTATTGAAGTCTGAAATGCCCAAATTCAAAGACTGTGTTCGCAGTTTTGAGATATTCCCTCCAGAGCACCTGTATTCCAGGTGAATGTCCATGAGCTTTATATAAGACACTTGTTTTTATCCCTAACATTCACAATCCTTTCTTCCTTAGCAGACATATTGAGTTGGATTCAGACTAACGATTCTGTGGGTACAAAGACATCTGTCTGCTGAGCCTAGGTTTCCCCCCTCCCACAGCAGACTGGAATGCTGTCAAAATTCAAGGAAGATCATCACCCAAGGAGTAAAAGTATTAAGTCATACATGTGAGGTGGGATGAATTTCTGGCCACTTAGTATGTTGGGATTTCAGAAACACACATGGCCACCCAATGTACCCCAGCAAAGCATGTTCTACTTTATTTATTTATTTGCCATATCAAGAAAATATCTGAACTGATTTCAAAAGTAGTAGTTTTCTATCCAAGGAGCTTAAAGTCCTGCTTTTCCTCACAATGCTGTTTAGAGGCATTTTAGGAAGTTAATTCTCTGTAATTCTGTGGTGCAAAATATGTGATACCACTTGAAATGTGTGGAACTGAGTGAAAGCCGAGTGAACAGAAGAAAATGCCTTTTAGGTGTGTTCCACTGCTGTCTTATAAAAGCTCTGGAAAAGCAGTTTTCTGGCTGGGCACTTCAGGGGCGTTTAAGTACTGTGATTGAAGTGATGAAATATAGAAAAGTCCCATATTTTAAATGATCAAAAAGGTACAATAATACCCCAAGACCTCCTTTTCAAATCCACAGTATTAAAAGCAGAAGAACCATTTGATTACAGGTGCCAGATTATTGTTATGTTAGAAAATACCCCTATAGAATATTACTTTATGCAGCTAATTTAAATGTGGAAATGTTAGTGCCCTTTCTCAGACAGGTTGTTACCAACGTTTCCTTTTTTCTGTATTATTCAATAGGTGAATGGTAGTATGATAACAGTTTGCCAAAGGCAGCATGTATTAAGATTTCAGGCCCTGCCAGCATCGTGCGTGCTTTGACACATTTTTAAATTTGACACATTTTTTTGCTTGGCTTAAAATGGTGATCTCCTGGGAAATGTGCATGAAAATTCTTGTTACTTGCTTCAGCCTCTTTCATTGATCCTGTAATGTGCTTCTCGTTCCCCTGTGACAGTCCAAGTCTCAGTAATTCGATTGATCCTCAGGATGGGGGAAGTTTGAAGACAGGTGGCACTGCCAGCTGTTTCATCACGTAGAGGGGGCCATCACCATAGCACTGGAACATATACAAAGTTTCTCCAGTGCCCGCAAAACACCGTTAATCAAGTTCTGATCTATAAGACAGAAATAAATTTTCAGTCAGAGAATGTTATCGCGGTGTCTTGGGCCGTTAAAGGAAAATCAGAAGCATCACACATATTGTTAAGTGGAGAAAGCAAATCCATTGCTGGGAGGCAGGTAAAGAGTTGCAAGGATGCTTGATCACTTGATGGATCTGTCTGAGAATGAGCAAGAAGGGAAACAAGCACCATGGCAAAAAGGCATACCTTCCCACCCACCCCGTTTTGAGCAATTATAACAAAACAAAAATTATAACAAAGCAAAAATATAACTGTTTTGTGACGGCATGAGGGCAGGCAGCGCCTTTCTCTTTTGGTTTCCTTATAAACCTGTGCCCTGTGATAAATTATTAAGGCTACAACCTTTGCTGTGTTACTATGTTGCTATGGCCCAAACAAACTTCTTTCAAGTCAATAGTTTAATGAAATCACATATTTTAAAAGAAATCATTTTTTCAGAAGCTGTGCATAAACTTGTGGGAGAGTTCTTCAGTGACACTTTGAAAGTATACCCTGGATACAGGACAATCAGGTTTTATTACTCACTACCACATTTTAGGAGTTCGTTTAAGTAAAAGTATGGTTCAGTAAACATGCATGCTTTTACCCATGTAATTGCACGAGTTGGTAGGGGCCATATTTTTCTTCACTTTTGTATGACACATGATACAAAGATAATTGCAGCTGCAGAAAAGACATCCATAATGTATTACTGAATAGTAGTACTAAAAATATAGTGTGAGGTATTCTTTATGCTGTTTTTATGCCTCTGGCTTGCTTTTAATCATTTGTTTTAATGACATGTATGTGTGCTTTATATGGATAACATATGATGATTTGACAATTTTATGGTGTTTTTACTTGTAAACGTCCTCAAGCAGGACTCTGGAGTGGAAGCATAAGAATTCCCTAAATGAATATATATTTTTAAATCCCTAAATAATAAATAGTATAAATAGACATTGGGTTGGATCCAGCCAGCTTTCTGATGGTGAAAACAGGAAGGATTCATCTCCTTTGACTGTGTACTTGGGACCATGGGACTTGTTAAAAAGCCAAGTAGGACAGGGGCTATAGTCAGGAAGGAAATTGGATCAGATTGAGTGAAAACACTGCCTGTATCCAGCACAAACAATTATTATGACAAAGGGGTTAGTTTTCATATATTGCTCTTTAAGTATGGAATAGTCACCATGTTTCAGACTATTATAGGCTCCATACCTGTTTAAAAATGCCAGAGAGGTATTTTGGACATACCGTAGCTCCAAATCCCTCGGCCACTCTGCCTCTTGGTGGCAGCTACTGCTATTGTGCTTGTGGCTCTCCAGTCCAACTGCTGGGTGGGATCCAGTGCAAAGATCGCACAACGATTGTACAAGGACTGTTGTTCATTCTTTCTTTCCCCTGCCCTCTAGCAGTCCTTTCCAACTTGGGGAAAATTTATTCCTAGGGTTGAGAGACCCACATGGAGTAATAGCTATGTGGGTTGGACAGCTTTAGTGTGGAGCAGGAAGGGCTAAAATTTGTTCTGTGCACAGAAGAGGCAAGAGAAGGCAATTTTGACTGCTCACATGGCTGTTACTCCATGCAGATCCTGCAATCCTGGGAATAAAGTTTCCTGGGATTGGAAAGGAGTTCTGTGGGGAAAGCCAGGAAGATCAACAGTAACCAGCACCATCTGCTGATGGTTCATGTGATTCAACCCACTATGTTGTTAAGTGTGAATATTGCATCATAATTGTTAATTTGCAAAAGCCTTTTTTTACATCCGTACATATGAAATACCATTAAAATATGATGGCCATAGCTAGGGAATAGTAGTGTACTGATGTCAAGACAGTGAGGGTTACCGCACTTTGTATTCCCAGCAATGTATTAAGAGTTTGAAAATGTTGTAAAAAACATCACTTTAAAAGGGTTTTTGGATACCACGGCTTATAAATGGTTGGAAAACGTCTTCACAGCTAAAGGGGCCAAACAAAGTGCGAACAGTATTTTTTTTATAACGTTTTCAAACTCTTAATACATCGGTGGGAATACATAGAAAGTGTGAACAGTATTTTTTATAACATTTTCAAACTCTTAATACATCGCTGGGAATACAAGTGTGGTAACCCCCAGTGACAGCAAAATCAGCAATGATGATCATTCTTAAAACCAAATGGCTTTGCATTCACATTCATTTAAACAGTACTTTTATGCTGTGGTTTTACATTTCAAGAAATGCTCAGGGTTTTAGTTGGGCAGAGCAATCCTAATCGGGGGGGGGAGGGGATAGGAGCCAGAATTAGTGCCACTTGTGCCAGCTCAGCTGGCACTACCACCAGCGCATGGGCCACTAATAACGGCTCTGGGGAGCAGCGCGGTAATGCAAGCTTGAGGCACCAGTGCAACCTCGCCAGCAGCATTTTCCCAGTGCAAGGGTTCGCGCCCGCATAAAAAGGGGTCTTCTCGGGGGCGGAGCTGACGTTAGTCAGTTCCCTAAGCCCTTTTGGACTGGGAATGCCTTAGGATTGCGCAGTAAGATAATTTTGTTTAAGCATATTCAAAATGCTACCTGTAGGACTGAATAAACTTGTTTAAAATTAAAACAGTTGATCTGCAAAAACAACTTTAATTACTTAGCAACCTAAAGATACAATACTTTTACATGGTACACGTGTATTATGTTGTGGTCATAACAAGTCATGTGTACCAGAGTGTTGTTATGATCTTGAAATATGGTGCTGATTTACAGAATCATATAGTTTATATTCAAAGATCATAATATAAACTGTGATTTGGGGTTTGCAGCAGAAGAGGTGAATCGACAAAAACCATCCTCTTCAATAGCAGAAGTAACCTTCTGTGGCTGGAAAATGAGATTTGGATCTGATCTGCTATGCTTAAACCATAACATTTAATATTATTTCAGTTCTATGGCTCTGGATTTAATTCATTTTAATCTCAAATGAAATATATTAACGTGTGATGAGTTATTTCACCATCAACATAAGTAAGTAGTGCTAGTAACTTTGGCACAATGTGAACGTATGAATCCTGGACCAAAAGGAATGTGACACTAAGTTTGTGGGCTTTGGACGTGTTTTTCACAAAATATATTCTACCATGCCACACCAGATTTTGATAGTGAGGGAGTTTGTGATATGGCCTAGGAGGCACAAGCAACAGCAAGTCAAACAAGTCAAGAGTTCCACTGGACCAGTGACATTTCCTTTGTTGAGCCTAAGCAGCTCTTTAGATTCTGGCTTGAATCTATTAATTTCATTTGGTAGGATTTGCAAGAATTGTGCTATTCGTTTTAAGCATTTGCTTATTCCTTGCATGGCAATAAATTACAATACATTATTCATTGTAATACAATAATACATGAAAATTATTTAAAAATCAGTTAATAAAAGGATAATAATAAGGAATCCTTTCAAACAAAGCAGTTTAGATAATTCTAAGAAGTTTGCCAAGAAAGAATAAAGATAAATTTGTCTGATGGTAATAGAACAACAGCAGTTAACTCCATCTCCTGGCCACTGTTTCATAAATACAAACAACTTGAGCGCTATCTGCTGCACAAAGATAGTATTACGTGTGGAGATACAGGGTGGGGGGGATTGCCAGCGTATTGCTGAGATTGTTCTATGCAAGCAGTTAAGACTGAAAAGCATATTATACAATTAGTAAGAAAAATTATAGAAGCTACATTCAGATGATGCATTTAGAAAGATTTTTAAAAATGTAAATCTTATAAATTAATGGAAAGCTGAACTTCTTACTTTGGTGTTTAGTGGAACAATAGGGTTTAAACTACTGAACTGAGGTCTACCCTGTTAAATATGATCAGACCCAATTTAAATGGCATTAGATTTGTCATGCTAGTGATCCACATTCCACCTAAAACCATACTTCTCTGAGATTAACAGAAAGTGCATGTTCGACAGTCCTTTGGACATCGAAAAGCATTGAGCACAGGCACTGTTATTCCTTTTTAGATCAGCTCCAGTGGATCTGTTAGTGTTTCTAATTATGAACAGACTAGCAGCGTCATCCTAAGACTTCTTAGGACGTAAGAGTAAGCCCCATTAAATAGACATGAGTAAGATTCTGAGTAGACCTGCTTAGGATTCCACTGTAAACATTTTTAGCATTGTATTTGTATTAATATAATTATTTGGTTACTTACAGTCTGCCTTTCTCGTTGAGACTCACGGCAAATTGCATAGTGTAAATCAAGTACAATCAACAGGATGGGACATCCAAAGAACAATACACTAGGGTTTGAACTACAGAAATCTGAAAATAAACAGAAAACTCACACAGAACTGAAAAGAAGCATGAGCTTTTAAACATGATACATTAAGTGGTGTACAAACTATCTTGTCTGGAGCATACTTATGGTGTTAGGTTGTAATACATTGGTATTTTGCCTGATACTGGATTCATTCATTGAGCCCATCACTTTTAAAAACAGTTTTAGTAGTTTTCCTGTTCGCACACTTATGCAGGCCTACCTTTAGGATTCCCAACTCAGGTTTAGGAGATGCCTGGAGATTTGGGGGTGGAGCCTGGGGAAGGGAGTTCAACAGGGATGCCATAAAGTTCACCTTCCAGAGCTGCCTTTTTTTTTTTTTTTTTTTTTTTTTTTTTTTAGAGAGAGAACTGATCTCTGTAGTCCAGGTATAAATTGTAATTCTAGGAGAACCCCAGGCCCCATCTTAACATGATAATCCTACTTACTCATAACATAGTGCAATCCTATATGGAGTTACTCTAGCCTACGTTCATTTCAATCAATGAACGTAGACTGGACTAAGTCTGTATAAGATTGGTCCTAGTAGGTTATCTGGGTTGTGTGACCGTGGTCTTGGTATTTTCTTTCCTGACGTTTCGCCAGCAGCTGTGGCAGGTATCTTCAGAGGAGTAACACTGAAGGACAGTGTCTCTCAGTGTCAAGTGTAGGAAGAGTAATATATAGTCAGAAAGGGGTTGGGTTTGAGCTGAGTCATTGTCTGCAAAGTATTAAAGGTAATGTGCTAATCATTGTCCTGTAAGTATCAAGATAATGTGCTAATGAGGGTGTGGTATGTTAATGTGTAACCATTGTATCCTGAAGTGATCGTGTTAACATGTGGAATCCAAAGCTAATCTGCATGGCTGTAGTCTTTGTTATTCTGGAGGTTTTCAGGACAGGAAGCCAAGCCTTATTCATTCTTACACTCTCTTCTTTTCTGTTAAAGTTGTGCTGATGTTTATGAATTTCAATGGCTTCTCTGTGCAATCTGAAAAAATAGTTGGTAGAATTGTCCAGTATTTCAGTGTCTTGGAATAAGACTTCGACAATATTCTGTATAAGATTGTACTGCTAATCATACAAATCATGTCGCTTGTTTAAATAATTTGCTCTCATGCTTGTTCGTCTGGGACAACAGCTGAAATCCAGAGTTTCAGCAACAGCAAGAAGTCCCACGAGGAACCAAGAATAACTTCTGTTTTACTGGAATTGAAATCAAGGCCTGTATCCCCCTGAAGCAACAAAAATGTTTTGCTGTGATTTCCAGTTAGGCAGTTGGTTAAAATTAGGGGAAAAAAAGAGCACTTTCCTGATTTGTTCTGTTAAGCATTGGTGCTTTCCCTCCTTTCTACAGTGCTTGTGGTGTGTTTGTGGGTGGCTGTTTATTTCTGATTTGCCAAGCCAACTGGAAAAATGAAAGAAAATAAAATTTCATTGAGTTCAGTGGGGCCTATTTTCCTTTTCTCAGTGTTTGTGCAGGCCCCTTTCCCCTATTTTTTCCTACTAAATTTTATTTTTCTTTAAATGTTTGTTAAATGCGTGAGGGGAGAGGGAATCTTTGTCTAGGATCCCATGGGGGCTCTTCGTAGCCCCTATCACCAGTTGTCACAAAACACACATCTGGACTGCATGAAAACTCTGAGCCTCTTTATTACACATACGTTTTTCAGAGTGTTCTTTTTCATGAAATGTAAATTGAGTATCAGTTTTCCTCTATTAAAAATCAGACTAGTTAAAAGTTTCGCCTATGCTGTTAAACAAAAAAAAAGCCGTTTTGCGGCTTTTTTTTGTTTTTGTTTAACTGGGGTTTTTTGCCCCAATGAAAACAGCAACACTGTTCCGTCCGCCAGCTCAAGTGGCCAAAAGGGGATTGGAAGCCAACTAGCTGCCGGCTCCTCCCCCCGGCCTGCCCCTGGAATGCCCCCTGCGCCGGCGTGGCCTCTCCACGCCGTGGACAGCGCCACGGAAAGGCTGTGCCAGCAGAGGGGGGAGGCGCAGTCCCGTGGCACTCGGCTGCCACTGGGACTGGCCTCGCCGCCGGTGTTGCCACATGCACTGCCTGACCTCCCACCCTGGTCATGGCAACCACACCAGAGACTCACTGTACTGTCTAAGTGTTAAAGCCTGCTGCTCTGGGCTAGCGCTCCCTGCATTACCAGGCTGTCCAGAACAAGAGACTGGGTCACCCCTGCAGAACCAGCCAAAGGAAAGCCATGATCCTGATTGTCTCCTGATCCAAAGGAAAGCCATAACACCTAAGCGAGAGCATCACATCGCTCTCTCCTGCAGCCCCCCCCCCCAGTATCCTGTGAGAAAAACATCCGCCGCAATCTGCATTAACAACTAAGAAGAACTCCTCTGCCGCATCCCTGGAGTGTACAGATTCACACCTTCCTGAGGTATTGTCAAACATGAGAAGATCGAGTCAAGTCATCCCGGAGATATGCAAAACATTGGTGCCAGCTTAGTTTACAAATTGTCACTCTGTCCGATCCCTGCAGCCGAAGTCTTTGATTCCTATTGTTTCAGATAGGAGCCATATGGGGAATCTCAACCCCCCCCCCCCACCCCAGAGAAAGGTATATTTTGCCCTCCCTGACAAAGCAAGTAGTTCTTCTTCTGCCCTACCTAACTCTCCTTTCTACCGTGTGTGTTGAGTTTTGCGGAGCTCCACACCTCCCTCCCTCCTGGTGACTTGGCTGGCTTAAGGCTCCGATACATCCCTTTCCCATCCCCCGCTATATTTCATTTTGTACCTATAAGCCACGGATTTTGGACATCTCCACTTCTATATCGGTAACGTATTACCCAATCAACAACATCCTCCCCCTTGAGAAACGTCTCTAATCCTACCTCCTTTTTATTCTTAGTTTCTTGTATGTATGTATTTGTAATACTGAATGAATGAATATATATAAACACTTTTAATCTGGAATTCCTTGGTCTGTCGTTATTCTGAGATTCACTGAAAACAACCTTGGTATACATTGGGTGATTCCGCTATATAAATAAATTAGTGCCGCTTCTCATGCTAATTTCCCCAATCAAAGAGCAGTTTTGGTAACACCGGCGTGAATGCAGGTAATCACGTGATTACACACATTTACTCCAGCGGCAAGGTCGAGCCGCCTCCTATGGAGTTTCGGATGGATTTTCAGGAATGGGCTGTCAGGCCAGCAGGAAGCCATCAACCAGATTGCTCCCTAATGCCCTGTATGCTCTTGAACCTCCCTAGCCTCCTGGTATACAGATGAGCTGAGGGACACAAAGAGAGTACTTAGATGGCTAGAGCGATGCTGGCAGCAGATTTGTGACGAGCCTTCCAGAACACTTTGTTCAGCCCATCTGAAGGCCTATGAAGTAGTGGTGAAGGCAGCAAAGTGATCTTTCTTCTACGCCTCTATTGCATCTGCTGGTTTGCATCCAGCACAGTTGTTTAGGCTAATTCAGCAGTTGACCACATCTGCAGTAGTTCCTAAAATAGGTAACATTTTGGCTATTAGCTGTGACTCTCTTGTGACATTTTTTACAGATAAAGTCTTTCCCCTCCACCAGGACCTGACCGCCAGGTGTGGAACCAGGAGCAAACTAGAGGCTCCGCCTGCCATGTTGGGTCTTTTTTTGGACTCCTTCAGCCTGCTCTCCCAGGCTGATGTCAACGGGGTCCTGACGGAGGTTTGACCTACTACCTGCTCCTTGGACGCCTGCTTTTCCTGGCTGGTGAAATGGTAGAAGATTATAGGAGGAGCCCTGAGATATAGTATTTATCTCTCTCTCTCCCAGGACTTTACCTAGTTCCCTTAAGGAGGCGGTGGTGACACCTCTCCTGAAAAAAAAAAAACCCACAAGATGAGAGGGGCCTAGCCAATTACTGCCCAGTGTCAAACCCTCCATTTCCGGGATAGGTGATTGAGTGACCAGTGGTAGAGCAGCTTCAGGATTTCGTGAATGAAACCTTGCCCTGCCAGCTGGCCCCCTATCTGTCCTGCTCTGACCTTTCCACTATGATATGTGCAACGGTCAGCTCCAAATTAGACTATGGCAATGTGCTGTACGTAGGGCTGCCTTTGAAGACACTTCATTAGCTTCAGGCAGTCCAGAATGCGACTGCTCGATTGCTAACTGGGTCTCCCTCATCGGCACATATAACGTCAATAGTTTGGCATGTGCACTGGCTTCTGGTGAGCTTTCGGTGCAAATACAAAGTGCTGATTTTGACCTATAAAGCCCTAAATGGTCCGGGACCGTCCTACCTGCAGGACCATCTTTCCCAGTATGAACCCCCTTGCCTCCTTAGATGATCACCACAGGGCCTTCTACAGGTGCCTGGCCAGCAAATTGCCCACTTGTCAACCACCAGGGCAAGGGCATTTTCAGTGGTTGCCTTTCCTATCTGGAATCAGCTCCCCAGGGAAGTTGGTGCCCTTTGGGATATTCCAGCATTCAATAGGGCATGTCAGGCTTCATTGTTTCATGCAGCTTTTGGTTAACGTTATGAACCAGGGAGTTGGCCAGTTTTTTTATTTCTCTTAAGTAATTAGTTGATGCTTTAATTGGTTTTATTGCTTTATTTATTGCATTTATTTGTTTTTATTGTATTTTAAATGTTATAAGCTGCCCCGAGTCCCCTGTGGGGAGAGGGTTTGTGGTATAAATAAATAAATAAAATTAAATAATGAATAGGCTGGATATATCTTGTACTGTGAATGGGAATACACACCCAGGACTACCATTTGTTACTCATGACTTGCTGCCTATGTCTTCAGCTGAATTGTGCTAGGGTGTTTAAACTGAACTTTGAATTTTCTAGATCTGTAATTTGAAAACGATATCTGCATATACATTTGATTTTGGGGAAAAAAGAGTATTTTCCATTCTCCAGCCTGTATAAAAACATTCATGTATGCTCACAGAGTGAGAGAAAGCTGTTAGTGTGTTGTGTGTCAAATGTGCTTTTAGTATCTTATACTAAAACATGCTAATAGCTGAACCATGTGGACAAGAGGTTGCTTACTTCTGTGAAAGGATCCTTTTAGGCCATTTAGCAAAGTTCTTTTCTAAATTAAGCGCACCCTCCATTTAATGTAGGTGGACATTTGTTAAAATATACAATTGGGCTACTTTTAAAATTAGAGCATAGAGTTAAAATATTACAGAATTTGTTGTCCAAGGTGAAGAACTACTTTCCCCCTGAAAAAGACCAGTGTGTTTGTAATTTGCTGTTCTAGGGCTCTTTAACAAAAAGGGGTAGGATCCAGGACACCATTAGCAGAGCTCTGCTCACAGTGTAGTGCTTTCCCAGCTTCCTCTGTCTTCTGCAGCCCCCCTCCCCATGTCTCTTGAAAGCTTGTTCTGAGGGTCAGGGGACCCATGGGGGAAAATAGGATGCAGCTGAACGTGTGTCTTTTCGTCATGCTGTGTATGTGTGTAAAGTGCCTTCAAGTCACAGCCGACTTATGGCAACCCCTTTTGGGGTTTTCATGGCAAGAGACTAACAGAGGTGGTTTGCCAGTGCCTTCCTCTGCACAGCAACCCTGGTATTCCTTGATGGTCTCCCATCCAAATACCAACCAGGGCTGACCCTGCTTAGCTTCAGAAATCTGACGAGATCAGGCTAGCCTGGGCCATCCAGGTCAGGGCTTCCTCATGCTAGAGCACCCTTATTTATTTATTTATTTATTTGGATTTTTTGGCTGCTCTTCCAGACTAGGTCCGGCTCAGAGCGGCTTACAACCCCTGGATCTAGTCCAGTAAAGGCAGACTGATGCAATCTTATAATTCTCAAATATTTCTGAGCTTATTTTGAGAGCAAGGGAATAGCATGCTATTTGAGATTTGGAAACTAGTCAAATATGCAATGCAGAACAAACTTTATTAGCAATTAAACCCTTTCAGAACATAGGCTTCCTACAAGATGTGCTGACCCAGCTTTAGACAGAGTGGTTAGAATAGGTTCCTAATTAAAAGGGGAATGGATGCGATAATGGTAATCAATGCATTCAGAGCTTTTCTATGAACATGAAAGGAGGCTAAAAAGGGAGGTATAGCAAAGGTAATGAACAGTCAGCTGAAGCTTAGTATTAGGGAAACTACTTGAGCAAATAATAAATGAATTGATTGGCCTAAAAGTATTTTAGGACCTGCCGATGACCAACACGATGAAACATGATTTCAAAGGAATAGAATGTGTCAGTAGAACTTGACACTCTTCTTTAATGCAAAATCAAGGGGCCTGATCTTTCATAGCCTAACTCAGCTAGGTATGATTTTCATATTATTCAGGGCTAGGCTTGCTAACAATTTTTATATCTATAATCTTGCCCTTTTAACAGTGGCTTAATATGTGGAAATGGGCAGTTGAAGCTTTTCATAGCACAGAGGTAGATAACATCCCATTCACCCTCTGTTTTAAAGGGGCAGGTCATTTTTTCTCAAGGATGCTATTCAAGGCAACTGTTGAACAGTGGTATTGGAAGGGGGGAATCCAAAATTGGATTTGTTTTAATTAGCATCAAATGCAGTTTAGAAAAGTTTTTCTTTCAATTTTATCATTTGGAATGGGCTTAAGTGTCCTGCAGGCATTGGTCTTACTGCAGTCTTTGTTTCTGGTTACACTATCAATGCAATCGTGTGCAGAAGTAGAAAAGGAAAGAGTCCAGTAGCACCTTAAAGACTAACAAAAATATTTTCTTTCTCATACCCTATCTGAAGAAGTGAGCTGTGGCTCACCAAAGCTCATACCAGAAAATATTTTTGTTAGTCTTTAAGGTGCTACTGGACTCTTGCCCTTTTCTACTGCAGACAGACTAACACGGTTACCTACTGTGAATTATCGTGTGCAGAGTTACTCCAGTCTAAGCCCACTGATTTCAATGGGATTATCCTGCAGTAACTCTTCATATGATTGCACTGTAAATCTTAGGTGATTTGGAGCTAATGTATTAAATGATTAAATGCTTTGGGGGCAATGTATATCTTGAATGATTTGGGGCTAATGTATGACAAGTATGGAACATTCAGCATCACTGCGGTAAACTGAAGTATTTTAGATTAGCCAAAATTGTGTGTATATGTTGTAGCCCTATGGTTCCATTTTTGATGCAGCATTATACTGAAAGCAGCACATCAGTATATCTAATTCTCAACATGGCCCCATCTATGGATATTTAAATCCAGAGGCTGGTTCCATGGGCAGACAAGACAGATCTTTTTTACAAACCTGAGAAAAGCCCCAGTTTGCAGAAGAATCTGTAATCTTAAAAAACAAATAAATACAAAGACCTTGGAAGGTGAGAACATGGGGGTTGCTAAGAGGCAGGAAAGAGGAAATCATGTGGAGAAGGGGATACAGGGGGAAATGAAGTGCCCCTTCTAAGTCCTTGTGGGTTCTCCACTGTGCAACTTGGGCCCTATCTGGTGTCGAGCACTGTGCAACTGGGCCATAGTTTTCCCAGTTAGATGCTGCCAGGGGGAGGGAAGGAGGGAAAGCGTAAGACAGGAGGACAGATAAATGTAAATTGGCTGGTGGGTAGGAAGGAGAGAAGGATGCAGGGAAAGGGAAGAGGTTATGGTTTTTTTCAGGGAAAAGAAAGAAAATAGTGGGGAGAGGAAAATTAGATGCCCCCCCTCACGTATTTGTAGGTCCCCCACTTGTAGATATTCTGTTCTTGGGAGTTGCAACTAGATTGACTGGGTAGAGCAAAGGGATGATAGGCCAGGTCACTTCCTGTCCCTTACCCAGGAAGTATCTTTTGGTACATTCAAAAGATTATTTGAAGAGTTAGACCTGTATACTATGTGCAAGGAACACATGGTTAGCAAAGTCAATGACATGAATCTCTGAGAACTTTCCCTTCCTGTCAAAGCCAACTGTGAGGAGGCTAAAAAAAGATATCTTATCTGGGGATGAGAATAGGTACACTGTGTGCCAGCTGGTAGTTATCTGTGGATTAGATGTGGCTCAGAAGCCCCTAGTTGCCTACCATTCATTTATGGTTTTGAACTTGTTACAAAATACAATTTGCAATAGAACAGCAAAAAAAAAAAAAGGTTCTTGTTTTTGAGGTTGAGATAAAACAGGTTTTTTTTCCAGAACCTGGTTGAAGATGGGAATTATTTCCATATATTTAATATAAAAAATCTAAGATTCAAAGAAAGAAAGATATCTAATATAAAGTAACACGAAGATCCATACCCAAAAATAATCATTTACTGTCCCCCCACAGTTTCCTGTGTTGGTATATGGCCTTAAAATATTATGGATGCAATCCAGATACCATAAAAGTTTCATACTTTCTAAATGTCCCTCATTATCAGAGACAGTTCTGTTTTTGGTATCTATCTTTGCTAAAATCATTATCCTTTTTATGAGGAAGGTGGGTTTTTGTTGGGTGTAGAGTGCCTTTTTAAAATGTTAGCATAAAATATACATGCACAAGAGTTCTTCAGGTTCTGATCACAGCCATCACCCTTCTGAACGTCCCTGACAAGATGTGAGTAGATACATCTTGGAATACATATCTCTTTTGCACTTGCATGTAAATGAATGCATATGGAAACAATATGCCAGAGTGTGGTTCCTATAGGCTCCCACGCTTATAATCCAGATAGTAAAAAGTGCTGAATGTTTTACAGTAGAAACTGTAATATAACAAATACAACCAGCTCCATGATGAAATTAAACCTTCTGTTAGACAATTTTAAAAGGGGAAACTTGCTGTGGTCAGTTTAAATATGGTCACCTTCAATAGCCTACTGAAGACAGAAATAGTGGTTAGCAATGTGTAATGGTGGTGCTTTGCTCAGTGGTCCTTGTTTAAGAAGTTCAAAACAGTTTCTATTTACATATGGAGGGTATGAAGTTTTCCACATATATTTATGGGGTTATACCTTCTTATGCTGATAATTATACCTTCTTTTGCTGTTAATTAAGGAGCCCCGTGGCGCAGTGGTAAACTGCAATACTGCAGTCAAAAGTTCTGCTCACAACCTGAGTTAGATCCCGACAAAAGTTGGTTTCAGGTAGCCGGCTCAAGGTTGACTCAGTCTTCCATAGAATGAGTACCCAGCTTGCTGGGGGTAAAGTGTAGATGACTGGGGAAGGCACTGGCAAACCACTCCATAAACATAGTCTGCCTAGTAAATGTCGGGATGTGACGTCACCCTATGGGTCAGTAATGACCCAGTGCTTGCACAGGGGACCACCTTCACCTTTTTATGCTGTTAATTGGATCCTATTCTAACTAAGGATAAGTGTGCTGTTTTTGTTTTGGCCTTTAGGTGCGTACCAGAGCAAACCTAAGCAGAGTTACACCCTTCTACGGTCATTGACTTAGTGGACATAGGTGTAACTCTGCGTAGGATGGCACTCATACATCTTTTTACACATTTGCAAGCCATATATCACCCCTGCCCAGTCTGCACTGATCCACTGTCTGTCCTTGTGCCTGATGTGGAAGAGAATCATGTAATGAAATTGTTGTAGAAAGTGAGCCTTACTGTTAGAGGAGAAGCCTAGAAATTCCAGTTAAATTGCATGTCTGGATTTGAAAGGCACTGGTAGCTGGTGTTAGTTTTTAATTGGAATTTTCCACTTGAGAAAAGAGGAGCATAGTGCACAGCATGTGTGCAAGCGTGACAATGAGTTGGGTTTGTGCATGTATTTGTTTAATGTTTAAAGTGACACCTGAATCGCAGCCAGACAGATTTGTGTGTGTGTGTGTGTGTGTTGGCGTATCAAAACGTCAAGAGGAAGTACTGTGTTTGAGCAACTGGATGGGAAAGTTTGTATGAGTGACATGGGGCCCATCTTAGTTTGTATGATACCTGCATTCACTGCCAGGTGGCCATGTAGAAGAAGGGAATGCCTGCTGGCTAATCTAGTATATTTCTGTTTGGTTTGGAGATTGCAAAAAGAGTGTGAAAGCCAGCCCCTATGCTATAACAATGCCTGTCTCTAAGTGAGATGAATATCGCTGTTTGCTAACTGCATAGATGTGCTGGGTCCTCACCTGCCTTGGCCCCAAGCCCAAGATACAACCCATATGAACATCTGAAGCTGCATGGGTGGCCAGAACATCAATTCACCTAGCCTAACAGTGCAATTGGGGAGGGGCTGTGGCTCAGTGGTAGAACATCTGCTTGACACGCAGAAGGTCCCAGGTTCAATCCCCGGCATCTCCAGTTAAAGGGACCAGGCAAGTAGGTGATGTGAAAGACCTCTGCCTGAGACCCTGGAGAGCTGCTGCTGGTTTTAGATAATACTGACTTTGATGGACCAAGGGTCTGATTCCGTATAAGGCAGCTTCATGTGTTCAATCCTAAAGAAAGTTGCTCCAGTCTAAGCCCTTTGAAATGAATGGGCCCATTGAAATGAATGGACATTGAAATGAATGGGCTTAGACTGGAGTAACTCTCTTTAGGATTGCACTGTAAGTCTACCAGCTCTGTTTAGCAGCAGCTGATCTCAGACTAAGATCTAAATCAAGACTGTGGTCTTTCTCACTTTTTTATCTGAATCTTTAACTGGCAGTGTAGGGGATTTAACTAGGGTGCCTATGTGTGCACAGCATGCACCACTGAACAATGGCTCTGCCAGTGTATGTATGTTTTGTAACTGTTCATATGGAGGAAAGTACACTGTAGCTACAAAAATCTCAGCCACATTGTATGGCTTTATCCCCACATTGCTTTCTATATATCCAAACGGCAGTTCTAAGATGACTTCTGAGAGTGCTAACTCTCAACTCACTTAGAAGACATTTATTTTCATTTCACCTAGTCATAGGTAGATCTGTATGGCCTCTTCTTACATGCAAAAATAACATGTGGTTCTCTCACCAGCAGAGAAAAAGCCTTCAGCCCCCTCCTCCTGTAATACTGGAGCTAATTAAGTTTTCAGTCACTCCAGGAACATACAAGCTTGTAAGATGTAGTTTATCAGCAGGGAAGTAACAAATTACCAGTTTAGCTTGACTATAGAAATCAAGAAGATATTCTCAACTGGCATGCTTGTTACTGGTTCCTGCTGGGCTCACATATCCCCCTCTCTACATCATTCATCCAAACTCACTGTAAGCCTTTTGATATTATCATATGCAGAAAATAATTAACACAAAAGGTAACATGCAGACTGACAAAATTAAAGCATTGGAAAACTATACCTGGTATCGTGTTGCTATCTCACAGCACTGTTGATGCATCTGCAGCACTAGGTATGCAGATTAAAATCTTTAGGTATTTCTAAAATAAAATGAGGAAAAAAACTTTTCCCCAACTTTTTGACATAACTATATCTATTAAGACCCAACAAGAGATGGATTGGCTCAATAAAGGAAGCCACAGCCTTCAGTTTTCAGGATCTGAGCAAGGCTGTCAAAGATAGGACATTTTGGAGGACTTTCATTCATAGGGTCGCCATGAGTCGGAAGCGACTTGACAGTACTTAACACACACACACACACACACACACACACACATATCTATTAAAGCAAAAGTTTTCTTCAACTGATATCTATGTGGAGGACTTTTAAAAAACTCTTAGAACACCTTTTAGTTTGAAAGAGCATTCACAGGAATATCCTGGTGAAGAAACTCTGCATGAATTGCATTCTGATTTCCCGCTCTGACTCTACTGTGACTTATTACTACTGACCTTTCTCTCTCTCCTGTTGCCAGAGATACAGAGATAAACTAAATGTCACTTTGGAGATCGGTGAATGAATGTCCTGACCAGTGGTAGCTGATTCATTAGGGCAAATATGACAGTCTATCGAGGTCAGTGTTGTCTGCTCTGACTGGCAGGAGCTTTTCCAGGATCTCAGGCAGAAGTCTTTCACATCACCTACTGTCTGATTTTCTTTTAATGGAGGAGCCAGTGACTGAACCTGGGACCTTGCACATGCAAAGCAGGTGCTGTGCCACTGAGCCGTTGCCCTTCAAAGGCTGCATATCAAACTTCTAAGGTAGAGTGGGCAACTCAGCTGCCTTCAGCTGCCCCCAGCTCCCTCCTGCCCATCTCTTTACTTTCCTCACCAGACAGTTTTGGGGAGGGGGCAGGCAGGCTGCCAGCTAAGTCAGTCTCTGTCTTGCTTTTATTTAACTCAACACTGTAGGCAAACAGAACCTTCCCCTACCGAGGTAGAGGGTTTTCTTGTTAGTTTAAACCAGGCCCATCCATATACCTCTAGACTCATTAATTGAGCAGGGAGCCATTGACCAGGCCTGTCAATCTTTCTTTTCCCTAGGGTGAGGGAGGGGAAGAAAAACTTGACCAATTGGGGATCTCTCAGATGGAGAAATGTTATGTCCACCAAAGCCTAAATGAACTAATGTACTGTATTTTTAAAGCCTCCACTCCCCCCCCCCCATTAGCCGTGTGCCATAGAATGAATCCAGAATGGGCTTTTTAAATATATGCCCATTTGATTCAGGACATTTGCACAATCCCTTAAAAAGATTAGGAGGCAGCCATTTTCTGTGAGCAAGAGAGGGAAAGGAGAGAAGAATTCATTCAGGTAAGAGAAGGTATATATAGTATGAGGATGAAAAAATACTGTCATTTAGACCCACAAGGAATTTGCGAGGAGGCGTTATCATGCCTTTTCTTCTTCCTCTTCCCCCACCCCTTTTCTGTCACTCATGCCTCCCCTTGCTCTCTGTATTCCCCACCCCTTCTTCCCTGTCACTCAGTTCTTATATATTTAGTGGGGTGTATTATTAGGGTTGCCAACCTCCAGGTAGTAGCAGCAGATCTGCTATTACAGCTAATCTCCAGCCAATAGAGATCAGTTCACCTGGAGAAAATGGCCACCTTTGGCAATTGGACTTTATGGCATTGAAGTCCCTCCCCTCCCTAAACTTCACCCTCCTCAGGCTCCACCCCAAAAACCTCCCACTGATTATGAAGAGGGACCTGGCAACCCTATGAATTCCAATCCTGACCAGAGTTACATCCATCTAAGTCTATTGAAGTCAGTGGGCTTAGAATTGTGTCACTGGCTAGGATTGCAACGTCAGTAACTTTCTTACTCTACCCCACTAGTTTTCAGCTTTACAGCAATTATTTCAGCTTTATAGGAACTATTTTCCCATTTTCAGCTTTAAAGCAATTATTCGTACCTTCTCTTACAGTACTACTTGGATTAAATAGGCTAACTGTGTGTGTTAAGTGTTGTCAGGTTGCATCCAACTTATGGCGACCCTATGAATCAGTGTCCTCCAAACATCCTACTGTTAACAGCCTTGCTCAGGTCTTGCAAACTGAGCGCTGTGGCTTCCTTAATTGAGTCAATCCATCTCATGTTGGGTCTTCCTCTTTTCTTGCTGCCTTCAATTTTTTCTAGCATTATTGTCTTTTCCAGTGACTCTTCTCATCATGTGACCAAAGTATGATAACCTCATTTTGGTCATTTGAGCTTCTAGGGAGAGTTTAGGCTTGATTTGATCTAGAACCCACTTATTTGTCTTTTTGGAAGTCCATGGTATTCATAAAACTCTCCTCCAACACCACATTTCAAATAAATCAACTTTCTTCCTGTCAGCTTTGTTCATTTTCCAGTTTTCATGCCCCTGCATAGTAGTGGGGAATACTAAGGCATGAATTATCTTGACCTTCGTTACCATCCTTACACTTAATATTTTTTTCCAGCTCCTTCATGGCTTTCCTTCCCAGTATCAATCTCCTTTTGATTTCTTGGTTGCAGCCTCCCTTTTGGTTGATGATTGAACCAAGAAGTAGAAAATCTGGAGCAATTTCAGTTTCTTCATCATCAACCTTAAAGTTGTATAATTCTTCAGTAGTCATTACTTTTGTCTTCTTGAAGTTCAGCTGTAACCCTGCTTTGGCACTTACTGTTTTAACCTTCATCAGTATTTTCTTACCAGTCTTTACTATTTCCTGCCAGTAATGTGATATCATCTGCATATCACAATATTCCTTCCACCAATTTTCACTCCACCTTCATTTAAATCTAATCCAGTTTTCCTTATTATATGTTCTGCATATAGATTGAAGAGATAGGAAGATAGAATACATCATTGTCTGACCCCTTTTGCCAACTGGAAACCATTCTGTTTCTCCACATTTTGTCCCAACAGTAGCTTTTTGTCCAGAGTACAGCTAAACTAGCAATGGTAAAAGCAGAGCAGAAAAACCCCATTGCCATTCTACAAAATCATAGCAGGCATATTTTTAAAAATATGTGAGGACAGCCTTGCAAATTCTTCATTGCTTGTGTGCACTCATAATGGCAACTCACACTGTAGTAAAAACAACAACAAAAAAGACTGTTTTATAGCTATTATGGGTTGGCTGGTCATTAGAAAAACTGGGATAGTTGGTGCAATATGTTCCAGTGATTTTCTATGTTCAATGCTACAGATAAGTTGAAAGAATTATAGTCAATAATGCAGTCTTGCAGATGCTAAATTTGTTACAGCAGTTGGAGGCTATTAAGGCTTCTAGCTAGTCATTGCCTCAACGATACAGACTTGTGCAATTGATTTCTTTCACTTGATAGAACAACATTTATTCATTTAGTTGTAATGTTGAATGTGAACATTACCATTTAAGGGGACCCTGAAAGTTAAGAACGAGACATTGTAAAGTCCCTAGTTAATTGCACTAATAATACCTTAGATGAGCTCATTTACTTTTATTTCTTCAATACGGGAAAAAATTATGTAGAATGTGCAATGAAACGAAACAAATTGATATTTTATTTTCTATTCTCTTGCTGCAGACCAGTGGAACACTGGAGAAGAACACTGGGAGCCCCCTTTAAAGAAAGCTAAAAATTTCTCAGCTTCTTAGGAGCATTTAGTCTCCCTTCTCCCTGTCTTGAAGAGCTGGATTTTAATTTCTAAAAAGATCTGCACAGTACAGCCTGTTTATGGGAAAGAGGGAACTGCATACATATGACCTGTTTGTACATGTGAATCCCAATTTGTCTCAGGATATATATGCAGATCCCTGACCTAGATAGCCCAGGTTAGCCTGATCTCATCAGATCTCACAAGCCCAATCTGGAACCAGTGCAGCACTGGTTGAATATGTGCCTTCCAAGGGGTCCCTGTAAGGACCCGCGCTGCTGCATTCTGGACCAATTGACACTTCCGAAACAGCCGTGTGGTGGGATCACTGGAGAATTGTTTTTTTTTTTCCATTGATGTCTAAACTAACGCACCTGATGAAAAAGAACCCACTAGACGATTTTAAGACGAAATGGCAACCAGTATGTGATAAATACTTACCTGGGTCAGACATTTCTGCTAGAGGCAGGTCATAGAGATATGCTATCTATTGATATTATGTACTAGAAAATGATAGTTTTAGCTTATTGCTTGAATTAAGGTTATCAAATACTTGTAGAATTTAGTATTTTTTAAGAGAATAGAACATTCTGTATAGGGCATCATAAAGAACTAGTTCAAGATTCTAAGGGGCGAGAATGAAGTTGATATATTAATGTATTAATTTGTAAAGCTTGAACACAGGCATATGTATGTTTTCCCCCTTCTTTACCCCTTTTTGTTTTTGTATCCTAATATATATAAAATAAAATTATTACTAAAAAAAACACACCCTCTTCCCTTTACCATTTTCTTGATTAAAATCCCCTGCCTTTAGGTTGCCTTTAGGTCCTTTAGCCCTGTTGCAAGAAAAACTGAGATACCCAGATGCTGCTTATTTTTCTCTACTCTTAAAGCATTGGGCAGGGTGAGGTTTGATCAGTGAAATAAACTACTTGCTGCCTAGGTTGTAATCTGTATCCCCCTATATTTTGAGGCTAAATTATATATTGAGTATAATGGGAAGGAAGGTGGTAAGGTATAGTCCGATCTTGCCAGTTCCTGGAAGCTAAGCAGGGTCAGTACTTGGAAGGGAGACCACCAGGGAAGACTCTGCAGAGGAATGCAATGGCAAACCACCTCTTCTTCTCCCTTGCCTTGAAAACTCGTTGCTGGGGTTTCCATAAGTTGGATGTTACTTGACACACACAGTGTAGCCATGGATCACCATTGTCAAATGTAGCTTCGTCCTTACTGGTATTATATAGCCCCCCTCTACCCTCAAATGTTAAGTGTTTCACTACTCCTGGGCAATATGCATCCTTCACCTACAATATAATCTCTCTTTACTGAGAAGCAAAAACCTGTAATGCTGGGGTGCCCTCCATAACCCAACCCTGTCAGTTGGCAAACAGCTGAACATCAGTAAGCATGGAATCTTTACTATGTGTGAAAGAAAATTACAAGTCTTTAATCTGAAACAAGGAGGAAAGGCAGCATGGTATAGCCCAATCTTAGATCTCGGAAGCAAAGTAGGGTCAGTACTTGTAAGGGAGACCTCCAAGGAAGAATCTGCAGAGGAAGGCAATGGCAAACCATCTCTGATTAATCAATTGCCTTGAAAACCCCTTGCTGGGATTGCCATAAATTGGTTGTGACTTGATGGCACTTTACACACACACACAATCTGAAACAGGATGAGTGGCAACAGCATAAGTAGTAGTAGTAGTAGTAATGGTAATAGTGTTGAGAAAAAAGTAGCTGTGGCACAGGAGTAGCAATTTTCAGTTTTGTGTTCAAAAGTCCATCTTTGTCTCATTCTTATCTGCCACCAGCCAGATGGCGGAAGCCCCAATCATCTCCAGAATGTAGGAAATAAGCAATAGCTGGTTGTGCATAAGACAAAGAAGCCGAGATTGATGCAGTATGACTTCAGACACAAAGGAGAACAGCACGAAGCAGCATGAAGACTGGGGATGGATGCCAAGCCAGCCAAGCATAGAGCTCTCAAATTCAACAGAAGTCATCACTGTTTGCCCTAGAAGAGGAGAGCTCTGATTACGCAAGGTCAGGCATGCTTGGTGGGTACAATGAGGGACCTTCCAACTGTTCACTCCAGGCTTTTTAAAGTCACGGTGGGTTTCTGGTAGCCCAATCTGATCTCTAGGTTAATTTCCAAGCAGACACACACAGGATCTAGCTGCTGCTGTGCACTCCACAGGACTCTTATTCCAAATTTGGCTTCTGTGGACCTTTCTGAAAAGTGAAGAATAAGATTATGGTGTAGTGGATGGAACAAGACTAGGCTAGAGGAGACCCAGGTTTGCCAAGAAAACTGGCTCGGTAACCTTGGGCCAATCACTATCTCAGCCTGATCTGTCTCACATGGTGGTTGTTGAGAGAATAAAATGGGGGCAGGGAGAACAAAGCTGAACACTGTTTTGGGTCCCCATTGGCAAGAACAGCAGGGTATAAATATTCTAAAATAAAACTAGAAGGAAAATTTAGTTTCATTGACCTCACTGAGGTCAATGAAAGTGAATTTTCCATCTAATAATGAAATGTTTCGTGTTTTTGCATTTTGTTCTGGCCAGCTGTCCTTATTTGTTGGGAATACAATAGCACTGTTAACATTTATGGCAGTGAAACAGCACGAGCTCAAGCATTTCAGACAGGGTTACGCACACTGTAAAGCCAAAATTACAGACCTCGATAACATTGTTCCTTTTATGGTCTAATAAAACTAGTCAGTATAGACAGGATAATTTTCTTATTCAATTACGTAAGATGGTGGCATGCCAATATGAAGGAATAAATAAAAGGCTGAGATTATACATGTTAATGTGCAATTATTTTGAAGCCTTAATAGTGGCAGTATATTGCACTGTATCTGAAATAGGATTTAACTCTGTGAAGTTAGTTACACTAGTATAGATTCCAGCAACTTGAAAGAAGAAGCAGTTACTGGGTGATTCAGTAGTCATAAATGGTAGAATAGTGTTCTACAGTGCAATTCCACCTCCACCTCCTATTTAATTCCCCCCACTCCACCCCCATTGAGTAGCTGCCATTTATTTCTATAGTGCAAAATAACAAAGACTGGGAAAACCCGTCTCTGCTAACAGGGATTCTGAGAGGGGCCAGGGACACAGATTCACTTCTTTTCTCCCCCGTGATTCCTGTAATCTATAGGCGACCCCCCACACATTATAACATGTCCTGGGTTGCCTATCCCATGGTCCAACCTGAGCATCTCCATCATTCCCCAACTCACCCAGGAACCACAGGAGGGGAGAGGCTGTCGGCATATGTGTGGCCGTGAGTCCCTGGGCAGAGCATCGGGGCACACAGGCCCCATGACTCCTCGAAGCGCCAGGCCGGCGAAGGCCTTAAATCCAGGGACCCAGAGAATCAGGTGGGGTAAAGGCAGGCTGCTCCAGCGCTCTCATCGCCACCCCCAAACAGCTGACTAGCGGCAGAGTGAGGGCGAGGCTACAGCACGCTGCAAGACCTGGGCAGGGCAAAATTTGGGGGGGGGGGAGAAAGCAAGGAAGCCAACAGAGGGCCAAGATCCTATATTTAGGATCTCGGGGGTGGGGCCAGGGTGGAGCTGGGGAGGAGTTAGGGTGGGGCCAGTAAGGCCTCACAGCATATAAATCGAGGCATTCTGAGGCCGAGGAGGATTGGACCCCTGGCTTGCCTGCGACTTGCAAGAGACCAAGCTGGCAGCCATGGAGGGGGAGGACAGCTCTGACTCCCCTTCCAACTGGTCTGAGGCCGAGGAGGTGCCCCTACCAAGCAGGGGAAGGGCACCCCAGGAGCGACATGGGGGGTGGGTGCCTCGTCACACGTGTTTTCTAACATGTAAATTTTAGATTGAGAGCCAGCGTGGTATAGATGTTAAGAGCGGCAGACTCTAATCTGGAGAACCGGGTTCAATTCCCCACTTCTCCACATGAAGCCTGCTGGGTGACCTTGGGCCAGTCACGGTTCTCTCAGAACTCTCTCAACCCATGCGGGGGCAGACAATGGTGAACCACCTCCGAACTTCTCTTGCCTTGAAAACATTACAGGGCTGCCATAAGTCAGCTGTGACTTGACAGCACACACACACATTCACACAAGTCTCAGATCATGTAAAATATGGTGTTTTATTTTTGATAGATTGAAAGGGATGAAGTCAGAACATGAGAAACTGCACAGTCAAGTACATACAGCACTATAAATCAGTGCTAGGATTCTTTATGGCTGTACATTCCTTTAGGAGCAGATTCTGTTCCATCTGCTAAGTGCTAGCCGAAAGAGCCTATTTTTCTTTTGCCTTGTCTTTCTCAACAGTTTAAATAAATCCTAGCCTTTTATAAATTTACAACTAGTGTGTATTGCTGAATTTCAGCTTGGATTATGCCAGATGTTTGACTTTGCCTAAAGGCTGATTCACGGTGGATATAACCTGCTTTGGAAGAAAAATGGAATATGCATCTTAAAGCAAATGCTTTTAAGAAAAATACCCCCCCACACACACCCATTTTAGGTTTCGGTTTATGGAGAAATTCACAAATTGACTTTTTCAGTCAGCTTTGATAAGATGTGCATGTTCCCTCTTGATTTTTTATGTAACGTTTTCTGATTGAAAACCAACCGAACTTTAAAAATATTGAGTATTTGGATCCTACAAACTTTGATTGGCCCCACCTTTGCCTTTCTCTGCCAGCTCCCTAAGATCCTGCAACAGCCAATGGGGACTAAGGAAGCCTTGTGGATGAAATTCTACAAATCACAGGGAGCTTCAGTATGGAGGGGGATTCAGGTAAAATTGCTCCTCCTCTGCCTTGCATAAACTCATTGTCAGAGAGGTTCTTTCAAAGTGAACTATTTCTATCTTTATATTAAAACACTCTCAGTGTAACTTTAAACTTTAGGCTAATTACTAATTTACAGAGCTCTCTCAGTCTTGGCCTTCTCTCAGGGCGAAAACGCATGGTCACTTTAGCCTCCTTTGTTCCCTGTTTCAGCCAGGATTCAGCCAGGATCGAATGCATGTGTTTCGTCGAATGTGCTTTCGATCCTGTCTGAATCCTGGCTGAAACAGGGAATAAAGGAGGCTAAAGCAACCATGCGTTTTCACCCTCATTCTGCTCAGACCCTAACTTAGGAGAAACAGAATGGGGTTGTTACACTTCTTGCCTAATTCCTGGCTCCTCCCAGGAACCACGACATGAAACATTTTCCCCTATATTGCTACAGTAAAGAAGAGTTGGTTTTTATACCCTGCTTCTTCTCTACCATAAGGAGTGTCAAAGTGGCTTACAATCACCTTCCCTCCTCCCCCACAACAGGTACCTTGTGAGGTAGGTGGGGCTGAGAGTTCTGAGAGAACTGTGACTGGCCCAAGGTCACCCAGCTGGCTTCATGTGTAGGGTGGGGAATCAAACCTGGTGTCCAGATTAGAGCCGCCGCTCACGTGGAGAAGCAGGGAACCAAAGCTGGTTCTCCAGCTTAGAGTTGTGGCTGGCAGCATTCTTACCCTTCTCGGGCCTGCATGGGCCAACGAGGAGGCATTTTGAAACAGTGGAGAAGGGTAGGTCATAAGGGAGGAGGTCTGTACTGGGAACCTGGCCTCCCCTATTGGCCATGACCCACAGAGCCCCGCCCTATGTCATGGGACATTGGAAGAGCCTGGGGCTGCCCCACCCCAAGGGTTCCTTTAAAAGGCAAGACCCAGGGCACCTGAGGAGGAACGGCCAGACCTCTACCTCTCTAGCAGGGAAAAGGTCTAGGTGAGGAAGAGAGAGACCAGGGTGAATGGAAATACCCTTCCTCCCACTGTAACTGAGGCACCTCCTGTGGCTCCTCTTAAAATAATGCTGAATAATGTCCTAGAGAGTTGACAAGTACCTACTATTTGTTGCTGCATGTATTATCCTACTGTGTAATCTCTGTTTAATTGAACATGTCAGTGGGATATTATGTTCGATAGTATCAAAGACTGCTGAGAGATCCAGCGGAACTAGCAGGGTTACTTTCTCCCTGTCTAGTTCTCTATTCCCTATCATATTCCCTATTACTATGTATGGGTGTGAAAGCTGGACATTGAAGAAAGCTGATAGAAAAAAGTAGATTCCTTTGAAATGTGGTGTTGGAGGAGAGTGTTACGGGTACCGTGGACTGCCCAAAAAAACAAATAAGTGGTTTATAGATCAAATCAGGCCTGAACTGACCTTAGAAGCTAAAATAACTAAACTGAGGCCGTCGTATTTTGGTCACATTATGAGAAGACAAGAGCCACTGGAAAAGACAGTCATGCTAGGAAAAGTTGAGGGCAGCAGGAAATGAAGAAGACCCAACAAGAGATGTATTGACTCAATAAAGGAAGCCACAACCCTCAATTTGCAAGATCTGAGCAAGGCTGTCAAAGATAGGACATTTTGGAGGACACTGATTCATAGGGTCGCCATGAGTCAGAAGCGATTTGACGGCACTTAACACATACACACAGTTCTCTATAGTAATGCGCTCTCCTTGGGGCCACCTTTGAAGAGTATTTGGAAGCCGCAGCTAGTGCAGAACACTGCTGGGGTTTGCTGTCAGGATCATATGTCCCCTGTACCAGAGCAATTACGCTGGCAAGTGATCGGTTCCAGAGCCCAATTCAAGGTGTTGGTTTTATCCCTTAAAGCCCAATATGACTTGAGACCAAGGTATCTGAAGGACTGTCTTCTTCCATACAGTCCTGCCCGGTAATTAAGATCGCAGGGGAGATGCCCTCCTGACTGTCCCAACAACTGCATGGACTTGTTTGCTGGGTACATGAGAAAGACCCATTTCTGTGACAGGCCCACAATTATGGTGGGATTCAATAACGAGAGATTCAAAACAGATAAAAGGAAGTATTTTTTCACACAACGCATAGTTAAATTGTGGAACTCCCTGCCCCAAAATGTGGGGATGGCTGCCAACTTGGAAGGCTTTAAGAGGGGAGTGGACATGTTAATGGAGGAAAGGGGGTATTCATGGCTACCAGTCAAAATGAATACTAGTCATAATGCAGACCTGTTCTTTCCAGGATCAGAGGAGCAGGCCCATTATATTGGGTGCGGTGGAACACAGGCAGGATGGTGCTGCTGCTGTTGTCTTGTTTGTGGCTTCCTAGAGGCACCTGGTTGGCCACTGTGTGAACAGACTGCTGGACTTGATGGGCCTTGGTCTGATCCAGCAGGGCCTTTCTTATGTTCTTATGGAACAACCTCCTCGGGGAGGTGCACCTGGTCCTCTCGTTGTCAATGTTTGGGAAGCAGTTGAAAAATGTTTCATTTAGAACTGCATTTTGATTGATTTAGTTTTTGTTTGGCGCTTTAAACTTTGACTTTTATGGTTTTCTAGTGTGTTGTTTTTATTGTGTTTTTATAATGTTTTATTTATATTCTAAGCCATCTTGAATTCTGCAAGGGAGAAAGGCAACCAATAAATGTTTAAAACAAACAAACAAATAAATGTCTGGGTTAAAAAATTAGGAATTGATCCTGAGGCTTTGCTGGAGCTCAGATGCCATTAGATTCTGCATAGTCATTGTGATATTTGTGGGGAGTAGGGAAGCTAGCCCTGACTTGGTTGGTCCAGGCTAGCCTGATCTTGTCAGATCTCAGAAGCTAAGCAGGGTTAGCCCTGGTTAGTATTTGGATGGGAGATCAACAAGGAAGTTAAGATTGCTATGCAGAGGCAGGCAACTGCAAAACACCTCTGAAATTCTCTTGCCTTGGAAACCCTATGGCCATAATTTGGCTGTGACTTGACACCAAAAAGGGGGGGGGCTTAGTTATTTGCTTCATTAATACCCTGTCTTTATTTGCTATGGGAGCTCAAAGCAGCTTCCATTGTTTTCATCTCTTCCATTTTATCCTCACAACAACTCTGTGAGGTAATAGAAAAGGGCAAGAGTCCAGTAGCACCTTAAAGACTAACAAAAATATTTTCTGGTAGGGTATGAGCTTTCGTACGCCACAGTATCTGAAGAAGTGAGCTGTGGCTCACGAAAGCTCATACCCTACCAGAAAATATTTTTGTTAGTCTTTAAGGTGCTACTGGACTCTTGCCCTTTTCTACTACTGCAGACAGACTAACACGGCTACCCACTGTGAATTATCTGTGAGGTAAGTTACTCTAGGCTAATGTGACTGGCCGAGGATTTGAACCTGGATCCTAGTCCAGGTTGGTGTGGTTAAGAGCAGTGGTTTGGAGCGGTGGACTCTGACCTGGAGAACCAGGTTGGCAGCGGAGGCTAATCTGTGAACTGGATTTGTTTCCCCACTCCTACACAAGAAGCCAGCTGGGTGACCTTGGGCTAGTCACACTCTCTCAGCCCCACCTACCTCACAGGGTGTCTGTTGTGGGGAGGGGAAGGGAAGGTGATTGTAAGCCGGTTTGATTCTGCCTTAAGTGATAGAGAAAGTCAGCATATAAAAACCAACTCTTCTTCTTTTTCTCCAACACCTAATCCCTATACCACACTGACCTCATGATCTTCAGTGATTCTGCAGAATGATATATTTTCCATTCCGAATTAACAAAAGCTCTCAGATTTCTGTATTATAACAAAGGTTCTGAACAAGATTTGTATTTGCCTTAGGTATTGTCAGGAATGGTGATAGATCTAGCTACACTACTGCAAAGGTTAAGCTGTGCTAAGATGTGTGGTGATGGAAACCTGGCACCTACCTTTTGTAACAGCTGGTGGATTTTGGCATTCTTCCTCTTGGACTGTTAATAGCATTTAAATGCACAATGATTCCACTGCCTGCTGCCGTGCCTTTGCCTCTTCAGTGCTAAATGGGGACTTGGGAAAAAAAAATTGGAATTGAGATAAGAATGGAGTGATCATCAGAAGACAGAAAAGAGCACATAGAGAAGGAAGGCTTAGGAAAGGTAAGCAAGAGCAGGGGCCAGACATTTGGCCAAGGGTGGCTGAAAAGCAACTCATGAGTCATTTGCAGCTCTCAGTCAGCATACCATTTCGGTCATTTCATCCCGACCTTTGGCAAACGATAACTGGAAAAGAGAGGAACAAAGGTAGCATGTGGCCGCACTAAACATGGAATTGCCGAGAGGAGAGCTGGGAAGGGCTAAGTGAGTTGAAGGGAATGTTCTGGCTGTGCACTGGCACATACCTGTGGAGACCATCTGGCTCTGAAGGCCCCAAAATCACTCCTGGAATTTAATAGTGAACTGGGAAGTGAACCGTAAGTAAGAAAGGAAGGAAGAGAAAACAAAAGACAAGTGTATGTATTTTGGAGATCAGAACATTCTTTTTTTTTTTTAACTTTATCACATACATAAAAATTACATACATACATACATACATAAAATTAGGGGAAATAAAAAACAAAAAAATCAATCAAATTTGCATACCGTTACAGATAAAGGTAATAACAACAGCAACAACAATAATAATAAAAGATAATGAACTCAGCTACGCATAGTAAAGCCACCAAAAACATTACTTGTCTTCCTCTCCATGTTCCAGATTTTTGAAAGTTTTTTCCATTCTGGAGATTATTGGGATCCATACAGCATCTAGATCTTCCATATCCTTACCGTTTTTATAATAAGTCAGCTTAATTAATGTGTACGTTTGTCTGAGATCAGAACATTATTATGCAATCAGGCCCTCACTATTCTAGTAGGTATTTATCGATATATAATTGGATAAAAGCTTCCACAGATGGAGCGGGTTCGCAGGAGAGGGAGGACTCTCTGGAACAATATGGCGTTTGGCATGGTGGTAGGATTGCTAGCCAAGGACAACCCCTGGGAGCTTCTGAGGTTGAAAAGGTGTTAACACAACAGTGCATGATGCCATAACGTCACTTCCTGTCACATAGCCAGAAATGGTGTCATACATTGCCATGAGTCTTTAGTCATCCCCCTAAACGCTGTGGTTTTACCATAAAGTTTGGAGGCAATTGCTAGAATGCCAGAGTGATGCTTGACCAGATGTGATGCTGCAATGGCACTTTCACCTCCGCTTTCTCCCGCTGCTGCACCAGAAGTAAGGCAGTAGCAAGAAACTAGTCAGTTAAACTAACCCTCTTTCAGTCTTGCAGGAGGGGGACAAATTCCATGAACAGAACAAACATTTACAGAAAAGTATGTGTGTGTGAGCAGGATTTTGGCCAACTCCTCCTTGCTGCAGTTCAGTGCCATGTGACATATTGGATTAGATCGTACCGCTCAACTTGGCTAAGTGTAGTGTATTCCTCTGGGGCAAGGTTGGAGCAAGGGTCCCCAATGTTATTGAGTCTGTTGTTACTTTGGGAATTTTGTGCGTGAGTACAAAAGTTTCTGCATCCATCTTTGATAAAAGATATAATAATGTTATAGAACCTCATTCTCCCATCATGCATAGAGTGAGCTTCTCCACTTCCTTTATCTGTAAGTTCTGCCACATTTTTCAGAACCTTTACTTGATCTTACTTTACATTTGTGTCCCAGTGATGGCTATGCATTAAAGAGGATCTCTGGCCTCAGCAAAAAAAAAAGTATAATACCAATCAGTTACCCATTTTAACTCCAAACTCCTTGTGCTGGGTTTTAGGCTTGTTGAAATGCACAGAGGCAATAAACTACCTTGCAACTTATTGTTTCAGTTTTACCATCATTCTATAGGAACAGCTAGTTTCAATTCTTGCTTCTTGGCAGATGGACTTTTCAGACGCTAAATGAGCAAATGAACTGCATCGGCTAAGCCTTTGGGGATGCTTGCTCTTTTGGCAGATGCCCTGATGCTCAGCCAAACAGCAGTTATTATGAACCGAGGAGAGGGCATGATCCAAGAAACATAAGGACTCATCACCCCAAACCTGGGCAAGGAAGGCTCAGAAATGCTAGACTAAAAGTACACTTTGGGTCTTTTGCATCTAATTTGGATACATGGATTTTAAAAAGTGGGACATTTTTGTTTCCGTGCATCCAGTCAGTAAATAACAGCATTATTTGTATTGATGTGTCTCATAAAACAGTTCAAGGGAGAAAACAATGCTAAAAGTTTAACTCAAATTAAAATCTGGGTAAAAAGAAACATTTGTGCTTGGCACCTACTCCATTTTAGGTGCCAAGTGAAAACGTTTCTTTTTATCTAGGCAAGCCTCAAGGCAATGGGGGCGTGTTCCCACTGGAAAAGTCCTGTCTCTGGTCGTCCTCTGACTCTGAAGGCAGGGACACAAAAAGTAGGCCTTGTGTGGTCTTAACTGGCTAGTTGGATGCTATGGGAGGGGGCAGTCCTTCGAGCAACCTGGCCTCAAGCCATTGAGGGCCTAAAAGGTAAGAACCAGCACTTAGAGTTGCTCCCAGATTAACCGTGCATGCTCACGACTGCTCTTGAAGTCTGCTCCGACTTGGACATATTTGGACTCCTTTCCAGCAGTTTATATATGTATTGTTGTTATAACTTTATTCTGTGTATACTGTATTTGCTTCTACACCTTAGATCACATTGCCTTATGTGTTACACGTTATGATAGATTGCTCTGCACATTCCTTTATTGTGTGTTGTATTTTGTAAGTGGTTTGTTGCTTCTCTTTTGTTGTATAGTAGTTAGTGATAGTTGTTGAGCTTCAGTGCTGATTGGTTTACTTACACAGCTAATTGTTTCAGCGTAAGGTTTGGTTTGTTATTGTCATTACCCAGAAACAGACAGGCATCCAGTTCAGATCTTTTAACCCTGCGCCCAACTCCTAACAGCAGCCTGGCCTGCATTTTCGAAAGAGCACATTGCAGTAATGTAACCAAGATTGATGCAGACAACGGTAAGGATCTTTGTTTCCATCTTCTCTTTCGCAGCCCATTCTGTTGCCTCCCCCAACATGCTTCTTTTGAAGATCTGAGAACCCTTTGGAGTAGTATGGGATTAGGGATGCCAGATGCCCACTGTGAGCAGGAGAGTTTCTGCCCCCCCCCCCAGGACCCTTCCTGGGAGAAATGAGGTGGTGGATGCCAGCATCCCAATATGCAGATGTCATTTCTGGGGCAACCGGACGTGACGTCAGTGTGTCGCCAATGATGTCCTAGCAATTAGTCAAAACTCTATGGTTAAACAATAGAGTTTTGGCTAATGCGAGAACGTCGCTGGTGACTTCATTATGTCACTGGTGAAGACACACTTCAGGAAGTGAGTCTTGTGCCGGCAACTCTATGTGGGATGCAGTGGGAGATTAATTGGCAGAATATAAAATACTTCAAATTATGGTTGTGTGTCAACAATGAAACAGTCGATTCCGATGACCAGCTACATAATTTGTCCTTTGTATACTGGTTTGTATTTAAAGTAATTTAAATAAAAAATAAAAAAGACTGTGCCTACCCATCAAATACTGTTTAACAGTGAAATCAAATATCACAATTATGTATTGACCATTAATTGTCTGTATAATTTATACAGGTTGGGAGTAATCTTGTGAATATATATTCATCTCCTCTTTATGTCCAAAAACAGACATCGCTGAAAACTTTTTAAAACACAGCTTATTTTTGGTAAGGAAACCGGGGCTTTAGATACATACAAATTTGTATTCCCGCAGTTTCCAACAGCATAGTATCCCCCCCCCACACACACACACACACTGCATCCCTTACCCAGAGGAGACTCTCAATACAATTAATTTTGCCTCTATGTGTAGAAAATGTTCTGTAATTGATATGGAAGATGATGGTTATTAGAATGTGCAATTCTTTTTCTGTTACATTGTTTCCTCACTGGATTAATTCTCTTTTGGCACGATGCACTATTAACAGTTACCAGCAATACAGCTTTATACTGCCATCTACTGGTATTTTGTGTATAAATGTTTTAAAAGTACAAAATCTCTATTTATGTAACGTGAGAACAGGAAATGACACAAATTCTTTGACTAGAAAAGGCCTATTGTTTCACAGTATGAAAACAAATACGGAAAATGTGATATAGCTATACAGTTGCAATGCCCAGAGTATAGTCTTCTCATTAAAGATGTCCAGTTCCTGTGTAATTGAGTTACTTTTTCTTGTGAAAACATTCTGTGACTTGAAGCACATTTGCAGTTAGTTTTCTCTGTCTCTTTTTAAATTTTAGTTGTTTGCATTGTTCTCAGGATTTATCCAGCCTTACACATATGTGATTTCATGGCCACTGATAGTAATTTCAATTTGGAAGCAGTTTAGTTCTCCAAGACAATAAATTCTAGTAGATAGAATGTTTTCATGGAGCATAAGCTTTCATCTTGACTTACTCTCTCTCAATTTGGGGGCAAATTTCTTATCTTTTGGCATTCTGGTTATGTAAACCAGTGAAATCTTTCCAAATCCTGCCGAGATATTCTTGAACGGGTACATGAGATAAGAATGAGAGCAAATTATTGATGTTCATCTTCGGACTTCTGTGTAGTCCCCCATTGGGACAACGCATGTGCAGGCCTGCCAACTGGAGGTTTTTACCTAGTTCTGCCACTAGGGGGAACAGTGTGTTGACTCCGCACATCCATTCCTGCTCAAAGGTGGTCACATGTCCTGACGCTGCTGCGCCCTCTCCCCTTAGTTCCTTCTTCACCACCGTTGGAGAATGAAGCTTCTACCGCTGCTCTGTCCTTCACTGGTTGGAACTTGGAACTTTGGCCTACGAGTCAGCTATAAACTTTGGAGATTGGAGTCATCCTTTTTTGTCCCTATTTATGCCTGTAAGTGTGGTGGTGCTGGGTTGGGTCCGAATGACCCAGAAAAGTTTATTCAAGAAGTGCACCAAGTGTGGTGCAAAGCTCCCGCAGACCAACAAACACACACTCTACCTGTTCTGTCTTGGGGGGAGTCACAACGTGGCCACATGTAAAGTGTGCCAGAAATTTAGTCCAAAAGCTAGGAGTGATAGAGCATGAAAACTGAAAGCTGCTCTTTGGGAGAAGGCCCTCCGGGCTTCTGAACAGTCGAATTCGACATTGGGTTTGAAGGCACCTCTGAATCCATCTCTGATAACCATCGAATCCGACCACTCCAGCCATGGGTCAGAACAGAAAAAGTGGTTTTCTAAGTCATTGTCACCTCCACTGCATTGCTCCTCCGAACCTCCCTTGAAAAGACGGAAGTCCAAGGAGAAACGCAAGCCAGATGTGGACCATCAACTGTCACAGTCACTAGCGGCTCCACTTGTTGAACCTGTGGAGAGAGTACTGCCTACTCCAAGAACACTGTCTATCCCCCCTTGTCATCCATTTGTCAGAGAGGAGGCTATCTTCAAAGGTAAAGCAGCTTTGATTCCGGACTTCAAATCCAATTTGGCTGCTTCCATCCAGGTCTGTCAATGATCTATTGGCTGCCATGCCATCAGCGTGGAGACACATCCCAAGCCTACATGGCCCAATGGGGAGAGTACTATGGTCAACCACCATTTCCCTTGTCATCTGATACTGCAATCTACAGCTTCGAGGGGTCCTCCCTCCCAGCTCTTCAAATCCGAGTTGAAGAGCCAGAGGATACTCCTGCTAAATCAGAGATGTCGTCTCTGGCATCACCCCGTCTAGTCCTACCACTTACAAACACTGGGCATTCTATTATCAGCAATGGAAACCCTACTACAAAGACCATAGGTCTGTGCCTTATGGCCATCTGCAGTATCCTGCCAGACAACCTTTGCCACACCAGTTGACTGTCCAGAGGAGAAGGTCCTCTAGACCAAGGCAGAATCACTAAGGTCCTTCACCCAAAGATGGGTATTGGTCCTTTCAGAGGCTAACCCTCTGAGTAGTTCAGAACCCCTCAGGGGTCCTTTTTGGAGATCAGGTGTCACAGTTTAGTATGACCTGGGGCCGTGTAGTTGGGTTATGTCCATTGTTTCACAAGGTTACAGGCTGGAGTTAAAATCCAGGCCGGTGTGTACTCCGGTAACATATGCAGTCAACAACCAAATGCCAGAGCTGGCCAAGGAGGTTGACACCCTGCTAAGTAAAGGGGTGATTGAACAAGTGCGGGATCCTGACAACTCTGTGGGGTTTTACTCCTGCTTTTAGTCAACAAAAAGGATGGAGGCAAGAGGCCCATCTTAGACCTGAGAAGGTTAAATCATTCACTCTTTGTCAAAAAGTTCAGAACGATTTCTTTGGTTACTATTTTACAGTTATTTAAAAAGTTAATGCTGGCTTGCAGTTCTTGATCTTAAAGATGCTTATTTTTACGAGGCAATTTACAAACAACATCGTAGATCTCTACATTTTCGATATGAGTTATTGGTATACCAATATAAGGTACTCCCATTTGGGCTTTCCACAGCATATAGGGTGTTCATGAAGTGCATTGCCTCAGTTCTTGCTCACCTTAGGTTACAGGGGTGTACAGTTTATCCGTACCTAGATGATTGTCTACTAGTAGCTGACTTGGAACAGCAACTACCACACCATCTTGGTATAAAGGGTCAGACCCTGTCAGAACTTGGGCCTAGTAATCAATTGGGAGAAATCCAAATGGATATCGGTGAAGAGAGACCCATTTATTGGAGCTGTAATGGATGCTACCCAGGCAAAAGGGTTTTTGCTACCAGAAAGAATTGTAGCCATTAAAGCAGTGGTATATGCGTTCCTTGCCCTGACCTGGATGGCCCAGGCTAGCCTGATCTCGTCAGATCTCAGAAGCTAAGCAGGGCCAGCCCTGGTTAGTATTTGGATGGGAGACCATCAAGGAATACCAGGGTTGCTGTGCAGAGGAAGGCACTGGCAAACCACCTCTGTTAGTCTCCTGCCATGAAAACCCCAAAAGGGGTCGCCATAAATCGGCTGCGACTTGAAGGCACTTTACACACACACACATATGCGTTCCTTAGAAACTGTTTCCAAACTGCAGGGGCAATTCAGAGAAAGTTAGGTGTAGGGCTGTTGATTCGGTTCGGCCCGAACTGAAAATCAGCCGAATTTCCCTTGATTCGGTGGTTTTTAGTTCGGGACGAACCGAACTCAAAAATGGCGGGCAACCGGGGAGCCGAATTCAGCGAGTTCAGGAGTTCACAAATAAATCTGGCCAATTCGGGGCCGTCAGTAAGCAGCATACCTTCAGTAAGCAGCATTCTCCTCCCCCGGCCAATCGGTGGCCAAGCTGGGTCTTCTTCTAGCCAATCAGTCAGGATTGAGTACTTGAGGAATCAGCTGATGTGCGGCCCCACCGGGGAAAGAGGGAGAGAGGGAAATCCTCATGTGTGCGTGCGGGGGTGCTTGTGCACATTCACTCCTTTCCGTGGCTGCAGGGGGCACATTTTTTTGGGTACAAACCCCAAACTTTCAGGGGATATTCAGACAAGCCTTCTTAAGAGACCACCCAAGTTTTGTAAACATTGGGTCAGGGGGTCCCGAGATATGGGCTCCCCCCTTTTTCTTTCCATGGCTGCAGGGGCGCATTTTTGGGTGTGCCGACCCCAAACTTTCAGCGGAGCATCAGACAAGGCTTCTTAAGAGACCCCCCAAGTTTTGTAAACATTGGGTCAGGGGGTCCCCAGATATGGGCTCCACCCCTTTTTCCTCTCCCCCCTTTTTCATTTCCGTGGCTGCAGGGGGCGCTTTTTTGGGGGTGCAGCCCCCAAACTTTTATCATAGCTTCAGACAATCCTTCTTAAGAGACCACCCAAGTTTTGTAAAGATGGGTTCAGTGGGGGCAGAAATATCGGCTCCCCCCTTTTCTGTTTCCGTGGCTGCAGGGGGCGCATTTTTGGGTGTGCCGACCCCAAACTTTCAGCGGAGCTTCAGACAAGGCTTCTTAAGAGACCACCCAAGTTTTGTAAACATTGGGTCAGGGCCTCCCGAGATATGGGCTTTCCCCTTTTCCCTATTGGGATGAATGGATCACCCTCGAGAGATGCATACATATGGATCTCATATTGGATACAAATGGAATCATATTGGATTACCCAGCCTCCCAGCCCCTCCTGATGGAACAGAAGACAGCCACAGTAAGACCCCTTTGGGGGCTTTAATCTGTAATTTTTCTTTTCTGTGTGTGTGTGTGGGGGGGAAAGCAGAGTCTGTGTGTGTGTGGGGAGGGAGCAGTTTCTGTGGGTGTGGGGGGGAAGCCAAAGGGGGCTTTTGCCGGTTCTGCCTGGGGTGTGTGTTCCCCCTCCAGTCTCTCTCTCCCTGGTTTGAGGGGGGGGGGCTTCATTTTTATGTCTTCAGGTTTTCCCTCATTCATAAGATCAGTTAGGTTATTTTGATGCTTGCTCAAAACTGGTTTTCAAATGGTGACTTAAAGAATGCATCTGCCTGGTCCCAAGTCCAATGCAAAAGGAGAAATTCCACCCCCTCCTGCTCATTATGCATAGCTAGCTGCCTCTGTCCCTTTCCATGGTTTGCAAACTCCCAGGTGTCAGGTGTTGCTTTGCACTGTTGCAAAGGTGTTGCATTGCATGCTTGTGTTGCTTTGCAGTTGTATTGTTTTGCAAAATTCTTCACATCTGCCCCGCCCTTTGCATGTTTGCAAAGGTGTTGCTTTGCAGTTGTGTTGCTTTGCAAAGTTCTTAGCACCTGTCCCGCCCTTGCTCTCATCAGCTGTTTGTCGGGGCTGGGAGCTTTGTGCGTGGGCGGCAATCTCTGCTCAGAGATGCACATTAAGGGTGGGGGGGACCCCTTTCAGGGCCCATATCTCAGCCCCCCCGACCCAATCTTTACAAAACTTGGGAGGTCTGGCAAGAAGGGTCCTTTGAAGCTCCTCTGAAAGTTTGGGACCTCTACCCCCAAAAATGCCCCCCCAGAGCCGCGGAAAGGCGCGGTTGTGTTTTTAATGGCTTTATTTGGCCGAATTTTTTTTTCGAACTTTGAATTCCCGCCGAATTGCACGGACCCGAAGTGGGGGAGTTCGGACTTCGGCATATCCCGAATCTAAGCAGGCTGAATTCAGCCGAATCCGAACTATACCGATTTTTTTTTAATTCAACAGACCTAGTTAGGCCTGATGGTATCTACCACTGCCATTCTGACACATGCAAGGCTATTTATGCACCCTCTGCAACTCTGGTTCTTATCATTGTTTTAACCAACGTTACACTCCCAGCATAAACATTTTTCAATCCCTAGGCCTGTCTTGAAGTCACTTCTGTGGTGGTCCTCTCCATGTAACCTCTGCGAGGGTATCCCATTTGGGGTGCACATAAATATCCAGTACAGGAACATCACATTTTGCTCATGTTTACACTTTCTGTGAAGAGAAAACCACAACTAGTTATGTTGGAATTAGCTCTGATTTTTTTTTTTTTTTTTTAAATGCTGGTAACTGAACCTGCCTTGAAGGCTTGAAAGTTAAAGGTAGGAAGTTGGGAATTTTACATGCAGTGCTCATAAAGAAAAAGGATGAAATTAAACGTTGCATCTCTGTGGCACTATTTGACAGAACATATCAGGCTGGCGAAGAAGAATCTTACACTCACTGATAACTCCGTCACTCAAACCATCAGTCCCTAAAGAATAGAGGCTGCTATATATACACCATCAACAAAGCATCATGGTGTAAAAGGCTTCCAACTAAAACAGCTCGTTCTTCTCTTTCTTTTCTTTTAAAAATACATTTCAAACTCCCATTATCTCTGCTTCACTCTGCATAAAATACCCTCTGCGACTGTAGCATATTTTAGCTCCATTTGGAAATTCTGGCATTTTCTGTTCTGTTTGAAGCTAACCTTCGTTAGCTTATTAAACTGTAATGCTTGAGGTTAATCAATTACCTGGTTGCTTAAAATTTTTAATGATGGAATATCCATGATCTCTCAAGTGGATTCTTCTGTGGGTCTTTCCCCATTTTTGCAGGAGGGTTTTTGTTGTTGTTGTTCTCTTTTAATTCTGTAATTTGCTGGAAAATGTATGCCTTAACAAAGTTACTGCATCACCACACATTACTGCTGCAAGAAGGGCTGTTCACTATGGACAGAGAGGGCAGTGTCCTTTCTAGAACACCAGTTCCACATAAAACAAAATATTACTTCGAAGGGCTCTAAGTCTTCTGCAGAATCACAGGAAACTTGTCCTAGCTATTCAGATCTAAGTGTTCCAGACTCTGCCTGGTTTCTCATGACAGCTGTGGCAGTAAGGCAGTGATTAGCTAGGGCTAATAAGCATGTCACTCTAAAAGATTCCATTGTACAAGATTGTGCTGATGATATTGTTTGCTGCCTTGTCTCCTAGTTATCTGGAAGAAAAGCAGGGTTGTAAATTTTTCAATAAATAAATAAGTAGAAAGCCACCAGTAGAAGGAATGGGACCTTAAGTACATTCTTAAGAGGAATGCCTGTGCCGGGCTTAGGAGGCAACACAGCGGCGCTGCCTCCAAAGGAGGTTTCAGCTCCACCGAAACCTCCTCCCAGCGCAAAAAAACTGTACAACCCACATAGGGCGTATCTCACCCCCCAAAAAAAGGGCGTTCCTGGGGCGTAATAGCTTTGGAGGCTGCCTAAAGGCAGCCCCACCCCCAGCCCAGTGCTGTAATGCCCCAGGAATGCCTCCTGGGACATCGTTATACCTTGGGAACACCTCCTGGGATGCCGCCGTGGCCTTTGCTGGCATTCGGACACTGGCGGAAGGCTCCGTCGGCATCCCGGGCTGGCGCTGCTACAGCATCAGCCCACAACCAGTGTCCAGGCCTTCCTGCCGGTGTACGGGCCACTTACGCCAGTGTTGGCTGGCCGGACACTGGTGTGGGAGGCCCAGACGCTGGCATGGGCCCTGTCCGGCCTCCTAAAGGGCTTTCGCCCTGGATGCCAGCGCTTCTCTGAAATGCACTGTGTAAGTACAGATTATTAATTATAAAGTACACAGGTTATAGAGAAATATCTATAGAACCACCTAGTTGTCATTACTTGGATCAGTTGAGTTTTGTTTCCTTGACCAATGCTAACAAGGTTCTAGGGAGGGTGAAGTCCACTACCTACAATATAGATCCATGTCTTTCTTCATGTTTTAAATCCTGCAGGAGTGCAGTGGGTCCTTTAATGCACAATAAGGGTCCCTCCCCCCCCCCCAAAAAAGCACATGAAATATGTGGTTGTTAGACTATTAATAGTTATTGGACCATTATTCAAGAAGGCATCTTTAGATAAATAAGTTTTGGCTAATAACAGACTTGTGTCAAACATTCATTTTTTAGGGAAAAGTTTTTTGACTGGGTAGATATCTGCTCTTGCACCTTTTCAGTGTGGCTTCAGGACTGGATTTGGGAGTGAGGACTACTTTAGTTGTGCTTGTGGATGATTTCCATCGTCATATGGATAAAGATAATGCATCTCTATTGTGATAGTTGTGTGCATATAGTGTATTAAGCAGGGTCATCTTAATAGCAGGGTCATCTGGAGATGTGCCTCCCCCAAAAATTGCAAAGACCTAGAAGGTTGTCGAAGGCTTTCACGGTCAGAGTTCATTGTTTCCTGTAGGTTATCCGGGCTGTGTAACCAAGGTCTTGGTATTTTCTTTCCTGACGTTTCGCCAGCAGCTGTGGCAGGCATCTTCAGAGGAGTAACACTGAAGGACAGAGGAGTAACACTGAAGGACAGAGAGACACTGTCCTTCAGTGTTACTCCTCTGAAGATGCCTGCCACAGCTGCTGGCGAAACGTCAGGAAAGAAAATACCAAGACCACGGTTACACAGCCCGGATAACCTACAGGAACCTAGAAGGTTCTTTTTATCTGGCAACCTAGAGAGGAAGTACTGATTTCCAATCAAAAGTTCAACCCCAGAACACCTGATGTGGATCATATGATGACATTAGATTGGAAACATATTACTGGAATTTAGACTCGAATGCTTTCAATGACAAAGAAGTATAATCCTCCACAGTTTACAAAACCCATTAAGTGTCTCTCCTTCTCTTACAACACTTAGTACAACATAATATGAAGGAATTCTTTTTCTTGTAATGAGATCACTTTTTCTCAAAGCCTCCATAATCACTTGCTGAAGTTCATAGATCAGAATATGCTGGAACATATGCCCCATAGATGGAATCGTTAGCTCAAATATTCTAATAATAGTAATTTGCAGTTTAAAATGTCAAGATTTATCTGATTATGCAAACAAATTAAAAGGCAGCCTCTTGAACCGCAAATCACTTACAAATGCAAAGTCCTGCTTTTTGGAGATTGAATTAGAATTACGTGCAAATATTTGAAAACATAAGTACCATTCAAGTAGATGCCTCTCATTTACAATTTAAAAGCTTTGCAAAGATCAAAGGGACATATGTGTTACCTAAAGATTTGTCTTTTAAAACCCTACCTGAATACATTTGCATTTTCCGTAAGTATGAGATTTGGAAGTGTCACAGGGCTGGCACCAAGGCATTAATGCTTATGAATTGCTGCAATGCTTATGGATATTTTTGTCATTTACAACTGATGGCTGCCATCCACTCACCTTGTTACACTTCGATTATCCTACTGTGAATGCTGTTTTCTATGGTTTATTTTAACAAAGGATATTTTGTGTAGGATTGCTAATAGACAGAACTAGGCTACCTATAAGTATACTTCTGTCCTGTTCTACAAACTTGTGGAAACCCTCCCAACATGAAAGGCTCTGCTGCTCGCTGAGGCGATTCAGATGATGCACTTTGCAAGTCATATAGAAGAAGAAGAGTAGGTTTTTATATGCCGACTTTCTCTACCACTTAAGGAAGAATCAAACCATCTTACAATCACTCTCCCTTCCCCTTCCCACAACAGACACCTTGTGAGGTAGGTGGAGCTGAGAGAGCTCTAAGAGAGCTGTGACTCCCCTGGCAGGAGCAACAGAAAGAGTGGAATCATGAGGAGGCAGCCTAGCAATGCAGAAGAAGGGCTGGTTTTTATATGCCTACTTTCTCTACCACTTAAGGAAGATTCAAACCAGTTTACAATCACCTTCCCTTCTCCTCCCCACAACTGTGAGGTAGGTGGGGCTGAGAGAGCTCTAAGAGTTGTGACTAGCCCAAGGTCACCCAGCAGGCTTCATGTGGAGGAGCGGGGAAACAAATCCAGTTCACCAGATTAGCCTCTGCCACTCGTGGAGGAGTGGGGAATCAAACCCGATTCTCCGGATCAGACTCCGCCGCTCCAAACCACCACTCTTAACCACTACACCACGCTGGCTCTCTTTATTTTGTATAGAAAACATGGAACAGAAATCTCACTGCTTTCATTCTTCTCCTTCCCTTGAGTTACCTGCTGTGGTTTTCTTTCCCGTCGTGTAACAAACGTCCTGCTTTTGCACCAATAATTCAAGCTGTTGGTCCGTAGCTCCAGTCTGCCTGCCACTGCTGTCCCGGGTAGTTGCACACTTAACCCAGCACCAGCTGTCTTTTTCGCCATTGTGCCATGCCCAGTGCTGCCCAGCTGGCATCTGCACTGTTCAGGGTTCATGTCTGGATTGCAGCCATTTTCTAATGCTGGGTACTGCTGCCTGGCAATAGTGACTGTTCGTGCTGTGTGCACTTGTCACATCTTCTCAACTCTTTGAGGTTGGCACAAGCACTGGGAAAGAGTCACAGGGCTGAGGGAAACCTTGTAAAAAGTGGTTTTAAAAATGTTCTTTAAAAAAAAATAAACCCAGAAAAAAGAACAAAAAAGAAAAAACCCTCAAAATCCAGGAACTAAATGAAACAAAAAGAAAGTATATATAGAGACAAAAATATAACAACAGTGGTGGAAAATCAACGCATAAGTTTCTATAAAAGGTTTCCAAACATCTAAAATTAAGCCAATACGCAATTGTTGTCCATATGCCATGCATTCAAATACTGATAAAATTTGAAGGTCCTCAATCTGTGATGTATGGTCTCCCAGTGGCATCAAGTCAGATTTTGCCGAATTAATTGAATATCCAGAGAAATCTCCAAAGGCATTAATCATATTTATTAATGCAGTAATAGAAGACTGAGGAGAGGGGTATTCATGGCTACTAGTAAAAATAGACACTAGTCATGACGTATGACTATTCTTTGCAGGATCAGAGGAGCATGACTATTATATTAGGTGCTTTGAAACACAGGCAGGATAATGCTGCTGTAGTCGTCTTGCTTGTGGGCTTCCTAGAAGCACCTGGTTGGCCACTGTGTGAACAGACTGCTGGACTTGATGGGCCTTGGTCTGATCCAGCAGGGCTTTTCTTACATTCTTATGAGGGTCTGAAATAAACAGTAAAAAATGACCTGCATAAGAGTAATTTTAAATTCTAAAGAGTTATGTAAAAAGCCATGAATATTATTATTTTGTCTGATGGCATAAGCCAAAGGTTCCAGACATAGATATAAAATAAGAGAAGAAAGAGTCTAGTACCCCTCTCAAGAGGGAATAAGGCAGAAAATATGCCATTAGTCAGCACCCTGTATCTGAATAGAGAATACTAATCCACTTCAGGAATTTATGAGGAAAACCGAATTTAGTCAATGTAGCAAAGATAAATTTCCAGTATACTTTGTCAAAAGCTTTTTCCACATCAGGGGTCACAGGGCTGAAGGAAACCTTGTAAAAAGTAGTTTGCCTTTGTGTGTGTGTTTTAAAGTGGAAAATGATTATTTGTATTGACTTTAATGGCAGTTGGATATCTGGAAATTCCAGATTCCAAATCTTAATGGTCCTAATTCTAGATCCAGATTTTGGTGCTAGTGCATATCCCTAGCTGGTACATAGTCTGTTACACAGATCGGTTCTTAAATATCAGGGAGGAAAGCATTCAGGTTTAGGCATCTACACTGTAGGAATCTGGATTGTTAAATCTCAAGTACATTGTTGGCTCAATAAAAGGGTATTTCTAGCAGGTTTCAGGTAACTTAGAATTCACTGCTTATTATCCTTTTCTTTCTAGATTTACTTGGCCTTTTAAAGGCTACTTTTATACAACTTTCATTTTATCACAGTGCTTCCCTTGAGATACACTCTTGCCTTGGATAAGCATGGACAGCGGTGGTTTCCTCTGGGTTGATTCCCTCCCACACTCTTTGCTTCCACTGGAACACAAGACTTAGCGGAGGAATTCACTATTAGGACAGCAGCTCAGATTTTGCACAGAGCCAGCATGGTGTAGTGGTTAAGAATGGTGGTTTGGAGCGGTGGAGTCTGATCTGGAGAACCGGGTTTGATTCCCTACTTCTCCACATTAGCGGCGGAGGCTAATCTGGCGAACTGGATTTGTTTCTCCACTCCTACACACAAAGCCAGCTGGGTGACCTTGGTCAAGTCATTCTCTCTCAGCCTCACCTACCTCACAGGGTGTCTGTTGTGGGGAGGGGAAGGTGATTGTAAGCCGGTTTGATTCTCCCTTAAGTGGCAGAGAAAGTCGGCATATAAAAACCAACTCTTCTTCTTCTTCTTCTTAATGTTTTTCTCCAGGGTGCCTCAGTATCACAAGGAGACATACAACTGGACAGGAGAATAGGATAATTTCTGATGGAGCAGATCATCCTGTGTAAATGCGGGAGAGCATTGTGTCTGAAAAATGATACTAAGCATTGATTAGAGAATGGGCTACAAATTAAAGAAGGCATGTAGGAAGAAGATGGATGTCACTGTTCAACAGCTGCAGGGGAGCAGAGTCTTCAAAAGTTCATGGTTTTGCCTTGAATCTTTTTTTGCCCCCAAATGTTCATTTATCTCTATAGAGCTTGCTTGCCTGTCACTCTTGCTCCTTATTAATCTTAAAGGGTTGTCTTAATAATGTCCCCAAAATGCAGCAGTGCAAGCAGTGTCTCTGAAAGTGTAGCATCAGGAGGAAAAGGAGCTACACCGTGGTTCCTTTGCTCCACAGGAATAAGTGTTAAAGGCATACTTTCTCCTGGCCATAATGTATCGAAGGACCTTGGGTGAGAAAAAGATAAGAAGTAGTCATCTTTAAAGACAGAAAGGAGAACCGTTTTCATCATCAGTTTTCTTTCAGCTATCATCTGTCTGAAAGAAAGGCCCCTGTGCGCCTTCAAAAATAATAAAATTATTTCAAGGAAAGAAATTCAAGTCCCATAGCACCTTAGAGACCAAGAAGATTTTGGGGGTATAAGCTTTTGAGAGTCAATGCTCCCTTCGTGAGATTCCACGTATTCAATGAAGGGAGCTTTGACTCTTGAAAGCTTATACCCAAAAAACCTTCTTGGTCTCTACGGTGCTACTGGACTTGGATTTACCTGTTCTACTGCAGACCAGTGTGGCTACCATCTGAAACTAGGTTCAAGGAAAGAAATGCATGTAGGTTTTTAAGTACAAAATCCAAATTAAGAAAACTATAGGATGGGTCCAAGCTTGCGCTTAGACATTATTTGCACTACTTTCCCCTTTCCCTAGTCTTCCCCAAAACGTCTGCCAAGCAACAGGGGAATCTCCAGAGCTAATGTCATGTGACACAAGGGGCTGCAACATAGAAGGGGAATAGGGTGAGGTTGCACCCCTCACACACGCTGAGCGAACTCTGTGACTAGAACACAAACTCATGCAGGAAAGAGGGCAGCCATATAGGCCAATTCCTCCTTTTCACTGCAACCCTCTTGCTGTGCGGTATAATGTTCTGGAAGGTTCCCCTATTTTAGCTAGTGATTTTCACAGTAAGGGGGTGCAGGAGGCTACTGGGAGAAAGGAAAGACAATAAACGTCACTTCTGTAAACTTGTTATGTTTGCAAAAGTTTGGATAGAACTCTGTATTCAATCCAATCCAATTCAATTCAAACCTTTATTGGCATAGAGAACTCTATATGCTTCATGGGTTGTACTTTATGATGATCAGACTCAATGTTCATTCCAAGAGGTGTGTCTGCATTAGCCCCCTACTATATCATGGGGCTAGAGCATGTGGATCTCACTGGAGAACTTATATGGCATGCAAATTGTTTGACTACTTTACCCTTGATTGCTGTCGTCTTGATGATTGGCAGCTGAATATGTGAACCGGCTCCATTGCGAAGGACTGTGTTTGTGATGATGCAAGTCATGCGAAAGTTGTGTGGTGTTAATATCTGCAGTGACCTATTCATGCATATAAACCATCACTTGAGGTTCCATTAATCAAGTTACAAACCCATAAATGTGTGGGCCAACTTATAAAAGTAATGATATTTACTTTTTCATATATTACAGAGACTTCATAGACATGTCGCTGGCAATTTTATTCTGTATTATGAATTTTAAAATTTCTATTGTAAGGACACTCACTAAATATAGAAATATATAGGATTAAACCGAAACTTGAATTTCAGGGTTCTAGAAGCATTTTCTACATCTTTTATAATCACATTATCAGCCAACCAAGGGTTAATTCATTCACATAGCCTAGTGATCATAATGTACAGTCATTTGACTTCAGTTTGAGCTGGCTGCTTTTGCAGGAACAGCCACAGCTATATCCACAGCGGCGGCATCTTTTAACAATGCAAGCCAAAATAATTGAAATAACTGTGATTGTCTTATGGTAAGTAGATGGCTCATGCTAAACTTTCTGGGTTGGATCCAGATAACAAGCAGAATTCCTTCCCAACATCCCAGCTTCTCTCAGATTCTGTACCCCCACACCACACCCAAAGATTTGCTCCTGAGGCTTGGGGGACTCTTAGGAACAGTGTGGGTTGCAGCATGGAGGCTGCAGGTTGAGTGGGAAATCCATAAAGATCACAGACCCCTTCTTGTGCAAGAAAGAAATGCCTCCTGTTGGTACAGCCCTCTCTATGTGATCATATATCGGAGCATTTGCCGGATGAATAATCTGCCTCATTTTCACCCACAAACAGGGAGCTAGGAGGGGTTTGAGAGGAACTCATACCTCCTCATGGTAACTTTCCTTCCCAAGGGAAATTGTCTTCCCATTTTAAGAACTGTGTATGTGTGTTTTTGTGTATTCCATATTCTTAATATTGTAGCAATGAATTTATGTGCTTTAGGGAAGTTTTTGCCTTGTTGAGATGAAGCCCCCATAGAGTTCTCATGGAAACATTGCCCCCCACTCCTATTTTGTAGTCTTTCCCCCTTAATCTTAATGAAACCATACTTTAGGCTGCATACACTGGAGACTGCCTATAGGAGATCCTCAGGGATACCGTGCGTCAGAATGACAGCTCCGCCAAATCATCACAAATAGCCTGCCTGCCTCTCTCAGAAGTGTTATCACTGCTGCCAGGGGTAGGCTTTTTCAGAGATGGGGGATAAAAACACTAAAGCAGCAATCCTATTCACACTTACTTAAGGAGTAAGGGTAAAGTTTGCTTCAGAGGGAAATTGGGCTTGGGCCACAAGAGTGGGAACAAATAACCACACAGATCAAAATCACACAGATCAAAATCACACATTTGTTGTAAAGTATAGAAAAGTTGGCATATGGCCATCAGCTGGTTCAGAAACCCAGTGCAGTTTGTCTGCGTTACACATATTTTTGTGCAGTCAGAAAGTTAAAACTGTGCTTCTAAATGATGCAGGAGCAAGCGGGTGGGAAAAACATATTACTCCCAAGAGGACATATGAGAATAAGCATGTCTGAACTGCTCGACATCCAGACAGATTGGCAACCATTGGCATGGTTGTCAGACTAGGATGAATACCGAACAGTACAGACAGTTCTTTTCTGGCAGTATTTTTATGTCTCGTTTATTGTATTTCTTCTTTAAACAGTTGGTGGTGGCCGTGGCTGAGATGCTAACTTCACAAATGGATGAAGCTGACTGCACGTGTGTGGATGTAGGAAGCTACCAGGTGAACAGGCTTGACCTATTGGTGACCCAAGGTGCTTGATGAACAAAGAACTCTGTGGTTGCCAGATGTGATCATGATGTGAACCAACCTGAGGTGGGGGTGGGGGTTCCTTGAGTGTGTCTAGTACAGATATGTTACATACATATGGATGCTTCTGACTTCGTTGACACATTTTGGAGTTCTGAAATGTGCAGGGGGTTGGACTAGATGACCCTGGTGGTCCTTTCCAACTCTGATTCTGTGAATTAACTGGTCTTGTTTCCTACGTGGAACTGATGTATTAGGAATCTTCCATTGTTCTTTTTTTTTTTTAGTTCTGAACTTTTGACAGAGAGCTGTACATGCACAATTTGCCGCCACATCTAGTTTCCTCTGTTCTTTTTCTCCTCTGTGAACCAATGTGCACATTCACATTGACTGAACACCACCAAGAAAATATCTTGATGTGATTGTACATTCAGTTGTTTCAAGATTTTTTGGTGCTTTGCCCACATATGTGTGCGCCACTAAAACACCAGAGTATATTTATCTGAGTATATGTACAATCATATCAAAACTGATTTCTGCAGTGTTTTATCCATTCACACATGTGCTTCAGAGATACTGATGCTCATGAATTACAGGAACTGAAAGCTGTGTTACAGTGCAGAGGCTCCAATTCCAGAATAAATTTTAGATATTCTCCTAGTTAAATTGGAATTAAAGAGAAGTGAAAGATAGGACAGGGAGAACCCTTGGAACAATAATGGAATGGAACAAGAGAAATCTGCTCATCATTAATCCTGAATCAAAACACATTACAGTATAATTAACCAAATATAGGATACCCCCAAGGAACTGACCATTAAGAACTTCTATAAAGCACTGTCCAAATGTTCTCGTTTCCTTTTATTCACATATCGATCCAATGTCAGTTGTATCAGGCATAGACATTGCTTTGTCCCATTTGTAATGACCTTAGGTGGCTAGCACATATCACCTGTTTATGTAGAACTATCATTTCACCCTCTATTTTTAACTTTCCATACTTGAACAAAGTGTTGGACCACTGACCTTTGCTGGGTCACGCCTGTGTGAATCTCCAGTTTGGCGTTGCAGTCCAGTAGAGCCTGACCTTTTGAAAATGAAGAAGCTCATAGGGTTGGATCCAGACTAAATGTTCGGTTAACAAAAGTTAACAAGCTAAACAGCCCCAAGCGTCCTAACCACACCCCATAGGACAGTTGCTCTAGTCCCCTAATCATTTTGGTTGCTCTTTTCAATAATTAGTTATGGTAGATGGCCTGAAGATAACGATGTAGAGATGTTAGTTTTGAGTGGAGACTTTGGGGATACTTTTATTGATATGCAACAATGGTGTAGACCAGGAGTCCCCACTGTAGTGTTCAAGGGTTCGGTGGTGCCTGCCTATACCTTTCCTGGCACCTACTGAGAAAGTTGGTGGAGCTAGATGGGCTTTTTGCTGATTGGCCATTGGAGTTCTGATTGGCTATGCAGACCTTTTAAAAGGTTGCTTTGGCAGCAGCTGCCACCACAGCAGAATCGTCACTGAGGCATTCTATTTAATTGAGCTTCTGCCTGAAATGTTGAAGAATTAATATTAATATTAGTCACTTCAGGATACAATGGTTCCATATTAACATACCACACCCTTATTAGCAAATTATCTTGATATTTACAGGACAATGATTAGCACACTACCTTTGATACTTTTTGCAGGATAATGACTCAGCTCAAACCCAACCCCCTTCTGACTATATATTACTCTTCCTACAGACTTGACACTGAGAGACACTGTCCTTCAGTGTTACTCCTCTGAAGATGCCTGCCACAGCTGCTGGCGAAACGTCAGGAAAGAAAATACCAAGACCATGGTCACACAGCCCGGATAACCTACAAGAACCAATTAATATTAGAATTATATATGACCACACTCCCTGACATTTTGTGGTTGTGTTCACCACCCTGTGTCAGAATTCCAAAGGTGCCCGTGAGTTCAAAAAGGTTAGGGGACCCTGGCTTATTGTGCAATCCTGAAGTGGGGGATGGAGCCTCACAGGAACCAGTGTGACCCCTACGCTAGCATCTGTGCCACTTGCGCTGTGCAAACTGGCATGGACACTGGCGTAGGGCGACTTACGCAGGTCCCCCTGGACGCTGGTGGCAGCATGGTGCTTGGGCGCTGGTGCAGCCTCCCACTGGCATTATCCTGGCGTATCTCCCCACACCGGCGTCCTGGGAGGTGTTCCTGGGGGCGGAGCTGCCTTCAGGCAGCTTCCTAACCTCTTTAGACCTGGGAACTACCTTTCGTACTGCGTTAAACACTATGAGGGGTTTCCGAGTCTTCTCTATTTATTTTTTTAAAATTTATTGCTTTTGCGACTGGGAAGCCTCTGAGGGGGTGGTGTGGTGGTGCCGCTCTCAGCTGCCGCATATCCACCACCCCTCAGGAGTGGGCTCTTATACTCAAAAAAGGCCCTCTCCCTATAGACAGAAAGCTTACTGAGTCTCCTGTCTGACTGCATCGTCTGTGCCCTGCCAGTAGATGGAGAGAGGTCTTCCAGGTTAACATTTAAAGATCTTAGAGAGCTGCAGACAAGGGTAGAATCTGTCCCCCTACCCTTCCACAAAATGAAGTGATCTATTCTCTATTCATCACCTTAAAAAAAAATTCTAGGGAAAACCCTGAAAGAATTAATTTCACATAACAATATTTGTGTACAGGAAATTTACTTTTTCAAGTTGTGAGAAAATGTTCTGATTGTTGTTTCCTTCAGCACTGAAGCATTTTCAAAAACAGCCTGGAAAATTTACATGGGATAAACCTAGTTATAATTTTAGAAAGCATTGCTCATTTCGGTGGGGCTTACAGAAGATGAACTTGGTGGATTATACTTTTGGCAACAATCCAGCTGTATAGGACAAAGGGAGCTTTGGCTCTCTAAAGCTGATACCCAAAAAAATCGTGTTGGTCTCTCAGGTGCTACTGGACTCGAATATAACCAATCCAGCTTTAGTTGCAGTTTTGTTGTATACTAGTGAGCAGATGTGGTTGAGGATGCGCAACAGAGCAGAACCTTTGGCACGCCACACTTCAGACTCCAGTACCCATTTCAAGTCACTCATTTCAGTAAAGCTGAGCATGAGAGCATACCTTCCTAACAGGGTGAAAGCGCATGGTTGCTTTAGCCTCCTTTATTCCCTGTTTCAGCCAGGATTCAGCCAGGATCGAACGCCCGTTCGGCAAAACACATGTGTTCGATCCTGGCTGAACCCTGGCTGAAACGGAATAAAGGAGGCTAAAGCGACCATGCGTTTTCGCCCTGAGGCTCCAGGCAGGGCCAGGAGTTCTTCTGGAATTACATCTGCGCTCCAGAGATAAGTTCTCCTGGAGAAAATGGCAGCTTCTGAGGGTGGACTCTATGGCATCCCATCCCAGCTGAGCTCCCCTCCCTCCCAAAATCCCGCCCTTCCCAGGCTCCACCCCCAAATTTCCAGCAATTTCCCAACTTAAAGATGACAATCCTACCTCCTGATCTTAATTATGGTACAGCTGCTAGGATCCCAGCCTGGCTTTGATACCATGTACAGCTCTGGTTCCTACTGTACCAGATAAACATCCCGACGTTTACTAGGCAGACTTTATGGGATGGTTTGCTGTTGCCTTCCCTAGTCATCTACACTTTACCCCCAGCAAGCTGGGTCCTCATTTTACCGACTTCAGAAGAATGGAAGGCTGAGTCAACCTTGAGCCGGCTACCTGAACCTGACTTCTATCGGGATCGAACTCAGGTCGTGAGCAGAGCTTTTGACTGCAGTGCTGCAGCTTACCACTGCGCCACGGGGCTCTGAAAGAATGGTGAATATTCTCAAGTAGAAACTGAATTGCCCTGACGTGGATGGCCCAGGCTAGCCCAATCTTGGAAGGGAGACAACTGAGGAATTCCACAGTTACTATGTGGAGGCAGGCAACAGCAAACCATCTCTTGCCCTGAAAACCCCACAGGGCCAGCATAAGTCAGCTGCAACTTGACGGCATTCGCCACCATCAGAAACTGAATTTTGTATATTTGCTGTAAAAAACTGAGACTTGGATCTAAACCTTCTTTCCACTTCTGCAGTGCCCTTTTCCATTTTGGAGGCAGTCTTCTGCTCCACGGCACATACCTCCATGGCGAAGTGCTTCTAGTATTGCAAGGCCAATGTCTTTCAATGAGCTGAAAAGTGTCTCGTGCCAGAGGACGGATGAAGAAGGCACAACCAGAAAAAAAGCCAAACCAAATACTCTATCCCCCATATAACCAACTTTATTGTTTCATTGAAATGGGGAAAACAACTGATTGGATAAAAACTCAGTTTTTCACCAGCAGAATGGAAATTCTGCAAGCAGAAGGAGGGGGTGTGATTTTTCTGATTTCCTCTCCTGCAGACTCCAGCATGGCTAGGGGTGTACAAGAAATGGGGGAGATGTTGCATTCCATGAGCAGAGCTCTGCTCATGGTACTCAGGATCCTACCCAACATTTACAAAAGCATCTGTCATGTTCAGCATTTGCAAAGGGTAGGGATTGCTGACTGTTTTCAAATATGACGACTCTTAGGGTTTCCCCACACATATTATTTCACCAGTTGCATGCCTGTACTGCGTCAGGTTCCCCCCACACATGTATTTTGCTCCCTCTAGTGGTCACTTTGAACTTTCCTAGCTGTTTCTGAGGGTTTTTTACGAGCCCTTTGCGTACAACCCCCCTTCAGATAAACAGCTATGAAAGATCAAAGCGACCGCTAGAGGGAGTATAACATGTGCAGGAAAAAAAACCCAACACAGGTACGGGCACATGACTGATAGAAATAGCAAATGCGGAAAACCCCTTATTCAAGGCAATTGCAGAAGAATTCTAAAATGTGCATGAAACGTTTTACAAAGGACAGTAGCATAATAGAAAATGATGCATGCTTAAAATGCAATTGTATGGATTGGGACATGGTTGTTTCGCAAGATGGCAGAAAATGTTTTTGGGTTTTTTTGGGGGGTGCCTTTAATTGTGGTCAATGGATCATCATCTGACTTGTTCATCAGAAGCAGAAATACAAAGCAGCACCAACCCTCAGACTCTGAGGCTGAAGTGGAATGTGCTTTGTATAGAATCCTGTTTATGTAAACACACACACTAGCTTGTTTTTCATAAAACATGGCATGATTATCTGAAAATTTGGTAACTATATTCCCACATACTGTCAGGAATAGTTATGGAAATTATTATGCTTGAGAATAGGAACAGAAGCTGCTTCTGAGAAGAAGGGAAGATTATTGAAAGCGTAATCCTAAACAGAATTGCGGTAACCAGAAAAAAACACACATGAAAAATGCCCACACTGAAAAAAGCCTACATGGAAAAAAGCCCTCACAGAAAAAAGCCCAAACGGAAAAATGCCCACACAGAAAAATACTCACATTTAAATACTTAAGGCCAGGAGAGGTTTGGGGCAGGTTCAGGAGTGGTAGCTCCAAGCTCAACAGTGGTGGAAATATGGGGTGCTGTATAGTCAGAATGCCCCCCATGGGTCACTGCCCCAACCTCCAGTCGCATCCAAGCACCCCACCTTCCCTTGTCATTACTGCCAGGGTAGTTCAGTTTCAGTCACCTTTATTGGCATGAGTATTTTTCCATGTGGGCTTTTTTCCATGTGGGCTTTTTCCCCATGTGGGCTTTTTTTTGGTGTGGGTTTTTTTCAATGTGGGCTTTTTCTGTGTGGGTTTTTTCTTCTTCTGTGCATTAACGACAGTGGGTTTTTTTCTGTGTGCAATTTTCATGTGGGCTTTTTTCATAGAACCCAGAATTGCACCCTTCTAAATCTACTGAAGTCAACGGGCTTAAAAAGGTGCAACTCTGTTCAGAACTGAAATGTTACCTATACTTTGCCTATAAATGAAGGATAGTGGTAAGACAAGGATATTGATAGCGAGAAGAATTAATCATCCAGTTACCATTTGAAACATGCCACAGAGCATCACTATAATGTGTATTTACACACAATATATGTATAAAAATAGTTTAAAGTCAAGGAATGCTGAGGAATCACAACTGGGGGGTTGCTAATCTTGTTATACTTTCATCCCTTTTCTCCTGGTTGGTTTTACCTAGTGCTTTCACATATGATACGTGAGACTGATTTTACCTGTTGCTTTCATATATGGTACGTGAGACCAAGTGTTACCATTTACAGTATAAAACTGTATAATTACCCCTCCCTGTATATATGTATATCCTCAAAGAAAATCTCAGCTGAAAATTTTAGACCTCTTCTACGGTAATCTAACCTTTTCTATTTTATTGCAGTCATTCTGTTCGTAGTTGGAAACATGACACACCTTTTTCATGTTTTCCCAGCATTTTTCAAAACAAAGATTGCATTCCCCTTGACGAGCAGTAATATGATGGCACCACAACATACAGAAAAAACTCTGGAGTAACCAAGCAGGGCAGATTAATTTAGAGGACCCTTGGGAAAAGGTTCCTGCTCCATACGGCGACAACGAGAAGCAAATTTAGAAAGATCCCACGCTGTTTCTAGAGTTGGCCTGAGTCACTACACAGCCCATCTCAAGTTTCTAGCCTAAGCCAGGAACCTTCTCTCAATTTGACTGCATCTCACTCAGCCATTTGGCTGATCTGGACTGACAGGAGAGCTGTGGTACATTTCTTCGGGGGGGGGGGGTACATTCATTCACATAGCCAAAGATGGGTTTGTTCTGGAGCTGTCACCGAGCTGCTTCAGTCCTTTCCCTGTATGTGCGGACAAATTGCACGATTGCTTCCTCGCAGTATGTTTCTGTGTTGTAGATGCTTGTAGCCATGTTTACATATTTTGAGGCAGGAGAAGGTACACACTGAATCTTGAACATCTACCCCTTATTGAAATGGGTGAAACAATCATATATCGGGTAGATCAGCAGGGTCAGTGTTAGCTTATGAAGCAGAGAAACTCACTGTGGAATAGCCAAATAGGCTGAACTAAGAACCACCTTTCCCCCATACTGTCCATCCCACCAGTTCCAATCTTCTCCCCAAGTCCCCCTCTTGGTGACTCTTCCTGAAAAGGTGAGGAAAGAGGCAACTAGAGACATGGTTTTCCACTAGTGGCATCTCACCTTTTTTGAGAGCCAGCGTGGTGTAGTGGTTAGACTAGGATCTGGAAGAACCAAGTTCGAATCTCCACTCTGCCATGGAAGCTCACTGGGTGACCTTGGGCCAGCCACACACTCTCTGCCTAACTTACCTTATGTTGTTGTTGTGAGGATAAAATGGAGGAGAAGAGAATTATGTAAGCCACCTTGGGTCCCCACTGGGGAGAAACATAGGGTATAAATAAGTAAATAAATACATTTTAATGCTTTTTGCCATGAGTCTCTCATGGTGCCTAGTACTTACTGTTGTTTAGGTATCAAGTCAAAGCATTTACTTTTATCTAGGCTTTTAACCGAGGGGTTCTGTCTTTTTTTTGGCTGTTTTTATGGTCAGCATCTAACCTGAGGACTGTTTTATGGATATAATTTAGGCTAGTTAATATTGTTTTATGCTGTTTTTATGCTCCTATCTTGCTTTTTAATGGTTTGTTTGGTGTTGATAATTTTTTATTGTTGATTTTACGATTTGTGTTTCGTTTTTTAAGCTGCCTCAGCAGGTCTCTGGAGAAGCGGCTTATTAACTCTTTCTCTAGATAACTAAATAAACTCGTACAGCAAGCTTTAATAAAAGCATGGGGGATTTGATAGTATGAGAAATAAGCCATGGAGGGTCCAATACCCATGATAAATAACAGTTGGTGGGCCTGGCTTCAAGTGGTAGATGAAGATAAGATTCAACAGTGGCTACAAAAATTAGTCACAATTGCCCACCACTGTCTTTTGTTTACCACATAGTTATCTTAATATATATGGCCCGTGGCGCAGAGTGGTAAGCTGCAGTACTGCAGTCAAAAGCTCTGCTCACGAGCTGAGTTCGATCCTGACGGGAAGTTGGTTTCAGGTAGCTGGCTCAAGGTTGACTCAGCCTTCCATCCTTCCGAGGTCAGTAAAATGAGTACCCAGCTTGCTGGGGGTAAAGGGAAGATGACTGGGGAAGGCACTGGCAAACCACCCTGTAAACAAAGTCTGCCTAGTAAACGTTGGGATGTGACGTCACCCCATGGGTCAGGAATGACCCAGAGCTTGCACAGGGGACCTTTACCTTTTAAAGATTAATTCCATGCTGGGCAGCTCCAGACCGTATTTTTGATCATATGAAACTAACTTATGAATTTCAAATTGGCACGGATTGCCACTTGCCAAGAAAAAAAAAAGGAATTAATTTTGGACAGTCTGAAAAATAAGTGGCTAAAAAGAGGAAATCACTATATTTTCCAACATACAGGCTGCCTAGAATGCATAGAGCAAGCATACATTGGGACAAGCATTCTTTTATACCAGGAAAGGTGCATAGATAAAACCCTCTTTGCCATGTAGCTAAACTGGTCGTGACATCTGCATATGTCCAGGTTTTGCAGAGATCCTCAACATACCCTCTCAGTGCTAACTCTTGAATATGCAAGCAGAGGCGAATGAGTATTTGGCTGGGAAAGACCAAAGCATGACAGCGCACCCCCCAGGAGTGGCTCAAAGCTCCGGGTCTGGTGCATTATGAGGCTCTCCATTAAAAGGAGACACCGGGTGTTTGAAAGCTCAGGTTTCATCATGTGACATAGGTTTAGGAGGCATCAGTATCAGGGCTCGGCTGCTTAGGTTTAGCATTTCTCGCACGAAAATAGCTGCCACGCCAGGTGCAACTCGCCCCACCGTGTTCAATTTCATCTCCAGAAAGCCCCCTTGAATAAGTCCGTTGCAGGGGACAACAAAGTGCAAATCGGGGGGTTCTTTTCTTGTTTTGCAGTTGCGTAACTTGAATGTAAACATTAGTCCGTAAGTGCGAAGACGTTACCTACGACTGTTCCATAGCCAGTCAGCACTTGTGCAAGCTTCTCATCTGAATCACTGTCCATAAAACTGTTAAAGAGACAAGTGTTTCTCCCTTTCTCTGTGCTGCAAAGAGGACAAAGGCATCCATTAAAAAACAGAACGCATAAAACGGAAATTCATCTTTTATTGCCGCTTCGACTGCGAATAGCCATTTCACCCAAATTGCATAAAAGATCTGCCCACCAAACCAAATACACATTTCACCCAGAGGTTGTGGGGTTGGTGAGCTTTTACTTCTTAAAACCTGAAAAGAGTAATGTGTTATGTGTCTGATGTTTACAGTTTTGGCTTCCCAACACAAAACTTTTTTTTCATTTCACTGCAAACTACGAGATAGACCAGATCCTATGGAGCTCAAAGAAAAACGTGTATCCCCCCTCCCATTTCACTTGAGGAAGAAGCTACATATGAAACAGGATGAAGGAGAGGTACACAGGGCCCTGGAAATGTAAACAGTACATTACACTGGGCAGATGATAATGATGTGAATCCTAGAAGTCAGAGAGAAATGCATTTTCCCCCCAGTTACAAAACAAAGCAAAACATAGCTTTTTGTATAACTAATCATATGAGCAGTCCTCACATGAGCCTGGAATAATAAGGAGCATGCTTCAAAAAGCTGTACTCAGAGAACTTTTTTAAAAATCGGGATGCTCTAAAACAGTGGTTCTCAACCTTTTTTGCTCCACCACCCTTTCACCATTGTTCAGAATATAATTCCCCCCTTCCCAAGATAGTCTAACTCAAAAAAACAAACTACAATTTTACAGATTGTACAGACTCTACAGGACATCACGCTTGGCTGAATGGTGGTCCCAATTCCCCCCACCCGAACCCTAAAATTCCCCCCTGGGGGGGGGGAATTTCCCCCGTGTTGAGAACCCCTGCCCTAAGACTATCTGACATGATCTGTCACTGTCCATTGGTTAATATTAGGCATGTTACTAATACAAAGGCTGATCTGCTTCTTTCCCTACATCCTTCCATTTCCCATAGATACCAGTCCAGGTGTTGTATCTTTCGCATTTACAAAGCAAGCCAATCCAGACTCTGAGTTTTAAATATAGTTATGCGGTTTAAAATCTAAGATGGGGGGGTGGGGGGGTGTCCTTGCTGATAAATTGCCCTGAGCCATGCCGAGGCCAGTCCTGTTCTGTTCAGGCCTCTGCCTGGGTGGGAGGTCAACCTTACCAGTTTCCTCTGGTTGCTCAGACAGAAGGTGCAGATTGGTCTTGGCACTGCTGCGTTGCCGCCGCCCTGCAGGAGAGGCTGGTATTGCAAGCAGGGCTGCTTCCCCGGACCCGGCTCTGCTCCTGAGCCCTCGCTTTGTTGCTGTAAGAGCAGCATATTGGCCAGGTGGGAGATGTAGCTCGAAGCCAGGCGCAAGGTCTCAATCTTGGACAGCTTGCGGTCAGCAGGCTCAGTGGGGATGAGGGTGCGGAGGGCACTGAAGGCGGTGTTGACGCTGTGGGTCCTGTCCCTCTCCCGGGCATTGGCCGCCTGCCTCTGCTTGCTCAGGCCGCTCAGGCGGGGGCTCTTCCGCTTGCGCTTGCCTTGGGCCCCGGCGGAAGGCACAGATCTCCCGGAGCTGCTCTCGCTGCTGCCACTCTCCAACTCCTCCAGGTCGGATGCAGCACCCCCGCCGGACTTCATGGTGAGCCCTGTAGCCCCTCAGCCCCATCACTTTTATGCACGGCAGCTGCCACATTGCTCCGGTTAGCATCAGCCGCTGCCGTCCCAACTCCCCTCCAGCAGCAGGATCATTTTTTGAATGGTTGCTCCTTTTAGATCTAGCATATGGTTGCTCTGTAAATAAGGCGAAGGAGGTGGAGCTGCCACCTCAAAGTGGCTGCCCGGCTACTGCCCGGCTCTGCACCTGTTTTCCCCTTGTCATGTAAAAATGTGCGAGCTCTCTGGCCAGCTACAGTGAGCATGTGCAGTGGGGAAATGAAGCTCTTTCCCAATCCTTTGCCCTCTGTCTCAGTGAATGCTTGAGCTTGAAGAGCTAAGGCAGGACAAAAAGTTCCCTTTGCTTCTCAGCAGTTCCATAAAGTAACTGCTCTCTCATCTTGACTTCCAGAATAAAACAGTGTATCAACAGTTATATATTTTAAAACCTTCCTTCCTGCCTGCCTGCCTGCCTGCCTTCCTTCCTTCTGTTTGAGAGATACAGTGCAATCCTAAACAGAATTACAGCTTTGCTAAGCCTATGGACAACTTGTTACTAAGTTTCTAAGTTATGACAACCTGTATGTATATCCCTTTCTCCTACTCCCCAGGAGTTCATTATGCCAGGATACTATAGGGTAGGGTTTTTGGGGCAGGTCCTTCTTTGCAACCGGCGGGATATTTTTGGGGCAGAGCCTGAGGAGGGCGGGTTTGGGAAGGGGAAGGACTTCAATGCCATTGAGGCCAATTGCCAAAGTGGCCATTTTCTCCAGGTGAACTGATCTCTGGTGGCTGGAGATTAGTTGTAATAGCAGGAGATCTCCAGCCACCACCTGGAGGTTACAATAAGTGAAAACACCTGTGCCAGTATTAACAAAGTTGAAGAAAATGGAGGCACGAGGGCTCAAAAATACAATACCACACTGGAAAATCACAAAATAAATGTATAATGAATATTAGGCATTAATTCATGCCATACCATACAAATCAAACAGCTTGAAACAATAATAATCTTCAAACGCCTGAACAAAGGAATCCTAAATGGGGCGGGATCCTCCCATCCCAAAGTATAATATGGAAAGTCCCGAAATAATAAATGAGGTCCAAAGTACAAACAAGGAGAACGTGTGGCTAGTCATTGGTGCACGTTTCAAAGGCTTTCTTCAGCTCCAACAAATTCAAGACAACTGAACTTTATAATCCATTTAGGAAATGAACGCGTTGTCCATGGACCGTCAGCTGTGAAGTTAACAAACAATCATACTATGTCACCAAATTATTATTAAACATTACATAATAGACATTGCCATCGCATACCTTAATCATGCTTACCTAGAGAAAATATGCGTCAATCAGAATTCAAGTGCACAAAAAATTGCATTTGTAATTTGTTCTTTTGCATGTTTAAAAACTTGAGTAGTGTTTTTTTTATATCAAAAGTATAGCTAGTCATAGGAGTTAATCAATCTGATGGTCTATTGATCATAATGGAAATCAGATCCCCCCCCTCCCCACCATCCAGTTGGGATGCAACTCTAAGGGGTTGCAGACAGGAGAAAGCACCCTTGGTTTATAGTCACTGCACACTATGTGGCACAATTAAATTAATGTCTGCAGTTTTAATGGTGGTTCCAGATACCATCATCATAAATCTGCCATTCTCCTCTGTCTCCTTGTTACAGTCCTTATTTTCTTATGAAATGATATATTGTGATTTTTTTCCTTGTTTGTGCAGAATAGAAGTGCAGTTTCTGTGGTTCAGGTTGGATTTTGACTAGTAAAGTTTTAACTTTACTAGTCAAACCACTACACCAGCGTGGTGTAGTGGTTAAGAGTGGTGGTTTGGAGTGGTGAACTCTGATCTGGAGAACCTGGTTTGATTCCACACTCCTCCACATGAGCGGCAGAGGCTAATCTGGTGAACTGGATTTGTTTCCCCACTCCTACACACGAAGCCAGCTGGGTGACCTTGGGCTAGTCACACTCTCTCAGCTTCACCTACCTCACCTACCTATTCTCTCATTCTCTCAGCTTCACCTACCTCACAGGGTGTCTGTTGTGGGGAGGGGAAGGGAAGGTGATTGTAAGCCGGCTTGAGTCGCACTTAAGTGGTAGAGAAAGTTGGCATATAAAAACCAACTCTTCTTCTTCTTCTTCTTCTTCTTCTTCTTCTTCTTCTTCTTCTTCCTGTTACAATGAGGGAGTGTGTCTCAGTAGCAGCATGTGTAAGTTTCCAGATTCAATCCTAGGCACCCCGAGTTTAAATGGGTAATGTTTGGGAAAGATCTTACTTTGCATGGGACCTTGGCTGCAATCCTAAAAACACCCTACTGGGAGCAACTGGGAGCACTGAATAAAATGGCACTTATTTCTAAGTAGACCTGATCCCCTTGGAGAGCTGCTGCCAGTCAGAGCAATACAGAATTAAATGGCTGGCTTCATTATAAACCAGCCTCATGTGCAAAACGGCCTTATATGCACACTGCATATCTGGCCTTCATTTGAAAGGCTGTTGATGAAATGTCATTGGCAGCATAATTCACATATTGGCCTTTTACTAATACTGTCCAGAGTATTACTAATGCAGTTTCTAGCATGCCACAGTACAATAAGAGATGCATTGAGAATCACAAGGAAAATATACAAAAACCTGAAAAAAAGAAATCTGGGCACATAGCTGTAATGTAATTAATCCATGGGGAGGGGGCATGGCTCAGTGGTAGAGCATCTGCTTGACAGGTGGAAGGTCCCAGGTTCAATCCTTGGTATCCAGTTAGAAGGATCAGGTAGAAGGTGATGCGAAAGACCTTTGCCCAAGACCTTGGAGAGCAGCTGCCAGTGTGAGTAGATGGACCAATGGTCTGATTCAGAATAAGGCAGCTTCATGTGTCCATGTGTTCATGTGTCCCGCTCTTTTTTGTTAAAGGTAAGTGGTTGGGGGGAATAAGATTCCCCCCCATGAGTCTCGCTAGCCCCCACTTGTAAACTTCTATTCTTTATGTGCTATATAAAAACAGTTCTGCAATAGTAACATCTCTAGTGTGTATGTGTTTTGGAATTACTCCACATCAGTTTGAAATGGACAACCTGGGACTGTTCTATCCATTTTTCTCCCACTAATGCACAAAGTTCTGGTTCGTTATTAGCAGCTTCATATGTTTGCCTAATATGTCTGTAGATGTAGAATGCATCCTGCAAATTAGGGTTGCCAGGTCCCATTCGCCACTGGTGGGAGGTTTTTGGGGCGGAGCCTGAGGAGGGTGGGGTTTGGGGAGGGGAGGGACTTCACTGCTATAGAGTCCAATTGCCAAAGCAGCCATTTTCAGGTGAACTGATCTCTATCGGCTGGAAATCAGTTGTAATAGCAAGAGATCTCCAGCTAGTACCTGGAGGTTGTCAAAATTACAAAAACAGCACGAGGGCTCACAATTATTCAACACTATTTATTCACATTTGTGCAATATTAAATTACATACATACAATACATATTAGAATATGACAATAACACAAATAACTGAACCTAACATACTATATCTACATCTCATACTATATCCAGATGCCAACACTTCTATGCAAAGTCCATCCAAATAGCTGGATAGCCACACTGATTCCAAACACAGAAGTCTGACAATGAAGAGGTCTTCAAAAGAGTCCTTGTTGGCCTTCTTCCCAGCTTAATAGCTTGATAATCAGACTAATGCGATACTAGGGAGGGAACGTGTCCACCGGTTTGGATTCAACGTTTTTGCCGCCAAAAAGGCTAAGTTTCATAAGCCTTATACATCAGTTTTAAACAACACCACAGAGGGTTTCTGCAAAGAATGGCATCCTCACAAGTGCGGGTGATGTTGGCAACCCTACTGCAAATACTTTTTGAGTGTAAATAGAACAATTATTTATTTATTTAAGTTAGTTATATTCCGCCTTTCTCATAGGGACTCAAGGCAAATTACACAGAGTGAGTCAGTACAGTCAACAAAATGGGACATTCAATAAGCAACGCACTAGGATTGTAGAAGTCTGGAACCAACCAAGAATTAAAAGATAGAATGGAAACATAGCATAAGTATTAACACGACACATTAAGCAGTGCAAAATTACATAATAGGATACTACTTATAGTAAGTTATGCCACAGTCACTAATCATTTATCCAAGTAAGTTTGTGAACCATTTTGTACAGATAACCCTATTACCTGCACAGAAAAGTCCTCTCAAATAATTCAGTTTTGCAAAATTTGTGGAAAGCCAGGAGAATGAGAGAGACTTCCTGACCTCCTCAGGTAGGCCATTCCATAATTGCTCTGCAACACTGCATTATGCATTTTAAGGGAAATAATAGATTTGTATTGATTTGTCCCACAACAAAAGAACTCTGTAAAAAGTACGAGCCATCCTGAGGGGGTAGTTGGCTCGTATTTTGCAGACTGGTCATTTTCCCTTTTGGCTTGAGGGGTGGGTTATTTTTACATGTCACAAAAGAAAGCCCACACTCTGCATTGATCTGGGGCTTATTTTGCAACATATAGGACCAAACTAGATCAAATGTGCAGAAGTCTTTGATTATATCTCCTCTTTTTTAAGAAGAAAAAACCACAACTGGTTAGTTGGGAAAATGATGCTGGGGAAGCAGCACTTTGTGTGTGTGTGTGTGTGTGTGTATGTGTATGTTTTTCGGGGGGTGATGTGTTTATCCCTTTCTCCAGCACCATTTTCCTGACCTAAATTGCCCTCCTGAAACTGCTACTTGAAGGGGGGGAAATGCACGTTACTAAACTATACATTGGTTGCAGAACTTCTGTGTTTAACCTTGAAAGTACTCAGTGAAACTCATTTGCAAGATTCAGATATACACAGCAAATCAGTCTAACAGAGCAATCTGGAAGGGGGGGTGGAGAATGGCCTTGGGAGCCAGCATGACCCCTGCATTGGTGTTAGTGCCACTTGCACTGTCTAAATGGGCACTAACGGAGGTGCAAGGCCACAGGGAGCCGCACGGAAGCACCACGCATGCCTGCTGGTACAACTGCCGCAGCAGCATTTCTCCAGCGCGAGCGCTCGTGCCAGCGCCAAAGGAGGTGTTACCGGGGTGGGGCTGACTTTAGTCAGCTTCCTGGGCCTTTTCGCCTCGGGAACACCCCCTTTTGCCGGCACGAACTTGCAGTTTCACAGAGCTTGGGGGAAATCTCCACTTTCAGGAGGTGGTGCTGCTGTGCCATCCATGGGCCCACCTCAATACCCCCCTTAGGATTCTGCTGGAAGAGGGTAACGCTGAGAACTCAGGTGTGAACGTGTTCAGCAGGCACCATACTGTTTTTGACAGATGCGAGCACAAGTGCCCTGAGCATCTGATCTACTTGCCTTATAGCCATCCTCCTCAGTGTGGCGGCTGCCCAGTAGCGGGAGTTGTGGAGTTTCATTTCTTTCTGCCCAAAAGGTGAAATCGGTTTTCCCCCAGGGCCATGAAGGCTCAGGCCAGGTATTTAAATGATGGGGGAAGATTCCAACATCCATAAGGCTGTTAAAAATATGCACTCTTCAAAAAGCATTAATAACTTGGACATCTGTCATTTTCATTTGTGGTGGACATGCAAGAAAGCTAAGAAATTTTGGATACAAATTCATCAAGAAATGCAGAAAGTTTTAAGAATCAAATTCCCTTTGAACCGAGAAACTAGGTTGCTAGGAATTGAGCCAGATAACTTGGACAGAAACCATAGAGAAATATTTGGCTATCTGACAACGGCGGCTAGACTAGTACTGGCAGCATCTTGGAAACAGGAGGATATTCCAGATTTGGAAAAGTGGCAACAAAAGATGGATGAATTTGCGGTGTTGACCAGACTGACCAGCTTGATGAAAGAGAAGACGACTGAAGAATCCCAAAAGAAATGGGAATGTTATTTTGATTATGTTAAATGGAAAGGATAGATTGTTAGATATAAGGATCAGCTTATAAAATTTACTATATAGTATAGAAGGAATTTATTATCTAAAATGTAGAATATAAGAACAATGTATAAGATGTTTGAAATGTAAGATGAAATAGACTCCCCGAAGGAGTGCAAACTGTGTGAATGTATGTGTAAATAATTTGTTTTTTCTTGAAAATGTTAATAAAATATCTTTAAAAAAAATAACTTGGACTTTGATGAAAAAATACGACTTCCTAAAACTAAGATGTTTTAAAAGCATAGTGTTTATTTACAAATAACGAAGTGACTTTTTCATTCTTTATTTAAACAATTGGATGTGTAGCAGAACAAAGCAATGGCAGTAGGGGGGGGGGCTTGGACTCCCATCAGGCCATGTGAGACTGAGCATGCATGAAATGCTGCCAATTGCAGTGTACTCTTTGGACAAGCAGAAAGTAACCCAAGAAACAGGGAAGAGCTAAACCTGAACAATTAACCTACCTGATAAAAACTTGGCTCCCTGCTTGCTACTGGCGAACTGAAATGTGCTGGACTGGTGGCTGTTCAAACACCTCTAGTTTAAGGTCATCCACAAAATTGCAAAATTATTTTTTTAAAAAACCAACTCTGTCGTTCTTTGTTATTTAATCACGGCAATTTTTTTTACTGTCCTTAAACTGACTGTGCTTTGCATATCTTACTTTTGGAACATGAATTTCGCAGAATATTTTTGCACAAAATTTTACTCTGGATAAATGTTGCATGTGGGCTTTTTGAGCTTGTGTTGCGATGTAGAATTAAAATCAAAACAGTGCAAGATGTTGAATTTTGTTCCAGCAAAAACCATAATGGTTCAGGTTATCCTCTCAGATTTCTCAGGCCAGCCATGAGTGAAGGAAGAAAAGTTAAAGAAATGTCTAGATGGAGTGAAGCTCTGCAGTTTATACCAAAAAACAACAAACTCTAAATATAAACCAATTTTAAGGACCAAAAGGTGGTTCTAGTTATTGTTGTTTTCATGACAGCTCATATGTTTAGCGGGAAATGTCTATGTGACTCAGCAAGAGTCTATGTAACTCATCCCAAACATTCATGACTTTAATTACTTGGTTATTGCTTAGGACGGTAGTGTGGGGAATGGATTCCATAAATTAGGTATTAGGAGCTCTGGTTTATGATGTTCCTTTCCCTAACTTCTCTAGATTGCTAATTTACAGGCATATCTAGATCTATACCAATCTGTTGTCCTCAATAGAGAATATTTTATACACAACTAACTACAATAATGGAGCAAGTCAGATGAGACAAGAAGGTCATAAAATTTAGCTCACTGCCGCGAGGCTACATCATCCACCCATCTGTCCCTAGAAAGAGAACAACCCACACAAAGGGAGATCATAGTGAGCCATGAGTGTGGAGCAGCTGTGTGTTACAAAGAGATGTGTTAACAAGCAAAGTGAAATGTTCAAGATTCCCGGCTATGCCTAAAAGTATCATGCTGAAGCTCTAGGAGTCTGAAAGAGTCTTTCTCAGACCACAGTTCAAGAAATATGCAACTCACAGCCAGGTCAACATCACTTCTGAGAATTACAGAAGTGTATCGTTAAAGGAGTAGGAATTGATCATTTCCTTTTCTATCCTGCGGGCAGTTCGCTAATTATAACTGTGCTGAAATTTCGACTTGGGGGGGATATTCTGAAACGACAGTAGAAGGCCAAGCAGAAGTAGTGGGTGTGATTCTGCATGCCATAAAATACTAGTTCCACTTATCAGTCTTGCCCTACGTTGTTATGTGTCATTTATGCATGGTCGCTTTAACCTCCTTTATTTCCTGTTTCAGCCAGGATCAAAGTAGCCTGGGTTGGGGAAAACTGTATGCATTGGCTGGAATGATCAGGGACGAAATTGAGTGCTAATCGAACCATGAATACAAAAAAGCAGTCTCCCAAGTTCAAATCAAGTCCCACCCCTTTAAATGCTGCTCTGTAATTGGCTTACCTTGCGAGAGAAGATTTCCTTCCCCCCAAACCCAACTGCCGCATAAAAAAGAATTTTAAGAACAAAAAACAAAAAATGGAGCAATCTGAAAGGGGGGGGGAGAGAAATCCAATCCTCATTTTAAAAAAAGCCTTTCTTTTGCTCAGAAAGAGCTCCGAGGTAGCAGGAAGCAGGAAGCACTTGAATCCCTGCCTCTTTACATACTGCTTCGTGATTGGCTGTGAAAGAAGCCAATCTTCTGTGCTTCCCCTGTTTGGCTATCAGCATGCTGCCTTGAAGAGGGGTTTGGAAAAGGGTGGGGCGAAGCTCAGCCCGAGAAAGTTGTACGCTCACTCAGTGATTCTGGAATGAGCCAGGATCCACAGTTTAATTCAGGCAAGAAGAGGAATGGGAAAAGCCAGGTTCGTTTTGCGTTGAAGCAGCATTGAGCTTCCAAGGAATGAGGTAACGTGCATACCCAAAAATTTGATCCTGGCTGAAACAGGGAATAAAAAAGGGTTAAGCGACCACGCATAAAACACCCAAAAAACCCAAAAAAGATTTTGAAGTACCTGATATCTTAAGCACTTCTTCCAGCAAACGGAACAGGAGCACAGTAAGAGATTTTATGGATACTATATGGTGCACGTTTTCAACGCTTCTTTTCAAGTCTCGGTCACAGGTGAATGCAAAAGAGCCAATAAAGCATGAAGGGAATCATTAGTGTGCTTCTCATATGATTGCACCTGTGGCAGTATGTGCGGGTCCCTTCCTCTTCCCTGCTGCCTCCCCGGAGGTATTCTCAAGGGCTGATGTCTTTTAGGTAGTTTACCTCGTTCTGCTTTTTTCCCCCCCTTACACGGAAATGAGCTTTTAATCCGGCTAAATCACTGGAACCGTGACCCTGAGCCTTCATTCTAATTGAGCTTTTCAGTGAATTAAGTCTCCGTTATGCTGGATTGAAATCAGCCTGGGGAGGAACTCCCTTGAAGTCTTGTAAAGGCATGCTGAATTTTCAACCCTTGTAATTAGAACAAAGTCGGGAGCACACCATTTATCCCCACCATTTGCTATGCAGCTAGCTTTCCTATTCACTCCGGATAACATGGGACTGTAACAACAGTTACGTTACTTACACTCCCACACACACGCTTACACTCCCACTGATCAGTAAGGAAACTGTCTTTCTTAACAGTGTGAGAGAGAGAAGTACAAACTGGCCTCATGTTCACTACTGTCCCAAAGCACTGAGAACAAGAACATTATCTAGTTCAACTTAGAATGTCAACTGCTTTACAATTCTACATTATCAACATTACCGGAAGTATCGCTAGTATTACAACCAGCATTATCAATGCTAGGGTTGCCAAGTCCCTCTTCACCACTGGCGGGAAGTTTTTTGGGCACCGCCTGAGGAGGGCACGGTATGGGGAAAGGAGGGACTTCAATGCCATAGAGTCCAATTGCCAAAGCGGCCATTTTCCCCAGGGGAACTGATCTCTCTTGGCTGGAGATCAGTTGTAATAGTGGGAGATCTCCTGGTAGTACCTGGAGGTTGGCAACCCTAATCAATGCACACCATGCTTTATAGAATTTCACAGGCAAAGAAGACAGGCTCTTGCCCCTAAGGTCCTTACAACTTTTATAGCAGCGACGGGGAAGGAAATGACTAGGAATTTTTCCACAAATGGGGGGGGGGGCAATGCAACAGCTGTGGGGCTTCCACGTGGCAGGTTTCCCCATAGTTTCCCAGCCTTGGTCCTCTGGTGATGGCCATCCCCCCTCACTCCACCCAGACATTGACAGCAGTTGAATATTGTTAGATTTATATAATATTATAACAATACATGTAACAGGTTCTGTGAAATATCTTTCATCTTAAAAGGTACATCTTTAGCCCCTTTTGTTGCAGAGATATGACATTACTCATATATCAGCAAGGAAAGGTGATAGAGACCTACTTAAAAAAAATTAAAGCCATTCAAAGAACCTGATGCATAGGCTGTCATAACTTTATATCAGCATCATATAATAATATCCTGATGCCAATTTTTCAAAGCCCCCCTGGTGGCAGGTGGAGGCAATTGCCACTGTGGAGAAAATGTCTGCTGTGTAGGCATCGAACCAGAGGTAAATGACCTGTGGGGAAATGGCCATGGGTAACAAGGGATGAGTGTGAGCCAGTGCAGTTATGCTCACTTAAATTTGGTTACAGTTGGGCATGAAACTATAGAAACAAAAGGAAATGTTATAAATCTGAGCCCAGATCAGCCTAGCATCAAGTCATTGGGTTGGATCGTTACCAGCTTTTCTGCAGGTGTAAGAAGGAGGAAGAGGCCCTTTTGACCACAGAGTCTATACCAGGGGTTGTGAGACTGTGTGGAAGAGGGGAACTGGGAGACATCAAAGGCAAACCCTGGTAGATCCAACCCACTGCGACGTCAATTTCATGAATGAAAATTTAATAGAGAGGGTGTGAGAACAAAACATTTCTAATACAATTTAGATCCATTTCAAGTGTTCTGTGAAAAGTGAACCTTTTTGGAGTTTCTGAGGTGCTGTTTGTGATTTGCAATGGATTTGCTATTTGAACAGAGGAGTGCTCATCCTTCAAAGTTTGCTGCCCTATTTTGCACCTGTGCAGTTGGTATTCAACACGTTGGGTAGTGGAGGCTGGTAGCTACCACTGATGAATCCTCAGAATTTGATTATTTTAATCTCTCACACATTCCTAGTGAAACGCTTTCAACCTGAATATAGAAAATCAGCATGCCAGCAAGAAGGAAAAGACACAACCCATTCCCTAACAGGTTGAATTTCTATTTATGGCAAGAAGGAGGAGGAGGAGGAGGGTTGGTTTTTATATGACGACTTCCTCTACCACTTAAGGAAGAATCAAACCAGTTTATAATCACCTTCCCTTCCCCACAACAGACACCCTGTGAGGTAGGTGGGGCTGAGAGAGCTCTAAGAGAGCTGTGACTAGCCCAAGGTCACCCAGCTGGCTTCATGTGTAGGAGTGGGGAATCAAACCTGGTTCTCCAGATTAGAGTCCACTGCTCATAACCACCTCTCTTAACCACTACACCATGTTGGCTGGAAGTTTTTAAAATGGTACAGTAATTTACAGAACAGTGCCCCCCAGTCCCTCTACTATCTAGATGAACCTCAGGAAAGCCATTGTATCCCAAGGAGAGGGCATGCCACAGGCAGAGGGAAGAGGAGCTTGTTCAAGCTGCTATTCAGAGGCCAGGTCATTATAATGCTTGATGTACATGGAAAGAAAGGAAGCATCGTGTAGTTGCTTATGTCATCCAAGGATACAGCTGAACTCTGACTATTTTAAAATACCACAAGGGCCGGATCCTGATTGAGCCCACAGTGAAGTGGAACCAGGCATTTTCAAGTGTTTCATGCCTTTTCAAGTGCCAGAACAGCAGCATAAAACCGCAGAGTTTCTACTGATTCCTAGAGCTACCCTACATCACTTTCAGATTTTCCCTGGAATTGATGTAGCAGAACACACAACATCACCCCCACCTATGTCCCTGTCCCTCAACCTCTCGCCGATTGCCAGGCATAGCCTAGCAACCCTACAGTCAATCCAGCCTGGCTTGACAACAGCAGTCTGTCTTGATCAGTAAGGGTCAAATCTGGGCACAGCGAGCTGCACATTTCTAAGCAGGTTGTCTACTTCCTCAGGCCTGATAACAACATGGTTTTCTTTGTGTGGACCTACATTCAGTATGAGGGCATGTGTGCTAACTTTTCTACTTCCGTGATTGACTTGTCCTGTGTGACTTCATTGGTTTTTTTCCTTCCCTACTTTGCCTCTGATGTGTCTATGTGTGTATTTGCCTACTCCTGGATGCAGAAGTATACATGTGGCCTTTTGAATGTGTGTATTTATGTCCCTAAACCTGATGGTACCTCATTATAATGTGTGAGTCAGGTCAGATATTTGGCTATCTGTGTATATTTGTGTATGATGGGTTTGATCCTGCAATCTGCAAATACAAGGATCATGATTGTTCCCATGTCCCCCTCCTTTCTGACCTGAGGACTATGTGATAGCCCAGGCTAGCCTCATCTCATCAGATCTCAGAAGCTAAGCAGGGTTGATCCTGGCAAGTATTTGGATGGGAGACCTTCAAGGAATACCAGGGTCATGACACAGAGGCAGGCAATGGCAAACCACCTCTAGACATCTCTTGCCTTGAAAACCCTACTGGGGTGTCCATAAGTCATATGTGACTTGATGGCAAAAACATTTAACAAAAGGGGTCAGGAGGCTGCAGTGGAGGGATGGAAGGGGATGAAATCACCTTCTCCTCCCTGTTCTAACTGTAGAGCTGCACTGATGGAAGAGACAAACAGGGTGGTTTTATTCCCTTCCCATTGTAGCTTCCTAACCCTCATGGCTATTATCTATTTACTTCATTTATACCCCCCTTTCTCTCCAATAGTGACCTAAAGTAGCTTACATGGTTCTACTTGCTTCCATTTTATGCTCACAATGAGGTAGGTTAGGCTGAGACTATGTTACTGGCCCACGTTCACCCAGGAAGCTTCCATGGCAGAGTAGAGATTCGAATATGGGTTTCCCAGCTCCTAGTGCAAGACTCTAACCACTACACAATGGGGTCTCACAACTCTGGGATTAAACTTTCCCAAGGTCAGAAAGGACTGCTGAGGGGGGAGGAATACAGGAAAGATCCACGATCATCAGCACTTTCCACTGATGGATCATAGGATTCAATCCCTTGTGGTATACGATTTTCTCTTGCATGTGTACAACCTTTCTTCTCTGCTCTGTACACATGCTGATTTGTATTCTGGTTCTTCAGGCCAACCTCTGCCCTGCATGTTTATCTTTTTAAATGGAACTATACTTCAGTGTGGTGGTTAAAATGTATTGAAATGGAACATAACCAAATTAAGTTGCTCTACCTTTGGTTCACTTCACAATACTAAAGAAAAAAATTGTGTGTCAGTAAGCTAGGGGGTAGATGATTTCATTTGATTAATGAGTTTTCTGGGAAACTTTTTGTTTATTGTTAAGACACAGCGATTACCCTGGAGGGAGAATTCACGAGGAAAAACTTGAAATAAATGGTATGAGTATAAATGACATGCTCATTCATAGAAATGAGCAACAGCTATACTGGCAACTTCTGGTTTCTTAAACTGTGCTTACATGTAAATAAATCCTATGTGAATTAATGTGGTTTATGAATATATTTATTAAAATCCCGTTAAAAAGGCACTGATCATTTTAAAATGATCAGCCTTCTCAACTATAAATGATAGGATTCATTTTCTATCAGAGCGGTTCCTCAGTGGAATAGGCCTCCTCAGAAGGTGGTAAGCTCTCCTTCCCTGGAGGTTTTTAAGAAGAGGTTAGATGGCCATCTGTCAGCAATGCTGATTCTATGACCTTAAGCAGATGATGAGAGGGAGGGCATCTTGGCCATCTTCTGGGCACGAAGTAGGGGTCACTGGGGGTGTGGTGGGGAGGTAGTTGTGAATTTCCTGCATTGTGCAGGGGGTTGGACTAGACGACCCTGGTGGTCTCTTCCAACTCTATGGTTCTGTGGTTCTATGATGATACATGCCAGTGCATATGCGCATTGATTAACTAAGCGATTGCATCAGAATTCCGTTTTTGCACTGTGACTGCTCTAGAGAACAAAACCTAGTTAGAACTAAAGATGCTTATAACATTCTCGTATGAATTTCGCCCTCAGTTTTAGGGTTCCAAATTACTTAATCCTATTTTTGGGCTTGACTAAGGTGTCAGGAAGATGCCACTCTTGTCCTTATGTTTTTCAGACTTCGATCAGATTGCCATGCGCGCAGTTTTGAGTTCATTTTCTCTCTCTCAGGTTACTGATACATGCCGGTGCATATGCGCATTGATTAACTAAGCGATTGCATCAGAATTCCGTTTTTGCACTGTCACTTAATCAATATGCATATATGCTGGTACACATCAGTAACCTAAAGGGGAGGGGGCACCAATGGCACACAAACTGAAAACTACACCAACGGTGCTCGTGCAAGTTCTGAAATTAATATTAGAAATTCTCCAAGATGGAACATGAGTCACAGTGAACTCATAGAACCTGATATTGTAGTTTTTTTTCTATGTGTAATTTATTTAATTTAGGAGTGCATTCAACCTGTGATTCCCGCACCTACGCTGACAGTGAAAGGCCACAGAATGTTACTCCGGTCTAATCCCAATGATTTCAGTTGGCTTAGACTGGAGTAGCTCTCTATCGAATTGAAGTGTGACTCTACTAGTAAGAGCTGTTCATGTAACTCAGTTCTATATTTCCTGTCATAATAAGACAAAAGTTCTTAAAAAGTGATTCTGTTGTCTCTATTAAGAGTTCTTTAAGGGCTTTGGGCTAAAGAGAGTTTTAATTTTTTTTACTTGGTAATAGAAATACATAGCTCTGCAGAGCTTCCTTGAACACATTCAGCAACCAGACTGAAGGTGCTCATGATTTCTTGCAGGGAATGTCTTCCTTGAGAAACCATTAAAATGACATTCATGACTGTCTTGATAACGCTTTGAAATAGCGGAAAGGCTGTCTTTCCTACTCCTTTGCCTCCTAGGCATATCTACATGCTGACCTGCCTTGCAGTCAGAGCTGAATAAGCTGCCTGTCTGGAAGGTGATATACAAAGGATTATAACTTACTTTTTGGGCAGCCATGAACAGGTATCTGTCTGGAAAGCAACCCCTTGTTGATGACCTGTCTCTCAGGCAGATCTGCCTAGTTATCTTCCTGTCTTTGAAAGTATTCGGCATTTAGTTGTGTTCCTGGCAGATAGAACTGTTACCTGCCTGGGAGGTACTAGGATTAATAAACTGCCTACTAGGCAACTCTGAACAATTATTTTGCTGAAATATACCATTTTTCAGTATGGTAGCATGTAAATTTGTACAGCAAGTTTTCATGTCACAACTTATTGATGATTTTCACTCTTCATGTATATTTATATATATTAATTGGGAGGGAAGGTGGCGTGTTATAGCTCAATCTTGTCAGATCTGGGAAGCTAAGCAGGGTCAGTAATGGAAAGGGAGACCACCATTGAAGACTCTGCAGAGGAAGGTAATGGCAAATTACCTCTGCTTCTCACTTGCCTTAAAAACCCCTTGCTGGGATAACTATAAGCCAACTGCGACTTGACAGCACTTTACACACACAAATCTATAGTACTAGTAGTAGTTGAAGAAGTGTAGGAATAGTAGTATTACTAGAAGCAATACTAATATAGCCTCATTAGTGTACATGACTATTTAGAGGAGCTGTCCTCCATCTTGATGAGCCTGTGGGCACTTCTGAAATTTTGAGGAGAGCTAGCGGGAGCCAACCCCAAATGGCTGCCATGGGAGGAAATCACAAAATGGCTGCCATGGGTGCTGGGGACAATCAGAAAAGTCCGGAAGGTTGCCAGCCAAGCACCCTCCTATGGTGGAGGCTTTTTGAATAGGTGCTCCCAGCAAAAGTTCTTCTGAAGTACCACCTACTTCAGTGAAGTGGAGGAAAGCAAGGACTGGCTTTTTACCTTGGGGAAGAGATATTTTCTTAAGGAAAGAAAGGGGCACCAGCAAACCCATTGGTGGGCACTGTGGTACAGCTGGGTGTCATGATGGTGAGCACTGCTTTAGTGATAACAAAAGCAAAGACAGGTCTCTTCCTTAAGGATCTCTAAATTGGAATTGAGATAGAGAAGAATATGTATACAAGCAAGCAAATATACATCACCTTCCCACACAAACACAACTTCATACCTAAGGGATTGCACTCACACCTATATGTATACGTAATCCGGTGACTGGAACTGTGAATGAGCAAGGCAGACCTTTCCACAAACCTTAAAAAGGCCCCAAGTTTGCCAAAAAATCTGAAATCTAAAAATAAAAAAATACATTGGGGAGTTTTAAAAAGCCAAAAACTATAAAAGGAGCCACCCCGTGAAAGCCAGTGTGGTATAACAGTTAGGGCGTCAGAGTAGGGTCTAAGTGACCCAAGTTCAAATCCCCATTTTGCTGTGGAAGTTCACTAGGCGATTTGGGACCAGTCACATACTTTCAGCCAAACTGACCTCACAGGGTTATTGTGCAAAGAAAAAGGAAAAGACAAGAATAATGTACACTGCTTTAGTCCCCTCCCCACTATGAAGAAAAGTTGGGTAAAAATGAAGTAAATAATCAATAAATAAAGCTAAAGATGGGAAGTAGATCAAAGATAGGTTGGTGAATGGCCGAGAAGAGAATGATGCAGGGGAAGGGAAGAGGAAATAGTGTGGGGAGGGGAACAGAGGGGAAAGTGAGGTGCCACCCCACAAGTCTTTGAGGGTCCCCTGCCATCCAAGCAGGCCTGACCCAGTGGCCAGCACCACAAAACTGGGTCCCAGTTTTCCTAAGTAGAGCTGGGCGGGGGGAGCTTAAGATGGCAATAAAGCTTAAAACAGGCAGTTAAAGGTAAATTGGCTGTTTGGTGGAAAGGAGATAGGGCTACCAAATCCAGGTTAGGAAATACCTGGAGATTTGAGGGGTCGTGCCTGGGGAGTGTGGGGTTTGAGGATGGGTGAGACCTCAGAAGGATATAATGGAGACTCCACCCTCCAAAAGCAATCATTTTGTCCGTAGGAGCTAGGGTTGCCAACCTTCAGGTGGGCCAACGTGTAAGCAGGTTACTAAACAGCTAGTGTTGGTCCCTGAAGAAGGCTTATTAGTCGAAACAGAGTGACAACCAGATCACTGTAAAGAAGAATCGTACTTCACTACAATAAGTGAAAACTGGGACCACACAATTATATACGCTGAGTAGGAGTAATATAGCTGTTTTTTGCATCATTGTAATACTGCACTCATACGCACAAAACTTTGTCCGTCCATGGATCTGCTGTTCTTATAAGTTGTCTATGTACTATAAGTTATGTGTGTGTGTGTGTGTGTGTGTGTGATATGAAAATATAATATCACTAATATTTCATCTTACAAAATTGTTATAGTAGTTTTTTTTGGCAATTACTGCTGATTCTATTGCATAACCTCCAGGTGGGGGCTGGAGATCACTTGGCATTACAGCTTCTCTCCCGATGACAGAGATCAGTTCCCTTGAGAAAAAACGGCTGCTTTGGAGGATAGGGTATATGGCATTATATCCTGCTGAGGTTGCTTCCCTCCCTGTACCTTGCCGTCCCAAGGCTCCATCCCCAAGTCTCCAGGAATTTCCCAACCTGGAGCTGGCAACCCTAAGGTGGAACTGATCTCTGTAGTTGAGAGATCTGTTGTGATTCCAGGAGATCTCTAGGCCCCACCTGGAGGTTGGCAACACTAGAAGGAGAGACGGATGCAGGAAAAGTGGAGAGGCTATGGGGGCTTTCAAGAAAGGGAAAGAAGAAATAGTGGGGGAGGGGAAATTAGATGCCTTGTAGGTTCCCACTTGTTTTAACTATTCTTCCCAATGAACAGCAGACCTGTATTTCATAATCAAACTGTTGTGAAAGTCCCACTTTCAAAAGCAACCTGCAGTTCCCCATGTTTGTTATATAAAGCCCACCAACCCAAGTCTTGGACCTAGCATAATCTTCAAACTCTTTAGTGCATGTGTCACCAGCATGGAGTCAATAAGCACCGTGGAAGAGCTGTGTGTTCTTGCTAGGGGTGTGCACCAATTCCCCCCTTGTTTTTCAGGTTCTAGTTTAATAGACCTGGAAATTTAAAAAAAAAATCAATGGAAAGTGAATACTTAGACTTTCCCAGTATAAATCAAAAAATTTGGATTAATAAACCTGAACCCAGAAAATATGACGCAGAGAACATAACATAAGAACATAAGAAAGGCCCTGCTGGATCAGACCAAGGCCCATCAAGTCCAGCAGTCTGTTCACACAGTGGCCAACCAGGTGCCTCTAGGAAGCCACTAACAAGACGACTGCAGCAGCACCATCCTGCCTGTGTTCCACCGCACCCAAAATAATAGAGCAAGCCCAGCTTTCAGTTGTGTGTCCAGCTGAACGCCAGTGTGGTTTCACTGCTCCAGTCAAACTCCACCTGGACTTCAGCTGTGGCAGCGAAGGAACTGAAGGCAAGGTTTGCTTGGAGCTCCAAGTGATTCCTGCCTTCAGTGTTGTTTTGCCATGGCAGTCGAACTCCGCTTGGAGTGGTGAAGGAACTGAAGGTGGGGTTTGCTCGGAGCTCCGGGCAAGCCAGGCTTTCAGTGTTGTTTCGCCACCACAGTTGAACTCCACCCAGAAGGTGGAGGGCTCACTCGGAGCTCTGAGTGATCCCCACCTTCAGTGCTGCTTCACCGCCACAGCTGAATTCCACATGGAGTTCAGATGCGGCAGCAAAGCAGACAGCAGGTAAGTGGGTTTTAAAAAAAGAAATGGCGGTGGGGCCAAAGTGACCCTGAATAATGCCAAATAAATTCAGTATTATTCGGGATGCGTTTTTTGGCTCCCTTTTATTGCCGCCATTTTTAAAATCAGTAACCCCTCTCCCCCGGAAAATATCAAAAAGTTATTTTTCTGGATTTTTTCCGGTTTGGCTTTAGCTGAACGCACACCCCTAGTTCTTGTTATATAGAGTGTTAACAGCAGTTACCGAGAGCCACATTAATATGAGAAGAGCCATGCTGGAATAGTCCAAAGTTTCATCTTGTTCAGCAGTGTGTTTCGACACTGGCTTACCAGATGCATCCAGGAAGTGCATAAGCAAGGAAAGAAGACAATAGCAACTGGGATTCAGTAGTATACTGCATTCGAACATAGCCATAGCCAACATATTTAATAGTTATTCAGATCTATCTTCCATGAATTTCTGGGATCCCTTTTTAAAACTAGTTTAGTAGTGGGCATTACCACATGTTGGGTCAGTGAAATCTATAAATTAATTATGTACTAGGCAAGGATGTACTTTGTATTGAATCTTTTGTCAATTGGTATTATTGAGTGCTGCCAAGTTCTACCATTGTGAGAGAGGAAGAGTTTTTACCCACTTTTCCTGCACAGAGCATAAATTTTCAAGGATGCCTGATCTCCTTTCTGTTTGGATTACAAGTTGTTGTAAACAAGTTGTTTGGATGAATAATAAAACAGTGGAATTTATAACTTTTAGTAGAAATGTGTGGTTTCTCAATAGCATATTGTATTCAGGGTTTAAGGTTTTTCTTCACAGTTCTTATATCAATGACATTTTTAATGTTTATATTTGAGAAAATTACTGAAAACTTGGTCTTGAATAATCTGCAAACAGGGAAAGGGTCTGTTCACTCATCTAAAATATCAATTGCTTCTTAGGATAAAGGTCATGGTTATTGCCAGGAGGGTCTTGATTCTGACAAAGCACCTACAATATAGCCAGAAGAAGAACAATTCTCAGAGTGCCAGAACTGACACTGTTTCCAGTTTTAAATTACCACAAACGTCAATATCAATTAATTTTGTGCAAAATAGTTAATGTTGTTTGTTATGGTGCTAAATTAGAAGGCATACTCAAGGGATACAGGTCTAGACCTGTCATGGAGTTCTTTCCACTCGGAAGAAAACATGTTATTGCAGAAAACTGGAATACTAAATAATTTATTGCAATTTTCCTAGTCCAATTATTGGCTATAGTAAGAGCGACCTGCTGTGCAGTTGCCTAGAGATGATCAGACTGGATTATTTTGTGGGTTATTTTGAGTTTATTTTGTGATTCTTCTGTATCTTAAATTTCACGGCAAGAACTAGGCCTGATGACAAATGCAACACCACTTGGAAAAATGGGAAAGTTGATTGATCTGAGGCACAACCTTTTGTGTACCAGTATTAGGGCACCATGATAAACTATGCTGGTTCAGCTTTGTCTCCCTTTATAAAGAGGGCCATTCATTCAAAGAAACAAATTTGGCAAGTGATTAATCCAAACTAGGTTAAACTATGTCAGGTAATCTACCAAGGGAGAGGAGTGTAATTTTAAAAAGTATAAAATAGTAAAAGAAGTTGTGCAAACATAGTACTTGTATCAGAGAGGTTTTGTAAAGAACTGGAAATTACTGACTAGCGATCAAATAACCACACTGGTGAACAGGATTATTTACAATTAATTACAGTTTCAAGTAACTGTGTTTAAAACAAATCCAAATAATTTACATTGTCTTGGTAAACTATGAATAAAACAGCATCCAGGATTGCAGCAGACAATTAACATTATTCTTGTTTATTTCTAAAGCAAATGTAAGCATCTGTCCTCTATCTTGTATAGTGTTTGCCAAACATGAAATACTATGAGTGATCATGTTGGGCTAATACAATTAAATGCCCTGACATCTAATCTCGAATCTCAGATAACTCCTTCAAGTAAATATTATCTTCCCAATCCATTATCTACTTGCTAGTGTAGGAGCCAAAGTGTGCACACAAACCTCCCATGTACACAAGGCTTTATCTCATTCACTCTGAGCAGGAGGCACTTCAGCATATGTGAAAGAATGCATGCATAGTGCTTCCCAACTCACTGGAATGAATGGGGAAGCCCCTAGGAGCTGTGTTCGGTAATCAGAATACCCATGCAACTCTGGCTACCAAGTGTGGCGGTGGAAAAGGCCATCAAGTTGCAGTGAATTTATGGTGACCTTGTAGGGTTTTCAAGGCAAGAGAAGAACAAAGGTGGTTTGCCATTGCCTGCCTCTGCAGAGCAACCCTGGACTTCCTTGATGGTCTTCCATCCAAGTACTAACCAAGACTGACTGTACTTAGAATCTCTGATCTGATGAGATCGGTCTAGCCTAGGCCATCCATACAACTCCATGTCTGCAACTGAGCTTCTGAGGAAGGAAACAAGTAGCAACTCTTTGCAACCTGTTGCTCTCAGTTCAAGCTTGTTTGTTTGTTTTTTAAAGCATTATATCCCATCTTTCCTCTTGGTTCAAGACAGCTCTGTCCATTATTTTTGAAAATTCTTGGTGAACAGGTGAGGTGCCAGAAAATTGGAGGCGAGCAAATGTTTTCCCCATCTTCAAGAAGGGCAAAAAGGAGGATACGGGTAACTACCGACCCGTCAGCTTGACGTCTACACCTGGAAAAGTTATAGAACAAATAATCAAACAGTTTGTCCTTGAGCATTTAGAAAGGATGGCTATGATTACTAAGAGCTAGCATGGGTTTCTCAAGAACAAGTCATGTCAGACTAATCTCTTTTTTTGAGAAAGTTACTACCCTGCTGGATCAGGTGAATGCTGAGTTTTTTTATTTCAGTAAGGCCTTTAATAAGATTCTACATAATATTCTTGTTGTCAAGTAGGTAAAATGTGGTTTAGATCCTATTACTGTTAGATGGATCTGTAACTGGTTGACAAATCACACCCAAAGAGTGCTTGTTAATGGTTCCTCATCCTCTTGGAGAGGAGTGACAAGTGGAGTGCTTCAGGGATCTGTTCCTGAGACCTGTGTTGTTCAACATCTTTATAAATGATTTGGATGAACGAAAAGAGAGGATGATTATTAAATTTGCAGATGATACTAAATAGGGTAGCAAATAGGGTAAAAGACAGAGCTATGATACAGGGTGATCTTGAGAGGCTGGAAAAGTGGGCTAAAACTAATAAAATGAAGGACAGTGTCTCTCAGTGTCAAGTGTGTAGGAAGAATAATATATAGTCAGAAGGGGGTTAGGTTTGAGCTGAGTCATTGTCCTGCAAAGAATTAAAGGTAATGTGCTAATCATTGTCCTGTAAGTATCAAGATAATGTGCGAATGAGGGTGTGGTATGTTAATGTGGAACCATTGTATCCTGAAGTGATCTGTTAACATGTGGAATCCAAAGCTAATCCGCATGGCTATTGTAGACTGTAGTCTTTATTAGTCTGGAGGTTTTCAGGACAGGAAGCCAAGCCTTATTCATTCTTAAACTCTCTTCTTTTCTGTTAAAGTTGTGCTGATGTTTATGAATTTCAATGGCTTCTCTGTGCAATCTGACAAAATAGTTGGTAGAATTGTCCAGTATTTCAGTGTCTTGGGTTTGGGACTGGTTACCTGACTGAAATGCATGAGCTAAGGCTGCACATCTCTGTTCAAGCACAGAAAGGGAAAGGATTGTGAAATATCACCCCTTTCAATTTTCAAGCAGTATGAGTTCTCTGGACTGGTTAGATTTGGTAGACATACTGGAACCCCTACCTGTGCTTCACGTTCTGGTCTACATACCAGGTTATACTCTAGTTTCAACTCCCTTCAGGTCTCATTCTTAAGACAGTCACCATAGGCTGAACTCAATGCTGACAACAGCTGTTCCCACAGCAAAAGCCCTCTGTAGCAAGGCTTCTCCTAATATTTTGGGATTAGCATTGCATTACTAGATCTGGATTAGAAGAAGAAGAAGAGTTGGTTTTTATATGCTGACTTTCTCTACTTCTTAAGGAAGAATCAAACCGGCTTACAATCACCTTCCCTCCCCCTCCCCACAACAGACACCCTGTGAAGTAGGTAAGGCTGAGAGAGCTGTGACTAGTCCAAGGTCACTCAGCTGGCTTCAGGTGGAGGAGTGGGGAAACAAATCCAGTTCACCATATTAGCCTCCGCCGCTCATGTGGAGGAGTGGGGAATCAAACCCTGTTCTCCAGATCAGAGTCCACCGCTCCAAACCAACGCTCTTAACCACACCACCACGCTGGCTCTCCAGCATGTGGGGGTGAACTCGATTTTTTAGAGGAGGTAACTGGAGAGTGGGAAGAATAAGAAATATACTTTAATATATGCTTTAGTGCAGAGAGGTGCCTGGGAATCTCCTCTCTTCCATTCTGTCACACCTATGAGTCTCATTGATGGCACCTATAGCTCTATCTTCACTCACTGATTCCTGCTGTAGAATCTGCAAGTGTATTTCTTTATCTCCTGTACACATCACCTTCCCCATTAATTTAAGTGGAGGTGGAAGCTCTGCTAGAGTCTTCCTTTCCAAATGTGAAGTGCCTCTTGGACCAAAATGAATACAGATTATTATGGGTTGCTGGTCTGCAAATATGTAGTAGCTTAATTACCTGTGGTGAGTAAAGGTTGCTGCAAGGTCCACTGGAGGTCCACTGTATTTTTCCTTAGGCTGTTGATGTGCCAAATATCTGTTTATCAAATAGCGACGTGTGGCCCTCATCTGCAGATATGTAAATCCACAGATTGGTGATGCACCAACAGTATACAGATTTCCCTGCAAACTTGGGGACCCCTCAGGTTTGCAGAAAAATTGGAAATCTTAAAAAGAAGAAGAGGAGTTGGTTTTTATATGCCGACTTTCTCTGCCACTTAAGGGAGAATCAAACCAGCTTACCAACACTTTCCCTTCCTCTCTCCACAACAGATACCCTGTGAGGTGGGTGGGGCTGAGAGAGCTCTAAGAGGACTGTGACTCTCCCAAGGTCACCCAGTGGTCTTCATGTGTAGGAGTGGAGAAACAAATCCAGTTCACCAGATTAGCCTCCGCTTCAGTACTCTCTTAGTGACCTACCTGACATGGTTTTCAGGGGATAGGGGTGGGAATATAATGAATAATGAAGGGGTCTTCCAGATGATGATATATCGGAGCTTTCAAAGTGCATTTGTTGCCAAAGGCCATCCAGATCACATTTTTAGAAACAGCAGGTCTGCATTTCCCAAGCTAAACAACCACAATTGTGGTTTGCTCAAAAAGTATGATTTCCCTAGCCACCGGCTAGTGAGGATGTACACATCAATTTTATATGAGTAATTTTGATTAATTTTATTCTTCAATATTGGTATTTGTTTTCTTTATGATATTTATTAACCTATTTTTATATCATGTTATGATGCCAATAAAGGTATTGTATTGTATTATATTAACCTATTTGGATTCTTTATTTTTTTTCCTATTGACTACAATGGGAAACAGACTTTCACCTGTAACATTTTTGTATTCCATCCATTTGGGATGAAATTCTCAGGCACTGTACCTCTCACGGTTCTGATATATCAGAAATTTTATCATTATTGATCTTTCATGTAGACAGACAAAGACATCTCAGATCATTCCTACTCACAGATGCCTTGCATCTTGGCTGGTTTGGCCCTGCCTTGTGTGTGTGCTTATGTGTGTCTAGGGAGAGGGAGATTTCCCCCTTTCCCTTAGTCTACTCTGCTATAGGGATGCTGGGTACTTTGATATGAACATGATTGCCAGCCAAACATCCTATGATCATCTTGTTTTCATGCATGTTGAGACTTTTTTGCCAGGTTGCCTCAATCTTGATGTCTGATATCTGACTCAAGCACTGTTTTGATCTTTGCATTTGCATGCCAGGTGCTTGCACTATGGCATGATGATGTGGCATGATGATGCACTATGGCATGATGATGTGTTAAATAAGTAACATTTATGTTGAGGGTTCTGCCAGGTTTTCACTTGCACGGCCTGCAAACTAAATCTTGCCAGTCACCAAGGAAGGGGCACATTTCTCCCAGCATCATGGTTAGACCACTAAAATGACCTCTTAGCAAAGCAAAGAATTGCTTGCAGCTTGCTCCATCATGTGCAAATGTATCCCTAATTGGCCCCGTTTGTATGTCTTTCCTTTTAGTTGTCAATGGCCATTAATGCATGGTCTACTTCAGGAAGTGTTTGTCCCTCCTCCGTAGCGCCCCTTTGGATCTTGCTGTCAAAAAATTGAATGCACAGACGAATAAGGAGCTGCCGGGGAAAGAGAGAGGTGCGGGGTTCCGGTGGCAGGTGGCATGGCTCTGCATGCCTCCACCACACCGTCCCACTGTTGGGATGCTCTCCACAGTGCCGTCCCAATGGAGGTGAGGGGAAGCTGGCGGTGGGGAGGCGGGTGGGGGCGGTGGCATGCCTCTGCATGCCTCCACCGTGCCGTCCCAATGGGGATGGCAAGACGGCAGAGCGACGGCGGCTCCTTCCTGGGAGAGATGAGGGGAAGCCGGTGCCGGTTAGAGGAGGCGAGTCAGGGAGTCGACCCGTAGGTTTACGCTCCGTCAAGCTCTTGCGTTTGTAGCGGGTCTTGCTTAGAAGTTGGGATAACAGGGAAACTTGCAAACTTAGGGAAGCTCTGGGATGGGCCTGGCCAAACATGCAGGCCATGCCTGTTTACAGGGTTAATTCTCACCATGCCTGGAAGATTTCTGGACTAAACGGCCTTGCGTTAATGGCCTGTGTGGGTGATGCATTGCAAGAAGCGCAAGACTTATCTCTTTTAGTTTTAAGAAGAAATATTTTTTTGCAAATGGGAAAAAACTAAAATTTCTATCAATCTGTGTGAATTGATCCAGAGCTGGACAACTCAGCAACTATTGACAGACATTGAGCTATGCTAAGGTACACAGAGGAAACAAAGCCATTAAGGTCAAAATGGTCAAAACTTTTTATTTTCTTTTTAAAATGGGCCTTTTGAGTTGGAAGTGGTAGTAGGCACAGGGGCAGTGGCTGTGACAAAGCTGCATTCACAATTGTCTTTTTCACACAGTCCTATTCAGATGCAGCTGAACAGTTGGTCAAATGTATAGCTCCCATGACTGCTACCTGCAAGCAGGTGAGCGGAACCTGTGGGTGATCAAGCATTCTTATTCGGCAGTAGCTCACCTACCTGCCTTACAAACCATACAAGCAGATTTTTTGCCTCTCTTCCTTACAGGAACAGTGTGTCTAAGGAACATTGGGAATGTAGTGTATATACCTTGCCTCTGTTTCTCCACTCTCTAGTCTACATCTGTCTGCCTTCCAAGCAAAATGTTGCCTCTCATCTGCAGATGTACTTTGTATCATGGGTGGGGGAACAGAGAATATACCACCTGGCACAAAATATTTATCCCTAGCATGTATGTAGATGCAGTGCCAAATCAAGGTAGTATACAAACAGGACCTTGCTGCTTATTTAATCAAGAAAGCTACTAGCATGCCAATGGGGACGGTGCACAGCTGGAAGGGACAGGCTGTGCACAGAAAGGCATACAAGGATGATCCTTTTGGACAGGAACATCTTCTGATTGGAAGGGGGGGGGAAATGCTTCAGTGCTTGTTGAGTCAGTGCTCAGAAAAGGAGCTGTTCCCTACCACAGAACTGTTACTCAATGAAAGGTATTTAGATCCTTTATAGTGTAGAACTAGGCCTTTGTTGAACTAGAAATTAATTTTGGAAGGTCCCTAAGAGAAAAAAATTCCCCAATAGCTTTAGCATGCTTGTGTGTGTGTGTGGTTAAAATGGATGTTTAAAAACAGCATGAACATGGGTGCTTTGGGGGGATTTAAAATTTTCATTTGCCTCTCAGGTTCTATATTGTGTGATCTCAATGCACATTCCTTCTTCCACAAGATGGCAGTAACTTCCTTCTTTTAAAAATGAATTTCACTTTCCTTTAACCTTGTTCTAAGCGAAGTATTTCATCAGTAGCATTTCTTCTGAGCAAGGATTACATTTTCCTTCTATAGCTAAATGGTTCAGAATGTTATTTTAAACAAGACCCCGAAAAGAAACGGAGTAAGCTTTCGTTGTGGTTGTTTTTTAAAGTATACCACTGGTGTTTCCCGTTTACGGTGAGACTCTCATATATTTTGGGCCCTTTCACTGAATTTTCAGCGGCACCAAAATACTAATTGACTGTGTATTGCAGTATTCAGATAGTTGTAATTGTTTCTTTGTGTCCCATTTTTTCCTGTCTGGGTAGGCTCTACTAGTAATCCCCCCCCCCCACTTTGGTCTCATTTTTTCTCCTCCTTCAAATCACAACAGAGTGTAACAGCATCTGTTTGGAGTCAAGGGAGAGATATAAAATTGCCGTGTGTGTGTGTGTGTGTGTGTGTGTGTGTGTGTGTGTGTGTGTGAGAGAGAGAGAGAGAGAGAGAGAGAGAGAGAGAGAGAGAGATGGTCTATGCTATCAGCTCAAGAACACCTTGGATTGCTAGTACTTAGAGAGTTTTATCAACATTACATGACATGGCCATAAAGTCAGTTTACAAAGACCCATTTGTAAGACGCGTGCTTTTAATTCTCTCTATGAAATGTCCCGAGGGTAATGTGGGAATAAATTTAGAGTAAGGAGTCTAACCTACGTTATGGTGGTAATCCTCAAATGACTTATTCTTACGCAGTTCTATTTATTCCAAAGCTATTCCTTCCCTTGGAGGCAATGCAGATAGACTGCTTCTGACATGGGCCCTGCCCTGTACCATGTAATATGCACTTGAGAAATCAATGGGATGTAAACACATGCCATTTCTTGTTTCTTTTCATTTTTACATGTTGCATTTGTTTTGCATTTATTTATTTATATGCTGTTTTTCTCCCCAGTTGGGAACTCAAAGTGGTTTAGAATATCTTTTTCCCTCCTCCTTTTTTTCACAACGACAACCCTGCGGGGTAGATCAGGCTGAGAGTTTGTGGTGGGTCTGAGGTCACCCAGTGAGCTTCCATGGTTAAAGTGAGGGTAGTTGTTGCCTTATTGTTTTTTTCTTTAAACACATTTCCCCAGTATTTATAGTGGTGTGCTATTTTTACGTCATTACACCTGGCACAAAAACATGACATCAGATTCATCTTGTGCAGGGAGAACCTGTGTCAGAAATAGGAACTTCATGCTGAAATTCAGTTGCGTCCCTCGTTTTTACTTCACAACCCTGTTAAAGCCAGAAATGAAGCAGCGGTGCCCCCTTTCCTATTTCCCTTCACAGTTAGGCACTCCCCTCCCTCATAGGGTTGCCAGGTGCCTCTTCACCACCGGTGGGAGGTTTTTGGGGTGGAGCCTGAGTAGGGCGGGGTTTGGAGAGGGGAGGGACTTCAACACCATAGAGTCCAATTGCCAAAGTGGTCATTTTCTCCAGGTGAACTGATCTCTTATCAGCTGGAGATCAGCTGAAATAGCAGGAGAGCTCCTGCTACTACCTGGAGGTTAAAAGAAAAAACACCTAGGGCTGTATCAAGCCTATGTAGGAAAACAGCAGCACACAGGCACACAATAAACTATAATACCCACAATCTGTGTTTCACTTATTCTTATTCTATTTATCACTATAATTATTTACATTATTTAAAAAGGTAAAGGTCCCCTGTGCAAGAACCGGGTCATTCCTGACCCATGGGGTGACGTCACATCCAGATGTTTTCTAGGTAGACTTTGTTTGCGGAGTGGTTTGCCAGTGCCTTCCCCAGTCATCTTCCCTTTACCCCCAGCAAGCTGGGTACTCATTTTACCGACCTCGGAAGGATGGAAGGCTGAGTCAACCTTGAGCCGGCTACCTGAAACCAACTTCCGTTGGGATCGAACTCAGGTCGTGAGCACAGGTTTTGACTGCAGTACTGCAGCTTAACACTCTGTGCTCAAAGATGTTCAAACCAAGTGACATTATCCTTCCTTGCACCTGTGTTGAGAGTTTCTAAAGATGCAAGAGGCTCGTGCAAGAAGGAAGTGGGGGCGATGTTGTCCAATTCCCCTTCTTTCCAGTACCATCTCATGCCCCATAAAATCAGCGTTGAGTGTTTTTGAACACCTTTGAGTGTAATTTTTGAATGTTGTAAATAATGTAAATAATTATAGTGATAAGTAGAATAAGAATAAGTGAAACACAGATTGTGGTTTATTATAGTTTATTGTGAGCCTGTGTGCTGCGGTTTTCTTACTACCTGGAGGTTGGTAACCCTACTCCCTCACCTACCGTGGTGAGCTTCTCTCAAGGTATGCCCCATAGGAAGGGGTAGACTGCAGGACTGCAGTGGAGATGGACAGGAGCCACTGGAGCTGCCGCTTCCCACTTTAATAGGGTTACCAACGTCCATGTAGTAGCTGGAGATTACAACTGATCTGTAGGTGACAGCGATCAGCTCACCTGGAGAAAATGGCCGCTTTGGAAGGTGGACTCTGTTATACCCCATTGAAGTCCCTCTCCTCCCCAAATCCCACTTCTTCAGGCTCTACCCCCCAAATCTCCAGGTATTTCCCAACCCAGAGCTGGCAACCCTACACTTTAATAGGAAATGGAAAAGCCTCTGCCTGGACGTTAGAGTTGTGAGGTGGCAATCCTCCTTGTCTGAAATGTACCATTACCTGTTATCATCAAAATATCTCTGCACATGGAAAGCTTGCGTATGAGGAAGAAGGCTTCTGGCTTCACCTTTCTTCCTGATGTATAAACATTTCAAAATACTTTGACATAAGGTTTCCAACTCTGGGTTGGGAAATTCCTGGAGATTTTGGGAGAGGAGCAACTTCTATGCAAACAAAAGGAAAACTTAGTCCTCACCCCGCCCTCCTGTCTGGTTTGCCAGCTTACCAACACCTGCACCAAAAAGGGTGACTACTACTCCTGGCCAGTGGATTCTTGCTCACATAATGGAAAACATACGTTATCTATTGCTTGCAGATATCACATCTCTTCCTACTGGTTCATTGCCACAGCTCAGATCTACCAGAGGGGAAAACACCTGTGTGGGAACAGCAACCCCAGTGGCCTGGTTCATTTATGCATTTCAAAGATGTGCCTAATACATTTAACCTGGCGGTGGTTGCAGCTGTTTCTAATAGCTTGCACCCCATACCATTTTGTATTTTTAAAAAAATGCTACATTTTTAGTGTCATGTTTGCTGCCTCGCGCTGAGTTTGCATTGTGCACGTTATTATAAAAAGGGAACTGACGGAATGAGGGAAATGAAAACCTGTTCAGAAACAATTTCCTGAAGGTTGACAGCTATATAGAAAATCTTATTAATTTATCTCGCAGTCAGGGTTGGGGATTCGGAAAGGAACGAATGCAGAAAGGTAGGCTGCTGAGGGACTGTTTTTTATCCTCTCCTTTTTTTAAAAAAAGCTTGACGTGTGACTGTAGATGTTTATGAAAGGCATGGCTTCTGGCCTCTTGTTCTGTGTTGTTTACGCACAACTGGTCGGAAATTCTTCTTGATTTACAAAATGAATTCTAGTCAGAGGTGGGCTAAAAGCTTCATTCATTCCGATTAAAGCTTCCTGAAACTATCAGGTTTGCAGCCCATTTGTTACACTTTAAGTAGCAGTGCATAAGTGCCTTGGCTGTTGGTATACAATTTAATCCCTGCTGACAGCAGCTCCATTTCAGAAAGTTTCGAGCGCATCACTTTTATTCCCATTTATGAAACATATCTGTAAACCGCCCAGCCTTGCTGATTATTTCGTACCGCTGGGCTTCCGTGGCAAGAGGCTAGCAGGTTATCTGAGTCCTGGCTCGGGAATGGTGTCAGCGTGAATCAGTCTTTCTCTCCCAGTGCTGAGCAGTTATGCACTATGGCCGTGCTTGATATTTGTATTTCTGTTTCCCAATATTAGGGTTGCTAAGTCCCTCTTCACCACCAGCGGGAGGCTTTTGTGGCAGAGCCTGAGGAGTGCGGGGTTTGGGGAGGGGAGGAACTTCAATGCCACAGAGTCCAATTGCCAAAGTGGCCATTTTCTCCAGGTGATCTGATCTCTATCGGCTGGAGATCAGTTGTAATAGCAGGAGATCTCCAGTTAGTACCTGGAGGTTGGCAACCCTAATAAATTACTGGTGTATATACTATAATCAACGTACCTGGATGGCCGCTTCTAAGAAAGGTGGGCAATTATTGATGTTGTGGTCCCTGCTAGCTTCATTGAAACTCATGCTCATCTGGGGTAACAGAACCCTTAGGCTTTCCAAAATCCCTCTGTGACTCTGGTCTAAATCTTCCATATGAACGGGTTCATATCAGAGATGCAAAACAGTTTAAGTCAGGTTATTAATGATGCTACATTCACAGTCTTAGTATGTACTGTAGGTATAGTACCCTAGAGAAGTCAATGAATTTGGAAGCACAGTACAGTTTCTTTCACATTCAAGACAACAGATTTGGGAACGGTAATTTTTCAAGGGTGGTAGACACTTTATCACAGAAATCTCTAAGATATGCAAAATACCTTCAGGTAGTAAATGTGTAAGCAGTGGTGACAGATGCCTTCAAATTATGATGTTCTACAAGATCGACTCATTCTGACACGCCAGTCCCTGTCATGGTAGGATGTGAAGCTTGACTGATCAAGAGGCAAAAATATTATGTTAATCTAAAGTGTACAGCTGTGCTTACACATGTGCTTACAAGTCCCCTACCACAAACAATGCCATGCCCCCAACTAGATAAGTACAACTCAGACTACAACAACTACACCAGAATCAGAAAGCAGAAAATGATTTTCGGTTAGAGCAGATACCTGAAGAAAGTGAGCCAAGCTACAGAGTGTAGGTAGTGGGTTGGATCCTACAAATCACGACTGGAATATACCGGTAGTCAAATTTGTGAATGTTTATCACCTCTGCCTTTTCCCAATAACTTCCTACGATCTTTAAAACACTGATTCTATGGGGCATGGGATGGTACTGGTAAGAAAAGGAATTGGACAACTTCGCCCCTGCTTCCTTCTTGCACGAGCCTCTTGCATCTTTAGAAACTCTCAGCAAAGGTGCAAGGAAGGATAATGTCACTTGATTTTCACTCTTCACATCAGCCTGCCTGTGCCCCAACGATATTCCGTTTGTGGGGCTCCCATGACACCATGCATCCATTCCAGGAGGCTGCTAGGGAAGGGGGAAGAGGGAAAGATCTCAAAGCAGCTTTGGGCTCATGGTTCATAGGATCTCTTCATGTAGTTTCTCCCTTCTAATCTGAAAGTCCTTATAGAGCACGCAGTTCATATAGTGCCATCCTAAGCAGAGTTACACCCTTCCAAGCCATTGCCTTCAGCGGTTGTAATTCTGCTTAGCCTTGACCTGGGCCACTTATGCATGAGAGGTTTTGCCTTGGATTTGCTGCTTTCTAGATGCACATTCTCCCCATGTGAATTCTCGAAACTCTGCATGGGGGCTTATTTTTTAGTTTTGAGAATTTGGATGGGGAAAATGTGCATCTAGAGAGCAGCAAATCCAAGGCAAAACCTCCCATGTGTAAAAGGCCCAGGCTAGACTGATTTCATCAGATTTTGGAAGCTAAGCAGAGTCATCCCTAGTTAGTACTTCGGAGACCACACAGGAAGTCTAGGGTTGCTAAGCAGAGGCATGTAATAATGGCAATCCACTTCTGTTCAGCTCTTGTCTTGAAAACCCTATAAGTTTGCTGTGGGTTAATGGCCACAAACAAACAAAATTCTGCTTAGGATTGCACTGTAAATCAACTCAGTAGAGGAGGGAAGGATAGAATGCCTGCTTCAGTGCCATGTGTGTGTTTGTGTGTAAAGTGCCTTCAAGTCGCAGCCGACTTATGGCGACCCCTTTTGGGGTTTTCATGGCAAGAGACTAACAGAGGTGGTTTGCCAGTGCCTTCCTCTGCATAGCAACCCTGGTATTCCTTGGTGGTCTCCCATCCAAATACTAACCAGGGCTGACCCTGCTTAGCTTCTGAGATCTGACGAGATCAGGCTAACCTGGGCCATCCAGGTCAGGGCTCAGTGCCATGTAGAGGGTAAGAATTCTGTCTGTGACATATAAACCATGTCTCTGCCATGACACAATATAGCTGTCTCTGCAGTCAGTTCAGTCATTTCCCTTCTGTTCCCTTCAATAGCCTCTAAGATACATCAAAGTCATCTCACTGTATAACACACATGGAAAATAGAGCTACATAAACAGAGCATCTGCAAGGTTCCAACTAAGTATCCAGCTGTGTGGTAACAGAATCCATCCTTGATGTCACACCTCAGCCACGTGACTGCCAAAACACATGGGTAGCCCATCACGTTGATGAGAAAGTGTCAGCCCCTGAGTGAACAGCAGTTTAGTGGAAATGTGGTGTGAATACATAGGAGCATCAGATAGATGAACAGCAAAGACACAGAGAACAGAGGTGAGATTGGAATTTGGAGGTAGTAGATAGGAAGTCGACAGCAGTAAAGACTAGAGAGAGTGTGAGAGTGTTATTGTGTGTAAATCATTTATCGGCACTGTGAGCCTTCTCCATCTGCAGTGTTCTCTAAGACTGCCCCAGGAATTAATTTCTGGAAGCAAATATTACCTAACCTTGGTAAGAGAATTTGTCAGGTAATTGCCCATTCGCTCAGAAAACAGAGGCACAAAGATGATGCTCGTTGTTAAAAAATATATATGCATAAACAGAGTAAAATGACATTCAAAAATACAATTTCTGAAAATACAGTGTACAGTGGTTATTTTACAGTGCAAAATATAGTTGCTTCTCTTCTTGAACTCTGACAAGCAATCAAGTTTGTATTCTCGTGGTACTGCAGCACAAAAGAATATGCTTGGGACAATATGGGTTGGATCGAACTGAAGAACCTGAGAATTTCTTTTGCATCTCTACTGATAATATGAAAGAATTATGACACTAAATTGGTCCAATAATATGAAATAAACCTAACCCAGCCTATAGGATGGAATATCCAAAGTGTAAACATATAAAATAACATGCAATATAAAACAAATCTAACCCTAATAGCCTTCTCCCTATCCACAAAATAGCCCTAATTATATTGTTTTGTAGCAAAATGGACCCTGCAGGCCTCTTAGTCTACCAAGAGGGATGTAGAATTTACTCAGCTGGCCTAGGTCCCAAGCCAAGAACCTAATTAGGATTTCACCTCTCTAGCTTTATTCCCCCCCCCCCCAACACAAATAGAATTGCACTGGCACCAGCAAATTACCGGTAAGAGCTGGACATAAGCTTTATTTGAAATATACCTAGACTTTGTGGGGTTTTTTTGTTTTGTCTTTTAAAAGTGGTGTGCTGAACAATCAGAGTCCCTTTATTTCTATTGAAGGCCATATTTAGGGATCTCTCTTTTCCATCTATTCCTGGCCTCTTTTCATTGAAGCCTTGTTGCCGTATCAATGCCAAGTTTTTATTAATTAATTAAAGTATTTCTATGTCACTTTTCCAGAGTCCCCAAGGCAGCAAACATTAAAACATTTCAAACATTAAAAAGCGTTTAAAATACAAATACGTGAACATATCTAAAACACTTGTGGGACCCTGCAGGCCAGAGGCCAAGGGGCCAAACAGCAGTACTCCAGCACCACACCCTGAAACCGACTTTCAAGGTAGGACTGAAATCATCATAAAATGGTGCCTCCCAGTCCGAAACCTGAAAGGCTGTCCAGAAGGACACCATGATCAATGGTATCAAAAACTGATGAGAGGTTCAGAAGAATTAACAGGGTTGCACACCCCCGTCCATTTCTTGGCACAGGTCATTCACCAGGGCAATCAAGGCTATTTCTGTCCCATAACCAGTCCTGAAACCAGGTTGGAATGGATCCAAACATTCAGCTTCATCCAGAATTCTTTGAAGGGGTGGGGGCTGGATAGCAGGAGATAAATTGAGGGCCAGCAAGGGAAGGTATTTCACAGGCTGCACACTTGTAATAATCATAATTAAATAACATAAGCAACATTAACTCTGAACCATTACATTATGGGCTAGTGATGCCAAAATACTTGCAAAAACATAGAGATGTACAGGTCGGGGTTCAACCCTTCCCTGAATTCCATTGATTATTCTAAGTAAGTATTACATTAGTTTTACACTTATTTTAAGCATCCTTTTTAAAATCACTTTTAATATGTCTTTTAAAACATGATTAAGAAGCATTCCTTTATCTGAAGTGTTGGAAAAAAAAACCCTTTTCTATAGAGACAGGCTTCAGTGGTTTTAAAGTAACCAACATGATTTGATTAGCTCTGGTCTGGTGTAATGGTTAACGTGTCGGTCTAGGACTGGGGAACCTGTGTTCAAACCCTCGGTCACCCATAAAGTTCCCTGGGTAGCCTCAGGCCAATCAAAATCTCTCAGCATAATTTATCTCACAGGGCTGTTGAGAACATAAAAGAGGAAGGGAAGCCATGAACCCTGCCTTGAGCACCATGGAGAAAGAGCAGGATAAAAACGTGACAGTTTTAATTGGATTGTGGATTTTTGGCAAGTTGGACTACTTTGCTTTTGCTTAAAAAAAAAAACACCGTACACTTTGGATTAAAATGCTGATGCTATTTATGAGGCTGGCCTGACTCTGATCCCTGATGAAAGACAATCAAACACAATCTATCATGAAATAATCCTGCCCTTAACACCTGAGGTATCCTAACCCTAGCCCACATAACATAAAAGAACTCTAACAGACAATGAGTTGGATCCAGCAATCTGCTTCTGCAGGGACTGCAGATCTTTCCTGCTTTCTCCTTCCCATAGCACTCTTTTCTGACCCCAACGAAGTTGTTTACCAGGTTTAAGGGAACCACATGGAGAAACAACCATTCAGGACAGTGGGTTACAGTAAGGAGGGGAAAGGGGGCAAAATAGTTCTCTCTTGTTTCTTTCATTAGTGCTTCCTTTCCCCTCCTCATTGCACCTCACTGACCCATGCGGCTATTACTACAGGGCCCAGTGATGGCGAACCTTTTAGAGACCGAGTGCCCAAACTGCAACCCAAAACCCACTTATTTATTGCAAAGTGCCAACACGCCAATTTAACCTGAGTACTGAGGTTATCACCTCTTTAAGGCATCTAGGCTAGATGCCATGACCACGTCCTGTGGCAAGGAGTTCCACAGGTTAATTACATGCTGGTAAGTGGGTGTTCCTCTTTTAGTAGGGGATTTCACTGAAAGGTGGGAGGCGCTGCAAAGCCCACACTCTGCTCCTCTCCAGCTATGCTACGCTGTGAGCTATGCTCCCCTCCAACCTAGCTCCTCTCCAACCCCACCACGGGAATCACCTTTGCCACAGACTCAACAGGGTGCCGTCTGCGCCGCACCCTCACGCTGCATGTGACAGGGGAGGGAGGAAGCGCTCCCATTGGGCTGCTGGGCAGAGGGGCGGGTGATGGGAGAAATGCCCTCAGGCGTGCATGGAGAGGGGGAGGGGAGCAGCCCGGTCTCGTGTCCCTCTGGCTTTCTAGTAACAAACTCAGGCGAACTCTGTGCTGGGGCGACGGCGAGCGTGCCCACAGAGAGGGCTCTGAGTGCTCCCTCTGGCACGCGTGCCATAGGTTCGCCACCACTGCTATAGGCAAATTCTATGCCCCCCTCGGGAATCAATTTTCCCAGGGTTAGAAGGGGCCACTGGGAGGATGGGGAAGTGGAGAAGATCCATCAGCCCTTACTACTGACAAATAACAGCATTGAACCCAATATATATTATCCCTAAAGCATAACATTTAATAACTGAAGACCTAACCCTAAGGGAGCCCCGTGGCGCAGAGTGTTAAGCTGCAGTACCTCAGTCAAAAGCTCTGCTCACAACCTGAGTTCGATCCCAATGGAAGTCGGTTTTAGGTAGCTGGCTCAAGGTTGACTCAACCTTCCACCCTTCCCAGGTCGGTGAAATGAGTACCCAGCTTGCTGGGGGTAAAGGGAAGATGACTGGGGAAGGCACTGGCAAACCACCCCGCAAACAAAGTCTGCCTTGTAAACGTCAGGATGTGATGTCACCCCATGGGTCAGGAATGACCCTGTGCTTGCACAGGGTACCTTTACCTTTACCTTTAACCCTAAGGGATATATTTATGATGGGTGAGCACTCATCCATTGCAAGGACCCCTGTTGTGGTAGCATGTCAATTTATTTAACATCAGTGTGCACTTTGTATGCCAAGAACTTTGCAACTCCCTGTGGAATCTGTTAGCCAAAATGCCCGGTTATGAATTGTTATATGGGGGAATTAGCGAATCAATAACCGGCAATGGGCATAACTTGAGCTGGGATGCAACCTTTATCTACCAGAGTCCATACCATGACCAGTAAAGAGGCAGAAGCAATGGAATTAGGTTAAAAGGAATTTACTCAGATTATATGTTCACATGCACATACAAAACTGCACATACACATCACATAACATACAGAGTCTATGAATCAAAGAGAGGAATAAAGAGACTTTTGCCATGTGGCAGGCAGAGGAGGAAATATACTGCACCTCTCTTCAGAGTAGTTTTCCGTCCTGAATTCTATGCAGCTTTGGGGGATAAAAAGGGGACGGGGGGGGGGGCTAGGTGTCCAAGCATGAACACCCACTCTGGCAGAGTGCCAGGCAGTATGGAGGGGAAGGCCCAAGGGAGAGAGAGAGCGAATGGGCAGGGAGCACCCCAGTTATACTGTTTTTCTCGGGGCGGGGAGAAGGGTTTAACCCCTCCTAGGTTCCCAGGTGGCAAAAAGGTGACAACAGACTTAATCTGTGGCTTGGGGTGGAGTAGTGAGAATTTGGAAATCTATTCTGATTCCAATGGCTTGTGCAATCCCAGGAGAAGTCAGTAGTCTCACTGATTGGCTTAATGGCTTGAAACAAAAGGTGCGATCGCTGCTAATGTCTGGAGATCGTTGCTGAAGAGCGAGTCATTGTTATGTCAATGTCTGCTGAATGGCTTTGCTGAACTAGTCCGATGTTGCAAGAGGGGGGGGGGCTGTTGGTGCAGGCTACATGCCTGGACATATTCCCTACAATATGGCTTTCACTAGAGCAGGATACACAGGAACATGGATGCCCTCTGGTTTGCTGGAGGGACTACTTTGGCTACTGCTCTTTGACTGCTGGCTTCGAGGGATGAAGAGGAGTCCTTTCCATGGTGGCACAGGCTTGCCACTTGGTCTGGAGAGGCTGCTGAACACATCTGCCGGGGTTGCCATGACCAGTCCAGGAGATTGGCAACCCGTTAGGCTACAAATCTTTATCACTGAAAACTTGGCTACCCACTGTCAGGGATGGAGGACAGTGAATATCCTCACCCCAAAAGAGTTCACATCATCTGAGATTACCTTTCTTGCTGTTTCTGAAAATAGTCATTCTTTCCCATTTTTATTTTCTAATATCACTCAGGGTGACCTTTGGTGCAAGGTACAACTTAATGCAGGAACAGTGGAGAGTTGACATTATACCATCAAAGCATGTTAGAGGTTTTACTAAAATAGACATGTATGATGACACACAGTCTGGAGATTTCAAAGACTTTGTACAGGCGCTCTAAATTGCATACCCAAATAAGAGGTAAGGTGAAAAAATGCATCATTCCATTCTGGGCATCATCAGAGTCACTTTAAAAATAACCTCAATCTTAAACTATTGCAGAAGTAGGATTAAAATGTGATTCATTCCCCAAATGACCTTGGATCTAATCGATCAACATGCGGCTTGCTCAAAATTAATTTAATAGCCCCGTTTGCTCCTTTGTATTTATTAATGCGTGTGTTTTCAGTCTGAGCACCGTCCTGTGCTTAAACCAATTGTATTTAATTCTGATAAAATCAGAAACATTGGTGTAGCTCCTGTCACTCCCATTAGTATGCACTCACACAATACTCCCTAGGCTTTTTCTGTGCTGTCCATGGTAGATCTGTTGTGGCTGAAAAACAGGAGCGGAACTGAAATCCTTCTCCCTGAGCCAGCAATGACTCATATATATGTCCATGACTTTATGATGTGCGTCTTTCCTTAGCAAGAGTAGTCAGCTATTCAAGGGGGGCATTTATAGCCTTTGACCTCTTTCCTGTTATCCTGTCATTTGATTTTGCCTTAAATGGACAAACACGTCTTTCAGATTAAGTGATAAAGTCACATTGCTGCTCAAGCTAACTAATCAATAGCACTAATCCCTCAAAGATTACAAGGAACCACATGACTCAGTTCCCTCTTCCTGGCATGAAATGTGAAATGAAATGGAATTTAGTAGTAATATTAAAAAAAAAAACCTATATCAGAAGTAAGAATCTATCAATGAAAATTTTGAAGACGTCTTGGATAGTTATTTGCTAAGTAGAAGCCATTCCTTGGGTAATTTAAATATCACAAAAGGAAAGGAACAAATTTGATGGCTGTGTAAAATGAATGCAATGAATATAGCAGCAGCCTAAATACTACTTGAAGGAAGACTCTTCTGCAATCTAATTCTGAAAGGAAATAAGGAACAAAGAGAACAAAGAAAGGCCATATTATTCTTTGGTTCCTCAGCTAGTGGTCCTCTGTCCACCTTTTCTACTGTTCCCCTCTATTAATCTCCAGTGGTATCTGGAATCCGTGCTGCCAACTGATACAGCTGTATACAGTGCAAAGTGTACACAAGCAATAGGGTAGCAGGGTTGTGCCAAAATAAAATCAGTAAATTTCGAGTTTGGTTTACTGGGCCTGAATTTTTCAGTAAACCCAAAATAAGCTGAATACCCCTACCGGCTTTATTTCCGGGTTTCCCAAAAAAATTTGTGTGTGTGTGTTAAGTGCCGTCAAGTCGCTTCCTACTCATGGCGACCCTATGAATGAAAGTCCTCCCAAATGTCCTATCTTTGACAGCCTTGCTCAGATCTTGCAAATTGAAGGCTGTGGCTTCCTTTATTGAGTCAATCCATCTCTTGTTGGGTCTTCCTCTTTTCCTGATGCCCTCAACTTTTCCTATCATGACGGTCTTTTCCAGTGACTCTTGTCGTCTCATGACGTGACCAAAATACGACAGCCTCAGTTTAGTCATTTTAGCTTCTAGGGTCAGTTCAGGCTTGATTTGATCTATAACCCACTGATTTGTTTTTTTGGCAGTCCACGGAATCCGCAACACTCTCCTCCAACACCACATTTCAAAGGAATCTATTTTCTTCCTATCAGCTTTCTTCATTGTCCAGCTTTCACACCCATAGATAGTAATAGGGAATATGATGGCATGAATTAATCTAGTCTTGGTGGCCAGAGTCACATCCTTACACTTCAAAATCTTTTCTAGCTCCTTCATGTCTGCCCTTCCCAGTCTCAATCTCCTTCTAATTTCTTGGCTGCAGTCTCCCTTTTGGTTGATGGTGGAGCCAAGGAATAGAAACTCTTGAACAATTTCAATTTCCTCATTGTCAACCTGAAAGTTGTGTAATTCTCCTGTAGTCATTACTTTTGTTTTCTTGATGTTCAGCTGCAGTCCTGCTTTGGCACTTTCTCTTTTAACTTTCAGCAGTAGTTGTTTCAAATCTTCACTATTTTCTGCCAATAATGTAGTGTCATCAGCATATCTCAAATTATTAATGTTCCTCCCTCCAATTTTCACTCCACCTTCATCTAAATCTAATCCTGCTTTCCTAATTATATGTTCTGCATACAAAAAAATTTGGGTCCATTATAATATATATGAATTTTTTTTAGGTGCTCTGCTGGGGTGTTTTTCAAGGTAGAGTCACCAAATTTTCAGGATAGCTGCAAGGGACTCTCCTTGCATGAACCCCAAAGTTTGGTAAAGTTTGGGAACAGGAGGCCCTGAAGGGCTCACCCCCATTCTCCATAGGAAAGCACAGTAAAGTTTTCCATACTTTTCTATGGAGGAGGGGGTCGACTCCTTTGGGACCCCATAAAATTGAACCCCCTGTCCCAAACGTTACCAAACGTTTATGCAAGGAGAGTCCCTTGCAGCTACACTGCGAATTTATTGGCTCTGCCTCAAAAAATGCCCCCCTGGGAGAATTTTTAAAATACTTACTTATCAGAGTCTGTAATGGCCGAATCTTCACCCACGATTCGTGGGAAAACTCAGTTTCCCATGAATGCCTACAGTGATCCCACGCAAAGCTATTTCTGCCCATGATAAGGTGGCACCTATGCTGCCGCAGGGTCACACCGACTCCTAAGGAGCTTTGCCGCTGCCCCGCCCCAGGAATGAGTTGCCCATCTACAGCTGCATGTTGGTCAGATGCTGATCAGGGGAGCACCTGGGAGTTAGGTTCTAACCCTCTCAACACCGCAAAATAGCTACACAGAGAGGCTGCAAAAGGAAGAGGAGGATGATTTCTTTTCCTTTCCCTCCAGTCTACGTGGGGACAGAATTAATGTATTTGATATCTGCATTGCAAAAGACGTTGGCCATTTATGCATGGAAGGTTTTGCCTTGGGTTTGCCACTCTCTAGATGCACGTTTTCCCCATCCGAATTCTCAGAACTCTACATGGGTGCTTATTTTTGAGTTTTAAGAATTTAGATGGGGGAAATGTGCATCTAGAGAGCAGCAAATCCAAGGCAAAACCTCCCGTGCATAAACGGCCATAGAAAGAGCTTGTTTCTTTTCCTCCCAAGCAAGCTGGGTGGGGTCAGAAGCAGTCCTTTTAATGTGTGCATTGTAACAAGGTGAGTAGAAAGAGCTGCTTCCTCTTCCTCCCCTTTCACCTGGGCAGGGACAGATGCAACACTTTTTAATACCATCAAGAGCTAAGTATTATTATTAATCCAGTCTACATTAACATGGCTACATAAATATGTACTGGTTTGGGCTCTGCCATGTATCCCAGGATAAAAACAAAAACTTACAAATCATAGCCGCCTAATCAAATTTCCATGAAGTCTCGGCACTGACTTGAATGGTAATGGGATGAGGCTCATCATCTTTGCCTCACGTAGTTGTCGACAATAATATACTTCAGCTGCTCAGCATTTTTGCTTGAGGTGTCAAGACTGATGCAGACAGGGATGAAACTTCGGAAATGAGCATAAATACTGTCAACATGCCGTCTTGTGATTGAATGCATTTGTCTTGAAATTTCATTTTATTACTGTCAATATTTTCCTCTCATCCTCACCACTGTGGCATTATTTCCCCACCAAAGACTAACTTCACATACAAACACAAATGTTCTGTAATGCTAATGAGGAAGGGCTTGTGTAGGAGCTACCCTTTATCGAGTTACTAAGATTTGTTTTCTTCACATTTTTTATTTTCTTTCTCACCCACAGAATGGAGGCAGGTGAGTGTTGTTCTGGAGTAGTCTCCTGTTCCTTAGGAAGAGACTGAGTTGCTCTCAGCAGAGGCTGAATGAGGTGGTAGAATTTTGGAATGCACCACTTTAGGGTGCTGGTACAGGGATAGTAATTTAAAAAACAAACATAAAACCGCCCTGGATTTAATAAACTAGCACAGCAAGGAAAAAGTACCCCTCTTCCAGATTACTTCATGCAGGATGGGGATTTTTTGGGTCTTGTTTGTACACTGGCTACCATTCAAATATATGACACCCACATGGTGTCCAGTATAGTGTCCAGATCACGTGAAGTGATGGTATCGGCTTACTCTGCTCTGGTTAGACCTCAGCTAGAGTACTGTGTTCAGTTTTGGGCACCCCAATTTAAGAAAGATGTAGACAAGCTGGGACGTGTCCAGAGGAGGGCAACAAGGATGGTGAGGGGTCTGGAGACCAAGTCCTACGAGGAAAGGTTGAAGGAGCTGGGTATGTGTAGCCTGGAGAGGAGAAGACTGAGAGGGGATATGACAACCATCTTCAAGTACTTGAAAGGCTGTCATAGAGAGGATGGTGCCGAGTTGTTTTCTGTTGCCCCAGGAGGTCGGACCAGAACCAACGGGTTGAAATTAAATCAAAACAGTTCCCGCCTTTACATTAGGAAGAATTTTCTAATAGTTAGAGCAGTTCCTCAGTGGAACAGGCTTCCTCGGGAGGTGGTAAGCTCTCCTTCCCTGGAGGTTTTTAAGAAGAGGTTAGATGGCCATTTGTCAGCAATGCTGATTCTGTGACCTTAGGCAGATGATGAGAGGGAAGGCATCTTGGCCATCTTCTGGTCATTGGGGGTGTGTGGGGGGTAGGTAGTTGTAAATGTCCTGCATTGTGCAGGGGGTTAGACTAGATGGTCCCTTCCAACTCTATGATTCTATTCTATGATCTGCAATCCTACGCACATGACACAAGTGTATTCAGGAACAACCTCTGTGGAGGGCAAGCAGAAGCAAACACACTGCCCCACTAATGCTCATGACCAAACATGCTGAACATCCCTGACTATGCATGTTTGCCTTACATGGGCACACCACCTATGTATGCAGTGTATGTATATAGGTGGTGTCGTGCTGATTTGGAACATTTTTTTTTTACAGCCCAGTTCTTCATCATGGGGATAAATCCTGCCCACATACATGCTCTGTGCTGACAGGAGCAGTGTCTATGTGAGTTAAACTCTTATAGAAGGAGTTGGGACCAGCGTGCTAAATTTAAGTGGGGGTGGGGCCAATGCCCTAGCTTCCATTCCCTGGTAATGTGTGTTGACCATGTATATATGTCCAGGTTCTCAGCTGGAAAAGAGAATAGGTGTGTGTGTGTACAGGGCCGGATTTAGGTTTGATGAGGCCCTAAGCTATTGAAGGTAATGGGGCCCTTTATATGTCCAGATAACAGGTACAACAGTTTGGCCTACATTCAACTGTGCTGCACTGCAGTCTGCAGCTGCATGCTACATGTTGCCATGCAACCAGTCCATACAGAATGTAGGCACCCTATATATAGAAATGAGCAAACCAGTGATATTTTAGGGAGCAGGCTAGCAAGCGGGGCCCATTACTTACATCATAGGAGCCTACACAACACAAAACACTGTTGCTGTATGTAGGTTTTATTTTATTTGTTTTTTATCTTATATTTTGGAAATGTACATCCAGTTTTTTTTCCTTTACATTTTTTTGGGGGCCCCAACAGAGTGGGGCCCTAAGCTATAGCTTGTTTAGCTTATATGTAAATCCGGCACTGTGTGTGTGTGTGTGTGTGTGTGTGTGTGTGTGTGTATGTATGTATGTATGTATGTATGTGTTTCTACCCCCCCTTTTCTCCCCAGCTTACAAAATATACAAATACTATTTAAACAAGCAAACGGGAGGTGGGGGGATAAAATATTCTGCATTCTGGGCTTATCCTGGATTTGCTGGCCTGGGCCTCAGTTGTTGTCAGGGCTACAGGCAATGGCAATAAGGGCCAAGTCCTGTCAACTTTCTGTTGCTGATGGGATCCTATCCCACAGTAGCTCTTTGCTCAGCACTAGACAGGCTGATGTTGCTGCGGTAACATTGCTTCTGTTCAGCACAACAGAGGCAACTGCATTATATCCTTGAGGGCCAGACGAGTATGTGGTAGAAAAGCTGATCATTGTTACTGGCTCTTTGCACAACCACAAAGACTTTGTCCCTGTCACCTAAGGATTTGCACATGGATAATGACTAATCAGAACCTGAACTGAAAACATCTATTAGTTAGGAAAATAATGTATCAGCATTTGGCAATATTTGGAAATCTTTGAATGTGGTTGGTGTTGTGCTTCCTGGCAGAGATCAGAGGGCGGGGGAAAGAAAGGTTCAGAAAATAGGAAGCTGGCAGCAATGTTTACCAACTGGCAGAGTTACCAAATACCACTAGATAAGACTGCCACTAGGTAAGATTGTGCTGATCAGCCTGTTTTCCTCCAGTCATGTCCTGACTCACTGGCTCATGGAGGGCTTTCATTCTGCATAAAGCAGTGGCTCCTGACTGGTTGAGGGATTATCTTCTCTGGTTAGGGTTGCCAACCTCCAGGAAGTAGCTGGAGATCTCCTGCTATTACAACTGATCTCCAGCCAACAGAGATCAGTTCACCTGGAGAAAATGGCCGCTTTGGCAATTGGACTCTATGGCATTGAAGTCCCTCCCCAAACCCCGCCCTCCTCAGGCTTCACCCCAAAACCTCCTGCCGGTGGCAAAGAGGGACCTGGCAACCCTATCTCTGGTGCTATGTCTGCTAGGCAGAGAAGCATATGGGCAGGGTATCAGACTGACGGAAGGGCATATAGGCAAATTTTATATTAGCAATAGGTAATACTATCATGGGAGTGGACGGAGGGAGACGTTTGACATGTACTTATGGTGGAGGGGAGATAGGTGCTACATTTTCCTGTCATAGCTGCCATACAGTGTCTGCTATCTTTTCTCAATAATTTGTATGCAGAGGCATTGACGAACAGGACAATCAGATTTCATTCTAAAGCCGAACTCCGGCGCTTAACACACAACCACTATGTCCCGTACATCTAATCCAGGAGAGTTTACTGCATATGTGAAAGCACTAATAAGTTAGCTGACATGTATTCATGTATGCCTTTCTTAACATATACCGGCATAGTCCAACTCTTTCTCTAGCTCTTATCTGTATTATATGAACTGCACATAGGCAGTGCCCAAATTTTGAGACAAGGTGTTATGGACATGCAAAACTTTGAATAACCTGAGGGCCAAACAAAATCTTAAAACTGAAATTTATTCAAGGAAATTCTTTTTTAAAAAATCAGATGTATTATCCTACCACTCCACTGAGCAGTTTATTAACTTACTTACTTATATATGCCCCACTTTTCCTTTTGGCTCAAGTCTGAATCCCTCCTCCCATCTAAGGAGCCTTCCTCAAGTGACTTTTTCATTGGAGGAAGAACCATTTCCTATTTTTAAAAAAAATAATAGAGTAAGTAAAAAGGTAGAGGTCCCCTGTGCAAGCACCGGGTCATTCCTGACCTATTGGGTGACATCACATCCCGACGTTTACTAGGCAGACTTTGTTTATGGGGTGGTTTGCCAGTGCCTTCCCCAGTCACCTTCCCTTTACCCCCAGCAAGCTGGGTACTCATTTTACCGACTTCGGAAAGACGGAAGGCTGAGTCAACCTTGAGCCGGCTACCTGAAACCAACTTCCATCGGGATTGAACTCAGCTCGTGAGCAGAGCTTGGGACTGCAGTACTGCAGTTTACCACTCTGCGCCACGGGGCTCTTAATAGTGCCAGCAGTCCATCTTTTATAGACAAAAAGCAAGCCTGCCTCCCAACCTTGCAGATGTAAACAGGGTAAATCTCTAAACCCGTTCAGTCAATGCAAATACAACTAGCATCACAGAAAGAATTTACTTTTGAATGTGAAACCACACATAGGCTGAAACTCTCCACTCCACTGCTTAAGGTTGTCCCCCGGTCATGCTGTCTAGTAATCATAGTGAAACTTTCTGTGACGAGAAAGCTCAGAATGAATTCAGATTCAGTTCACTGCTCAAGTTGAATGTGTGTGTGTGTTAAGTGCCGTCAAGTTGCTTCCGACTCATGGCGATGCGACCCTATGAAGTCCTCCGAAATGCCCTATCTTTGACAGCCTTGCTAAGATCTTGCAAATTGAGGGCTGTGGCTTCCTTTATTGAGTCCGTCCATCTCTTGTTGGGTCTTCCTCTTTTCCTGCTGCCCTCAACTTTTCCTAGCGTGACTGCCTTTTCCAGTGACTCTTGTCGTCTCATGATGTGACCAAAATATGATAGCCTCAGTTTAGTCATTTTAGCTTCTAGGGTCAGTTCAGGCTTGGTTTGATCAAGCTGAATACTTAAGTGCATTTCAAAAAGTAACAGCAATTTCAATGCATCACATGAACATGAAATCTGCCTTATCCATAAAAATCACAGAATTTGAGAATATTTCTGGGATCATACTCTTTATAACAAAGTCACAGCTAGAACGAACCAATTTTCTTTGAATCCTTTTAAAAATGTGGTGGCCAAAACATAATGTACAACTGAGATTTTCACTAGCGTAATATAGCATAGAAAATTACTGTTAAGTAGAGTGATAGAATTTCTTTCCAAGCCTTGCACTTAAAATTTGTGTGTACCTTTTTTGATAACCATGTCATATTGCTGCCTCATTACATTGGATTCACTGTTGAACCATCCTTTACGTTCTTATTATACTTCATGGCATAGGAGAGCATACATAGAGCAAACCATAATTCATATAACATTTAACTTCAAGCCCCTCAAACATACAGACAAAAGTATGTCTCGGAGTCACCGACGGAGATATTGAAAAGCATCAAAGTGAAAAATAGTTTCCTCCTGTGAATTTTAGTGTTGGTAATATTGATGGTGTATTTTATAAGTCACCTAGATTATTCTTTATCACAGAGAAAACAAAATTACTTTACTATTTTCTGTGGCTTTCATGGCTTTTTGTAAGAAGCATCTGGGGAGCTTATTAAATTCATTAGAATCCTGAAGATGTTTAACTTAGATGTCTAAGTGCTCACATGACTTCTCTCTTCTCCCAGTAACTTTTCTCATTGTTTTGAAAGGCAAGAAAAGAACCAGAAAAAAAGATTCACTTGTGGAATGAGATAGAAAATAGGTAGATTTAGGAATATTTCAGGGAGACTCTGAGGGCTAAAGAGCTGGCTGGTAGTTCCTTTTTTTCAGTCTAAGTAGTTGCTACAGATGAAAAGATACACCACCCTTACATATTTGCCAAGGACCAGGTCCTAGTCTGACACTGTAACCACTACCCCACACTGGCTCTCTTCACTACCTCTACTGGTAGTGAATTCCACAATTTAATTACTCACTGAGTAAAGAAGTGCTTCCTTTTGTTCATCCTGAATCTATTGCTCATCAACTTCATTGGGTCCCCTGAATTCTAATATTACGAGAGGAGAAAAATCACTGGCTATCCAGTTATTCCATCCCATGCCCAATTTTATAAACCTCTATCATGTCCTCTTTTAGTGGTATTTTTTTCTGAATTGAAAAGCCCCAGACACTTCAGCCTTCTTCATAGGAAAGGTGCTCCAATCGATCAGAATTGTAAACAGTATTCCTAATTAGGCCATACCATCTATCTATACAAGGGCATTTCAGTATTGGCTGTTTTATTTTCAATCCCTTTCCTAATAATCTCCAGCATGGAGTTTGCTTTTTTCATTGCTGCTGCACAAGGAGTTAACATTTTCCTCAATCTATTTGCTACGATGCCAAAAATCTCTTTCCCTTTCAGTTTTGGTCAGTTTAGAGCCCATCGGCATATATTTAGATAGAACTTCTTGTTCCAATATGTATCATCTTACAGTTGTGTACATTGAACTTCATTTGCTACATGGTTGTCCACTAACCCAGGTTAGAGAGATCCTCTTAAGAGTTCTTCACAATACAGCTTGATTTTCACCGTCCTGAATAATTTCATATCATCTGCAAACCTGGCCCCTACACTGCTCACCCCCGATTCCAAATAATTTATAAATGAACTGAAAAACACTGGTCCCAATACCAATCTTTGTGGGACCCCACTTCCTTCCATTGTGAATTCTGTCAATTTTTTCATACTGTCTGCTTCTTGTTTAACCAATTTTTAATCCCATCCTCTTTTCCCATCACTTCTTTATCCTTATCCTTTTGCAGAAGCCATGCTGATTTCTGCTCAGCAGGCTTTGTTTCTCTATGTGCTTGCTTGATAATTCTACCTTTAATTATATTTTCTACTAATTTAGCTGGAACAGATGCTAAGCTAGCTGGTCTCTAATTCCCTGGATCCCCTCTGGTCCCATATTTATTTATTTAATTGTTTATTCATTTAATTCATTTATACCTCACCTTTCTCCCCAGTAGGAACCCAAAGCAACTTGCACCATTCTCCTCTCCTCCATTTTATCCTCACAACAACCCTGTGAGGTAGGTTAGGCCGAAAGAATGATCCATCTTTGTGAGTTCTTTCTACTTATGGTTCATTGGATACAACCCAAAACAGCTATCTATGCAACACACCATAGGAAGGATACTTACTCCCCCCCCCTAAAAAATGTCAAGCCTATCATCTTTCAGAAACCTTTTGGTCACACACACACACACCTTTATTGGCATAGTTGTGGTCACACTCAGAATAGGTGGTGACCTTGCTAGTTTTACAGTGGCACTATTATGCAACAGTAATTTGACTAAATCCTTCAAATACACAGAATCATAACTGAAGTATTTCAGAATTGTAAAAGCATGATTACAGTTTTGAACCTGCTCTATTAAAATGTAAATTATTGCTGTTTACTTCAAATAAGCAGACTTACACCAGTGGCTTATGAATTTATACACATTTTGCTATTACCTGGATGGCCCAGGCCAGCCCAATCTCATCAGAACTCAGAGGCTAAACAGGGCTGCCCCTGGCTAGTATTTGGGTGGGAGACCACCAAGGAAGTCCAGGGTTGCTCTGCAGAGGCAGGCAATGGCAAACCACCTCTGTTCATCTTTTGCCTTGAACACTCCATGAACTCACGAGCTGCCTTAAACTGAATTAGACCCTTGGTCCATCAAAGTCAGTATTGTCTACTCAGACCAGCAGCGGTTCTCCAGGGTCTCAGGCAGGGGTCTTTCACATCACCTACCTGCCTAGTCCCTTTAACTGGAGATGTCGGGGATTGAACCTGGGACCTTCTGCATGCCAAGCAGATGCTCTACCACTGAGCCACAGCCCCTTCTCTATGATGGGTCCATGATGGGTAGCCATGACTTGCCTGTGACTTGAGGCCACTTTACTCCACAACTTGGTCTTGCAGCTTAGCTGTCACGCGAAATAAGTGTTTTAACCATATGTCTTTAAGTAAGGTGATCGAGCCATGCCTTTTAATGTTAACAGAACCTAAGAAGCCATTGTGGTGTGGCGGTTAAGACCAGCGGACTCTAACCTGGAGAACTGGGTTCAATTCCCCGCTCCTCCACATGCAGCCTGATGGGTGACCTTGGGCTAGTCACAGTTCTCTCAGAACTCTCTCAGTCCCACCTACCTCACAAGGTGCCTGTTGTGGGAGGGAAGGGAAGGCAATTGTAAGCTGCTTTGAAACTCATTACGGTAGAGAAAAGCAGGGTATAAAAACTGACTCTTCTTCAGCAAGAACCCCTTTCCTTCCCTCAGTTTTTAATGTAACACACGAAAGATATAAGTGTTAGGGCTGTTATTCTTTTTAGAAACAAGGCCTCTGAGGGGAAAATATGTGATAGACTTCTCCATGGGTGCTCCTGAGCTCTCAGACATACTCCCATTGTATTTTTTTAATTTTTTTAATTATTTTTCAAAAATACAGGAAAGAAAGGGAATAATAGGTAAAAGGGAAACATAACATGATATGATAACATTTTAGGTGTACCGTGTGACCCTGTCATTAAACTCATTTTTGTAATCAGGTATTTTCTTTGTCATTTGTAGGTCATTATATCACTATAATTCTTCTGAATAAAAAATTACTTTGCATCCATTAGTATATTTCTACACTTAATTCTACACCGTATTTCAATATATGATTCTTATATACGCGAGTCTTGTTAATTACCAAATTAGAATAAAATCATCTAAGTATAAACAATCTTAACCATACTTATTATAGAAGGGTTGCCATTTCAGTTGGTGTTCTTCATATTGTCTTCCTTGTAACTGATCAGTAAGCTTTGCCATAGAAGCGAATTCCATCATTTTTGTAATCCATTCTGTCCAACTGGGTATCTGTTTATTTTTCCAATATCTCGCGTAGACAATTCTCGCTGCGGTGGTCGCATATTGGAAAAATTTTTAGGATTTAAGTCAAAATCCATCTGAAGAATTGCCGTGATCGGACATACTCCAATTGTAGACTCAAATGACTTGGAGACTCAAATATGACATTACACATGCGAAAATCAGTGTGCATTGTGGTGGGAGCATGCTGTCCATCAACATGTTCACCAACTTGTGAGCACAGAGTCTACATGCCTTGAAAGTGTCCATGTGTAGCCTCTCTCCACATAATTGGTAAAGTTAAAAAATTCAGCAGAACACGTGGGCTGAGCCTATGCACGCGCACTTCCTAGGCACTCATGCTCACTCCCCCTCTACATGAGTTGATTTCAACAAGCATAATTTTGATCATAGAGGCCAATATGAACCATCCCACCAAAGCTGATCAATCTTGACAAGTTGGGTTTTATCTGTGCTCATGTTTTATTGTTTGTACCATGGTTACCATGACTGCTTTGAACAGTTGTATCCAGGCTTGGATGGGCTATTGCAGTGTTTTTCAACTGCTACTTTACTGTAGCCAGCGTAATGTTGTGGTTAAGAGCGGTGGACTCTAATCTGGAGAACCAGGTTTAATTCCCCGTTCCTCCACAAGAAGCCAGCTGGGTGACCTTAGGCTAGTCACAGTTCTCTCCGAGCTCTCTCAGCCTTACCTATCTCACAAGGTGTCTGTTGTGGGGAGAGAAAGAGAAGGAGATTGTAAGCCGGTTTGATTCTCCTTAAAAGTTAGAGAAAATAATGTAAAAAACAACACTTCTTCTTTTGTTTTATTTATTTTGTTGTCTTGTTTTTTATATTGTAGTTAAATTTATTGTTGCTTTTTAAAGTTAATTTTGATTAATTCATAAGAACATTAGAAAAGCCCTGCTGGATCAGACCAAGGTCCATCAAGTCCAGCAGTCTGTTCACACAGTGGCCAACCAGGAGCCTCTAGGAAGCCCACAAACAAGACGACTGTGGCAGCACCATCCTGCCTGTGTTCCACAGCACCTAAGATAATAGGCATACTCCTCTGATCCTGGAGAGAATAGGTTCTTTGTTTTTGTTAGCCACGTTGAATGCTTTTTCATCAGGAGCAAGTAGAACAGTCCTAAGGAGAGTTACTCCAGTCTAAGTCTATTCATTTCAATGGACTTAGACTGGAATAACTCTGCATAGGATTGTGCTGTAAATCATATAAATAAATAGTTCAATAGTAGAGTGCCTGCTGATTATGTATAAGGAAGGGCCCGGGTTATCTCTTTGACTCTTGGGTGGCCGACTATAAAGTGAAAGGTAGTTTTTATGAAAGGTTTCTCCCCCACACCTTATTTTTATTACACTTTGAACTTTAAACGCTTGTCCCTTCCTTTAAACATTTAGGTTATAAACAGAAAGAAGATGGTAGGTGCTAAAATCCTGGAAGAAATGCCCTGCTGTAGTCCGAACAAAATATGATTCCTGTTGTTAAACCCCATTGTCTTTATGGCTGCGGAAACAATTTTTTTAGCTTTGCAATTTTCTCTCATGGATTTTGTGTCATTTACTAAAAAATATTTCTTGGTAGGTTTTTACCTATTAGCACCATTTATGTACTTGGTATATTTGTTTCTGCTTGCCCGTTACCAGTCAACACAAACACTGGACGCCGGTGGCGGCGGCGGGTCCAGAGCAGCGCCTGGGTGGGGCAGCGGCGCTGCTGCTGAGCGGGGCGGTGGGAGGCTTGCGGGAGGCTTGCGGCGGGCGGCTCTTTTGCTTGCCACTGAGAGATGCACATTTACCCCATCCAGAGTCTCAAAACTGCATGGGGGTTTTTTTTGTTGTCTATTTGTGAAAGAGAGGTTTTGCCTTGGACTTGCCACTGAGATGCACATTTACCCCATCCAGAGTCTCAAAACTGCATGGGGGGGGGGGTTTGTTGTCTATTTGTGAAAGAGAGGTTTTGCCTTGGACTTGCCACTGAGAGATGCACATTTACCCCATCCAGAGTCTCAAAACTGCATGGGTTTTTTGTTGTTGTTGTCTATTTGTGAAAGAGAGGTTTTGCCTTGGACTTGCCACTGAGATGCACATTTACCCCATCCAGATTCTCAAAACTGCATGGGGGGGTTGTTGTCCATTTGTGAATGGGAGGTTTTGCCTTGGACTTGCCACTCAGATGCACAACTCAACAATAAGCCCCCCTGCAGAGTTTTGAGAATGCAGATGGGGAAAATGGTGTTTGTCAGTCATTGCCATGATTTAATTTTATGGATGACAAAGGATAGTAGAGTTTGTTCTGAAAATGAAATCCTTAAAGTGTGGAATTCTCTGCCAAATAATTTTAAATCAATGAAAGCACTTGGGATTGCTTTCCTCACTTTGTTTGGATCATTTTATGCTTGTGAGCATAAGATGTTAACGTATGAGTTGTTTTTTCTAAACTAAAACCTCAGTATTCAGGTTAAATTGCCGTGCTGGCACTTTACGATGAATAAGTGGGTTTTGGTTTGCAGTTTGGGCACTCGGTCTCTAAAAGGTTCGCCATCACTGCTATAGAGTGATTTTCTACGGTTTACTACTGAATAATAGGAGCAGACATGGTTCAACTAAAACCCTTTGAATGCAACAAAAGTACTGTACATAGTACAGTGATTCCCCCAAAATGCATGACAAGAGGGGCTAAAGAGTATTTTTTTTAAAGTCACTGTATTGGTTACAACAATCGTCACATACACATCTGAGCAGGGAAGTAATGTGCAACATATTTATTATATATATTTATGTCCTCCATTTTACCCCAAGGGGGTAATACCACAGAAGAAAATCCAGTGAGAGGGAGGGCAACTTGGCCATCTTCTGGGCATGGAGTAGTGGTTTCTGGGGGTGTGGGGGGCAGGTAGTTGTGAATTTTCTGCATTGTGCAGGGGGTTGGACTAGATGACCCTGGTGGTCCCTTCCAACTCTATGATTCTAGGATCCCTGAGCCCAACTAGCTCAGCAATCCTTCAGCTGCAGTAAAGGAACTGAAGGTGTATGCAAGAGAAGGAAGAATAGATCCAGAGAGAATACCAGTGTGGTTTGACTGGTAGCTTGGTCTTGCTTAATCTTTCATATTGATATATATATATTTGGAATTGTTACGCTACTCATTTTAGATTTCGCTACTCATTTTAATATGTTATTGTGTTTCTTTTAATATATATGAATTAGGTATAAAAAACAGGAACCCGACAGAAACTTGTGGGGAGAGGGCATCTCCCCTGCCTTTGCATCCTTCCTTCTCCGCCTTTCTCTATTAATATCCACTCTCTCTTTCTGCCCCCCACCCCTTAGCTATCAATCCTCCCTCACCCCCCTTTCTACCTTTACCCCTCCTATGTCAGTCTGCCCCCCCTCTCTCCTGCAATCCCTTATCTGGCAATCATCTCTCACCCCCTTTCTCCCCCACCCTTCTCAATCTCCCTCGTTCCCCCACCTCTTTCCAGACAATCTTCTCCCTCGATCCCCCATCCCTTCTTAATTTCCCCACACTTTTCCCACACCACCCTTTCTCGGCAATCTCTCTCCCAACTCTTTCTCCCATCCCTCCTTTTTTCTCCCCACCGTGGGAGCTGCAGTGGCTGTTCATTTAAAACTTTGCCTCCAGCTTCTAACCCATCAGACTGCTGGGAGAAGCAGCACTGGAGCTGGGAGAGGAGGATTCCCCTCACATAGCTGTGTCTTCAGAGCTGATTTTCTGCATCCTCTTCCTTGCTGCAGTAGCAATGCATTTTTGGGGGGAATTAGCCCCAGCATCTTTTTTTAGCAGAGGGTTATGATTTTCCTGTGAACTCCCCAATTTGGAGGAAAATGTCGCTTGTTTCCATGTGGGTTCAGTGGATATAATTAGCTCACATGTGGCCAGGGCAGGTGCTACCATTAGGCGAACCAGACGGTCGCCTAGGGCGCAGACCTCAGAGGGGCGCAAAACTGGCCTGAGAGGCACAGTTTTAAACTTGGGGAAAAATTTCAAATGACAATTTATATATATATATATATTATTTTAAGACAGTGCTATGGAATATAATTAATTACAACATCTCATAAAAAGTTTTGTGCTTTTATTTTTTTCTGCAAAACATCTGTTTTCAAATATTGGTTGTCAATTTGGGGGGGGGCACAAGTAGTTAGCCTTGCCTAGGGCGCAAAAATGACTGGCACCGGCCCTGCATGTGGCTGTTAGATATATAGATAAAACATGAAGGCGTCTGCAATTCCCCCCTGCCTAAGTACAAGTGTTCAAGGAATACAACTTCTTACAAGTCAGATATCTGTAGTAACTATTCTTAGCTATTTTTAAATCAAAATCTTGGAAAATGCAAATCATCTGATGTACCACTGGAATTATATAGATCGGTACAGAACAGTTTAAAACAAATCGCTCATTACAGCCTATGATATATGATGTAAATTAGTTTTATCATTTAACACTGGAATTTTATTTCAGTCCTTTAAGCCAAAATGCCAGTAGCTTATCAATTCATTTTCCAAAGCCTGGAAAATCTTATTTGAAGAAGAAAAGGGCATGCTCAGCCTATTGTGCAAGCGGCTTATTGATTTCTTGTCTCTTGTTAGTAGGTTTTTGGTGATTCTCTAAAGAATGTGAAAGAGCATACCCTTTTTCCAGAAAGACTGAAATTTTGAACACAATTATGCCATAGTTCCATTGACATCAATAGGACATATGTATATAAATGGATATAGCATTGCTGGTATTCTCCAACAAAAAGTAATATATTAGGTTTTGTCTTCCTTTTTCAAAAAAAGAATGCACAGGATATAATATCTTATGATGGTCTTTATTAAAGGAAAGCACATCCAGATGTTAAGCAATCAAGATCCAACCAAAACACCTCAGTTCTTTAAAGAATTAATATATATAATCCAACTGCATTTATTTCCATAACAGTTAGAAACATTTGGAACTGCCTATTGAATGGTTTCAGCATTCTGGGCAAGGAAAGAGATTGTGCCTGAGATGGACATCATCCCACCAGAAGATTTAGCTGTTGTTTCTGCTGAACAGGTTCATCCCAATTGCCATTTCTATGCACAAAATGTCCACTTCCCACCAACCATTGCACCATCACAGTGGCTTTGTAAAGACTGACTCTATATAAGGAAGGTCTTGTTAGTCTAAGATGTTTTGTTATCTGGGAGGGACTACATTTGCTGGTAGTTAAGGGTTAAATATAAACACTGCATACTATTCCATGTTTAACATGCAGTACTCAGTTGAAGACACAGGTAGCTGGCATGACACAATACATTAGTTTTCTGGGGCATGGTGAAGTTAGGAATTATATTTTTATGACATATTGACCAGCAAGCAATAGCCAGTCTCCAAGGGAATTAGTATAATTTGGATCATAATATTCCCACCCACTTGACAACTGATTTTAAAAACAGCAAAAACTCTCCAAAAATTAGTGACAACATTGGTTTTTACAAACATTACTATGCAATCTCATGGTAACATAGAGATCTCAAAGCTGATCAAATGCACCTCCTGGAATATTTGAATTCTCATTGTAGGTTGTGTTATTTAATGATGGAAGAGCTGAACTGAATATTCTAATTGCTAGCAGAGCTTTAAATAATGAGTTAGAAAACTTGGCATTGAAAGTCCAGGACAGGCTGCAACATGGACTTTGACTGTGTTCCAGCTGCTCTCTATAAATCTCCTTTCATTTATAATTTACAGTTTTATAGGTCTTTGAGACTAGGAGGCTAAAGTGCCCACATTAACTTTAACTGTAGAAAGATCACCAATTCATTCTTACTGGCATTAGGTCACTTATCACCATTTGTAGGCTTCTTCACTATGGTACTGCAACATTCTGCTCCACAAGCATGAGCTTGGGTGTACTATCCTACCATCATTTACTTTTCACCTTGTGTTTCAGTTGATGGGGTAGCATATATTTGATGAGTTGAGTTTATATTTGTCATTCTTTAAAATTACCCACATGAGAAGTAATGCAGCTAATCACACAGAAGTTACAGGAAACTACTGTTGAGCCAGTAGCTTGAGTGTTTTTTAGTCCATTGTTCCTAATCCAGCAGTACCTGGAATGGCATATACCATTGTTATGCACACACTGCTCCTCTGCTTGCAAGGGGCTTCCTGGTTCATTTAAGTGAAAGGGGACATTTGGTGCATACATGTATACAAATGTTACCTTTACAATGATGAAAGGCTCCTTTCCCTCTGGCTCCACTTGCCAGGCTTCACTGTCCTGTCCCCAGGTTGTAGGAGGCTTCTGGAGGTCTCAAAATAGGGAGAGGAGAAGGTTGCTCCACCTGATTCCACCTCCTCCCAGTTGTGCTCAGTTCCTCACTCCTGGTATGAGCTGGCCAATGACTTTCTCCAGGCCTGCTTATGCTTTTAAAGGTGGTCATCCTGCCCTGTCCCAGGCAGCCCTCCAATCCTCCCCTGGGTCCTTCTTCCATCCTTCTGAGAGAAAGTGTGACCTCTCTGGTCTGGTGACCCTCAGTCGCCCATCTTCCCTTGTTCCCCACTCATTAGTTGCCCCTTCTCTGGGCTGGGTTGAGCACCTGCCCACAGTCCCCACTCCTGGCCCATCCTAGCCTGTCCTCCACCTGTGCCACCTGCCTTGCTTGTCCTTGTCAGGTGGATATGGGCAGGGGCTGGGCTGTTTGTGGGAGATTGGGCCAACTGGGGCATATTCTTGGCCGGTGCTATGTCTTTGCAGAGAGTCCTGGGGCCCGCTCCTACTGACTGTCGCTGTAGCTGCTCCTTCTCTCCTCCACAACAGCAGCACTCAGCTCAGGTGGGTCCTGGCTTCTTCTCCCCCCTCCCTTGCTGCATCAGGGGCTCTTAGGACTGGGTTGACATGTCCTCTTCTGGTCAGGGCAAGTCCAGTCCTGATGCCAGGAGCCCAGCCGGCCTGGGGGCCAGTGCTGGCTCTAGACAAGTGATGAATACTTATAAATGTGTGTACTGCATTACAGAAGGTCAATATCTGGGCCCTTGTCATGGCTCAGGGGTGACAGAGGACCCATTGCTGACAAAGATTGCCCTATTTCCAGATGGAACAGATGGATTGCCCTATCTCCCCTGACATGATCTTTCCTGATGGGATTACAACTGGAAGAGTGATTGGAGCATGGAATTCTTGGATGATAGTTGGCATCGTTATGATTTTTCCAGATGCATCTCTCAACAGAAAATGGAAGCTCTCCCCATGAGACCTACAATATCGCAGGAACCACTGCAGTATTTCAACTTCCTGATGGGAAAGGAGTCATGAAGAGGTAATGACCAAACTCCTCTCCCCTCCCCCCATAGCTTTTTTTATTTTACACACAAAATACATGTCCAGCGAAGAATTCTTTGAGATAAGCATGGTATAAATGCAATATTCTAACTCACAATTCAGTAAACCAAGCAGAATATAATCAGCTTAATTACTACCCCCAAGGTTAATTGTCCATCTGGTTCACCATTGGTCTCCATCTGGTTCACTATTTGTCTCCCATCTTTAAAGGCTTTCTTTTCAAGTAAGCTGTCAACTGAATCATACAAAATATGTTGTTTAATTTATCTAACACTCTTTTTTTTTACTTGGGAGATAATTTTCTTCCAATGTCTGGCAAAGAGAATATGAGCAGTTATTTCATAACTAGTTCTTGAAGAGAAGATGGAATACATACTGCAGAAATTAACAACAACAGTTCTGGTGTGTGAGCGATTGTAAATCCTGTACCAGCTGAAATGTTTCCAGTGTTTAAAAAATATTTTACAGCTCATGAGCACTCCCACCACATATGAAAAAAGTAGCAAATATAGAGATATTTGCACCTTCTTTTTCCAGCAGAGTCTCCAAAGGTATAATTTTTTTATTCACTTTTGCTATATGGTACCTGACACAACTAAGTATCCCCAGTGTTTAAAAGTGTTGGGGTCCTGGTCAGATATGAATTTCCTGATAATGGAAGGTGCCATTTTCTGGCCAGATTGTGAGCAAATGCCTTTAAGTCCTGTCAGTGAGCTACAATGACCCCAAAATAGTCAAAGCTCTTCTTCCTTCAGCACGCCTCCCAGAAGAAAATGGAAGATTGCCTCAAAGGCTTCTGCATCTATTGTCCTCTTCCATTTCTTGTGGTGGTGATGTGACTCTGAAGAGGTAGATCCCTGACAGGAAAAGAAGAGACAGAGAGAGAGACAGAGAGAGACAGAGATAGAGAGAGATCCCTAGTGCTGTACCTGGACTTGAAATATGATGGAGCAACAGAACAATTTGCTGCTTAGTGGGGGAGCAGAGGGATTTTTCTCAACTCATCAGTCCTGACTTGGTGGCTTTTGCTTCAGTACCCATGAGGGCCAGGCAGTAGTCAGAATGTCTGTTAATGTAAAGTTGGCTAAGAGAAAACTAAGCAGAAATGCCTCAAACCTTTAAAAATAAATGTCAGTGTTTTTAATTGGTACATTAACTCGATGCTCCTGACATTTATCACATGTATATGTGTATAATAGCACTGATTTTTCTTTTCTCATGTATTAAATGAAATATAAAATAAAATCTATCAAATACCACCACTTAACACATAATAACAGCAATAACACCTGCAGAGAGAGACTTATTTATCATTATGAATAAATGTATCCAGCCAGGCATAATGGCTTCATTCAATAGACTTCATTACAGCCTTTTGTAATAAGTTAAATAAATGGAATACAGTGTGTTTGATAAATTTTGATTTCAAAAATCCTCCATTTTTTCCATGTATAAATTCTCTGACAAATGTGTGTGTGTGCCTGTTGTACAATTTGAGTCAAATTAAAATTGTATCATGCCCAGAAGCCTCAGCTGCATAAGAAACAAAACCTGCCAAGCGGATCTCTAATTTCCTAATTTTGACAACTGATGTTGCTGTCTTGTCTCCTAAACATTTTCCTCTTCTTTATGAACTTCAGCAGTGTGTGGAGAAAAAGTTATTGAAGGAGAGATAAGAGTTCAGAATTTTGATTGCCTCTTCCTTGCTGCAAAGAGATGTGATAATGTTGCGGCTCTGTTATTTCATCAGAGCATGTTTAAGCAATGAGACACAATGGGTGGTGTTGTTAGAATAAGATAATCACACCCCCGAGGTGTATCAAAACACAGTGTGGCTGATTACCTCTAATCCCCAAGGGATGCAATTATTTTACGATAACTACACTCTCGGAGCTGCCTTATTGCTGTTATCATACTTCTTTTCACTTTAAAGCCAAACACATTAAACGATGACTTTGTCAACTGTGAGGTCCATCGAGATTAATCTACCCTTTCGCAGCGTTTAACTGGCAGCTGGAATGCTTCTTGAAGCCTTTTTTTTTACTCTGAGATCCCTGCAGGAGTTGCTTCTTGAAGTCAGAACAAAAGGAAATAGCTGTGAATTCTGATGGCATCTAAATGAGGCTGAAGTGTACAAGCGTGTATTTTTTAAAAATATGTGCAGAGAAGCACCACACAGTATCATCAACTAGATGTCACCTGGCACTGTGGTGCTCTGACATAATGGTCTCTTGGGATAGTAGGACGGCAGCTGACGGGGCCTGGTGGGCCTTTGTAAAAGTCCATAAAATCCAAGAGAATGCATTTTTTTGGGCATAACTGACTACTGCATACTCTACACTGAGCCGCTGGAAATTGTGCCAAGCCACAGGATTTCAAAGCTTTCAAAGAATATGAGTGGCCTGCCCTTGGAAAGGTAGATCACCTTTCCGTTTGACGTTCCTCTAAAGATAGACCCTCAGATGTGGGCCAACGAACACATCAATTTCTCTCTTGTCCATCTCCCCAAAGAGGACATGTGTCTTTCACAAAAAAATGCATGCAAAGATGGAGTTCCATTCTGTAATTCACAAATGTAATGTTTGCTCATGGTGTGTCTTGAATAAATTTAGGTGCAATTATACAAGTACACATTTGGACTTAATCTAATAATTTCATCCAGATTACTTAAACAGTAGTAAAGCCATTAAATGAGATTTTCATAGCGCAGGCTAACATTTCCAAAGGAATCCCCTGGGCTGGCTGTAGATAATGAAAAACAAGTCAGAATGCAGCAGGCTATGGATCTGAATAGGCAATGAGCATGTAGGCACCAGGTTTTAAATAATGAATAGGTAAAATGATAATTGAGTGGCTTGTATGAACTTCGGTTTAAAGTAGATTTTAATTGACAAAGATCTCTTTAGTGTATGGAGGCTTTGTAAGATTACATCATTGAATCCAGAGATTTGGAGACGTGATGCCAAAGCCACAAGCAGCTGCAAGGGCTGGGTTGAAATGTCGAGGGATCGAATTTGCTGTTTGGACCCCTTCCAGCGACACAAAAAAGCTGGAAACAAATCTATATGCCGACACAAACAACAAAGCAAATATGTCCTAATTTACATGTTTTATTCAAGTTAACACAAAGTCTTTTCTTCAAATATGAAAAAAAGAAAGAAAAACATAAGAAACTCTCTTGAGGATACTTTCTTTGGCAACCCTAATTTTTTCTAGAGCCGGCTCTCGCACCCTTTTTAAGCCTCTGGTCACTTTTGACATTTTGAAAATATTGAATTAGGCCAGTCCTTCCAACAGCTGAATTGAGCGGTCGGTTTGATAAAATCCCATTTTCAGATAGGCTATGGGTCAAGAGCAATTGAGACTATAGATCACCTTCTGCTATTTTGTAATCTGTGGGCTACACCTAGGGCCCCCTGGATTGCACCCATTTTATCAAGATATCATCAACCTGTTGACTCTTGGGTGGTCCCATTTCTGTTGGGTGATGCTGACCCAGAAATAACCAAATGTGACGCGAAATATCTGCTAATAATAGTTTCCTTAAAGGCACAAGAAGGTTAAACTATTGTTAACTAGTGATATGATTATTATTGTAGTTACTGTTATGCTTGTAAAGTAAATTAATTTTTAGTTATTGTGCTTTTAATTTTTAAGTGTTTCAAGTATTTTAAGAATTTAAAGTCACTTTTGTTGTACATTAGAATAATTTATAATGTTAAAATTATTTTATCCTGTACAAGTTGTGCTCAAGACCTTTGGTCAGACGAGCCTGAAATAAAAAAGGATTAGGCCAGGCATCCACAAATGGTTGCCATGGTGAGCAAAGCCAATTCCATGATGGCTGCCATCAGGGCAGGGGCCAGTGACAAAATACTGGGAAGTTCCAACCAAGTGAAACATATCAGGTCACTGTGGCACCCATGGCTATCATGTTGGGGATCACCGCCCTAGAGTTTAATTCAGCAATCCAGAGCACTCCTCTGAGAAACGTCCAATGCTCTGGGGACCCTTTGCAGCATGTGCGCTATCTCGCCACTATCAGTCTGGGTCAGATAAACAACACCCTATGTCACAGTTAGGAGCCCCGTGGTGCAGAGTGGTAAACTGCAGTACTGCAGTCCAAGCTCTGCTCACGAGCTGAGTTCGATCTCGATGGAAGTCGGTTTCAGGTAGCCGGCTCAAGGCTGACTCAGCCTTCCATCCTTCCGAGGTCGGTCAAATGAGGACCCAGCTTGCTGGGGGTATAGGGAAGATGACTGGGGAAGGCACTGGCAAACCATCCCATAAACAAAGTCTGCCTAGTAAACGTCGGGATGTGACGTCACCCCATGGGTCAGGAATGACCCGGTGCTTGCACAGGGGACCTTTACCTTTTAATGTGATAGAAATACAGAGCAGCAATAGTTTCTCTCCTTTCAAATGTTTCTAGTCATTTGAAAGTTCTGCTTCCAACAGGCTTGTAGCAGCAAGCAATCAGACTCCTTGTGATAGTTCAGGAAAGTTCGACAGAAGAATCTCGACCAGTTCCAACCAACTCGTAATCTTTTACCTCTGTAATGCAATAAAATTACAATAAAAATGTGCCGGCACAATACTTTCTACTTCATCTATTTTTAAGGTTATATACCACCTTCACATCTTGTAAGGGCTCCGATGGTTTTAAAAGATAAATGTAAGATAAATGCGGTATGAAAAACCAGAAGAAATGCACTGCAGTGCAGAGAACTGTGCTGTGGTCGTCCTTTTGGACTCGTTTGGTTGTTACCATACAGCTATTTATACCTCTATGTCTGCTCTAGAGAATTTATAATCTCTAAGAAAAGTGATGAAACATAACATTCCCAGCACTAGAAATAATGTATAGTACCCCTGCTTTTAGAGTAACCTCCTAGGATACAGGTTCAACATGCAGACCTCTTTTCAGCAAAACGCATTTTATGGCAAATGTTTCATTCCAACATTATCAAGCTAGAGCCGTTTACTGCAGTTTTGTAGATAAATGCTCCTTTAAGGTAAAAGTTCATTATTGTTGCATCATCTCATGGATGAAGGAGTAGGTTATAAAGACTGCTGGACTTGATGGACCTTGGTCTGATCCAGCATGGCTTTTCTTATGTTCTTATGTTATTAAATTTAAGAGATGGAAGAAATGGTTCTCCTCTCCGCTTCTGCTGTCACTAGGCCCTTCTGCTCATGGAAGACTTTCAAGAAACTGAAAAGTGCCGAGCATGAGCGAGACACTCTGCAGTGGCGGCCTGCCTGTACAATGAACAAAGTGACTTCAGTGGACTTAGAAGGGTATGACTCTGCTGGGGATGGCGTGTGTAGGGTTGCCAGGTCTATCTTCTCCACTGGCGGGAGATTTTTGCGGCGGAGGCTGAGGAGGGTGGGCTTTGGGTAGGGAGGGACTTCAATGTCATAGAGTCCAATTGCCAAAGCAGCCATTTTCTCCAGGTGAACTGATCTCTATTGGTGGAGATCAGTTGTAATAGCAGGAGATCTCCAGCTAGTACCTGGAGGTGGGCAACCCTACTTGTGTGGTTTGTCACCACTGTTCCTCCCCATCTTTACTAGGAGTGGCTCTTGGTGGTATGGAGGGCATGAGGTAGAATCTGGTTGTGTTCTAAGCTAGTAAACACGAACTGACTTGCTTTGTGGAACAGCTTCCATACAGAGTCAGTTGCAAAAAGCCTTTATGTGGAGGCAGTGGCCCTAAAGCAAACTTCTCAAAACTGACCCATAACTAAAGCCGTTGTGTTATTTTTAAGTAACTAGTCTGATGGCAGTGGAAAATGCTGCTAGCTGCTGGCATGGACCTTGTCCTCCCCCTGTGTATATGTGTCTTATGGTGGGATTGATTGAAGAAGCAGCTGTGTACAACAATCCTAAAGATTTAAAAGGCTTTAAGTCTATTTAGGATTGCACTGTATGGCTGCAGTCCTAAGTGCCTAGGGTTGCCTCTGCCACTGGCGGAAGGTTTTTGGGGTGGGGTTTGGGGAGGGGAAGGACTCCAATGCCATAGAGTCCAATTGTCATAGTGGCCATTTTCTCCAGGTGAACGGATCTCTATTGGCTGGAGAGCAGTTGTAATAGTAGGAGATCTCCAGCTACTACCTGGAGGTTGGCAAGAAGGAAAACACCTATGCTGTACCATAGAAAGCTAGCAATAATAAACAGAACAAAGCTCAAGCATGTGGAAAGCACTATATTCAACAACTATACCCCACTACAAAATACCCCCAAATGTGCAATGAATGTATACACAAAATCATAACATGACAAAAACACACAATCAACACACAAAGCATAAGTCAAAAGTCCATAAGCAAATGGTGCAAATGAAAACAGTTTCTTATAGTTGCCTGGACAGCTGTAAGTATGTAGACTTGTCTTCTCAAGGAGGAACAAGACAAAGCCAAAACAACAGCAGTAAATATAAAATTTGCAAATATCTGAACTATAAGCTGCATAATGAAAACTTTTCTACCTTATGTTATGCGACACAACGGTCTGTTATTGTCCCAAAGCTTTCAGCATATCCGCAGTGCCTCAACGGGCTAGGTCATCTTACAGTTAGAGAAATCGTATTGGTGAGAGCAACAAATGAAGCTGTTAAATAGACTACAGGTGCAGGAGAATTTTAAAAGAGAATTTTAGAGAGGAAATTTAAAGGAGCATTTTAAAGAAAAAAATTCCTTTAAAATGCACCTTTAAATTTCCTCTCTAAAATTATTTAAATGATTTTATTCTGTCAGGCTGATGAAGCCCTCTATTGGCGAAAACGTTAAAAACAATCCAGAAAACGTTCCCATTTTTTGGCCGGGACTACCTCCTTGAGAAGACAAGTTTACATACTTACAGCCATCCAGGCAACTATAAGAAACTGTTTTCATTTGCACCATTTGCTTATGGACTTTTGACTTGTGCTTTGTATGTTGATTGTGTGTTTTTCTCATGTTATGATTTTGTATATACATTCATTACACATTTTTGGGTGTTTTGTAGTGGGGTACAGTTGTTGAAAATAGTGCTTTCCACATGCTTGAGCTTTGTGCTGTTTATTATTGCTAACTACCTGGAGGTTGGCAATCCTAAAAGTGCCCCTTACTTGGAGTAAAGACTATTGAAACTAAATGAGGCTTACTTCTGAGTAGACATGAACAGGATTGCACTGTATATCAGATACTGAAAATAGCATTTCAGACTACTGACTTTTTGAAAGCTTCCTAGGTATGAGATTCAGCAATGTGTATTTGGTTGCCTTTTGCAATAATGATGGCTGAAAATGTCACAGCCATTATGCAGCACATTTTCTGCTATTTGTACAATGCCCTTAAGCAGACTGTCTTACTAAATAGAGCTGCAAATTACCGGACCTGGATAATCTTCCTTCAGCAGCTTGGTATTTGTGCTTTTAATTGTCAAAGCAATCACTGGTTGGTGGGAGGGATCTTCTGGAATGGCTCCTATCATTTTATCTAGACCACTAAATGAAATTATTCTTCTTATTATTTTAAATTAACAAAAATGCAAAACTGGGGTTTAAAAGTTCGACACGCAGCACAATCAAAATAATTTATCAGCTAGAATATGGAATGCATCTTTGGTTGACTGGGAGAATGAATTAATTTTATTGTAGTAGGTTGGCTATTAATTTACCAACATTCCCATAAAGCCCGAGGAATATAAACTAATTGGAAAGAGCTGTGAGGAAATTGTAAACCCAGTGACGAATTTATCTTCCTTGATGGAAAACTATTTCAGTGAATTTTCATAAACAGGGTCAATGTGGGTTTATGTCTATGCCAATGTGATCTTAAAAAACAACAACAATGACACAGTACGGTTTCTTATCGGGCCATTTCTCTTATTCTAAAGCCTCCTGTACTGAAATACAGGACGGTTTTAAAATCCACAAATATCCTCTGGAAGGGTGTGATAATTTACGCTGATGCAGACAAGCAGCTACTTAACCGCTGGGCTAACTCTTCTCAATAAGGTTATTGACTTGCTAGGATAGTAAATTCTGGTCAGTAAGCTAAAGATACTAAATCTAAAGTTAATCTTATTGAAGAAGGGAAAAAAAAACTTTCAAGAGATAGCCTAGGAACGTATGACCCTCCAAGTCAAATAAAGTTCACCCATTGTATATATTACGGCTTGCCAGATTTCCCCCCCCCCCTCCATTTGCAATCCAAGGTGAGGCGCAAAGGTAAGAAATATTATTAAGACTTTGGTGGGCCACCATATATGATTTGTTTTGCCTGTGTTTAGTGTGTGGTGGATCGCAAGAGCAGGCTTGCCATAGAGTAGGCAGAGTACAGTGCCACTATTTTCTGTGGATCTACTTTGCCAGATTGTTAACCATATAGTTGTAGCAACTTTTTCCAATTGGTGAAGCCTTATGTCCCCAGCTGCTAGTATATTGTGGAGCCATCTTTGATTCCTTGGAATTTTCAGTTGCCCAGGAGAGCTGAAATCTCATAACATTTATTATGTGCTAAAATAATCTGAAATGTTCAGCAACGAACTAAACATAATAGGAGAGATAGATGTGAAAATGTCCCGTGGGACTGATCAAAATTGGTACCATGTAGTTGGTGAACAGAAAACAATTTCGACAGTATTATTCCTGCCTTGTTAATTGTCAAATCGTGGGACCATCTATCAAGATGGCTTGCTTGCAAGATAGCCTGATTGGTAGGACATTCTAGGGACCCATGTAAACCTGAGCCTGTTCTTTCATTGAAATCTCCACATAGTAAAACATGGGAGTTTGGGTATTGGAGATCAAGCACCTCCAAGGTATCCAAACGTTTATTCCAGGCATTGTCTGGATCCCATGAGCTAGAAATTTGGGGGGAGAAATATACATTGACACAAAAGAAAGAGCCTACCTGAGCTCCACACATCCTCAACACCTGAATGTAATCTGGTGATTCTCAAGTAGACATCTGAATACAAACTGGTAAATCCACTGGTACCAGTATTGCTAGTCTGCTGCTACCTTGACCCTTGCTGCTAAGTTTGATTGCAGGGACCACATACAAACAGAACCCATGTAAAGATATAGAGTTGGGCTCCGAGATCCAAGTTTCCTGGATGCTTAGGTTATCAGATTTCTGTAGATAAATGGGAAATGCAGAATCGTGATATTGCTCCAGTCCATGGTGTTCCATGAAAGGATTTTTAACCATCGGTTGCCTTCTCGACTATATCCAGGACTATATCCAGGATGAGCTGAAATTTTTATACAAAAGGTCAGACCGACCAAGCTCATGTTCCTCTAAATAGCAATCAAAGAGCTCTACATTGGTAGGCTTAAGAGTTTTTATGGTATGTGAAGGAGCTACAATTGCAGGATTATTGTGTTCAACCCTACTAGACTGAGTTTCATGAGAAATTGAATCTCCGGGTTGGATGTGTAGTGATTGGCATCCTGGTGATTCCTGGCCAAGGTTATTTTCTTTTAATACAGTGGGAAATGGTGAGGTGAAAGGGGGAGAATTTTCAATACCACTCCACTCCAAAAGTGTTGACCACAGCTGTGCCAGCCTGTCAGTAATAGCCAGTTATTCAAAATCAGGAAGGGCTTTGAAGGAGTAAATTAGGTCCTCAAACATAATAGGAAGGAAAATACCTAATGATCATATTTCAGGTTAAACTATTTAAAGTTTAAATACTATCCCATGCCTGCCACCACATTCTTTTGATGGTAACAGATGATTGTATTGCTGACATTAAATGGGGGCTCATGCATTTATTCAACTCAGGGCCCTTGCTGATGTTACTCTCATGAGTAACCTGGTTGTGAGGAACCTGATGCGGCACAGGACATTCTCACACTGTGAAGGTAATGTCACAAGCGATAGATCATATGGGAGCGATCTACAACCCAGCTCCTTTCTAAGCCATCAGTTCCCCCCAGTAAACCAGACAACTCCAAAGATGACTCCTGATATAGTGCAACCCACACCCAACATCTCGTCACAGTTCCCTCACTACTACCGCCCAGGAGCAAGATGAGCTTCGCTAGTATTGCCAGCACCACCTTTGGACCTGACCACTGGTGGCATGGGCCTGGCAGGTGACAAGAAGCACTGGTTGTGCCTAGTGCCTTCTCCCATGCCACTTCTAGCTGGGAGCAAGTGAATTCCAGTAGCACTACCAGCACCACTGGAGCTTGCCTTTGGACCTGGGAAGTGGTGGCACATGTCTGAGAGGCAAAGGCACAAGCCATGCCGGTCACCAGCTTCTATGGTAGTGCTTCCATAGAAGACCATGGACAGCACATTTCCAACTGGTGCTCCACCAGCTGCACTGGCTCCAGATTGATTTCCGGATCAGATTCAAGTTTTTGGCATTAACCTTTAAAGCCCATAACAGTCTGGGACCACTGTATATTTGGAACCGCCTCTCCCATCTTGGTAAGCGCTCCTTCCCTGGAGGTTTTTAAGCAGAAGCTAGATGGCCATCTGTCAGCAATGCTGATTCTATGACCTTAGGCAGTTCATGAGAGGGAGGGCATCTTGGCCATCTTCTGGGCATGGAGTAGGGGTCACTGGGTGTGTGTGGGGGAGGTAGTTGTGAAATGCCTGCATTGTGTAGGGGGTTGGACTAGATGACCCTGGTGGACCCTTCCAACTCTATGATTATATGATTCTATATATCCTCCAGAAAACCCTATCACCGGCAGGAAACAACTTATTAGTGATCCCTTGCCCTAAGAGTGTCTGGCTTTCCTCGACCAGGGTCAAGGCTTTTTTTTCTGGCCCCAGCCTGGTGGAACTCTCTGTCTAATGAGACTTGTGCCCTACAGAACTTGGGGAGGGGCTGTGGCTCAGAGGTAGAGCATCTGCTTGGTATGCAGAAGGTCCCAGGTTCAATCCCTGGCATCTCCAGTTAAAGGGACTAGGCGAGCAGGTGATGGGAAAGACCTCTGCCTGAGGCCCTGGAGAGCCGCTGCCGGTCTGAGTAGACAATACTGACTTTGATGGACCAAGGGTCTGATTCGGTATAAGGCAGCTTCATGTGTGTTCATGAGTGTGACTTGGTCCAGCTCCTCAGGGCCTGCAAGACAGAGATGCTCCACTAGGCCTAGCTTGAGGAGGGCGGGGTTTGGGAGGGGAGGGACTTCAATGCCATAGAGTCCAATTGCCAAAGCGGCCATTTTCTCCAGGAGAACTCTATTGGCTGGAGATCAGTTGTAATAGCAGGAGATCTCCAGTGATTACCTGGCAGTTGGCAACCCTATTCCCCCTCCTTTGAAGTATGACACTAAACTGAACAGTTGGGTCATAGGCGCTATTGCAGTATCTTTCCTTGTAGGGAATTTTGTATGGTGTCATTTATAGACAAATGTATTAACTCAGCATTATTTTAATTGTTTATAAAATTGTTATTATGGATGTATATCGATGATTTTAGCTGCCCTGAGTCCAGTTCGCCGGGGGAGGGTGGGGTATAAAATTTCTATTCTATTCTTTTCGATTCTCAAGTGGGCCATGCCTTCTGAGACAGCATTCATAACACAATCATAACACCCACACAGATACACAAAGTTGCACTCCTCATTCTCCAAAATCAGCCCCAGCTTCCAGATAAGAGCAAAAGTGATGCAGACTTGTTCCTGCTGCTTTTACCTATCTATGAAAGTGGGAAAGAGGCAGCTACTTTGCTTTTCATGTTTTGCTGTTCTTATGTTCCAAAGATAATGAGATAGGGCAAGATGGCTGCATGTCACCATCTTTTAGTGATGTATTAAGAAGATACCTAAAGGACCTTGTTAGGAGACAAGCACTGCAGTAATACAGATATATTTTTTGTTCTCTCCCAACTAGGCAAAGGCTGTATGGGAAATAAGGAAGAGGCTGTTCTTTTCATTACTAGCACAGTTGGGTTCTCCTTCAAATGGGCAGCTAGGAAAGTAATTGCCTCATGCTGAAGATGCTTCTGAAGTTCCTACTTAGCAGGATGTACACAGATAATATCAATGCTCACAACAATATTAATTGGCCAGCAAACACTTTGAGCCTGCTCAAACAAGCTCAGAAGAGTCTGAGGCCACAGAGGCACCTCAAAATGTTGGTTGACGTTCCAAAGGGACTTTAATAAGAGTGTCTAGTGCGGTAAAGATCGTATCTTCACATGGAACAGGATTTGGCCACATCTTTAGGCTTTCGAACTCCCTTCTTGGGGAAGCTCTTCTGTCCTCTGGCCTCCTGGCAGTCTGTAAAGAACTGTTTTAACCCAGAGGGCTTTTGGACTGAAGGAATTTTATTTCCATGCCTTCCATGTTGTTGCTGTTCAGATTGTGACAATGCTGTTCTAATTTATTTTTACTGAGTTTTTATCTGCTGTTTTTCTTGTTGTGTTTTACTTTTATCCTGCTACCATTTTAATTTATTTGTATTAATTGTTCTTCATTGGGTAACTTCTTTTAACTTTTCTGTGTTTGTCATTTTTTATGCATTAATTACAGACTAACATAAGGAGAGATTTTCTGGATCAGACCAGTAGTCTATTTACAGCCCATTCCTGAGCTGGTGGCGGGCAGAGAGGAGGTGCCGCTGCGCCACCTCCTAAGCTGTTCCACAGCTGCTGTAAGACAAAAAAAGCCTTTTAGAGCCTTTTTTTTTGTCAAACGGGGCCTTTTGCCCCATTGAGAAAAACGAGGCTGAGCCAGCAAAGAGCTGGCACAACCTTGCTCCTCTCGCCGCTGGCAGCTCCTTTCCCCGGAATGCCCTGGGAATGCCTCCCGGGACACCGAGATCCCCCCCGGGACAGTGGCGCAGGCCTTTATGCCAGTGGGACATCAGCGGAAGGCCCCTCCCAAGCCTCTTTCTTATGTGGTAATGGTGCTTGAATGGGAATTATTTCTCCATTTTTACTGTTCTGCATGGAATATTCTTTGCAAAAATGATGAAATAGCTCCCCCAGTACAGTTTCCATGCAGGAAAATGACATGGTGGTGTTCTGAGCCTGCTTGGGCTCTCTCACTATTTTTTTAAATTATTTTTTTTATTTTCAAAACAACATGAAACAACACATACAACATACATTCCTAATACTCAATACTCCATACTTACAACAAGATCTTCATAAAATATCACTTGGAGCAGATCTTAATCATTCTGTACTATCTACCACTAATCTTTAAGTCTTAAAAATAAGTAAATTTTTGACAAGCAAAAGATACCTATATTTGTATTTAAGCCTTCATACAAGCTGGTTACATTGCAAAACTTAATTAGTATTATATTATGCTAATCCATTTACAAAGCCTCTCAACCCATATAATTAAAATATGAATAATCCTAGATATTTATTATTATTAAATCTAATAGTATATATACCCATGCCTATATGCCTTTTTCTCAACTGATCTATATATATTAAATTGCTTATCATTGTTTTATGTCTACAATGGCTTTTCCATTCTTGAACTTTCAACATATACATTTGCCACATAGTCATAATATAGTTTCCAGTGGGCTCTCTTATTTTTAAAAAGTCATTTCCTATTGTTGTTGTGTACCTGGGGGAAGCCTAAGCTGGATCCAGGCAATCTTTAAAAACACGAATGTGTAGCTTGGACCTGAGTTTTAGTGTTGTTAGAAAGGGACAGAACCATTTTTTTTTTACCTACTTTGCTCACTCCATGCATATATTTATGAAGTTCTATTATGTGCCTTCCCCCTTTTGTCAGTGCATTTCTAATTTTTGTTAGCCATCTTGAGTGTCATAGAAAGACAGGATATATATTTGATAAATAATAATAAATAATCGAGTCACTGGAAAAGACTATCATGCTAAGAAAAGTTGAGGGCAGCAAGAAAAGAGGAACACCCAACAAGAGATGGATGGACTCTATAAAGGAAGCCACAGCCCTCAATTTGCAAGATATGAGCAAGGCTGTCAAAGATAGGACATTTTGGAAGACTTTGATTCATAGGGTCGCCATGAGTCGGAAGCAACTTGACGGCACTTAACACCCACACAATAGAGTTTTGGACACTTCAGGGGACACCTCATATCCTAGCCATGGAATGTGGCTTACTACATAGTTGTGGACCAGTCAGTCTTTCAGCAGAACATGCTTCACAGGATTGTTATGGGGATACTATTGACAAAAATCCCATGTATGTAAACCTGAAATCCCCAGAGGAAGTGCAGGATAGAAATAATAACTTTTAGAAGGATCAGAAAGAAGCTGTTAGCAAGTCATCGTGGCATTTGTTACTCCAGGAGAGGGAAAGTATACATAAGCAGTTTGAATATAATCTTTTCTGTTCATAATGTTAGAAACATCTACAGTGCATTCTGGTTACAGATGATATAAATGTATTCCATCTGATGAAACCTTGGATTATGGCCCGTTTTGTCCTCCACTCTAGCCTTTTTCAGACATTCAGTGTTGGATCACTAACCATAAGTAACAAAAGTGTGTGCTACCTGCATTCATCGTAATTTTGTGTGATTTGGTCAAATGTGTATTTTTGAATGAATAGCCAGCTTTGGTATGTGTCAATGCACACCATTAAAAATCCAGGGTTTTGTTTGCACATGCCAAAGCTGGAAAATGCTCACATTGCCCTCTTCATACAAAATGGTAACTGCCTATTGAGGAGCACGTAATCCCATTACATGTGGTTGATGTGCCACACCTGAACATGGGGAAAGGGCTGATAAATTCTGAAAAATAGGTACGAAAAAAAGAAAAACATTCTCTAGCTATTGATCACGTGTTTAAATCTCAGGGCCTAACTACCCATGGTACTGGAGATGTGTGATTGGATCCCCCAGTATGTAATTAGCCTCAAACACCTGCCCAGGCAGAGAGTAATAAGGGTTAAAGTTGCAGTGCTGGAAGAGGAAGAACTAACTCTTTCCCCTCTCTGCCAGTTTCCCATCCAAAACTTCCCCTGCTTCTAAAACCAGATTGGCTAAATACAGCCAGCTGCTTTGCCTACTAGGTCTGACGTCACTCAGGGAGCTCATCCAACCAGGCAAATTGCACAGAGGAAAAGAATTAAACTCTTCTCTCATCCCATTACCCTGATCCATATATATGCCCTTCCTATGGCTGCTCTTTGAATAGGGGTATATAGGTTTTTTCCGTTCCTTTCTGTTCCACTCTTTTCATTTCGTTGTGGATGTTCCCAAGTAATTTTTCGTCTGCTGTATGCCATTATGAGAGCCAGCAGCAGATTTTAATCTGGAGAACCAGCTTCAATTCCCCACTTCTCCACATGAAGCCTTCTGGATGACCTTGGGCCAATCACAGTTCTCTCAGCCCACACAGAGGCAGGCAGTGGCAAACCACTTCCGAACGTCTCTTGCCATGAAAACCCTACGAGGTCACCATAAATCAGCTGTGACTTGACAGCACGCACACATACATATGCCATTTACCCATAATTTATAGATTATATATTCCCAGTGTTGGCAGTCTATCCAGAAGTGCTGTGGCAGCCGTCAGTTTGTTTCCTGATACCCACTTGCTTCGTGAGATTTGGGAATAAAATCCAAAGGGTCTTGACTGGAATAGAAGAAATACAGATCTTCAGGTTGCTCCCATGAGCTGAATGATAAGCAGTTCTCTGAGCTCATCCTTAGCATGTGCATCACAATTATGGACTCTCATCTTTGCCCTAGACACTGTTTTGCTTATGTCTGCGCACTTGGAAATCTCTCCAGCAGTATCAGAAGTACTAAAACTATCAAAGCACAATCCTCTGCATGTCTGCTCAGATGTCTCATTTTGTTCGTCCCAGATAAGCGCTCCATGTATTTGTGTACGTGCCCATAGGATTGGACCCTCATGATATCAGTGCGAGTGCACTGTTCAGTCTGAACAATACGTGTACATACTCTGGTTCAAACATTTGTAGCTGTTGAGAACAAAGGGTACTCCAGGTTTGGTAAATAAATAAATCACCAAAAGTCATGACCTTAAATGAGTATCATCCTTAAAAACCAGTACAGAATGAAAATGCGCCCAGGTAGGACCTCCGAGGATTACAGAATGAAATAGGTCTGAGTGATATACACCACAAATTAAATCTATGTGGAGGAAAGAAGATCGCCCATAAATTCTGAGTAGGTGAGGCAACAGAATCAATAGAATAGAAAGCTGATGTGTAGATTAGAGAACTGAGAGCTACTGAGAGTGTGGAGAGAAAGACTTGCTTGTGAAGGGCATGAGAAGAAGAGAATGGCAAAAGCAGCCCTCATCTGAATGACAAACTCTTTTCCTTACCACTTCCCTCCTGCCTCTGTTGTTTTCTTCTGGCACTGAGAATGACCTGTAGACATCACTTGTCTTCATCTCATTATACCCTTCCCATCTATAGTCTGAATCTGGCATTTTCTGTGGTCTTCCTAATCATCTGGATCTTTCCTATTTCCTTCCTATCTTCATATGTCTGGTCTCAGGAACTTCATACATGCACCCAAAGTTATGGTTATATTAGAAAACTAATTAAATCTCTGGTTTTTGCATAATTTCCCTTGTGGTTTACAGGACTGAGTTACAGGCATTGATCTAAAATTATAGCACAACATCTCAGTTTTCTTCGTTTCTCGGTGCTGTTTTATTCCTGCCAATAACCTAACATCATTGGTTAGAAGCTTAGCATATGTTGTTTAATGAATTATAACACATTTTATAGGGGTCATTTCAATTATTATTAAATATTCCGGAGACCTAAAATGGTTCTCGTTATCACCTTGTGCTCATTAATACCGAGTCATCTTTGGTTTTGTCCTACCTGTTAAACATGTGATTAACACAGGGTTCAGACACAAAGGTAACGTGGACTAAACTGATTTCCAGATTTGTACCATTTAAGTGCCATTAAACTGCAATGGTAGACTGAGGGAATGAATACCAACTATCTGTCTAGTGTCAGGCCTCTTAACTCCCCCTTGCTGTCCCTAGGGGTGCAGAGAAAAGGGAGACGTGGGAAAGTCCCACCCTGCTGACAGAAATCTCTTCCATCAGCAGTGATTTTAAGAAGGAGAAGAGTTGGTTTTTAGATGCCGACTTTCTCTACCACTTAAGGGAGACTCAAACCAGCTTACAATCACCTTCTTTTCCCCTCCCCACAACAGACACCCTGTGAGGTAGGTGGCGCTGAGAGAGCTGTGACTAGCCCAAGGTCACCCAGCTGGCTTCATGTAGAGGAGTGGGGAAACATATCCAGTTCACCAGATTAGCCTCCGCCGCTCATGTGGAGGAGTGGGGGATCAAACCCGGTTCTCCAGATCAGAGTCTACCACTCCAAACCACCGCTCTTAACCACTACACCACATTGGCTCAAACCCAAAATGTTTATTAAGAAGGAAAACAACCAAAGAGCAACTACAGCCAGTGTTGTTGTAGGGGTGAATGTGTCAGAGTAGGATCTGGTCAGAGTACTGTCAGAGTAGGACCCAGATTCAAATCCCCACTCTGCCATGGAAATGAGCTGGGCGACCTTGGGCCAGTTATTTTCTCTCAGCCTATCCTACGTCACATGATTATTGTGAAGATAAAACGGAGGAAGAGATAATGATGTACACTGCCTTAAGCACCTTGGGAGAAGAATGGGATAAAAATGTACTAAAGAAATTGACTGAGCATCACCAGTCTCTGTGCTGGGTGGTCATCAGTGGAAGCAACTGTGAGTGGGCTCAGAAACATAGCAAACACACCTTGGATGAAGGAAAGTCAACTCAGGGTTATGAAAGAAACAGCTCTCTGGCTTGTTTCTGGCCTGATGTTACTGGAAAGAGAACCCTGTTCCTTCCATAATCCTTCCATGATCCAGACATCATTGTCTATCAATGATATGGAACAGGTATGGAGAAATGTACTTTAGTTTGTAGTGATTTCAATGAAGATAAACTTATTTGGGAAGTAGCTCCATTTTGCATGACACGTATAGCAGTATTCTCTTTGTAAAAGTAAAGGTCCCCTGTGCAAGCACCGGGTCATTCCTGACCCTTGGGGTGACGTCACATCGTGACGTTTACTAGGCAGACTTTGTTTTTATGGGGTGGTTTGCCAGTGCCTTCCCCAGTCATCTTCCCTTTACCCCCAACAAGCTGGGTACTCATTTTACCAACCTCAGAAGGGTGGAAGGCTGAGTCAACCTTGAGCCGGCTACCTGAAACAAACTTCAGTTGGGATCGAACTCAGGTCGTGAGCAGAGCTTGGACTGCAGTACTGCAGCTTACCACTCTGCACCACGGGGCTCTTTTAGACCTAGATAAATACCTCTTTTAATGGACAGTCACTTACAAAGATAACTCCTGAGTAACCACTAAGGACTTCAGAGCCTTTCTTCCCCCCTGAGCGGCCTTGCCAATTTAGACATATCCTTCATCTATTGTACGTGGGGAACAATCAAACCAGTAAAACATAGCTGGTGAATAGGACAGTCCTTCCTCTCTCATAATACTCATAATGATCAGGCCTATTTTTGGAGAATTGCCCCTCTTCCAACTGCAGATGTTGATGCAATAGAACTGCAGCAAAATGTTTTTAATAGCATGTTCCTCTAAGTGAGCAATTTCAAGTTAAGTGTTAAAATTAACTGAGCTGAACAACAAACTTTAACATGCCTCAGGCAGAATATAGATTCCTTGTTCTTTCCAAGTTGCCATCTTTCTAGTGTATATCTTAGGGGAGGAAATTAGAAAGATGGGGGGGGTGATTAATCTCTGGCATCATTTCCCTTGAATTTTGGATGAATACATGAAAAATGGAATTTCAAGTCCCAATGTGATTTTAATAGAAATAACATTTTATTCATCATCAATAACAGCATTTTATTTGTTGTGTGTTAGAGACTGCAAACCTTGTGGTTCTAATTGATTTCCATTTAATTGCTCTGATTTTAGCCAAAATTCAGCAAACACCTCTGGACCATACCTCCCCCCCCACCCGAGGAAAGGATGAAAACTGTATTCCAGGGCTTGGCCAAGGCACATCAAGAAGGCAGTAAAGTGGAAAGCAATGCCACCTTTTTGGCCGTTTGCTGCAAGCCTAAACACGTTACTTGAAAGTAAAGGCTGATTCACATGTTCATGTACATTGATTTCTCATCACTCGATTGCTTTGCACTTGACTGCACGTCATAGGTAGTCAAATATTTAGATGGCTATTTCAAATCACAATGCAAACTTCAGCTTTCTCACCCTGCTACAAGCGTTCTGTTAGCTGCATGCATCTCTCCTGTGTCCATCCTTCATCATCTTCATTCAGTTTGGAATACTCGATTATCAAAGTATTTATTTTTTACTTCTCCCTTTCTGGAATCTTCTCCTGCTTTGACTCTGTTATGTTCTAGCATCTGAACTGACTACACTCACTGCTATCTGTATCCTTTTAACCTGTACTCCAGATCAGTGAGCCCCAGGTTGCCACCTAAAAGCATCCCGAGTCCATGCGTAGCCAAAACTGTGACCAGCAGGATATTTTTTTTCCTTATTGATTGCATGAATGCTCGTGCACAATCATTTTTCTTTTTTCTTTGTTTGGCTTCTATTGATGGAAGTAACAACAGAGAATCAGAGTAGCTGAATGTTAGCACTGGGAATCTGTAAGTTGTAGAAATACTTCAGCCATGATCTGGAAATCCTACTGTGAAGCACTAAGTGCCACATAGAATTATAGAGTTGGAAGGGACCACCAGGGTCATCTAGTCCAACCCCCTGCACAATGCAGGAAATTCACAACTACCTCCCCCCCACACACACCCAGTGACCAGAAGATGGCCAAGATGCCTTTCCTCTCATCATCTGCCTAAGGTCACAGAATCAGCATTGATGACAGATGGCCATCTAACCTCTTCTTAAAAACCTCCAGGGAAGGAGAGCTTACCACCTCCCAAGGAAGCCTGTTCCACCGAGGAACTGCTCTAACTGTTAGAAAATTCTTCCTGATGTCTAGATGGAAACTCTTTTGATTTAATTTCAACTCGTTGGTTCTGGTCCAGCCTTCGGGGCAACAGAAAACAACTTGGCACCATCCTCCATATGACAGCCCTTCAAGTACTTGAAGATGGTTATCATATTCCCTCTCAGTCTTCTCCTCTTCAGGCTAAACATACCCAGCTCCTTCAACCTTTACTCAAAGGACTTGGTCTCCAGACCCCTCACCATCTTTGTTGCCCTCCTCCTCCTGCTATCTATGAAAACCTCCATCCTCCTGCCAAACATTTGACGCTGTCTGTGCTCATCACCTGATCAACTTTGGGAAATACCTATATTCAGTTCTCCCCCTCCCCCAGAACAATGAGATTGTTAGTGCTGCCAGAACTGCCTATGATAACAGATTTAGCAGTGCACATGTGGTATATTCCACTGGGCATGCTGGATATGAAGAAATACAGACACATTGATATCAACTGCACATGGTAAAGCAATGTGTGAATAATTTATTTTTATTTATTTACAAAAATATTGATATGCCCTGTGGCAGAACATAACCTGCAGGCCCATCTTGCCCTCCAAGGTGTCTGGTCACCAGTGGCTGTCCAAGGACTCTACCTGGCACGTGTCACCCACCTGGCTTTCCCAATTTTAGAGGGGCTTTTTTGTCTCTCTTTTGGTTCAACTACTGCCACCCCCTGGCCTTTGTAAGAACTACTCGCTGAGAAGACCGGGGCTCCCTGCTTCCCTTCCCTGCACTGCCGTTCTAAGGCCTCACTATTTACTAATTTACAGTTTGCATGCTTATTAGAGATGCCTTTCTTTCCAACTCCTTTGGGGCAGGAGCATGCCAGAGCAAGCCAGTGTATGCACAGTTCTAAAATGATCCCTAGAACTGTTGAGATGTGTACTTGTGGGGGTGCCTACATGTGTCAGCCTCAGGTTTTGGGTGATGGTGTCCCCTGAAAACAGAGAGGGACTATATCATAATCAATTCAATCACAACATACTCATTCTTATAATTCAAAAAATATGGGCCTATAACCTTGTTGTTATATTTTTTTAATTTTTTTTATTAAAAATTACAAATATACAATATTTAAAAACTTTGAATACATAAAACTCAACCAGTACTTATACAACTAATAAAACCTATACGACATATAAATTTCTAAATAAACACTCTCTTTATAAATCACCACCAACCGAATCTAAACTTTTAAGCGTGTTCTCCATCCTGGATATAGTGGGTTTCCTTATTCTATCCAATTCTTCTATGTTTTTGTTATTTTGATAGTAAGTTAATTTAATCAGCACATAGATCTCTCTTACTTTGTCGAACCAAGTATTTAAGCTTGGAGAATTCGCTCCTTTCCAATATCTGGAAAATTTAATTCTTGCCAATGTTACCATATGTAGGCATACATCAAGGAGTTTCTTATTCATAGCTGGTAAACAGTTTAACAGGATTATTTCTGGCTTCATGGGTATTTCTATTTCCAGACCTTTAGATATTATTTTTATATAATACATATATAATGCATATAATACATATTTTTATATAATACATATGTAATACATACACAGCCTCATTCAAATGGATACAGGAGAAAGAGTGTCAGGGTAGTAAGGTGGCTTAAGGCAGCCAACCTGTTTTCCCCACTGCAACAAGTAAGTGTATCAGTTTTCCCAGGGGAACAGCACAGGAGGGAAGCATTAATAATAATAGATTATCCATCAAGCAACTTCTCTTCTGAAAACACTGACAATAATAAGGGACCCAGTCATGATTTCCTGTGACTTATAGCCAATCTGACGTGTATTTACTCCTAAGTAAGCCCCAATGAATTCAAATATACTTCCTCCCAATTAAGTGGGCAAAGAATTTCTGCCTGACAGCCTCATCATATCCATGTGCACTTGGCGCTGCTTATCCCCTAGGAAATCTAGTTAAGACTGCAGCCTTAATGTCTTCATTTCGCATTGCCATTATGAGAGTACATAAAAGCACCACTTTATTTTTTTGGTATTTTAAATTTTTACAATCAAATTTAGGCTGTCATCTTTCTGAATTTTAGGTGATAGTCAAGCAGGATGGCTGACAATTCATAGGACAACCCCTCCTCCCAAATTGGTTTTTGAAGCCATTAAATTATCTCACATGAAGTTAATCCCTTTAAACACATGATGAGTCCTTATCCATGTGGGCATCAGTATCCCATGAACATCTACCAATAGTGAGCAAACAATGAGCTATAACAGAACCATCCAGCGTTTGCCTTACCCTTTTCTTGCAGCGACTTAAAATAGGAAGTGAGTTCTCCTTGACAATATCTTGACTACTTTCAATTTGCATAAATCCACTGTGATTGCAGCATCTGTTCCCAGAGAAGTCACCATGGTGCACAATATTTCCCTAATTGCATGCACCAGGAGTAGACGTGGATATTTCAGGTGGCAGGTCTATGCATATCTTCATAACTTGTTCGTGCCTACCCTCTCTTCTCCATCAAAGAACATGATCAGTTAGCCATTTAGGATACTGTTTGTTATTTCTTTTGTGGTTGTTACAGCACATAGAAGAAGAAGAGCTGTTTTTTATATGCTGACTTTCTCTACCACTTAAGGAAAAATCAAACCAGCTTACAGTCACCTTCCCTTCCCCTCCCCACAACAGACACCCTGTGAGGTAGGTGGGGCTGAGAAAGTATAACTAGCCCAAGGTCACCCAGCTGGCTTCATGTGTAGGATTGGGGAAACCAACCTGGTTCTCTAGATTAGCATCCGCCACTCATGTGGACGAGTGGGGAATCCAACCCGGTTCACCAGATTAGACTCTACCACTCCAAATCACCACTCTTAACCACTACACCACGCTGGCTCTCACCCAACACATAACACCCAACACATAAAAAACTTTACCACACATAATATGAGGCACATGATTATGGTGGGTACAGAAATGTATAGGCTGCTGTTAAAAAGTACCATACTTATGTGGTCAATATGTGCACAGCAAGACGATCCCAAGTAATATATATATATTTAAATTGTACATAAGGGTAAAAGACATAATTTCTCAGTCTTTTATCAGAAAATAACATTTTAATTAAAATTACTAATCAATGTCTCTTCCCTTTTTTTTTAGGAGGAGTTCCCATGGAGACTAATGTCTGACAATAAAGTTCACGAAATGCCAAGTTCTGCACTCAGATGAAGTTTTATACTTCCTGTGGAATGTGTGTACTGATTGATTAGCTAACTCAAAAGGTTGAGAAAAAGAAAACAAAATATCTATATAAAAACAGACAGATGTCTATAATTAATTCAAAGGACCACCCCCACATCCAAAAATGTCTGATGTGTGGTCTATAAGAACACCATGTGTCAAGTACAAAATACTGCAAAAGTCTTTCAGCATATCACATGTAAATGCAACTACACAATGTAAAAAATATGCAAATTGTATCACATAAAAGAGCCAAAATCGTATATCAAGTACATGCCTATATGCTGTACTTATAGGGCACACATCAAAAAAAATTGGGATATGGGGGGTGTTCTTTTGATTCATTACAGGCATCTGTCTGTTTTTATATAGATATTTTGTTTTAGGTTTTTTGTCTCTCCACCTTTTGAGTTGTCCAGTCAATCTGTCTTTTTTGGTTTGGTTTTTATTCCCTTTTCCCTTTGTTCTGAGAATATGTATACTGAGCCATTCTGTGTAATAGAAATGATAAATGCTTTCTAAATTATGAATGAAGATCCGAAACTCGTAGAGAATAAAATATTTCCTCACCCTATGATTCTTCTAAAAATTTCTTTCTAAATCACTTCTTTTCCTCCATCTGTGTTTTTATTAGGGGTGAGCAGATAGGTATACATATCCAGCCAAAGTTCCCCCAACAGAACAGAGCTTCCATTTGAAAGGATGGGGCAGTGATTTTTGCAGACCTTCACCTTGCCTTGTATGCTGTTTCTGGGGGGTCTCTTGATCCCCAGGAGCAAAATTTCCAGTGGTTCATTGGGCTGCAGCTGGCAGGGAAAGCAGGAAAATGCAGGCTTTAGTCATTTCTTCTTTCTTTTTGAGTTTGGATGTTGCCATTGCAGTCTGTTATGGTTTTCTCACTGATTATTCTTTTCTTTCTATTATGCCATTTAGTTGCACTGAAAATTGGTTACGTTTAAAGGGGAAAATTCAGCGTGAAGAAGTAGGGATTGAAACAAAAACAAAAATGGGTCAATTTCTCACAAGAGAGAAATGAAACTGAAATGGGAATCTTTGATGTGAAACATACTGCTTTTGAAATTTGGTCTAATTCCTAGTTCCTATCAACTTTCAATTCATGAATTGTCTAATGGTCGCTGTCTTCAAACTACGGCAGTCTTCCACCAATACATACCAAAGGTGTGTACTTTCCTTTTTTTTTCAGCTCCTCTTGCTCAGGGAAGATTTTCCAGTTTCATAAGCCCCCTTTTGTCCAGGATGGAGTCTAGGGTTGCCACCCTCCTCAGGGTCGCCAGGTCCCTCTTTGCCACCGGCAGAGGGGGGACTCTGTTGTATTGCATCCTTGATGAGATCCCTCCCCAAACCCCACTCTCCCCATGCTCCATCCCCAAGTCTCCAGCAATTTCCCAGTCTGGAGCTGGTAATCCTAATAGAGTTAGGTGTTCAGAAGGTAAGAATTATGTAGAAACCAGTGGGAACCAGCAGTGGATTGTTTTTAGCTTGTCTGATGATTTCTGTAAAGGTGGGACCCTGTCTTTGGGACTCTTCCCACCTTTCCAGCCATTCTTGGGGCTGGGGGTGGGTGGCCTCTTCCACTCCCTTATAGACCCTGTAACCTTCCCCCTTGCCTTTACAGCACTTATGGCCTTTCCCCGTCATCCTTGCAGGCATCTCCCCTTTCCTCTTCCTATGACTTACTCCTCCCACTCATATAAAGATCAGGTGTCATTTTGGGTTTCTGCAGCAACCACAAAAGCATGTTTTTACTTGGTTTATTTGTGTATTTATTTTACTTTGGGCACATTCCTCTTCTCCTTTACAGCTGTTCCCTTGTGAACAGTTTCACATGTTATTGCAAAGGGGGGTTAAAAATCACCAGTCTGGGCAGATTATCAGAATGGGCATATTTTTTTGAGCATGAAAAAGTTCATGAAACATGTACCCTGTTTGGTCTGAGCAACAAGTTACATCAGAAGTATGAGTCATTGGTACTATGGCATTTTCCAATTAATGGTAAGTTCAGTGAATGTCTCTGACATATTTTGTTCTTCTCAGTAATATATTTCTTAAAGTTGGACAAATTAAGTTAGCTTGGAAGGCTGCAAGACCTCAAGATATGGTATGTGTTTCTCTGTTGTTTTGTCTTCAGAAAGATGGTGTGCGCCCTGACCTCTCCAAGTTTACAAGGCCTTTGCCTGGAGGAAAGGACATAAAACTCTATAGTGGAGTACATGCCTGGCATGCAAAAACTCCCCTGGAAGGATTGCAGAAGATCACAGAGAGCCATTGCCAGAAAGCGTGGACAGTATTGAACTAGATGCTCCACTATAAGAGTGCCTAAGAATCTAGAACAAAAGTCAGAGGGTATCTTTTAACAAAAAATGAAGTCAGAGGGTAACTTTTTGTGACATAAAACAAAAGATGAATAGAGGAGACGGATTTATAGAGCACATATATTTACCTGAAAAGAGATGATGAGGTCTCTACCGCCTACGTGTTCCAGTCATATCATTTCATAAAAACAAGAGCAACTTTAATTCAATAGATTCACAGACTGGCAAAAGTTATGGTCCTGACCTTTCTCCGTTTCTATTAGCAACAGGTCTTTCAAATGTCAAATTTACGCAACTGCTACTGTGAGTGTGATATGTGGGATCGTATCTTTTTTGAAAATCATTTCTCCCTATTCCTCAGTCAAAGCTAAATCACCCAGCATTGCCGGGCGCTCCCAGCTCAATACATATTAAAGTAGCAAGCTTTAAATCCTATTATGTTTCTCGCTCTCATTGTGGAATATGGAAATGTTTAAAACATATAGGCAGTTACAACGTCTGAGGCAGGGCTAATGTCCTTCAAACTTTAAGTAAAGGGAGATTGCTAAGTATATTCACTGTGTGTATAAAGAAAAGATGGATCACGATAAGCAATGGGATTCACTTTGATTCTCACTTATTCTCTATTCAAATCATGACTCTCTAGAGCAGAGTCTCAGAGCTATTAATTTTTGTAGCCAATTTACAGTTGCATTAGAATTCTTTCCTTAGAAATTTAAAACTTTGGAAGTCTGTGGCGCAGCTTTTTCCTGTGGACTGCCATGATGGGCCCCTGGGAGAACCAATGATACTGCCCAGCTGCGACTTTTGAAACCTAAAAAAGGAAAATTTAAAACATGACCCACTTATTACTACTTTTACTCACTGGATTCGCTTGACCCAGGGCATAAAAGAGGACCTGAGGACATGGCTTATGTTCCTGGATGGGTTCAACAGGGTTACGCTCTGGCAAGAGCGGTGGGACCTTGGTTGAGACCTCCAGGTCCAGTCCAATGCCTCGGGATCCCATTTGTCTAGGGCCACTTCGGGATCAGGTCTGTGACCACAACATGAATACATTTGATTGATTGATACTACTTTTACTTCACCCATAATGAAAGCAGAGGAAAAAAAATTGCAGTGGACAAGCTGGGGACCTGAAAGACCTTCTGGGGTTGAAATCCCCCTACACACACACACACAGGCGTACACACATTGGCCCTCAGGATATCAGTCTCCAGGTAAGACCTGGGATCCCCTGGAATTACAGCACAGCTCCAGACTACAGAGATCAGCTTCCCTGGAGAAAATGGATGCTTGGGAGGATGGACTCTATGGCATTGTACCCCACTGAGGTCCCTGTCCCCCCCCCCCCGCACAGGCTCCATCCCCAAATCTCCAGGAGATTCCCAATCTGGATCTGGCAGTCCTACCCCCCATCCTCCACCAGTGGCCAGAGGGGACCTGGCAACTAGGGTTGCCAAGTACCCGGTGGTGACAGATAAAATCCCACCAATCCACCAGGCTGCCCACCGACCACCTGAGGGCCGGCAGGCAATGTGTGCATGCTCGCCCGCGCAATTCACCCACATCACTTTAGTTTTTACCCGGAAGTGATGTGGACGCTCTAGCAACCTCTGCTGAAACTCTATGGAAACCATAGAGTTTCGGCCGAGATTGATAGAGCATCCACGTTGCTTCAGAGTAAACCTAGAAGTGACATAGGCTCGTCGAGCATGCCGCGCATTTTGCACAGGTCGCGCAAGGCAGTCACGCGCGTTGCTGAACAGTTCCCGCCGGTGGAGCAAAGGGACAGGGTAAGCCTACTGGCAACCCCAACTGGCCACCACTTTGTCTATCTTCCCATCCCTTTCCCCACTTTCTCTCCCTCCCCAGGAGGAGGATGTCAGCAAAAGACTCAGAGCAGCAAGTGCCCAGGGCAGGCATGCTGCTCTGACCCTGCCCTCCTACTGCCCAGGTGGATGGTTTTCCACCATCTCGCTTCTGCCTCTTCCTGCTTTTTTCTCCCCCTCACTTTCGGAGCACTGGTGCATCCTCTGAATACCTCTTTCTTTTCTCAACCTGCCACCACCTTTCTTGCACTCTCATAGGGTTGCCAGCTCTGGGTTGGGAAATACCTGGAGATTTTGGGAGCAGAGCCTGAGAAGGGTGGGGTTGTGGAGGGGAGGGACTTCAATTGGGGTATGATTCCATAGACTCCACCTTCCAAAATGGTAATTTTCTCCAGATTAACTGATCTCTATTGCCTGGAGATCAGACATAATAGCAGGGGATCTCCAGCCACCACCTGGGGGTTGGGAACTCTACCCTCTCACCCTAGTGTTGCCAGGTCCCTCTTCACCGTCGGCAGGAGATTTTGGGGGCAGGGCCTGATGAGGGCAGGGTTTGGGGAGGGGAGGGACTTCAATGCCATAGAGTCCAATTGCCAAAGCGGCCATTTTCTCCAGGTTTATTGATCTCTATCGGCTGGAGATCAGTTGTAATAGCAGGAGAACTGCTATTACCCTGAGGTTGGCAACCCTATCTCAGCCCCTTTTTCCCTTTCTTTTCTACCACTGTCTCTTTCTCACAATTGAAGCTGACTTCTAGCAATGCAAAAATCTTGGTTTTCCCCCAAAAAATCCCCTCCCATTTTTGTTTCTTTTCAGATTGTTCTGCAAGCTTGGGGATTGTCCCAGGTTGATAGAAAATTTCCCCTGCTCTGTACATGGCTCCATTATGTTACCAAAACTGCTCTTTGATTGGGGAAATTAGAATGAGCAGTGGTACCAATTTATTTATATAGCGGAATTGCCCAATGTATATCAGGGTTGTTTTCAATGACTCTCAGAATAAAGGCAGACCAAACATTTCCAGATTAAAAGGTGTTTATGTATTCATTCAGTCAGTGTTGAAAATACATACATACAAGAAGGCTAAGAATAACAGGAGGTAGGATTAGAGACGTTTAGGAGGTTGTTGATTGGGAGATACATTACCGCTCTAGAAGAATGAGATGTCCAAAATCCGTGGCTTATAGATACAAAACAAAATGCAACGAAAGCTGGGAGAGGGTACCTCGGAGCCTTGAACCAGCCAAGTCCGGAGGAGGGGGGGTGTGCGTGGAGCTGCACAAAACTCAACACACACACAGTTTAGCAAAGAAGGACAAGAAGTAGAACTAACTGCTCTGTCGGGGAGGGCAAAATATACCCTTTTCTGGGGGTGGGGGGGAATGAGATTCCCCAGATGGCTCCTTCTCAAAACAAAAGGGATCAAAGACTTCAGGTCCAGAGATAGGGTAAGGTGGCAATTTGTAAACTAAGGTAGCACTAATGATTTACACATCTCCGGGATAGCTCGGCTCGGTCTTCTCATGTCAGGAAGCTGTAAATCTTTACACTTCAGGGATGCAGCAAAGCAGTCTTTAATGTAGATAGCTGCGGATGTTTTCCCACAGGATACTGGGGGGGGGGGACTGTGAGAGAGAGCAACGTGATGCTTTCGCTTCAGTGTAATGGCTTCCTCTGGATCAGGAGACAATTCAGGATCATGGCTTCCCTTTTGCTGGTTCTCTTGTCCTGGATAGCCTGGCAATGCAGCAGAGCACTAGCCCAGAGCGGCGGGCTGTTGGCGCTTTAGACATTACAGCAAGTCTCTGGTGTAGTTGCCATGACCAGGGCTGGAGGTCAGGCAGCTCATATTGTAACAATTATGAGGACTGAGGCCATGTTCATAATTACAGAGATGTTTCTATTCCTTCTACTGCTTTTTTCTAAACCTATGCTGGAAGCTAAGTGTTTTTAAAGGGGAACTGAATAAAGACCCAGCCAGGAGAACATTTTTCAAAGCAGAAAGGAGGGAGGGAAACTAACCTTCAAATTGGATGTCTCCCTCCCCAATAATACAAGTCGACAAGGATAGAAGTAAACACTATGTGACTGAGCATAGTTTTTTTCAGTTATGCTCGGAAACCTTGAAACCAATTTTCTTTTTAGATAGATTCACTAGGAAGATGTTAAAAAAATGCCAGTGGCCAAACAAGAAGGAAGAACTGGCAGAAATGAGGCCTAGGACTTTCCTAAAGCAGCCTGCATTTTTTAGCCCTTTGTTCTCCCACAATCTGATCTGTTTTTGCCAGAAGGAGATGGAGGCAGACCACAAACAGGGGAAAGCACTGACAAGTACCTATACTCTGGTGTAAAAGTGAATCAATACTGTTTTGGTTATCATATTGCAGTTTTCCTAACTGCAAGGGCAGATATAATGGAAGGGTGTCCTCCAGTCATGAATTCTCCTTCTGCATTTCAAAGCTTTATCACAAATGCTGTGTCTCGTCAAAGCATTTGTATAGCAGGAGGAAATCTTAAGCCTGCGGGCTAGACCTTCCCTAACTATCACAAGCTGTTCTGGATCACTGATGTCCTATCAAGGCTGTGGGCTGTGCGTATCTGTGTGTGTGTGGTTGGGTTGCCATGTCCTCTCCTGGCTACTGCCGGGGGAAGGGGGGTAGGGTTGCCAGATTCGGGTTGGGAAACTCCTGGAGATTTGGGGATGGAGCCTGGGGAGGACAGGGACTTACCACTGTTTCTGGAGGTGTCAGGGGTTAAAACAGTATTAATTGGAAATGGAGACAAACTATATACATTTCATCCCAGAAAGTCTGGACTCCCCACCCCCCTTCACTACTGGGACTGGAACCACTTCTTTATCAAGTCAAGCAATGGCCAATTTCTTTTTTAAAAAAATTGTTTGTTTGTTTACATTATTTATTTTTCTCATAGGGGCTCAAGACAAATTACACATAGTGAGTCAGTACAATCAACAAAATGGGGCATTCAATAACCAATGCATTCGGATTTTAGAAGTCTGGAATCACTAGAAAGAACTGAAGCACAGCATAACTATTAAAAATAAATAATATGAAGTGGTGCAAAATTACATAATAGGAACCTACTTGTGTGTGTGTGTTAAGTGCCGTCAAGTCGCTTCCGACTCATGGCGTCCCTATGAATGAAAGGAACCTACTTACAGCAAGCAATACATAGTAGTATAGAAATGGGAATTACTGTTTCAGTCTCTTAAACTGTTCCTTTAATTGGAATTCAGGTTTTATAAATGAGGTAAAAAACAAGGTTTTGCCTTAAACAAAAAAAAAACCTCTCTTTCCGTTGTCTCTTGTAAATTATGATTAATGCAGTTATTCTTATTGAACTAGAAACTATGTTCTGACTAGGGTAGCCAACCTCAGGTCAGGTGGCGGCTGGAGATCTCCCGCTATTACTACTGATCTCCAAGCAACAAAGATTAGTTCACCTGGAGAAAATGACCACTTTGGAAGGGATTATACCCCATTGAAGTCCCTTCCCTCACCAAACCCTGCCCTCCTCAGGCTCCACCCCCAAAATCTCATGGTATGTCCCAATCCGGAACTGGCAACCCTATTTCTAACCTTTGTTAATTCTGTTGGGTTGATTACCCCACAATGTGTCTCTTGTCATTCTGTTTTAAGCTACTGAAAAGGAAGGCTGTGAAATAGGTTCTGGAATTCTGAGAGAAAAAGAATCCTGTATCTGTGTATCTTGTCAGCACATGAATTCTCAAAACTTGGCCATCAATTCTCAGATTTTTCAGTGATCTTAAACGAAAGCCTATTCTGTCGATGGGAGCAGCTTCTGATTTACAATATGTGAAGTCCATAAGAACATATTCATATTACAAGCCTCCCTTGGCATGGCATAAAATGAGATCTAGCTATTTTTCAAGGGTTTCTATATCAATGGCATATATTAATATCATACAAAGAGGTACAAAAAACTGGGATTTCTTAATTTAATGTTATGCACTTCCTCTAAGATAGCATACATACGATGGTCCCATTTTGTAACCCCAAAAGCAAAGCTAACAGGTTATAGGATGTTATGAAAATATGTGCATGCAAATAAGCAATAGCCAGATTTTCCGGGGGGAGAAATGCAAAGTTTAATTAGATGTTTCATCAGGGCCCAGCCTGATTTGTTTGGAATGCAGTGCTCATTTGTGAAATGTGTAAAGCAATGATGATAAGAGAGCCCTTGAGTTCATGAGGAATCCTTTTACCTTACTACTGAATAACCGTAGATGGCCCATATATTACTTGGATTAAGACATACAGGTCAGACAATGTCCTTTCTCTTTTAAGCCATTACCAGCTGGTGAAGTGATAATACTATAGCAGCTCTGCACAGTTTGTGACCCAGCAAGCCAAGTGCAACCCACCAACTATATATCTTGGCAAGGTGCTAGAGAACTCATCCCCCGCCTTCTGTTTGCTACCCTAGGCAAGCAGCAAACACAAGAAGTCTACTGAGTTCTTGGCCATCATATGTGGCTGTTTGAAGGGTCATGAGTTGTACAGACCTGCCCTATACATAATGTCTGTGTTTCAAATAAGGGAATAAATTGAAGGTGTATGAACACATGAATACATGAAGCTGCCGTAAACTGAATCAGACCCTTAGTCCATCAAAGTCAGCATTGTCTACTCAGACTGGCAGCTAGGGTTGACAGGTCCCTCTTTGTCACTGGCGGGAGGTTTTTGGAACAGAGCCTGAGGAGAGTGGGGTTTGGGGAGGGGAGGTACTTCAATGCCATAGCGTCCAATTGCCAAAGTGACCATTTTCTCCAGGTGAACTGATATTTATTGGCTGGAGATAAGTTGTAATAGCAGGAGATCTCCAGCTAGTACCTGGAGGTGGGCAACCCTACTGGCAGCAGCTCTCCATGGTTTCAAGATAGAGGTCTTTCACATCACCCACTTGCCTAGTCTCTTTAACTGGAGATGCCAGGGGTTAAACCTGGGACCTTCTGCATGTGTGTATGTGATAAAGGGAGATGGGGAGAGACCCAGATAGGGTTGCCAACTCTGGGTTGGGAAATACCTGGAGATTTTGAGGGCAGAGCCTGAGAAAGGTGGGGTTGTGGAGGGGAGGGACTTCAATTGGGGTATAATTCCATAGAATCCACCTTCCAAAATGGTCATTTTCTCCGGATTAACTGATCTCTATTGCCTGGAGATCAGACATAATAGCAGGGGATCTCCAGCCACCACCTGGAGGTTGGGAACCCTACCCTCTCACCCTAGCATTGCCAGGTCCCTCTTTACCGTCGGCGGGAGATTTTGGGGGCAGAGCCTGATGAGGGCAGGGTTTGGGGACGGGAGGGACTTCAATGCCATAGAGTCCAATACTACCTGGAGGTTGGCAACCCTAGAGACCATGTTCTTATTTCTCATTGTTTAAAGAAGCTTATCTCACCCAGTTTATAGGAAATCCCAGCTGAACCGGATTAAATGGAACCATGTAGGGCAGATGAATTTGTACCAGAGTCCTACTTTGAAATGTGATTTTGATACCACCGTAAGCCCTTGGATATGTTAAGTAATAAAAGATGGTGACTCTGAGGATGTGCAAAATTCCTTATCACTACTACCATTCTGGCAACACTATGAAAAAAACTTACCCTACTTGTGTTCTTGGGTATATTTCTACCCCAAGCCAAATTCCCAAGTATCTTGGGGTAGGATAATGTCCTATAGTTTAAAAATGAAGTATTTGTGGTGGCAGAAGGCATTGTGTTTTACAATACCCACATACCTAATATCTGAAAACATACTTTCATATGAGGAGGAAATTAATTGTATTAATGATAACATTAGCAATTGTATATTTTGTTGTTGGTATTTTTCAACACCATGAACATATCTCTCTGTGGTGAGGTAGATGTTCTCCAGGTTATCAAGACGGGTCATTTGTTATCAAGAGGGGATGTATTTCTCCAGAGCACTTAGAAATACTTCTCTGGGGCAGTGTTTTCTGGGGGAATGGAGCATTTTTATACCCCAAACATATTAATGGGCTGGGGTCAAAAAGATCCCCAGAAACAAAAATCAGTGGTAGAGCTTCTGTTTTGCATGAATGTTCAATCCCTGGCATCACCAGTTAAAAGGATCAGGCAGTAGGACTTGAGGGGGACTTCACTCTGAGACCCCAGTTGGCTGATGCCAATCAAGAGTAGACAATATTGACCTTGATATGCCAATAATCTGACTTCATGTGTTCATTCAGTTGTTTGATAATGTTGTTTACAGTTTGCAAATAGTGTGTGATAAGAACAGCGAGGTGACTGAATTTTCTTGGTTCGATATATGTGTGGGGGATGCATGACCTTCATAACACAGTGACACATAGCACAGACGCATTCATCTATGGCCAATTTGCACAAAGTATCAGTGAAGGAGAAATCGTTGAAAAGAGGCACACATATGCCTTATGTGTGCGAGCAGCTTGTGGTTAGTATCTCCAGATGTATCTGGCCACTCACTATCACAACCTAACCAGCTTTGAAACAGGAACGATAGAAATATTCTACTTCCCACCACGTAGAAAGAGCTATTTATATTTTTGCAGTTCGCTACTGAAAAACACCTGCTTGCCTAAGATTTCAACAAGCGGTAATTTGAAGAGGCTGGGGAGCCTTGCGATGGAATGCAACATGCGCACACTTTTAGGAAAAAGCCTGCATCTGCATGGCCCTCCGTTCAGACAACTGGATCTGTGGGGAGTAGGAGCTAATTACCAAAGAAGTGAAGCTATGCCTGATCTCCCAGCTGTGAACTGCAGCTCTGACAATTAAGTTTCAATTTGGTACGCGCCGACAACTGATATGCATGGTGGGAAAGCCGACAGCGAATCTATTAAATTGGGGCAGGTAAGGAGTGGATGAGCTTGGGGAGTGGACAGACTTAATCGTCCTATTGGTCATATCAAAGTCTCCTCATTCCAAATGGTGAAGTGGATTCGTGTTCACTGGGCTCACCCTCTGTCTACTACAAAGAGCATTCAGAATGGCAGTACAATCGGTGCCTAATTTAATAAGGGTTTTGTGGCAATAGGCATGCCAGGAAAAGAGAAGGAATGTTGCTTCCTTGTCTTTATCCTTGCACACAACACAAGCATCTTCATATCATGCTAGAACAAGGATTGTTGTTGGTATTTTGATTTTCATCTACACATTTGCAAGTCAATGTGAATTATGTTAAATGTTCAGGATAATCAAACAACACCTGCATTTTATGAATTTCAACAGAGATGTAAGGTAAATATATCCCAAGGCGTAAACAGCTGCAGAGAGATCTTCTGCACAAAAGCATGATTCCAATTATACATTTTTATTTTTTTTAAGGTGGAAGACAACTGTTTAAATAAAGCAGTAAGCAACATTTAGATATTAGACATAATTAAAACTACAGCAATTACTAAAACCATGTAAGAAAAATGTAATGCTACAGAAGTAAAATGGCTATGAGTTAGGACTTTAAATACAAATTCACTTTGTTTGGCTTATCATGCCTTTTAGATTTATTTTCTGTAAATGCACAAGCAAATTAACCTTGCTTATATAAAGGATTATATAAAACATATTGTAACTGTGTGTGTTCATTTACTGATGAGAAAATAAACATGCATATTTTGAAACGATGGTGATGTAGCAACTTCCTATAAACTTTTTAATATTCTGAAATTCCCCTCACCCTTTTCTCATTTTTGGAGTTTTGAGCAAACCTTGGGGCTATTCCAGCTTTGTACAAATATCCCCTCAGTTAGGGTTGCCAACCTCCAGGTACTAGCTGGAGATCTCCTGCTATTACTCTCTGGGGTCTCAGGTAGAGGTCTTTCATATCACCTATCACCTGCCCCCTTTTAACTTGAGATGCCGGGGGTTGAACCAGGAACCTTCTGCATGCCAAGCAGAGGCTCTTCCACTGAGCCACAGCCCCTCCCCACTTTCATTGATCTATCAATCTGTAGCCTTCTTGTTTCCAGGAAATTAAAATAGATACAAATATTCACCCGACATGCTGCAATACTTCTTAAAAGACCATTACCTTTATAAAGTATCTGACCTTCTAATAAGGGTTCCTCCTTTCCCCCTCCCCAATCTCCAAAGGGCAATCCTTGTCTTTTAACTTCTGGTCAAATCCTGATCATAGTTCTTTCACTCTTCCATGTTGCTAGAAATTTCCAAAGGGCAGTGTCTTGGGCCTTATCCTTCAGGACAACAGCTGCTTATAAAGCTTCCAAAAGGAGCCACAGAATAAACCAGCCTTAGGTGCTAACTGACAGCAAATGAGGTGATACAGGGGGTGCTTCCCTCATTGCTTCAGGGGAAAGATGGTTCTGAATAACTGCATAAGTATGATGTGTGCAAATGTAGTGCTGGCTTTGAAGAGTTATTTAGTCCTGCTGTGCGTTCCATGACCCTTCTGCTTAGAACCCAGCAAGGGGTGTGTGTTGACTGAGCAAAATCAACTGCGATAGTGTCAGTCACAGATAGAAGCATATTGTCAATCTTTTTTGCCACGCAAAAGAACATCAGAAAATCCTGTGAAAACAGAGCAGATGTTCCAGCAATCTCTTCCTGCCTCTCAGTTTGACACCAGCTTAAAACGGGCACCCATCAAGAATTATCCTTTGCTAAACAGACAAGGTACTTCATTAAAATATAAAATCCCCATGAAAGATTGTGGTTAAGTCTCCTGAGCATTAAAGTCTTGTCACAACAAAAATATTTTTCATTTCACGGTTGAAGAAAAGGGATTGTGTCATAGAGAAGCTAATACTGAAGAGATCATCAATCCATAATACTGAAGAGATCATCAATCCACACCTTCTAAAACTCCCAAGCAGTAAAGTAGGAATAACTAGGCCAAGCATTCTAGGAAACGCTGTAGCATTTTAAAAGTTGGTTCGAGCCTATTAACATGTAAGAGACCTGCAAGATTTGGGGGTTATAAGCTTTTGAGAGTCAGTGCTCTGTTTGTCAGGCAAAAGCTCTCTTTTACTCTCTATAGCTTATATCCCGAAAATCTTGTTGGTCTCTATGGTGCTACCGGACTCGAATCTAGCTCTTCTACAGAAGACCAGCACAGCTACAGTAGCCTTTTTATTATTTGCTTGCTTGTTTATGACATTTCTACATCTCTTTTCCTTGTTAAGGTAAACATAGTCCCCTGTGCAAGCACCGGGTCATTACTGACCCATGGGGTGACGTCACATCCCGACGTTTACTAGGCATTCACTCATTTTACCAACCTCGGAAGGATGGAAGGTTGAGTCAACCTTGAGCTGGCTACCTGAAACTGACTTCTGTCTGGATCGAAGTCAGGTCATGTTGAAACATTAACGCAATTAAACATGATTAAAACCAAGTCAGGAAAAAGGTTATCTAAACAATACATGCTCATACTAGAGGTGTGCACACATACAAAACAAATCAGTAAATTTTGGATTTGGGTTTATTGAGCCCAATTTTTTTTGGTAAATCCAAAAAAAGCTGAATACCCATACTGGTAAAAGGGTATTTGGCTTTATTTCTGGTGTTCCCCCAAAAGATTTGGGTCCATTATATTCTATGGAATTTATTTTCAAGGCTCGGGGAGGGGCGGCTTTTTCAAGGTAGAGTTTCCAAATTTGCAGCCTAGCTGCAAGGGAGTCTCCTTAGACAGACGCCAAAGTTTTGGGGCGTTTGGGATGGGGGTCCACTTTTATGGGCCCGCAAAGGGGTCACCCCCATCCTTTATTTGTGAGCTGAGCTGTCAGTCGGTTTTCAGGTTCAGAAGGACTGGCGGAAAGAGCTAATTGGCAGGCTGGCACCTCAAAGTCTGGTGGCTCCATTCACATCTGTGGCTCATAGCATGATGTCCACGCAAATTAACATCCATGCTGAGGGAAAAGGCTTAAATGCAAGAAAAATGAGGAACAGAAAACATTTCTTTTGGTGGCAAATGACATCCTGTGAATAGACCTTTATTATAGTCATAAAAAATCTGATTTCAAGAGATTGTCACGGTGCGGGGAAACGAAGCCACTACTTGGGGTGACCTTCTGTTTGAGAGCAGGTTGCTATGGGGGGGGGGTGCCACCAAAAGAAATGTTTTCCGTGCCTTATTTTTCTTGCATTTAAGCCTTTTTCCTCAGTTTGGAAGCTAATTTGCACGGGCATCATGCTATGCGCCCCAGATATGAATGGAGCCCCCAAACTTTGAGGCGCCAGCCTGCCAATCAGCTTTTTCCACCAGTCCTCGGCAATGCTGACCTTCTGAACCTGAAAAACAATTGATGCCTCAGCTCGCAAATGCCTGGTGGATAGGGGCGACCCCTTTGTGGGCCAATAAGATTGGACCCCCTGTCCCAAAGTTCCCAGGTTTTGGGAACTGAAGATACTTAATTTGTCTTTAATGTTAATCATCTTGTTTGTTGTGCCATGATCGGGGTGACTTTTTCCTTTTCCTGTCTTCCCTTCATAGAAGCAGATGAAAAGGTTAAAGCCGCACTTGACAAATATGCCCAGCTAATATAGATAACTGCCTCACCTGCCTGAGCTTCTTGAAGCAACAGCAGGATATAAATATGAAGTGGTCATCATGACTTTAATGCTTGCCTCCTGTGAGCATAATTTACCTAGATATTTCCCTGCACAAGCCCCATTGAGCATGGCATTCTTTTCAATAGGCCCAGTGTAGGAGAAGATCCTGGCAGATTGTGGCCAGACTCTCTCCAGGGATATACGACCGTTCCACAACATAACATTGGTTTCTATTCTTAAATTGTTTGCTACTATCCAAATAAGATTATTTATAGTTCTATATTGCCTATGCATGAATATAGCTGAATCGCTTCCCAGAGTGCTGGAAGATATTTTATTTGTATGGAGCTATGATAGACATGAGATTTTTATCCTTTGGCTAGAGCAGCATGGAAGCTTTGCGGCATACCTGATTAGGCTTTTTCAGTTAAGGTCAACGGCAGCCTCAGCATTGGTATGTGCATAATAACTTTGGAGCTGATAGAAGGCTCTAACTACACTTCCAAATGAGGGTGTTTTTTTTTTACGGGAGCATCTTGACTTACCAGGATGGAAAGTGGGGGAAACGCAAGGCAGACTGAAACCTTTTCTTTGATTAACTGAGCCAGGTTATTGTCAGTGTGAAATTGGCATTGTGCTTTCAAAAGTAGGGTTAGCAAGCTCCACTTTCATGAATATTCAGTGCCTTTTGCATTACAGCTCCGCTCGTTGATCATGCATATGGAACACTAATGGCACACTGGGTGCTGAATTAAACTCTGCCTTTATGGCTTGCTATTCAGCTTGCTTTGGGGGTCACTGAAAGAGGAAAAATCTGCCTCTTAGCTTTAAAGCACTGAAACATATTCCCACTCCAAGCCAACGCTCAGAAGAACATGGCTAAGAGTGAAGTCTAAAATGGAGCAGAGGTATTTAGTAGGAATGAAACTCCACAAGTCTGTAGGATTGGATTTTTAGTGGTAAAGAGCCACTATCGTGTAGTGGTTAAGAGCGGTGGCTTGGGGCAGTGGATGCTAATCTGGTGAACCAGGTTTGGTTTCCCCACTCCTCCACATGAAGCCAGCTGGGTGACCTTGGGCTAGTCACAGCTCTCTTAGAGCTCTCTTAGACCCGCCTACCTCACAAAGTGTCTGTTGTGGGGAGGGGAAGAGAAGGTGATTGTAAGCTGGTTCTGGCTCCACCCCCAAATTTCTAGGGAATTCCCAACCCAGAGTTGGCAACTCTAAACACACAGAGATGGATAGATAGATGTAACAAAAACATAAACCAGAAGAAGGGTCTGTGAAAGAACACCAACCCCACCCCACCCCCAAAAAAACGTGACGTGACCTGGAACAGTGGTTCTCAACCTGGGGGTCGGGACCCCCAAGGGGGTCGTGAAGTGTTTTCTGGGGGGTCGTCGCCACTGTCCTGGGACAGCCCCCATCCCGGGCTGTCCAGGACTAACCCAGACGCCCTGTAACCCTGATCCGTCCGCGAGGGCAGGGAAGACCCCAAGTAGAGAGGTGAGGAACTGACCGACCGACAGCCAGAAGGAGCCGGGCTGCAGAGACGCGGCAGCGTGCCCCTGCACACCAGCTGTAGCCTCGCTGCCCAGCTGAAAGGTGGGCGGGCCAGCCCTGGGCGCGGTCACACCTGCGCCGGGTGGATGATGTGGCAGGATGTGTGGGAGGCCGAGGAAGCTCCCCTGGCTCGGCCAGTTCAGGTCTCGGAGGAGAAGAGGGTGGTCCCCCTTGAGGCCGCTACAGCCACGTTGTTTTTACTTTTAGCCACGCTCAGGTGGGGCGGGAGCTTCAGCCTGGAATCCAAGTGTGCATGTCTGTAGTGTGGCTTCGCTTTTCTGCCCTGAGTCATCAGTTCCACTCTGCCCTGAGTCATCAGTTCCACTCTGGCAAGGCCAAGGGGGAGAGAGTCGAGGTGCAGTTCGGGATTTCCCCCTCGAGCGCACAGGTTCGGTGAGGCGCAGAAGGAGCGGTGACTGACGGAGGGGAGAAAAAGGCATGAAAAGTCCGAGTGGGATAAGCGGCCCTCGGCTCTTTCCTGGCCCTTCGCTCTCGTGAGGTGATTAAACAGAGCTCCGCTTTGAGGGATAACTGCAGTTCTGTGCACAAGCAGTGTCCCAGTCACAAGAGAGGGGGTTTCCTCGCAAGAGCCCCGGCCTGCTTGGAAGAGTTTTTGGGGAGAGAGGGGAGGACAAGGAACACAGTGCATGCTCAGAGGCACTCTTTCCTCCGTGCCAGGAAAGGTTGCCGCACCACACAGTCACAGCCGCTGTGCAACAGGTGGTAGTACCGTTTGCTTGTTTGTTTTAAACTTTAAAATTTAAAGTAATTATATATATGGATACCCTGGACTGCCAAAAAAAACAAATGTGTTTTCTTTATCCTATTGAAAATGTAATTTATGCAAATTTATGCAAATGTGACGAGGGTCGCAGGTTACTTGGCAATTGTAAAAGGGGGTCGCGACTCGAAAAAGGTTGAGAACCACTGACCTGGAAGCTTTGGCATTGAGCTGGAACAATGATCTACAACTTGCCCCCAAATTCACTGGGCAAGTGCTAGAGCGTCGCCCCAGAGCGATGCTAGCACTTCTGGTTTGCACTGGAAGTAATGTCATCACACAGCAATGATGATCGCTGCCCCCACATGGAGGTACTCGCCTCCCCCATCACCCACCAGTTGCCAGGCAACTCTCCTGGGAAAGCAATTCCATAGTTTTGGTGCCACAACTGAGAAGGCTTTTTTCTTGCTTCAGATGATGGGGCCCTGAAAACAGCTGTAATTGTCTGATAGGTTCATATCAGAATAGATAATCCTTGAACCATATAGGACTTTAAAGGTAAATAACAGCACCTTGAATTGAACTGGGAAGTAAATTGAGAGCCCATGTAGGTGGAACAAGACTGGAGTGATACATTTCAGTCATCATTCTGTATCGCAGTATTCTATATTGGTCTTACAAACTTGACTAGCATGACCAGATTAACTTTTAATCAACAGCTGTCTGTTTTTGACTTGACATTGGAGCCTTTGTTTTGAGGCTGTTTGGCAAACAGGAGCCTTTCTCTTTCACCAAGAAATTGTTATTGGGTAATGACATCTCAACAAACAAAGCTGGATACTTTGTGTTTCAAAGAAGCCCTAAAGAGGGAACTTCTAACAGTGCAATCCTAAACAAAGTTACCGTCTTCTAAATCTGTTGAAGTCAATGGGCTAGCAAGAGTGCCCTTTGTGTGCGGCTGCCCTTGAAAGTGTTTGGAAACTTCAATTGGTGCAGAATGCTGCAGCCAGGATATTGACTGGAGTGAGTCGTAGGGTCGTTCCATCTACACTAGGGTCTCAATTTGTTTCTAGCCACAATTTAAGATGCTGGGGCTGATATTTAAAGTCATACACGCTTGGGACTAACATACCTGAAGGACTCCCTACTTACTTATTAACCTACCCAACCTCTGCGGTCATCTTCAGGGGCCCTGTTTCAGGGGTCCCCGCCTTCCAAGATTAGGTGTGGCAACCTGGGAGAGGGCCTTCTCAGTAGTGGCACCAAAATTCTGAAACACTCTCCCCAGGGAGATTTGTCTGTCCCCTGCTGTTGCCATCTTCCATCAGTGGGTGAAGACTAGTTGTTTCACTTTGTTTCCCTTAGTGATCTCTCCTTCCTCCCCAGTGCTTTAACTGCTTTTTAAATCTTTTGTACTTATTTTAAGCCCTGGTTTTAACATGTTTTAATGTTTAATTTGTGTGCTGGTTTTATTAGCTTTTAAGATGATATTTGAATGTGCATGGTTTAATTTGTTAGCCATCTTCGTGCCTCTATGGGGGCAGAAAGGCAGGGTGAAAATCTTGTAATGATAGTAATAGTCAGGAGCTTGAAGTATATGTAAATAATGTCATTGGTGGTTGCCTTCAGGTGTTTAAAACAAACCTTTGATACTCTTTCTTCTCACACAAATTGCTGTGTATCTTCTCCCTCCCTTCAGCTAGGAGGGGTCACTTCAAACTCCCTTGGATACTTAGAACCATCAGAAGAGTCTCTCTGAACTATTAGCACCCATTGAGAAAGCATCAGGCAACTACTCTGAGCCATAAACCTAACAAAGGAATGGACAGCCAACATTTGTAGCGATACGATTAAGCTCACAGTGGGACATTTGAGAACATATCCAGCAGAGGACTATGGTGATGACCCAAGTCATAAAGACACAGAAGTTAAAAGAGAAAAGAATACAAAAGAAAGCAGAAGACAATCCATCTTAGAAAGTCAATGGAGTAAAATAGGCATCACTCCTGCCAGCTTTCCTCTCAAATTGTTTCCCAGCTGAGACTTGTTTAGTAGTGAAATACTAAACTTAAAGCTTCAAAGAACCCATTTGAAAAACATGGTTGAATCAAGTCAGCAAGCTTCTTTCACATCCTTACAACAAACCTCCTGGTTTTAGTGCCTGCCTTGCAAAGCAAGTTTGTCAAACACCTGGCAGGCCCCTAAAGCATCGCCAGTGAGTTCTATTCCAGTTTTTGGGTCGGAAAACTGTTGTGTCAAGCAGCTGAGACACATTACATTTCAGACAACCAGGGGATTCACCCTTTGCTGGGTTTTGTGCTATTGTAATAATTTACCTCATGGATATTTCTGACAGGAAAGACCAGGAGGTGTATGATTACAATATTCCGGTATCCAGCAATGGGTAGATCCTTTGGTTTATTTCATAAACTTAAATATGCACTATAACTGCTGAATCACCCAGTGAGTCAGACTAGGCTGTGGCCAAATATATTTCCTTCTAGTTTCATGTCCTGTAGGACCATCTCCCAATGCTTACCTGTTGATTATAGACATTATAATACTTATGAGGTCTGCAAAGACATGCAGCACATTCTTCAAAGCCTCAGCGGCCGGGGACAGTGTGGCCATGGTGCTGCTGCGGCACCTCCAAAGAGGTTTTGGGGCTGCTGCAGGGGCAAAATGGGTTTCTTATTCCAACAAAATTTAGAAAAAGGGGGGAAAGGTCCCATAGCATAAAGCGATGCTGTGCCAACAAAAAGGTGGGGCAGCAACACCGTTGCTTAAGGGGGCGTTCCTGGGGTGAAAAGGGTTAGGAAGCTGCCTAATGACAACTCCAACCCCTAGTATGCCCTGGGAATGCCTTCCAGGACATGGGCGTAGAGACTTGCACCAGGAGGATGCTGGCAGGAGGCCCCACTGGCGTCCGAGGGCCGTGCTGCCACCGCGGTCCAAAGGGACCGGCATAAGTGGCACTACGCTAGCGTCTGGGCCAGTTTGCATGGCGCAAGTGGTATGGATGCTGGTATAGAGGTCACGCTGCCTCCTATGACCATTCCCCCCCTTCAAGAATGCCCTGGTGGAGACTTATCTAACTACCTAATTTCTGTTTGATAAATCAAAGCCCTGCTGCTTTAGAAAATCAGCTGCAAATGATCATACAAGCAGTTAGGCCACCATGCTACAAGGTGTAGAACCTCCTTTTTAAACTGCATTTCCAACTGTGCTAAAAGATTCCAAAATAAAGAATCCTTTTTCGTTGGGAAGAGAAAATGTGTAACATTTCCAGAATTAGTATTTACAAGGGTGGGGCAGAATTAAACTGTAGCTAAAGGGCTTTGACTAGTAGGGAAGATGTATAAGGCCTCAGGTTATGAGTGTGACATTTTCATTTATAGCATAATGACATTTAAGCCTGCCCTCTCCTTTCCTCCTTTCCTTCCAAAGCTATTTAGATATTTGTACAGCGAGATAATTAGTATGATGAAATAGAGAGGCGGGTATTAAACGATAATCAGACGTCTTCCTCTTGGTATTATGAAGTGGTCAAGACAATTTTAGGGCTGGTACTGTTCAGCAGCAAGAGACCATCATTCTCCAGTGATAATCACAATATCTACAATCTTCTGCTTTTAAAAATATTATCTGGATCCCTGATATAGATCTCTGATAACTTTATTTTTAAAAATCCAGAAAAAATACAATTAATGTTCCAAGCACCGTTTATTTAAAAAATACTATAAAATTATAGGAAAATGTAGAAATGTACATAAAGGAGTAACCAATACTAGATTTCTACAGGAAAAAAAAGATAAGTCCTCATATTCTTTTTAGGGAAGTAGTGAAGAAGAGACAGAATTGATGGCTACAATAGGCTCCACCATAACAGGCAGACTCCTATACTCTTCAGATAGAATGATTTGATCAGGCAGAGCTAGGGATGCCAGCCTCCAAGAAGGACCTGGAGATCCCTCAGACTTACAGCTCAGGTCTAGGCTACAGAGATCAGTTCTGGAGAAAATGGCTGCTTTGGAGGTGAAACCTATGGCATTGTACCTCACTGAGGTCCCTGAACTCCCTAGTCTCCAGGTGTTTCCCAACTGGGCCTGGTAATCCTACCCACAATCTCCCACCAGTGACTGGGGGGACCTGGCAACCATAGGCAGAGCTAGATGACAGGGCAAAGTTCCAGAAACAGATTTCTAGCATCAAATTTCTGCTTAACTTCCAGCTTTTGAATATAACAAAGTGCATTCCACCAAGCTCTGCAATTGTGCCATATTCAATATCTAATCAATGCATTAGGACTTGGCACTAGGGTTGCCAACCTCCAGGTAATAGCAGAAGATCTCCTGCTACTACAAGTGATCTCCAGCCGACAGAGATCAGTTCACCTGGAGAAAATGGCCACTTTGGCCATTGGACTCAATGGCATTGAAGTCCCTCCCCTCTCCAAACCCCGCCCTTTTCAGGCTCCGTCCCCCAAAACCTCCCGCTGATGGTGAAGAGGGACCTGGCAATCCTACTTGGCACCAATTTTTACATAATTTAGGTCAAAATGAAAACAGGTTGGTCGTGTGAAGAGGCCTTATATTAAGTCAGACAACTGGTCTGTCTAGCTCAGTACTGTCTATTTTAATTGGCAGTGGTTTTCAGACTGACGTCTTTCCCAAATGATGCTATTCAGAGACACTGAACCTAGGACCTTCTGCATGCAAAGCATGTGCTGTACCCTGTTCCGAGCCCTAGTTCCACTAGTAGCTTGGTGGACTCTGTCCATTGATGTATGATCCTTGACACAGTGATTTACATCAGCAACAGCCCAAGATGCTTTATTCTGAACACCGAGTCCATATTTTAAAGCAGAAGTAATTAAACCTGGTGTGGAACTTCATTTGCTCTTGGATATAGTGCTTGCTCCTTGATAAGACAAGCGTTTTATTACCAGTTACTCACCTGCCTCCCCAAAGTAAGGATGTTAAAGTAACTGATTATATTATCAGATTATTTATTTGAAAAATGAGGTCTAACGAAGTAATCATTCTGGGCTTTGGCATGAAAAGCGAATGTGGATGACTTCCTGTCATTTGTCATAGCAAGTCTGTTACTCCCGCATGATCAATGGCTTGGTATGTGGTACAACCTCCACCGCACCGTTAATCACTACTACTGTATCCCTTTTTGTATAACCTGCTGTTTTGTAAGCTTACCTTTTTATACTTGTGATGGATAGAGGGTTAAAATGTATACCTGGTAACCGTCGGCCAATGCCAGCAAGCAGTGGGGGGAGTCTGGAGAGCTGATAGGGTTCTCTTTGGAGGGAGAGAGGAGATCTTGAGCAGTTGAGAGTTAGCTCCTTGGAAGCATAGAGCTCTAAGCTCCTGATCTGTGTGGTGGTGTGGAGAGACTCTGTGAACGGTTGTTCACATACTACCTAAGCTTGTTTTAAAACCAAACCTGAGTAGTGACAAGGGGAAGGTTGTGGCAGTGTGTGAGGTGGGAGTCACTTGGTGGGAGGTGGCTTCTGAAACAGGGAGACTCCTGACTCGGTGTTTTGGGGCAGAGTGATTTTTTTCCACAGGAGGTGGGCAAATCTAAGGATTGGGAAAGGTTGTGGATGGACCTCCACTCACTGGTATTTTGTGTGTTTTGTGTCCACACTAAGTATTTTTAGCCCGTGAACCTTTTGAACAGCATCTAAGTATATTACTGAGTATTCTAAAGTAACTGAACTGAGAATTTAAAGGGTTTAAACTGCAAAAGAGGTTTTGAATATACATTCAAAAGCGTAAGAACGCAACTGCGTGGCAAAGTTTTTTAGAATTAAATGTGCTCACTCACTGCATCCTGTCCCTGCAGATTGCTTACATTCCTTACCCATATGATCTACAAAGAAGCTGAACACAGGAAAAATTCAAATAACAGAGGGCCTGGTTCACACATCCCCATTTATCGATTAAGAAGTGCGACATCCAAAGACTGTTCTGGATAAAAACACATAGTTATCATGGCTGAGGCTATCGTATTTTGGTCACATCATGAGACGACAAGAGTCACTGGAAAACACAGTCATGCTAGGAAAGGTTGACGGCAGCAGGAAAAGAGGAAGACCCAACAAGAGATGGACTGGCTCAATTAAGGAAACCACAGCCCTCAATTTGCAAGATCTGAGCAAGGCTGACAAAGATAGGACATTTTGGAGGACTTTCATTCATAGGGTCACCATGAGTTGGAAGCAACTTGACGGCACTTAACACACACATCATGGCTGACACAATGCTTTAATTTTGGTGTGCTTTTTAAAAGCAGTATAATGATTGCATGTTCTCAGCTGGATAGCCCCAGGCTAGCAGATCTCGTAGGATCTCAGAATCTATGCAGGGTCATCCTTTGCCGGGATTTGGGAGGGAGACCTCCACAGAATACCAGAGTCATGATGTGGAGGCAGACAATGGCAAACCACCTCTGAACATCTCTTGCCTTGAAAGCACTATGGGGTCACCATAAGTCAGCTGTGACTTGATGACAAAAAATATATATTGCATGCATAGTTAATTAAACATTTCAAACACATTTGTAAGAACTGAGTGCATTCCATAATGATTTCCCGTTATATCACATGGCTGTTCAGTAAGGAAAAAATAGTCATGTGAGCTGCTTATAAATCTCTACAGTGGCTGCTTATAAATCTTACAAAGGAGAACAAAGGAGAACCTTTGCATGGATGCTTCCATTTTTGTTTAAAAGGGAAATTACAATGTGAAACACATCTAGAATCCTTTATGGATTAGCTACCAGGGAAGCAGGCCACAAAGGGTTCAAGGTGAGACAATTCAAAATGTTTCTCCCAATTCCTCCTTCCCACTGCAGACGTAGGGTTGCCAGGTTCCTCTTCGCAACCAACCGGAGGTTTTTGGGTGGAGCCTGAGGGGGGCAGGGTTTGGGAGTGGAGGGATTTCAGTGCCATAGAGTCCAATTGCCAAAGCAGCCTTTTTCTCCAGGTGAACTGATCTCTCTTGGCTGGAGATCAGTTGAAATAGCAGCTAGTGCCTGGAGTTTGGCAACCCTATGCAGACCCCCTTCAGGTCATTCCTTAGGGTCCCTCTCCTTTCTCCCCAGAGCAGCATTAAGTGGAGATAAAGTGGGCTACAGTGGGAGGAGACAGGAAAGCTTCATCCTCCTTTGGAAAATGCGGTCTGGATACAGCCCAAAGTAATGATTATTTCATTTTTTATTAATTCTGTCTCTGTAACCTCTGTCACCATCTGTTTCACACACATCACTCAATATGGCTGTGCCCTGGTCCAGCTGCCTTCATGTCAAACGGCCTTGTGCAGGAAACTTCCCAGTTGTTGGTGCCCCAGTCCGCCTGGTTATTTTGAACACGCTAATTGCAATGTGAAAATTGTGAGCCTGCTGTTTAATCCATTTGCAAGAGCAGAATGGTGTTTCTCATTATGGTTTTGTTTCCCTAGGAAACAGTTTAATCAATCATAGGCTTGCTGAACCTAGAGGTCTGCTCAAGGATCCGTGTCACCCTCATGGCTGTGGAGCACGGGGAGGATGAGTCAAACTCTAATAGTATTTTTCAGCCCTAACAGCCTAGAGTTTCTTTTGAGATTGGTTCATCTCTTTAATACTCAGGCTCTCTCAACATAATGAATGAGCTATGGGACATGCGAATCGTTCAGTACCATTTGTTTCTTATCCTTAAGGGGAAAAAAATGAACCCTTCTGTCAGCTAGAACTGTGCATAAAAATAAGAACTTGCTGTAAAACAAGTGTTGAAGGTTACCTCTATTAGTAATTGATAACCATTTTAAATATATATTAATATATTTTCTGGGAAAGAGCAAATTCCTCCAGGGTATGTATTTGTTTTATCTTATACTTTAGTGTTTTAGCTGTAATTGCTTTAACTTAAATACATACCTCAGCTTTGGATATAAGGCAGTGTGATCCTCAAAGGATTTTCATCATTAGTGGGGCAAGTACTTGGAGGATTGGAGTTTCAATTAATTAATTGCATAATTGCATAATTAAGGCCTCCCCCCCTCAAGTTATAAATGTTTTGAGGATCATGCTGCCATAACAAATGGCACTGAAAGGCTCGTTTCTTCTCCTCCAGAGGGGAAAAACCCCCCAAAACTGTCTGTCAGCGGATGCTGTGTAGAAATGTGAAAGGATTCTGTAAAGGGAAGGTTGAAGGTCCCCCATTTTAGGCAGCTGACTTTTCAGTGAAGTGTGTTCACGGCCTGAGGACATCCTCCTCCAATCCAATAACGTAGTACAAAACCAACAAGATTACCCTAACCTTTCCTGGAGCCAGAGGGATGTGATAAGTTAGTTCAAAACCCTCTCCACTTGGAAGCTTGACTCTGGCTATTCACTCTCAGCTTAACCTCACAGTAGCATTGCCAATCTCTAGGTGGTGGCTGGAGATCTCCCGCTATTACAATTGATCTCCAGGAACAAGAAATCAGTTCCCCTGGAGAAAATGGCTGCTTTGGCAATTGGAGTCTATAGCATTGAAGTTCCTCCCCTCTCCAAACTCAGCCCTCCTCAGGCTCCACCCCCAAAATCTCCAGGTATTTCCCAACCTAGAGCTGGCATTCCTGCCTCTAGCCTCACTGGGTCATTGTAAAGCTAACATGGAGAATTGACAACCATGCTGCTTTGAGCTCCTTGGAGGAAGATTTTTTTTAAAAATCTAGATAGATACTTATCTCTTCACCTTTGGTGCCTTTGTGTTTACACTTTGTAGCATAATGGGCCTGCATTGGATTCTTTTTTAAAGTTTGATTAACCTGACCAGCTGATTCTGTCAAGAGACTGGCTTGCCTAGCAGTCTCTTGTCCATTCAGAAACATAAGTTGAGGCCTGCAAAAATCATGGAAGCTTCTTTTTCTGAGAACCTGGGGTCAAGCTGACTGCAGCTTCAAAGAGTGAGATAAGAAAGGAGGCTTACACAGGTGCCAAACAGACCATTATGCCTAATGGTTTCAAGGCCAAAGAATCCGGGAGGGAGTTTAGCCTAAGCATTCCATCCTGTTAGTGCTAGGACCCAAGGGTGGGAGAATGTGCTTGCTTGTACAGTTGCAGAGTATATGGTCCCATTATGGCAACTCACCTGATTGGTTGGGTCACCTGGTTAGCAACACACCTGATTGGTCAAATTACATCATTTGCTATATATTTAATTGGTCAACTAGAATTATGGGAGGGTAAATGCTATTCAACAGTTGTTTTGCACCTCTTTTTTTTTCTCCTCCTCTGGCATGCTTTTTCCATGGCATGCTGAACAGCTCCCACCTAGTCTCCAGTCTTCTTTCCCCCTCTTCTGCTACCATAAAGTTACTGGTTGCCAGGCAGCCCCCCCCCCATAATTGTTGCAAAGAGGGAGGCAGAGGTGAGAGTAGGAGTTGCCATTAGGGAGGGCTGGCCTGCAACTCACTTTCAGAGGCTTCATGACCCACTTCTGGGTCCCGACCCATAGGTTGGAAAACACTGGTCTATTTGATGATGAATTACTTTTTCCTTCTTTAGTTATAACTCTGTCTAGAATTATTCATACCACAGTCAATCTACCTCCGCCTCTTGCTCATACGATCAGGAAAAACCCAGATTACAGCGGGGTTCTTTTGTTCTTTTTATAAAAGGCATCCTTGGTACCCTAATGAATGACTGGTGTAATGGGAATGCCACTAAAGTGTTTATAGGTTTTGGTTGGACCTTGATTAGATGAGGGAGATGGATAGGGATGCAGGGTAAAAGTTTAGGTTGGAAGTAAATCTGGATCCCACCCCTCAATCTTCACTCCTCCATGATCCATAGAGCAGCTAGGTGTAGGTATGTTGTAATCAGTAAATGACAAGGAGTTGAAGAACTGGCCTTTCCTTCCATATTACTGTGGTCTCAGTTCAAATCATTCTCATTTCATTGTGTTGGTTTTTTGATTTTACCAAAAAATTGAGTTTGAACACAGGGAGTCCTTACCCATTTTGTTCAGCAGTTTTCTTCCTGGCCGTGTTCACTTTCCAGTATCAGAACTTCACCGTGAAAAAATGTTCTAAAAAAGTGGACCACAGCAAGGTGGGGAGCAGGGTTAAGTCCTCTGCAAATATACTTTGGTTTTGTTTAGAAACAGACTTTCCTGCTTCAGTTTGAATGGCACAAGGTGTACATGTTGGCTTCTCCAAAGGTGACCATGCGAAATCTGGATTTGAAATCTTTCAGGCATCTTTGGTCAACAGCTCTCTAACAGAGAAATTATCCAATTCTTTCCCAGCACTGGTCTCTCTTGTGTCTTTGTATGTGTTTGATCTTTACTATTGTGTGGTGGTGACATTTCTGATTGTATCCTTCCCAGTATGTAGGAGCAACAGATTGTCTATTACCATAAGGGCTTCTGCCTCACTTTCTCCCTAGCCTCTGCAGTCTTGCCTGCCAACCAGTGTGTATTAGCAAAGCTTGTTGCCTCTTTCTCCTAATGTAGGCATGTTTGTTCTCACCAATGGAAGGAAGCAAATGTAGACTGAGACGTTGCCTATCCCCCACCTCCAACCTGCTTTACAAGGTGTGCATTCAAAGTCTTTGGCCCTGCCTAGCATGCTGGAAGTGCATCCACAGAAGAACATTGCTTGAGAATAACTGTTCATTCCCAAATGTCAGAAAGAATTATTTTGGCTACCCATGCTTGCAAATAGATATGGTTCGAGTGGATCTTGATTACAGCTTTTCCAATGGCACATCCCTAATTATGAGCACAGTTAAAAGATATCTCAGTAAGGAAACAATTGAAAAAAATGGCAGTGCATAGATATTTGGTAATATGCTGAATAAAAGAGGAGAGACAAAAAAATGAGAGAAGTGGATGATATTAAGCAAGGACAAGTTGAGGCTGATCGTTTTGAAAAGTTCCTGAGTGTAGGAGAGAGAAAAGGTTGTCCCAAGGGTAGCTGGTGACATCTCGTCATCACTCATATTGTTCTGTAACATGTTGTTTTAGGTGACCGTCTTTCTCTGACAAGATGATGAAGCTACACGACACAGTATGTCTTTCCTAACTCTGTGACTCACCTGCTTCTGGTGCCTTATTCTAATAAAGTGACAAGAATATTTCCATTTTTGTCAGGTATAAAAAATGCACAGGAAACTTGCCGGGTACACAAGACATCATCCATATCTCTGTGAAATTACCTGCACACTTAATGAGCATCTTTTCATGTTACCTAACAAGTCATACTTTAATGCTACAGATAATGTCTCTGGAATAAATAGCATAGCCAAAGTTGAGCAATTTAAAGCTCCATTGATTTCATTAGGCCGACTTAAACATAACTCTGCCATGAATCAATAGGTTTTAAGAGGACTTAACTTTGGGTCAGTTGTGTACAGTGTTATGCTTCTACATGAATTGTTGTGGCTATTGTCTTGGATCTTGTAAAACTCAAAGCTTTGGTCTTTAACTGATGTGTCAGGACCCACCGGTAGGTTACAGTCCACCTTAGACTGTCGAACCCATGACTTTCCCACCCTCTCTTCCTCCCTTGATATTTTAAGAAAGAAATTGGAGCCAGGAGCTACTAGTTGAAACAGAATGCTGGACTACATGGATTTTGGTCAGATCTAGCAAGTAATTTATTTTGAAAAATTAAAAGAAAGACAGATGGGGAATGAAACAGGGATGGAGAAAATGATGGACAGGCACAGTAAAGTATTAAAAGTAGATACATGTTGCAGACTGTGGATAAATGTGGGCATTGTTTTATAAAATGGGCCTTCTGCCCCAGAGACTTCCTCCTTCCATAAGGGTACTAGGGAAATACATGTGAGAAAAGCATGTAGGGTGAGATTATTATGATTGACTCAATCGATTTGATGAGATAATGTGACAGGTCATTTGATCTTCACTTCAAAATAGCAGAGAAGTTTAAAAAAATGTGGCTTGCCACTTCCTGGCTTAACTCCGATTTGAACACAGGAAGATTAGGGACGCTCGTAACTTTCTCTCTGATCAACGTTCTTCTTGAATTGAACTGTTCTGACCTTCCTTGTTGTATCGCGGAAAGAATGACATACTTCAGCTTTTTGGTTTTGGTTTGATATGCAAAGGAGTTCATGATCTGAATACATACTGAATAGTTGGCCTCTTCAATTAGTTGCTTCTGTGTTTTTCATAGGCTAAAGATATGTTAGTGCAAGAGACATAACTGTCCATCTCTGCTGTAGACACTAGTGGCACTGTGTGCTTGTACTATTTTTGGCATCTAGATTCTTTCATCATGGGGCAGGCCCACACCTTCCTTGCCCCATGCATTTTCTGCCTGAAACCATGTCTGGAGCTTAATTTGCATAGAATTGCTTTGAATTGTCTGGATCTGGTGTTAGGATTGGCCATGGTGTGATGGCCCCCATATGACCAGGGGCTTTTCCAGGGTCGCAAGAATTGAGTGGAACCCTCTCCCCCCTCTCACCTCCAGTGGCCTTGGGGGTGCAGCAGCAGAGGAAGCCTAGTGTGGACCTCGCTGTCTCCTTCCTGGGTCCCAGAGCAGTTGACACCAGCCATTGACATCATTGCCCAGGGCTGAAGCAGCAGTGATGACACTGGTGAAAGACTGACCTCCAGGGAGGCCAGTCCAGCCAGCAATTGCAGTTGCAGCAAGAATGTGGAGGGGCCAGGCTGGGCAGGAGCAGGGGAGAGCCTTTAAAGGAGGGCCCACCAGTAGTCAACTATTGAGGGACAGACAGGGCAGAGCACAGCCCTGCCCCCAAAAACCTCCCACTGATGAAGAGGGGGCATCTGGCAACCCTATTCTTTGTACCAGTGGACATTTCTTTTCAGGGACGTACCAAGCTTGTGGGGAAGGGGGAGGGACAGACGGACACACACATCATTAATATAAGTGAATAAGTCCTGGAGACTGGCTGCCTAGTCCTTAACATCATCACTGAGGAGTCCCATGGAGTTTGTATCCAATTAATCCAGTTTCAGGATGTTAATGCAGACATGGAATTCAGGGCTAAGCTAAATCAGAGAGACATTGTTCATGAACACATGAGCTGCCTTATACTGAATCAGACCCTTGATCCATCAAAATCAGCATTGTCTACTCAGACCAGCAGCAGCTCTCCAGGGTCTCAGGTAGAGGTCTTTAACCTACTTGCCTAGTCCTTTGGAGATGCCAGGGATTGAACCTGGGACCTTCTGCATACCAAGCAGATGCTCTACAAACTGAGCCACAGCCTCACACTCTGATTTGTGTCTTCTTTTTCAATGGATACAAAGAATAGAAGGTTCCCCCCACCCCACCCTCAGTACCTTTTAAAAAGTGGTATAGATACCACATGTTGCTTCCCAGCTCCTATAAACATATGAATCTGCCATTTAAAAAAACAACATCAATTTGTATTCTCTCTGTTCAGGGAACAAGTGCCTCTTCACCTAGCCAATAAGATTTGGCTGCACACTGATGGCAAATGAAGACCACAAAAAAAAAAAAAAAAGTTTGTGTCAGCGTGGTTGGCCTCCAATGACAGTGGCACATACCCAAATCTTACTGGCTACATGACAGGGGCCTTTTCTCCCCAAACAGAAAGGATTTTAATGGAGGGAAAAATAGGTCCAGTTCAGCAGCCCATTGGGACTGCATGAAAGGGGTAAACATTAAGGGAACATTTGGAGAACAAAATGCTTCCTTTTATGCTGAACATGATTGCATTCAAACATTTGGCTCAGTCCTAGTTGTTATTAAAAAGTACTTGTACCTCATGGTATAACAAGGACTCACAATACATGCTCTTAACATACATGGCTTTTTGGCCACTTAATCATGAGTATATTTAAGAACAGGCCTCTGAATATTGCTGTACTCTTGTTCCTCTTACTAAAATCGGCCTCCCCCACCCCGAAACGGCATCCTCTGTGAGCGCTGCAATTACCCGATCCTCTTGTATGAGTGGCATTCATTGCATGCATACATTGTAAATGCTCCATTATGCCCACAGAACATTGTGTGGCATAAAAGAGAACTCCGAAGCCCTGCAGAAGACCCTCTTGGTGGGTGCTGGATTCCCGCTGCATCTGGATCATGTTCACTGTTGTTAGGATTAGATTGCAAAGTACCTAAGGAAAGCTCCCTCAGGCTCCGTTGCTTTGAAGCACAAATCCTTTAAGCATCAGCTTATTGTGAACATGTTGGAATATGAGTTGCTGTGGATGAAACTCATATTGTGCTGGAACAATATTTAGTAATCTAGCATACGTTTCACACAGGGTTGTGGAGGAGGATGCCAATTTTTTTTATTACAATGCTATCGTATACCCTTGACCGAAGAACGGTACACTCCTTCTATCTGGAATAGTTGTCCTCTTCCACCCAGTGTGCAGCTTCAGGAGGGACGCACATGGAGCAGTGAGGGAGGTAAGGGACACCCGCCTAGCCAGCCAGATCAGCCAAATCAACCCTGGCGATCAATGTTGTGACAGTTGTCGCAGCCAGATCGCCCTCACATCCTAATTACAATGCTCAGTTGCCCCAATCTGATATCTGAGATGCACAGACTAATTGTGTAGGTGTACAAATGTTTTTCTCCAGATTGAGATGGCCTCCCAATGGACGTGTATCCGTTCACACTGCATCGATTTCAATGGATGCTCTTTCAATGGGGTGCACATTTTGAGGCACATCCTCATCCATGTTCTACTGCAAAGAGTCATGCATAACACAAAAAAGACTGAGTCAGGCAAGTGTTATTGCAAGATGAAGGGAGAAAAATACGTTATTGTTTCCAACAGGGGTATGCCATCTTAATAAATCTGATCTTTCTGACAAGAAAAAAAATGTGCTTTTCAAATCCAGCATGCATTATAAACCACCACTTACAAATCCTTTGCTCTAAAGTGCTGGCAATTTTTACCTGGGGCAGACATTTTACTGCATTTAAAAGGTCTCCACAGGATACTAGTAAATCTGAGGTGAACTTTCAAGCCCGATGGATATAATGAAATCTAAAGTTTTGTTTTTCTAAGTTCCGTTAGAGTTCTCTCCTGGGCATTATGATGTAGCTTCCATTTTGCTAGCCTAACTTCAGTGAAGACCTGGCAGGTATTGTTCAAAGAAAAATAGCTCTGGTAGGATAATAAACTCTTCACACACTGCCGTGTGGTTTACATTGACAAAACTGTGAAATGTACTACTGAAGCTATTAAAATGCTTAGAAAACTGAAGTAAACTCACTCTATAAGAGTATCATTTTAGGACACAAGCTACAAAGTCACTAGGCACTGCTGGTAATAGATGCCTCTTCAGAAATAAAGTATGGTATATTCTATAATAATGTTTCCAATATCAGAAGAATATGGGAATATATGCAGTTGATGGATGATAGTATATAAATATTATTTATTTATCTCTTTAAATTTTAATCCAAGCCTTCTCCAAGGAATTAATGAGTTGCAATATTTTTACCCAGAAAGATAAAAAGTAAATAATATTACCTGTCTAAATAAACAGGTAAAAATCACCAAAAATCAATAAAATAAAATGTTTTTTCTGAAACCTGGTACTCCAACTCTGCTGAGGCCATTAGAAGTGCCTCTTTCAATTGTTCTCAAAGGTTTTTGAGCAGATCTCCTGGGAAAGGAAGCTCAGAGTTGTAGAGTAGCCAATAAGGATGCTTTTGAGTATGTTCTCCATATAGACTTCAATTTGGATCCTATACAACTGTGTGTGGAGCGAGTTCATGAAATTGATTTTTCTGCCTTCCCTTCCACTGCAGCTTTCTGTACCTCACAGCCGTTCCGAGGGTAAAGAGATTTTGGAAACAATGTGCAATATAACATGGATAACTTACTGCAGCCAGAACGGAGAACTGGCAGAATGTGTATCCCCATTTCTCGTACAAGCTGTTCCACAACTCAGACAAGAAGTGGGAGAGTATTTTAGCCAATTCCTTTTCCTGTTTGCAGCCTAGACTTGCCAACCTCCAGGTACTAGCTGGAGATCTCCTGCTATTACAACTGAACTCCAGCCGATAGAGATCAGTTCACCTGGAGAAAACTCTATGGCAACTGGACTCTATGGCATTGAAGTCTCCCCTCCCCAAACCCCACCCTCCTCAGGCTCTGCCCCCCAAACCTCCTGCCAGTGGCAATGAGGGACCCGACAGCCCTATTGCAGCCCCCTGCATTACGTCATACATTTAGTCCAAAGTCCCAGCCAACCCTCAGAAGTGTTTTTGAAGGGGTGGCATGGGGGCTGCAGTGAGAAAGAAGAGATGGCAAAAATCCTTTCCATGAATGAACTAACTTCATTCATAGTTCTATTGGGTCCAGTCCTGGGTAAAAGGTAATTTCAAGGCAACAACATTTTCAGTTGATTGAAGTAATGCATCGTTAGATGTTAAAATGGCAATCCAAATAAAACAAAAAGGAGACTGAATCTGCCCTTTACCACATCGAATCCAAACTGAGCTAAAGAAGAACTTACTGGGTATAAAAGTTTCTTGAAGGCAATATGATCACTTACAATCAGCATTTTTAAATGGTAATTATATTAATGACTACAATAATGCCTAGCGTCATTAACAGTCTGCTGAAGTAATCATGGAGACTGATAAGAATAATTAACTTGAGCAATTTGTGTGTGTTTTTTTCTTTAGAGGTGTGTTAGAAGCAAGGAAATTCGCTTACAGAATCTCCAAGTAGCATTAACATTTGTTGATCTAAAATGACAAATGGCAGGCTTGCAAGCAATATTTCTTACAAGACAAACAAGAAGAGGCCGGTGCTACAAATGCCATTCCTAAGCTATATGATGATACATCTGTGGAACAGAAAATAGCCTTCTTGTTTGGCATAATTTTCAGGTTCATAAGTGTCACCTGTATCACAAACCATTGCAAACTATAAAAGTACCAATAACAAAGTGATGGAAAAGACTAGTTTGGCTTCAGATCTGTAGAGATAATATCCACCCCAGTCACCCCAAGAGGAGAGAGAGGCTATCACAAGTGGCATAATTGGAATGGGATCTTGTCAACATTTCTTGTCTTAATGCAGGTTTCAATAATCTTCAAAGGTCTCTCAATGTCTAAGGGCTCATTCCTGAGTTTGGGGGGTGATTGGGCTTAGAAGGTGGTATGAACCCACCGCTCGTGTATGTGCAGAAGCACTTACGCTGGCGGCGGAGGCAGTTCCATCGGTGCCCCATTTTTTTTTTTTTTGTAATTTAAAAAGGCTTTTAGCAGCCTTTCGTAGGCCAGGGAACCTCTTTGGAGGCACTGCGGCGTTGCCTTGGCCACGCTTTCCCCTGCCGCCGAAAGGCTCAGGAATGGGCTGTAAGAATCTACTTGTCTATATGAATTGCAGTGCAATCCTATGCAAAGTTACTCCACCTTAAGCCCATCCCTCTGCACAGGATTGCACTGTGTGGGTCTGATATTGTCAGAGGAGACTCCTGAAGAGTAATGGAACAATGCTCTCACATACTAGCCCTCTTCAGATGACATAAACCATGCAGAAAGAATGAGTATTCTGGAGGATCCAAAATGAGTGTGTTGGTCCAATCCCCCATCTGCACATGACTGCAGGATTGCTACGTACTTATAGTGTGTAAGTGCCATTTCCATGATTGGGAATTCTGCTTCTTTAAACATTCCCTTTGACAGAGATGGAGCCTATGTGCATACACTTCATATGAAGTGTGCACACTATGTTTGCATTCCAGCAGTCACATCCAGTGCCTTTGTTCCCAGTACCACTCACCACTCCTCTCTTGGTGTACATGGATTGAACAGGGACTTCAATGTGGATCACAGAGTTCAGACTGACCACATTCAAAATGTAAAGAATTTGAAATAAAGAAATAAATGTGCACACAGCAATTAAATTATGCAACAGGTACATCCTCTCCCTACTTTTATGCATAACATTTCAGTTGTCTTCAATGTGACTGTGATTTTAGTGATGGACTACTAATTTAGGAGTGTGTTTTCAGCAGCAGAGCACATCCTTTTCATTCAAAAGATTCCATATTTATTCCATGGCATCTTCTGTTTAAACATCTCAAGTAGCAAGTGTAGGGAAAGACCTTTCTACACCTGGAAGGCCACTGCCTGTCAGAGCAATCCCAAGGTATATGGACCAATGATTTGATTTGGTATAAGCTAGTTTAAGATTCAGGGAATGGATCTAGACAATCAGGGGTCAGGGACATGGAAGGGATCTTTGCTGCTTCCCCCTCCATTCCTTAGCCCCCTGCTTCCCTGCAAACTTGCTCTTGAGAGCTGAAATCCTTCATAATTGTGTGAGATATCACATAGAGGACTGCAGTCAGAGGAGGAAGGGGAGTTAGAGGGCTTCACTGTCTAGACATAGTTTGGAGGAAGGGGCTGGAGTAGGGTTGCCCGCTCCAGGTTGGGAAATACCTGGAGATTTTGTGGGTGTAGCCTGAGGAGGGTGGTGTTTGGAGAGGGGAGCAACTTCAATGGGGTATAATTCTATAGAGTCCACCTTCCAAAGAAGCCCTTTTCTTCAGAGGAACTGGCAACCTCCAAGTGATGGCTGGAGACCTTCCGCTATTACAACTGATCTTCAGGTGACAGAGATCAGTTCACCAAGAGAAAATGGCCACTTCGGCAATTGGACTCTATGGAATTATACCCCATTGAAGTTGCTCCCCTGGAGCTGGCAACCCTACACCTGGATATCAGATATAATAGCAGGAGATCTCCAGCCACCACCTGGAGATTGGCAATTAGGATTGTGCATATTGATATACCCGAACCGAAAATAAACTGAAAATTAGCCGTTTTGGCAATATTCGTGTGTAGGTTTTACTGAATACCAAAACATCGAGATCTCTCCAAAGCCGAATGGGCAATTCCCGAAAAAGCCAAGTAATTATTCAGCTTTTTTAGGTTCGGCTATTCACCATTGCTCAGATGCAAGGCTCTGTGCTTTCTCCCATTTTTCTATCTTTTTTTAAAATGGTTTTTTTAAGGCCTCATAGTTGGGGCCCTTTTGAGGTATGGGTCGAGTAAACAGAGCTAACTTGGTCTGACCAACTGACAGCGAACTGATCTGCACTTTAAAAGACAGGGCTCTCCCAGTCCCATCCGGAGGGATATACCCTCCAACTAAAAAATGAGCATTTCTACAGCTACTAATTGGGCTTTTGAAGAAGTCTCCTCACCCGTGTAGATAAGCAATCTCCTTCATAAGAGCTGCCTTGGTCATGACTTCGGCTGGCTAAGATATCACCACCCCTACCCCCTGAAAACCTGCTGTCAAACTGAAGGTCGCCCTGAATAGAGGCTTTGTTTCCTCGCATTGTGACCATCTCTTGAGATCAGATTTTTGATTACTACAATAACAGGACTGTTCACAGGATGTCATTTGCCACCAAAAGAAATGTTTTCCATGCATCCCCCCTTGCATTTAAGCCTTTTCCCTCAGTTTTGAAGCTAATTTGCATGAACATCATGCTATGCACACCAGATACTAAGGGAGCCCCCAGACTTTGAGGTGCAAGCCTGCCAACCAGCTCTTTCTGCCAATCCTCGGCAGTGCTGAACTTCTGAACCTGGAAACCGATGGACAGCTCAGCTCACAAATGCCTGGAGGATGGGGACAACCCCTTTGTGGGCCCATAAAATTGCCCCCCTGTCCCAAAGTTCACCAAACTTCAATGCCTGTCTAAGGAGAGTCCCTTGCAGCCACGCTGCAAATTTGGTGAATCTACCTCAAAAAATGCCCCCACAGCAGCTTTGAAAAAATCCCCATAGACTACAATGGACCCGAATTTTTTGGTAAACCCAGAAATAAAGCCAAAATATCCCTTTACCGGTATGGGTATTCAGCTTATTCCAGGTTTACTGAAAAAAATTGGGCCCAATAAACTCGTACCTGAAATTTACCGAATTTTTCTTTTTTTGCACAACTCTATGGATAACCCTTGCAGAGATCCCTTCAATGAGCTCCACTTGTATTTGTCTGGATTCTGAAATGATACTCTCAAACTCCTCCTTCTTTCAATTAGTCACTGAAATAATCTATGTACTGTTTTCCATCTGCTTAGGTAAGTGTGTAGTGAATAATAATAGCCTTAGAAATGTAATCTTGTGCTATAAAAATCTAATCCTGTGTTAATGCAAGGTTAAGAATCATGCTTTAAACATACCAAGGTCAGGGAAGTCAGCATTAAAACTGCCTGTACAATTTATTACATAAAGCACAACTTTACAACTATGTAAGGTAATGTAAAAAATACCTGTCATAGCAGTATGAAAAATATGGTTATAATGAGTTAACCAGCTCTCTTGGTGATCAATAGGCAGAGAAAAATCAATACAAAACTCAAGCTGGCCCACGCAATATGGAAGGTGCAATTCCCTGCGGCTAGAAAGTCGAGAATGGTGTTTCCTCACAGAACCTCTCCATTTGACTCCCCAGAAGTCTGAACTTATTAGAAGCTACACTGAAATGCAGAAAAAAATGCCTTAAAACAGAAATTCTTCATTTCCAGCGTAGAGGATGGAAGCAGGGAAAAGGCTTTTTAACAAACTGCATGGTTATTAGTTCCTGCCTTTAGGCCACTGCTTTCTGCTGGGATTTTCTGTACAATCACAAACACAATTCCAAAACGACCATTTGTGAAAACCTTGCAAAGCACAGTCTAGAATGAAGGATAAGAGTACCAGCTTGTATTATGCAGTATTTATAAGAAAGTTAAAACAACATAGAGTAATAAGGAAGGAGACATCAAGTCCTGGGCTATGGGAATCCTAATTACATTGGGTTTTGAGCTGCCACTCTGCAGCCATATTCAATTATTTTAAATGTGATACTGGTATTATCCATCTGATCATCTGGCTCCTACTTATTTGATGGTTCCCTGAGTGACTGTGTTACTATAATATGATAATCTAATTGTATTGCTTCCATGTTTTGTTCTTCCATGTATAGTTTTAGATGCTGAGCACATTGAAAAAGTAAAATGTGAAGATAAAATGAGAAAAAAAAACACTTTAATATACCCCCTTGTTTAATTGAAAGTTTAATTTACACAGTATGCATTTTTTACTTCAGTACTATGGTTGCGAGCCTCCAGTTGGGGGCTGGAGAACTTCTGGAACTACAATTGATCTCCACAGAGATCAGTTCTCCTGGAGCAAATGGCTGCTTTGGAGGGTAGACTCTGTGGCATGATACCCCACTGAGGTCCCTCCCCTCCCAGGGTCCACCTCCAAATCAAGCTGTTCCATAAACTCTCTTAAATAATTCGGTCTCACAGCCTCATTCCGAAAGGCCCCAAGCAGTGGCAGACTGGCCAGGGGGTCAGCTTACCTGATGGCAAGTGGGCCCTGTGGGCCCTGATGAAGTGGACCCCTTAAACAATAGACAATATGTTTAAAATGTTAATGACCTTTTAGTAGCTTGAAAGTATAATATAATAGATGTTCCAATACTATTCCTTTTTTTCAAACATTTTATTAAATTTTTTAACAAACATACAAATACACATACATTCACACAGTTTATACTCCTTCGGGGAGTCTGTTTCATCTTACATTTCCAAGATCTGCAATATCAAAGCCTAATCTACATCTTAACCAATATATACTTCTAACCATCTATCTTTTTTGTTTAACGTAATCAAAATATCCTTTCCATTTCCATTGAAATTCTTCAGTTGTCTTTTCTTTCATCAAAATAGTCAGTCTGGCCGTCACAATGTATTCATCAGTTTTTTGTTGCCACTTTTCTAGGTCTGGGGTGTCTTCCAACTTCCAAGATGTTGCCAATGTTACTCTAGCCGCCGTTGTCAAATATCCAAATAGTTCTCCCAAAGTCTTGTCCAAATTATCAGGTTCAATCCCTAATAACATAGTTTCAGGATTCAGAGGGAATTTGAATTTTAAAATTTCCTGCATTTCTTGATGAACTTGTATCCAAAATTTCTTTACTTTCTTGCATGTCCACCATAAGTGGAAGTATGTTCCATCTATATCTTTGCATTTCCAACACCGACTATCATAAGATTCATTCATTTTTTTAATGTCCATTGGTGTTATATACCATCTAAAAAATGTTTATACCAGTTTTCACGTAGATTGTTGCTGGCCGTAAATTTAATTGACTTAGTCCAAAGCTTTTCCCATTGTTCAAATGTTATCTCCTTTTTAAAGTTTTCCATCCATTTTATCATACACGTCTTAACTTGTTCTTGTTCCATTACATTTTTAAGTAAAAGTTTATATATCTTCCCCAATATATGATCTTTATCTTTATTAATTAAATCTTCAAATTCTGTATTCACTCTCAATGTTCCTTTTGGAAGATCTTGTCGCATTTTCATGATTAATTTATTATAAATTAGCCAGCCAATATTTCTGTTCTTCTTAATCTCATTCCATGGTTTTATTTCCCCTCGTTCATTCAACATATCTTGATATTTAACCATATCTGTATTTTTCTTCTCATCCTTTGTTAAATAAGCATCTGTTGGAGACATTATCCATGGAGGCGTCGGACTCAGTCTATTTCTGTTTCTCAGCCATATCTTCATCAATCCGTCTTTGATGACATGCTTTTCTCCAAAGATTTCTGTACTCTCAGAAGTTCCAATACTATTTCTGTACTCTCTTCTGTACAAAGATTTCTGTACTCTCAGTAGTTCCAATACTATTCCTGTATGCAACTAAAATTTTAATTGTACCTTTTTCCCACTTATGTATTTTTTGAAAATGTTATTTATTTCTTATAAAAAATCAAATGATTGCCTTATAGCTGTCTCCTGGCAACCAATATTTTTAGACCCAGTCTGCCACTGGCCCCAAGATTAGGTGCCTGCCTCATTCATTCCTGGAGACCTAGCTATAAGGCAGCAACAAAAAAGGCCTAAGCCATCACAGACAGTATCTCTGAAAGTTAGGAGACCCTGTTGTAAGGAGAGCAATATATCAGTAGAGACTACCTTAAAAAAAAAAGATTTAAAAAATTGCTTTTCATACAGAATAGGAAATGTAACAGCCAACTAATGTGATGGAACCCTACCCCCCACTCTCTCCCTCCCACTTCCCCAGCCTAGCCCATCAACAAGAGAAGAAGGTTAGAGAAAGGGGGGAAGCTGCACATATAGCCAGCTGAGAGTAGAAATAAAAAGGGAGAGAGGGTGAGTGGGGTGAGGGACAGCAATATGGATCCACTAAAAAAAAGGAGTGGAGAAGATGAGGCATCATTTGCTCAAAGAGATATGAGATGTCTTGTCAGATGGGAGAGACAGTCTTACAAGCATGTGGGCCCCCAGGCCATGAAGAGCTATAAAGGTAAGAACCAGCACCTTAAATTGGACTATCCTAAACCTGTTGCCTATAAATTTCATTGACTGACCATAAAGTTTCACATTCTGTTGAAACTAATACACTGTGGATGGATGATGCATCGAGAGCTTGCCAAATCTGATTGGCACTGTGGTGCTGTCATGTTATCATGTTCACTGCATGATTGCCAATTGGCTGGGCCAAGGCAATGAAAAAAACCCTTCCAATTAAACAAATAAGTGCCAAAAAGCAAGCAGATCAGGGAAACATCAGGTGTGAATGGACCCCCTTTCTGGCAATGTTTGCATGGACAATTGAAGTCCATGAACATTTTGATACACTACACCTGCATTTGCCCTTATCATCTCCCCAGACCTCCTATATTTCTTCAGGCTCATGAGCTTCATGTTTCAGCTCGAGGGGGAACAAGCCAGTGATGTGCTTTCTTTCCTTGTGAAGCTTTAGGTACATATGTCAGGCTGGCTGAGGTGATTTCTCTCTTTAAATGTGGTGGAGTCCCTATTTCAAAGGCAAACAGCTTCAGAGTGAGCTTCAGGGAAAGAAAAACTGATCAAAAGGCTCTTGGTCCCAGTTTTGGTTTCTCCTGGCAGTGACATTCAGACTGTGTGCGGAAATGCAAGACCCAAAAAAACTTATTCCAAGACAAAATTTCTGTCAGTTACTACATGCAGTTTTACAATGTTACCTTACTTTGAAAAATACCACTCTTTTAGGGTTCTAGCCTTACTGAGAACCAGTACAAAACAAAAAGGCAGCATGATTTAAATCTTAAGCGCATTTTTTAAATTATTATTTAAAAGCTCGATGGTATTTGGCAGAACAAATTATTTTTGAAAAAAGCATTCTTGGTCATAGTGTAATGTTTGTCCCTGGATGTAGTCATATTATTCAAATCTCCACACAGAAGGGCAAACAGAATAATGCATCACACTTAGAAGAGTATTTCACAGGAGACAGCTTACTTCAGCGGAGTTTGGAGAGCCCTGATCTCTCAAAAAATAGATGGTTATTAAAGTGAAATATTGGGCTGCATGTACTATCACTTAGCTTGTTGCATAAGAATGCTGAAACGATGTTATTGGTAATGTTAGTGACCGCAGTAAAGAGAAAAATTAATATAGCAGCCAAGGAGATATGACAGCTTATGGAAAATCCATTTATTACCTTAAAGGGTTTTTTTCATAATTGTTACTGCTGTCCCCACTATAGTCGGAGGATGTGTCTTAGCCGATTCCCCCCCTCTTCAGTTGCAGCAGTCATAATATTTCATAGTTGGTTTATCTTTTAAACCTCAGACTCTCTAATGACTTCGTAAAATGGAGTTTATTTGCCTTTTCCTGCTTATTCATTTGTGCTAAGAATTCATGTTTCTAAAAAATTAGAAAGAAAGAAGTGAGAAGCCATGCACACATCTTTTAAATTATATTAATGATGATGAGCCTGCCTGGTTATACTGTGCCATTAACACATCTTAGCTGAGCTCACAGCAAATAAGTAGCGCTAACTACCCTCAGATGTCAAGGCCACAATAAACAGCACTGTGCCACTCTCCTTTTATGTGTTGTATAGTCGTTTGGGCAAACGACCATAATCAATTTTAGTATCATGCCATGAAGTTGTGATGGGGGGAGTGTTTGTTGTGTTAACTCTGCTGGTGCTTTGTCAGGCAGAAGCATTGAGATCGTTCCAGCAGGCCCTTCACGAGAGGATTTTGTGCACGGGAGAGAGCAGTTTGCACCAAATGACCAACCAAATGGTTTGTCTCCTGCTGTTACCTCTTTAGCTAGTGGGAGAATAATCCTGGGAGTAGGGTACCCTAAGACTCTTATCCATTGTGATCTCTTCCCCCATGGGGATTCAGGGGCCCATTGCTCAGTTGTACAACACATGTTTTTTTAAGAAAAGATCCACAGTTTAATCCTTAGCCTTCTCAGTTAAAAGTATTTCAGTTACTAGGTGGTAGAAAAGACTCTTCTCTGCCAGAGGCCTTGAAGAACAGTTGCCAGTCAGACCAGACAATACCAAGCTAGATGAACTAATGATATGACTCAGCATAAGGCATGATCAGATGTTAGATTATGGAAGTGGTGTGACAATGGAACTCTGAATATTTCTACCAGTGCCACTGTGGCTACTGTAGGGTGAAAAGAGGGAGGGGGGACATAGGAAAGGTCCATTCTTTCTTTCCTCTTGAGGTTTAGTTTCTTGGAATTCCTCAGAATTGGATGGAAGATGATTGAAATGAAGCCCCATATAGTATAGAGAGCCTGAATCTCAAGCAAAGTAGAGCTGGGGAAATGTGATTGTCCCAGCAAAAGTACACACAAGGATTTGAATAGTGCCTACAATAAAGCATTAAAGAACAGGCCATCTGTACTGACTATGGTAAGGAGACGTGGATGATTGTCCCTTTAGAGAATTTCCAATTTTTTCATTCTTTATTTGATGTATGGATCTTCAGGAAGATGGCTTTCAGTCATGAAATGTCGCGAAGCCATCTCTTCAGTGGAACACGATTACTTTTTCTCAGCTTGCTATGTGGCCACAAAAGTTTAAATTGCCCCTACAGAAGGTTATGTCTAGGCTTCACCTTCTGGACTCAACCATCACCTTTGCTTTAAGGGATGGTTAAAGTATATGGCTGATTTCTTTTAAAGATCCTTTTAAGCAGACTTTTCATATGAACAAAACCCAGGGCTGAGTAATCTGTCTAGTGCTATTCAGCAGTGGAAGATCTTTGGCCACTCCCAATATTGTTGCCTTAGTGAGGGGGACTGTGAATATAAGCAAAAATTCAAATATAATGAAACCAAACTCATGGCTTATGTACAAGAATCTACAGAGGTTAACTTAGCATCAATACTCAGTAAGTGTAACTGATCTTTAACATAGGGTTGCCAGGTCCGTCTTCACAATCGGAGGGAGGTTTTTGGGGTGGAGCTTAAGGAGGGCGGGGCTTGGGGAAGGGAGGGACTTCAATACCATAGAATCCAATTGCCAAAGCAGCCATTTTCTCCAGGTGAACTAATCTCTATCGGCTGGAGATCAGATGTAATAGCAGATTTCCAGCTACTACCTGGTGGTTGGCAACCCTACTTTAACATCCTATACATACAGATTTACCTAATCGTATCTTACATCAAATTAAACTCAGGCTTAAGCATTATTTTATTTTTAAAAAATATAATTTGAAACACGGGCCCATGTTTGTTACAGATAAGGCTGAATGCATAATTCCGCCAGTTTGTACAATTTGGGGCTGAAAAACAGCTCCATTGGGACCGGATGGTCCATTAATAAAGAAATCTTTCTTTTGAACAAGTAACCACCTGACCACAATAAATCTTTAAAAGGCACCACACAGCCACAAGAACTATTCAGTCACTTGAGAAATTCCTACAGAAATATCAAACAGGGCCCCCAGCTCCTATTTTTTATAAGGTGATTACCTGGGTGTAGATTTGCATTTAAAGAAATGGACTGGCATGATCTCATTGAGTTTGGCCATATAATAACATAATCCTGCTTTCAGAACTTGAAATCAACCACCAGAGGGTAGTGACACACAAAAACTTCATATTAAACATCCCCAGGTGCTTCATGTCACCCAGAAAGGCCACTACAAACACATCCTTTCAGCTGTCTCTCAGATGAAGGTAATACACTTTTTGCAGCTGGAATTCATGTTTACTAAATGTTAACAGCCATCTCAGGAAATATATACTTCAGTAGACTGACTTATGCAACACACAGTGGGACAGAAAGTCAGTTATGAAATATGAATATGTCAGTTTTCTTTTTTACAATATATGTTTCCCTCAGAAACCACTGGTACTACTGCCTTTTCTGTGCATCTAACAACAAAATGATAGCAGCTGCATTTTCCTGCTGAATTATGGCATTCTAAACTAGCCTGCATATTATTTCTTTTCCCTGCAGTGTTTGACTACTCAGTATCAAAATGGCCTAAAATAGCACTAGCAAATCTCTATGGCCTGGAGATAAAAAGAGGAATTTTCAGTCTAAATTAAGGATGTGGGAAGACAATAACTAATATGTACTTATTTACTTGTTTATAACACATTTAGCCCACTTTTCTCCAATCAAGGAAGATTCAAAGTGGCTTGCAACACCAAAAGATGTTAAAAAAACCATAGCTTTCCACAAACATTTACAATCACTTTACCTAACCCATGAACCCCCAACAACATATCTAGTTGCCATCAACAGACTAATCCACGGTATTTCGACTACTTTTCAGGGGATTTAAAAGTCAGGTTAGCAAAGCTTCATAACAGGAATGTGGTTTGTAACAAAATAACAGAATTGGGGAACTTGAGATGGTTATGTTCAAGTGATATATTGTAATTCCAAATGTGTCAAGGTAGTTCACATACAAGTGTTTAAACTTTTATTTTATACTGAGAGTGACATCTCTTGGCAGTCACTGGTTTGTTTGAGAGCCAGTGTGGTGTAGTGGTTAAGAACGGTGGTTTGGAGCAGTGGAGTCTGATCTGGAGAACCAGGTTTGATTCCCCACTCCTCCACATGAGCAGCGTAGGCTAATCTGGTGAACTGGATTTGTTTCCCCACTCCTACACACGAAGCCAGCTGGGTGACCTTGGGCTAGTCATTCTCTCTCAGCCTCACCTACCTCACAGGGTGTCTGTTGTGGGGAGGGGAAGGGAAGGTGATTGTAAGCCGGTTTGATTCTCCCTTAAGTGGCAGAGAAAGTCGGCATATAAAAACCAACTCTTCTTCTTCTTCTGGATGACCCTGGTGGTCCCTTCCAACTATGATTCTATGATTCTATTCTTCTTCTAAACTTAAGGTTCTTTTACACAGTGGTTCTTTATTTGGAGGAGTTATGGACATTAACACGTTTCCCCAGTTTCTCCTTTAAAGTGGCCTGGGATCACTCCTTTCACAAGAGCTATTTCCTGTTGAACTCTTAGGGATCACTCTATAAACCTTAGAGCTGTTTCTCTAAATATGGATCCTTTTTGATCCAAAACTCAAATGTGTTTTTACTCCAGAGGAGAATCCTCCACCAGACAGCTTGCAGCTGACACCGCTGTCTCTAAGCTCTGTCTGTTAACTTCTCCCTCAGTCAATGGTCAGTTCTCAACTGGCAAACCATCTCTGAACATCTCTTGCCTTGAAAACCCTACAGGATTGCCATAAGTCAGCTGTGACTTCATGGCACTTTCGCCCCCCCCCCCCAAGTCCAGCTCCGTGTTTGCTTCCTACTATGGTCTCACCTGAGGTTTGTGATATTGCACAGAGCAAAATTAAAACTGGCTTCCACTAAAATTTCAAACATCTCGAAGGCACTTCTAGTAGGAGAAAAGGGAAACAGCCTAAATGGGTCTACTAGAAGACAATTAAATCAGCCACTTTCCCACCAGAAGTTCCATTGATCCTTCAGTGATTAAATCTATAACACACCCTAATGCACAAACAAATCCAGCTGGCATACCCATTATTTGTTTGTTTTGACTTTTACTCTGGCCCTTACCCGGCAATCTGTGCTCTGGATGGTTAACAACATAATACAAAACATAAATACAAATATTATATAAAACAGTTTAACACACTGGCATGATGATCAGAGAAGCCTCAATGGAACTGTCAGATAGCCTCAATGGAATGCCCAGAAACAGCTATCTGACAGTTCTTGTCTTTTGTCCACTCTTAGGATCATTAGATGACTAGGCCCTTCCAGTCACTCAAACTTTTTTCGGTCTGCCACTTTGATATGGTTAATTTCCCCACTTGGTAGTTAAAATCCAAATTGACCAATAAAATTCAAACGTTTTGGCTCAAATCTAAATCTGGCCTTGGAGCACCTCCAATGTCTCACTTGTAGCATTTTTCCTGTATAAATGTGTGTGTGCTAAGTACCATCAAGTCACTTCCAACTTGTGGTGACCCTATGAATTAATAAACTCCAAAATGCCCTATCATTAACAGCCTTGCTCAGATCTTGCAAACTGAAGGCCATAGTTTTCTTGACTGAGTCAATCCGTCTCATGTTGGGTCTTCCTCTTTTCCTGCTGCCTTCAACTTTTCCTAGAATTATTGTCTTTTCCACCAACTGTTGTCTTCTCATAAGTTTAGTCATTTTTGCTTCTAGGGAGAGTTCAGGCTTGATTTGATTGGGAACCCTCTTATTTGTCTTTTTGGCAGTCCACAGTATCCATGAAATTCCCCTCCACCATGTTGCAAAGGAATCTTCCTGTCAGCCTTCTTCTTTGTCCACCTTTCACACCCATACATCGTAATAGGGAATACTACGGCATGAATTATCTTGACCTTGGTTGCCAGTGACATATCCTTACACTTAAGGGTCTTTTCTAGTTCCTTCATGGTCTCAATCAACTAGCTGGAATGTGTCTTGTGGGTTACTTCTACACTCTGACCTCCCCTTCCCTCAGACGCCTTTTTATGCAAGCCCTCTTAAATATCCTTCCCACGGCCTGGACCAGGGGTAGATATGCCAAGGTCCCCTATGCTAAAAGGCTATGCTCTTGTGCCATCGGCCAAGCCGAAACAGTGGCCCACGTTTTGCTACATTGTGAGAATGGCTCTCCCTTCCGAGAACAGATCATCAAACCCCTCCTGAAAGATTGCCTTGGTGGCACCAATAAGGAGCTAGTCAGATTTCTCCTAAGTGATAGTCACTCTCAGGTTACTGCAGGAGTTGCCAACTTCCTGGGACTTATTTTTAAACTACTCTAAACCACGTACATGATTCTAAGGAAGCGTCTTACTCAAGTTTTAAAACCTCCTTTTAGCCTAATATTTATTTATTTATTTTATGCCAATAAAGGTTTTGATATTGATATTGTGGGATGTCACAGGGTTCTATTCTCTCACCCATGTTCTTTATACATGAGGCCATGGAATGAGATTGTTCAGAGCTTTCGGGTTGCTTGTGACCAATATGCAGATTATGTTCAGTTCTATAGTTAATTATCCAAGCCTCCAAATAAATCCACCTATGTTCTGAACTGGTGATTTGAGGCTGTGGCGAGGAGGCTAAGGCAGAACAAGCTGAAGCTCAATCCAGACAAGACAGAGGTAATGCTAGTTGGGAAGGCAGGAACTGAATCCTCTTGTCCTAGATGGCTTTTTCAGAGCAAGTTAAGACCTTAGAGGTAGGGTTGCCAGGTCCCTCTTTGCCACCGGTGGGAGGTTTTTAGGGCAGAGCCTGAGGGCAGGGTTTGAGGAGGGGAGGGACTTCAATGCCATAGAGTCCAATTGCCAAAGCGGCCATTTTCTCCAGGTGAACTGACCTCTGTTGGCTGGAGATCAGTTGCAATAGCAGGAGATCTCCAGCTAGTACCTGGAGGTTGGTAACCGTACTTCGAGATGCTCATGGACCCTGCCTTGCTGTTTGAAAAGCAGGTTGGCATGGAGTCCAGGAGTGCCTTCTATCAGCTGCATCTGATTCACCAACTTTATCATTACGTAGACTCAGCTGATCTGGCCACACTGATCCATGCTTCTGCAACCTTACGATTGGGTTACTGCAGCACACTCTGCAGGGGGCTGCCTTGAAGACACCTCAGAAACTACAATATAAGCTACAGAAGCTTATATTGAAATGAGTACATTTTGACACCAATATATGTAAGTACTCTTTTATTTATATTGTTTAAGTCATTTGAGAGAATGTTTATGAGAGATTGTTTATTGTAATATATACATATTTGTACAGAAATGGGACTAAGGAAGAATTGAAACGACCGTATCCCTTTCTACCCTTCTTCACTTGAAGACATCAATCTTGGATTGATTGTTACTGTACCAGGACTGTGAAATACTTTGTTTGTTAGCACATTGTTATATACCCAGGACTGAGAAATTCTTTGTTGTATATATGCAATTGGCTTGGTAGCACACTGATACATTCAATATACTATTGTCGTTACACATTGTTATCAGCCTGTTTCTGTACTAATTTTCTAACCTTAGGTAATGGTGCAGAGGTGTTGATTTTTGATTGCAACCTCCAGGTATTAGCTGGAGATCTCCTGCTAGTACAACTGACCCCCAACCGATAGAGATCAGTTCACCTGGAGAAAATGGCCACTTTGGCAACTGGAATCTATGGCATTGAAGTCCCTCCCCTCCCCAAACCCCACCCTCCTCAGGCTCTGCCCAAAAAACTTCCCGCTGGCTGGCAACCCTATTCATTGGCTGCCAGTCTGTTGCCAAGTTCAGTTCAAGGTGCTGGTTATGACCTTTAAAGCCCTTCACAACACAGGATCCACATATTTAAAGGACCATCTCCTTCCATATCTCCCCTTACACCAACTATGTCATAAGGCAGCCATCTATTGGCTATCACACCACTTATGGTGGCCTACCTGACATCCAACAAAGCCCGGACCTTTTCCATTGTGGCTCAGGCTCTGTGAAACGGGCTCCCTAAAGAGGTGAGAGGAACCCCCCCTTGGAGAGGGCTTGAGGGGGTTTGAACAGCAGGCATTTCTTAAGGGGAGGGAGGGGCTTGGTTTCAACTGGGGATGTTTAAACTCTTATCGTAAGCTGCCAAGAACCAATAGGAAAGGTGAGATATAAATGCATTAATAAATTCAGTACTGCACATTTTATGACCCACCAAGATGAATGCAGACCATCAGCCAATTATGGGGACTTCACCAGTAGGGTTGACAGGTCTGCCTTCGCTACCAATGGGAGGTTTTGGGGCGGAGCCTGAGGAGGGTGGGGTTTGGGGAGGGGAGTGACTTCAATGCCATAGAGTCCAATTGCCAAAGCAGCCATTTTTTTCCAGGTGAACTGATCTCTATCTGCTGGAGATCAGATGTAATAGCAGGAGATCTCCAGCTACTACCTGGGGTTCAACAAACTCCCAGGGGTTCAACAAACCTCCTTTCACTATCTGCCTGGGACTTGCAAACAACACAAGGTGTGTGTATGTGTGAAAACCTGGCAGGCCACAATCCATGTCTTATAGGCTTTGTTTGGCCCATAAATTATGCAGACCTGACTTTAATTCCCTGAATTATGCTAAAACTTTATCACTGGCATTTTCATTATCCCTCTTTATATGGCTGAGAGAAATTGTACTACCAGTTGTATTGTTTTACTGCCAATGGGACTGTGGTGTTGTGCACAGCACTTTATTGTTTTATGTTGCCGAAGTAATTAGTATGGAATGTATTCATTCATACATTTTGTAGCAAACGCTGCAGCTGTTTAAACTTAAACCAAATTTGATTCTTCAGACCTTCCTTCATGTCAAGGTGACATTTTCACTGTAGCCTGCTCAAAAGAGTAAAAGTTGCTGCTGCAAACTTCATAAAATAACCTACTGATCAGGATTCTCCTTGCTCTTGGCAGTTGGCTATGGCAGTTGTAAAATTGATTTTTTTTTTTTAAAAAAAAGTCTCTGGTATCCTACTTAATTGGAAAACCATGCTTGTTGTGACGGAATGTGTTTTCAGGGCAGTCAGCAGATGGTCTCAAAAGCAAATTAAAAGCTAACGGGCCACTTTTGTGGAAGTTGATGGCAGGGCTTTAAATGCAAAATGTTAATGGACAAAGTTGTTTCAGCCTCTTGGTTATGAAATACTACCTGTCCAGCGTTTTCATTTTGGGGGACAAACGTTAGGCCTTTCGGAGCTTGCTTTTTGTCAGGTGGCTTGCGCATGCCTTTCCCATCACTTTTGACTTCCTCGCTGCCATTTTGACATCTTTTGATTTGGAAAGCCAAACTGGAGCACACAAAAAGATCAGTGATTTTGGAGCTTCTGCATTAAAAAAAAAAAAAAAAAAAAAAAAAAAAGCTAGTTAGCAGCCCTAGGCAGCTGCTTTGAAGCAGGGAAGGGCTGTTGGGTGAGTGGCTCTTTCACCCTTTCCTTTTATGGCTCTTCTGTGATTGAAATAGCTTCTCCAAAGCTGCAGTTAGCTTTGCGGGGGCAGGAAAATACAGGCTCAAAAACGTCTGCCTTTCTTTCCCCCCACCCCAGCAAAGCTAATTGCAGTTTCAGGGGGGCTATTTAAATCATAGAAGAGTCAGAGAAGGAAAGAGAGCCAGCATGGTGTCGTGGTTAAGGAGCGGCGGACTCTAATCTGGAGGACCGGGTTCGATTCCCTACTCCACCACATGAAGCCGGCTGGGTGACCCTGGGCCAGTCGCAGTTGTCTCAGAACTCTCTCAGCCCATGGGGAGGCAGGCAATGACAAACCACCAGCCAAAGCTGGGCAAAAGGACTCTAGCCCACTGCAGCCACCTGGTTTTCTAAGGTGACCACTGTGTTGGGTAGCAGTCCCAAGCTTTGAACCTGGATTTTCAAGGCGAGTATAACCGCATCCAAGACAGGAGAGATCTGAAGTCCCTGGACTGCCTTTCTACTAACAGTATTGATTGCATCGGCTTACACTGTGTGATCTGCCCTGAGTCTCAGTGAGAGAGGCAGGCTCTAAATAAACCAACTAACTCAATATTTCCCAAGTGTCCCCTGTAACCCAGGAGCAGCATCTCAGTGAGGGTGGTGGTCTGTTGCTGGAGGGGAAGGCAGGATGTTCTAGTCCCTTGGTGGAAGAGCCTTCCATCAGCATAAAACTACATTTTGGATCCAATCCACGTTTTTTCCACCCAGGGGACAGTAGTTGTACAGCCCTATCTGAAGACTCTGACACCTGCATGTCTCCGATACCAGCACTCTGCTTGCAGTACTACTCAGTATCTCAGCGTGGTATAGTGGTTAAGAGCGGTGGTTTGGAGCAGTGGAGTCTGATCTGGAGAACCGGGTTTGATTCCCCACTCCTCCACAATGAGCGGCGGAGGCTACTCTGGTGAACTGGATTTGTTTTCCAACTCCTACACACGAAGCCAACTGGGTGACCTTGGGCTAGTCACACACTCTCAGTCCCACCTACCTCACAGGGTGTCTGTTGTGGGGAGGGGAAGGCAATTGTAAGCCGGTTTGATTCTCCCTTAAGTGGCAGAGGAAGTCAGCATATAAAAACCAACTCTTCTTCTTATGCTTGCTCAGCAGAGAGGAAATATGTGAAAGAGAGACCCCTCACCAAGATGCAGAGAACATCACTTTGGATTCCAGAGCATCCCTTTTGATGCCCATCAATCACACTGTGCAGTGAAATAGTGACCTGTGGTAGGCAGGCAGGAAACACATGAAGCTGCCTTCTACTGAATCAGACCCTTGGTCCATCAAAGTGAGTATTGTCTACTCAGACTGGCAGCAGCTCTCCAGGGTCTCAGGCAGGGGTCTTTCACACCACCTACCTGCCTAGTCCCTTTAACTGGAGATCCCAGGGATTGAACCTGGGACCTTCTGCATGCCAAGCGGATGCTCTACCATTGAACCACGGCCCCTCCCCTAAAAGGTAGCTATGCAGTGCAGGATAAGGCAACCATGTGCTCCCTGAGATCAGCCTGCTGCCTACATGCCAGAGGAGGGCACAAAAACATCTTCTAACTGCACAGAGGGTAGTGGCATGGCCAGGAATGAGCATATGCTAGGAAATTCTGCCTCCCCAGCCACCATTTTGCCCTTTACCAAACCCGCTGACAGGGAAGGAAACATGGCCACTCCAGCCGCAGCGCCTCATATCTCTGCACCTGACTTGGTGGAGGCAACCCTAATAGCAAGTCCAGGACCACTCCCATACAAAGGGTAAGATTTGGGGAAGCGGAGCTGAGGAATATCAGTCTTTTGCCAGACAAGGGACATACAGATATTAGAGGTATCTGCATATTCACAGAAAATGTAGCTATTAACTCCCCAGTACCTCAATGCAGAAAGGCATCCAAGTGGCAAGCCGGTATGGGTTTAGGTCACACTAAGAGGGGGGGGGGGGACGTTGGCAAGCAAACCGTTCTCACATTGGGTCTTCAATGAGCTGATCAGCAGCAAAACAAGACTTGCTTCTCTTGCATTGGGACCAACCCTCTAGCTATACACCCAATTGGGCGTGCAGGAGCAAGATTCAGCATAGATTCAGCAAAGTTATTTACAATATTAACTCCTTGTAATCCTTACAATAGCCCCATAGAGCAGGCCAGGGTACTTATACCATATTATTGGAGGGGAGGGATCAGGCTGAGAGAAAACAGTTTCCTTAAGACCACCTAGTGAGTTCACGGCAGGGGTGATATTTAAATCGGAGGCCACCTCTATCCTAGTTTCAGTTGGGTAGCCGTGTTGGTCTGCAGTAGAAAAGGAAGATTAGGGTTTGGTACCTGACAAAGGGAGCTTTGATTTGTACCCTGGAAATTGTGTGCGTCTTTAAAGTGCTACTGGACTCGAATCTTGCTCACTCATATCATGGCTCATTCTCTTAGCCCCTACACTCCATCAGCCCCTGTTTTACTGAATATTATGAGTTACATCTCCATCCGGCTGTATTGATTACATGTGTGGTCATGAACTGGGCAGCAGGTTACCACTACACTAGTTTTCAAGTCAGTGTCTAATGAGTGGAGGGAGTACAGTTTTGATTGAACTGTGGGTTAAAGTATAGGACGTCCATGAAATACAAAGAATCTGTTTCACAAGGGAGCACCACATGTCTGGTGTAGCAGCCCTTCTGATTTACACCAGCCCACACTTTTTAACAGGTTTTTTCGGCTGAGAAGAAAGCAATTGGGTAGATAAAGCCTTATCAGTATTTCCCCTTAAGGCTCCTTACAAGATTCTGGCCAATCTCTTCTTTGATCCCCTGAAGAACCAAGAAAACAAAAGCCATTGTTTCCACAGAAAACTATGTGTCGCAGCCCAGTGAATTAGCAGAGTGCCTTAATGCGGTGGCTGCTATTTAGCAATGTTCCATAACTTTTCTCCCTTTGATATTTGAAAGCACTGTACTCTGTGTGGAAATATAAATATAAATTATGCAATTTGTTGAATCAATTCTCCTTACATCAAAAGAAATCAGGCTGCCCATGTTGGTACAAATGCATCTTAAATGGATGTTTATGCAGAAGAATGTTTCCTTTTAGAAAAGGAGAATAATGCATTTCTTGTTAACCTCAGTATCATAGTTTCCCCCCTAACATTAAAATATTCAACAATATGTGGAATAATTTGAATGCCTCGCAATTTGAATGGAAGGGGATTTTTTTTCTCTCCCCACCAGGCATTACAACTTCCCACACAAATGATTTCCTGTCATGACTGCCTGAAAAACTGGTCTGTGATATAGAATTTCTTTCACATTTCTACTGGAACGTGGATCTTTTTTAACACATTCAGGGGGAAGGCAGCCTGCTCTCCTCAGCTCTCAGAAGCGAAGCAGGGTTAGCGCAAGGGAGACCACAAAGGAAGACTGTGCACAGGAAGGCAACGGCAAGCAACCTCTGCTTCTCACCTGCCTTGGAAGCCCCTTGCTGGGGTCACCATCAGTCGGCTGCGCCGTGGCGGCACTTTATACACACACAACACATTCAGTATGAAAGGACCACATGGTACTGTTGATATGCCTCTTTGTTACCGTATCAATTTTCAGTGACAATAACCCAGCAAGAGGTTGACCGTTTAAAACAGTTTGTTTATTTGGCCAAATATACAGACCGGGTGAAAATTGCCCAGAAAACAGGACAATCCACCCAGAACAAAAGATTGCAAGAAAACTTTATGACTTTGGATTAGGGATTATGTGTATTCGCTGCATATTGGTTGTCTAATTCATTCTAATTAGAATAGCCTATAGGCATCGCTTGAAGCTGTCTCTAAGCAAGCACTAGATCTTGTGACCACATTCCTAGGGCTGGACGTAATTTAGAGCTGTTTACTGGTAAGGAGCCGTACCAGGAGAGCAAGCAATGTAATCTGTTGGCCTTTTAATTGTGGGTGCCAACGTCCCCAAAGTTTCCATGTGTGTGCATATGAATGCATAAAGTTCCAACCCAGCCCTTATATCTGGGCCTGCATGTAAAAGCATACATTTCCAATAATAATAATGATTATAGGTACCACACTGTCAGGCCTGTCTCTGCAGCTTGGCCTGACTTTGCTTCCGGCCTGTTTGACAAGGCCCTGGTCATGTGTCTTTTGGTTCTCATGCTTTGTACAGTTCATCTCTTTGCCTGCTGGTGTGGTATGTGTCCATCCTGTTGACCACAGCTCGCAGCTGCACTCTTCTTATGCCTTGTTATACTTTGTTATGACTTTCGGCCCTGAGAACGCTTATCATAGATTCTACTGGACTGCGTGACACTACGCAATGCATTTGAACCTTGTATTCTAATCCCATTCTCCATTAGTCGCCTTCTTCTGCTAAGCTGGCAGTCAACTACTGACTTTGTCCAATCTTGATCCCTAATAAAGCCTTGATATGCCTGTATTATTGTATTAATTCCCAATGACAATAATACAGTAGGCGGTTAAGAGTTCAAAGCAGTTTGTTTATTAGGCCCAACATACACACCGGGTGAGAACTGCCCCAAATGCGCAGGACAATTCACACCCCGAACAAAGGATTGCAACAACGTTTATAACTTCTGGTCAGGGGTGTTACAAATATGTCATATAGGTAGAAACACAAAGACCCAATAATGGATACATTTGGATTAGCATAATCTATCAGTGTGGTTTTGAGGCGTGGATTTAGGTGGCCATATGATCTCTAATGGAGAAACGAAACTTAACATTCTTATCTGACATCCCTAAATCACTGCCTTGGGCCTCATTAGGGTGGCTAGCTGTACCAGGCCTGCAAGGATGATCTCACTGGCACCTGATTCGTAGTGTATGCCAGTTTATGCTAACTCAGTGATCACACAGGAGTGAATAGGAACCAAAGAATAATACTTGACCCCTTATACATGGGGTATTGCCATTATATATGTGTGCAGAATATGGTATTGTGCTAGATGCTAACCCTTATACCCCGGGCTTAGCATCTTTATAAGTGTGAGTATGCGGACTGAGTATAAAAGCATACATTTCCAATAATAATGAAGATTATAGGCATTACAGCCTAACCTGTTTCAGAGTCTTGCCTGAGCGAGTTTTGCTTGAAGGGACACTGAGGACAAAACACTGAGTCTGACAGGTACAAAGTGGCCATCATGCAGCATACCTTTTGAAAGCAATAGTTTAATTCTGCTTTGGATTGTGTCGGCTATTTACACAGTGTATTTATTAAATCGTGACTAACAGTGCAATCCTAAGAACACTTTCTTGAGAGTAAGACCTACTGAATAGACGTGGGTAGGAGTCTGAATAGACCTACTTACTAGGGTTGCCAAGCTCCAGGTATTAGCTGGACATCTCCTGCTATTATAACAGATCTCCAGCCGATAGAGTTCAGATCACCTGGAGAAAATGGCCACTTTTGAAATTGAACTCTATGACATTGAAGTCCCTCCCCTCCCCAAACCCTGCTCTTTTCAGGCTCCGCCCCAAAAACTTCCTGCTGGTAGCAAAGAGGGACCTGGCAACCCTACTAGTTATGTTTGCACTGAAACAGCATAATCCTAAACAGTTATATCCTTAACTTCATAGGATTTACAAGAGTGTAACTTTGTTTAGGAGTTACACTGGAAAGCCAAAAGACCATAGGAAAATGCAAAAGTACTTTCACACAGTCTCAATGCATTTTGGTTGCTAATGCTATATAATCATAGAAGATCATCATTAACAATATGTGATTTCCATGCATTGGATCCCATTTTCCAGAAGAGATACCTAGGAAAAATCCAACTACTCACCTCCTCTCAACTTCCTTCTTCCCATAGTGTTCCTGTAACCATTGATCCTACTGGAACCTCTGACTGTGAGAGGTCCATCCCTTTTTAATCCATTCCTTCCCCCTAATATTGTTCTTTATCTACAGCTACTCCATGGAAGATTTTTTAAAAGACAAAACAAAACCAATGTATGCAAACTAGTGCTCAAGCAAAGCTGCATATACTACATATTTCATTTTTGTACTTTAAATTAGCAAGCTTTCCTCTTTCACCTCTACACGATTCTCACTACAAGAAATCTCAAGTGGCCTTCCTGTGGCCTTCAAAGAACAGCAGGCCCAGATTTTCTTTCAATTCCCAGACAGTCTTCAGAGCATCTCCATGTAGAGGACATGACAGCAGTCATATCTGGATATAATCATAGCATAGCTAAATCTTGGTTTTCATGGAAAGTCCACGGTTGGCACACTAATCAAAGAGGACCTTCATCTGTAGGCATGGGTCTAAAAGTACTCCTAAGGGACTCGGGCTTTCCGAAACTCCCTCACTGCTATTATAGAACAAACTATGGTGCATGGGTGACTGGCTGTAAAAAAAAGGGTTGCACACCATCAACAGTAGGGTTGCCAGGTTCCTCTTGGCCACTGGCAGGAGGTTTTTGGGGTGGAGCCTAGGGGTTTGGGAAGGGGAAGAACTTTAATGCCATACAGTCCAATTGCCAAAGTGGCCATTTTTTCCAGGAGAACTGCTCTCTGTTGGTTGGAGATCAGTTGTAATAGCAGAAGATCTCCAGCTAGTACCTGGAGGTTGGCAACCCTAATCAACAAGCATGTTATGGACCACACCTTTAAATAGGGTTGCCAACCTCCAGGTACTAGCTAGAGCCTAGAGATCTCCTGCTGTTACAACTGATCTCCAGGCGATAGAAATCAATTCATCTAGAGAAAATGGCCACTTTGGCAATTGGACTCTATGGCATTGAAGTCCCTCTCCTCACAAACCCTGCCCTCCTCAGGCCCCGCCCCAAAAACCTCCTGCTGGTAAAGAGGGATCTGGCAATCCTAGCTTTAAAGAGGGTAAGAATATTGCTGTGTCAATTCAGACTTTAAATGGGTGTGCTAAACCTGAAGTAGACACTCCAAGAATGACCACAGACCAGTCCTGTAAACAGCAACTACAACAACAAAAAGCCAAACACCCAAACTGGGATGAAGATCAGAAATGCAAGAGTTTCAAAGAAACTAGTCATGAATGCTCTTTAATAAATGAATGAACGAATACTGTCTATTCTGGAGGAAAATGCGAGTGTGGATGCAATCTATTTATTTAATTAAAATCCATCTTTTAAAAAGCCCCACCCCAGCACAAAAACATAGCTCGTAAAAACAGCACAGCCAGCTTAAAACAACAGTCGGTAAAGTATCTTCTAGGTATAAAATGAAACCTTTCCTTTCCTGAAAGAAAAACAAGAAATACAGGAACAAACGACTACATTTTAAAGACTTAGCTTGCAATACTTATTCCTGAGATGAAATCAGTATAGATAACTGTCTACAGAAATTTGTTTGAGGATTACAATAATGCTTATAGAATCTTACACGTATTTTTGTACAGAAGACCAAATACGTTCTTGTTGACTACCCTCTAATTGTCTTTCCAAGGAGAAGATCTTTGTTTATTCTTTGTGTTAAACTTTAGATTCAGCCCACGAAGGGCTCGTACGACTCACATGGTTTCTTGCATTGTAATCACCAGCACTATTTAATCCAAGCTCTTTAGTGCTTTGTTGAATGAATCACAGCATTAACCTCAGTGGTCACTTCCCTCTGTGTAATGAGAGTTCTTCCAGGAAGAACTCACTGTGCTGTTGTTCTGTTTCTGAGAGCTATGCTCTTGACCTGTCTTCTGATTTACAAACGTTAAGGCAATAACAGCTTCAAAATGAAATAACAATGACTAGAATGCCACTCATGGGGCAGGTAGCACACAACCTTTTAAAGAGGCCTGTCCTATGACTATGTGAATGCTGAAGGAGATAGATCAGCATTGAAGTTAATCTAGGGAAGGCGTTTCCCCCCCAAAGCCTTTAATATTGCAGAAGACGGGTGGTTTGGGCACGCTCATCCATCAATATTGTCTAATGAGTGAGAGCCATCTAGACATTTGAAATATTTTCTATGTAGTGTGGACCCAGGGATGCAGCCACAGCCTTCTGGTGGAGATTTATTGGAATCTGGTATCTGAAAAAAGTGCCATTACACTCACGGGAGGTGCCACTGGGAAAGGGCAGCTGAAACTAGTGACATGTTTGTTCTGGTGCTAATTCCTCCATACAAAATTGGAATTGCAGACTGAATCAGTAGGGTTGCCAAGTCCCTCTTCGCCACTGGCGGGAGGTTTTTGGGGTGGAGCCTGAGGAAGGTATGGTTTGGGGAGGGGAGGGACTTCAGTGCCACAGAGTCCAATTGCCAAAGTTGCCCTTTTTCTCCAGCTGAACTGATCTCTATTGCCCGGAGATCAGTTGTAATAGCAGGAGATCTCCAGCTAGTACCTGGTGGTTTGAAACCCTATGAATCAGAGTTACCTCCTTCTAAGCCCACTGGCTCAATGCACTTGGAGTAGTGTTACACCATGGAGGATGACACTGTAAGTTCCCCAGTTTTGTTTACAGACAGGATTCAAGCATAATCCCTCCCCAATCTTATTGAATGCATAAGTTCATGAGTCATTAAAGAAAAATGTCTATTTCTGAAATGGCACTAATAAATATTATGGTAGTGGGCTTGTAGCTTGGGCCGAGGGTCTTGGGCATCCAGGCCTTGCTCAAATGTAACCTGTCCCCTCATGCTTGAGTAGGATTGCCTGGTCCCTCTTTGCGATCGGCGGGAGATTTTGAGGGCGGAGCTTGAGGAGGGTGGGTTTGAGGAGGGGAGGGACTTCAATGCCATAGAGTCCAATGGCCAAAGCAGCCATTTTCTCCAGGTTAATTGATCTCTATCGGCTGGAGTTGCAAGGCTGTCAGAGTAGTTTGAGAGGTTGCATTTAGATCTAGTGGCTCTGGAATGATGTCACAGGTCTGGAAACTCCCTGGAGAGCTAGAGGGAGCTGACCAGAACTGGTTATGGCGAGCAGGCTGATGCAATGCAGTAGCAACAGGTGCATGACTAAGCAACTACTGTGATTGGTGCCTGAGATGGCTTTGTGTATATAACCACATGGGAATCAAGCCCATGTGTGGGAATGCTATATGTGGAGGAGTGTATAAGGAGATGTATTATATCTATGCGCTATAAAATAAACGAGCACTGCTTTTCTAGTAGCCAGGCGTTCTGGTGGTGTTTTCCTGGACCAACTGCGTAATCCGCTGGCACCCGTGTCAGTAATAGCAGGAGATCTTCTGCTATTACCTGGAGGTTGGCAACCCTATGCTTGAGCCCTGTTTAAAGAAAGGCTGTGCTGCCAACTATCTTTATATTGTTGCAGACATGCATCCTTTGAACGTGTTATCAAGAAACCTATTCTCCTCATTTTGGCACTGAAGACTATGGTACAAGGCATAGATTATTTGTGATATGCCCCGGCCTTTAGGGCAGGTGAAGAGTTTTTAGGGCTTTTCAGTGAAGGAGCGAGTATCAGTAGTTGGTTTACTGGTACTTTCTGTGCTCAGTACTTTCCCTCTAGTTTCAAGAACCCAGACTTATGTTTGTGCTACTTGCACTGAAATTGGCTGCTGCTTTAGTGGCAGTTGGCTTTAGGGTACTTTTCTCAATCTCCCCTCCCCCCGCTTTCATATTGTTCTTTCTTACCATTCTTTCACACACACACTTTTATCTTTGGCATCAGGAAAGAAGAATCACCAGCTTCTGATTTGCTTAAACAAAGGCATTTGGTCTCATTTTAAAACCAATAAAAGCAAATCCTTTAACATATGCTACATTATATAGATAACTAATCACTTTGTACCACAGGCCTTTTCAATGTATTGCCACTGTCTTCAAAAACCATATCTACTTATCAGTAGTTTCTACCATGATGGTATCCAGATGCCAGCCTTTCAAACATTTATATTTCAGCTAAAGATAGCAATAACAATTTGTCTTCTTCCTCCAAATGTAGCAGCAGTAGCTTAATTATTTCATAGTTATTGGTTGTTTACACATAGCTATGATGTCCTTGGTTTGTCCCTCTCATGACTCATGCTTTTCTATTCTGAGTTAAAAAAAATGAATATATGGTGAACTCTGCCCTGCATCAATCCCACAAATGATTAGAGAGGGATATTCCCATGCATAGGGCATTCCGGAAAATGGCAGACATGTTCACGAGGTCACCCAAGAGGGAAATGGGAGGAGGAGAGGGAGGAGGAAAGTAGATGGGTGTGTGTGTCAGGACACAGTGGAGTCAACCCACGTGCCAAGAAATGCAGCAGCAAGCACCTGCAATTGCCATGAAACTTTACTTATTTTCACTACAAAAGTGGGATGGGAAAACCAGGGGAAGTTGCGCGATGGAAGTAGGTTGGACCCATGGGCGGGAGACGATACTGTGTTTCAACAACAGAGATTTGTTAAATTCATGGGAGAATCGCAAGACAAAACAGCCATGAATTTTCAACCATTGTTTCTCTAGCTGTCTCAGTTTAGAAATGATGAACGTTAAGAAATTCATCATGAAGAAATATAAAGAAATTCGAAGCAAGCTGAAAATAGGGATATTGTATGCATAATCAATCCTACAACTGATTAAGTTTGGCTAATATTCTCATTATAAGGTGATTCCTCCAAACCATATCACTTTAATTTTTGTAGACTAAATAGTATGTATCAGAGTTCCTTTGATGGAATGGCATTTCCATTTACAGAACTGAAGGTGGTGATTTTTGCTGTTTCTCCTCTCCCACTTTGCCCCATGGTGTTCCTGAAGGCTTGCTGATGCCCCCAAGATCAAAATTGGGCAGAAAGCTCAGAGGACTGCAGTAAGAGTGGAAAATGGAAAAGTCCCAATCTGCAAAGACCAAGGATAGTTGGATACACATCCTGTTATCAGGAAGATAGTTTCAGGAGGGTAGGCATGTTGGCCTGCGGTAGACGAGCTAGATTTGAGTCCAGTAGCACCTTAGAAACCAACACAATTTTCAGGATATAAGCTTTCATGGGTCAAACCTATCTGATGAAGGGAGCTTTGACTCAAAACCTTATACCCTGAAAATCTTGTTGGTCTTTAAGGTGCTACTGGATTTGAAGCTACCACTTCTCATAACAGAAAGACTGTTTGAATCTATACATTCCTAAGTATGATTTATGTAATTAACAGATTATCATCATCTTTCATCATTTATATAACACTGCTGGAATGTTCAGGATATTTCACATGCATGTGCTTTCATACACTATCTTCCTAAAACCTTACAACAACCCTATTATTTAAGTTCCTATGTGTTTAAAGGGAGGGAGGCTGAGGATGATTGTGTGTGGCCTTCATGACTGAGATGAGATTTAAATCAGGAGGCCCCAGAGTTATGTAGTGGTTAGACTGAGGTATTGGTGACCCAGATTCAAATCCCTACTTAGCCATGAAGCTTACAGACTGTCCTCGGGCCAATCACACTCTCTCAGCATCACTGATCACAGGGTAGTTATGAGGAAAAAAGGGGAAGAGAGAACCACAAATGACTCTCTGAGCTCCTTGAAAGATAGACCTAACTCACATCTCATTCTTGGCCACTATCCTCTTTAGTTCATCAGCTCTCAGGCCCAAACAGATTGCTATCAAGCAGGCAGCCATTCATGTTGCTGCCCCATTGACCTATAAAGCAGAGGTGAATGAGGGTCTATTTTTTAAAAAAGCCCATGCCTTTGAAGGGAGCTAAAGTTTTCCCCTTCCCCACCATATGTCAATGTACTCTGTTGCTTGAAGTAGCCCATTTTGGATACTGGAAAGGATGCAAGCTAGAGAGAGACGTGCTTCAGATACTGAGGTAAGGTGTGTGTGGGAGTTTTAGCATCTCTGAACTGTGCAGGCTTTCCATGTAAAAAGACTCCATCCTCATCTTTACATATGAAGGTGGGAGAAACATGGTGATGCTTCAAGGGGAATTTTCATCTTGCCAAAGTCTCCAGAGACTGTCAGGGTTAAGATGGAAGAAAGGGTGACAATCAGTTCTCATTTTACAGTATTGTAGCTGTGCAGGGAACCAGTTTTAAGTAGAAAACATAAAAACTGGATTTACCTTCTGAACGTTGCAGGTGTTCTCCTGAGAAGTCATCTAGATGGACTGCTACTTCCCAGGTTACAAGTTCAGTTTAGATAAGTAGTTGAGTTCCTTCTCCAAGAGTGTCTATAGAGTATTTTCCTGATGCATTGTTCATTTAGTTTTGTTATATCCAGATGCTCAATTTGAATTCCTGACTTTTTCTCTTGGGAGAACACTTGTTTTGTACTGCATTTCCGGATTTCTGAAAAGTTTCAATTACATGGCAATTATGAACAATGATTTATTCTAATGTAAATTTCAGTTAGCTTGATTACATTCTTATGGCTTTAATGAGAAATATGATCGTTATTTTCTTCTGTTGTTGGATCTTTGTGTGTTTCTAAGAAACTACCTTAGAAGATTACCTTACCTTAGAAGATTCTTCAGTGTTGGGCAAATATAAAGGTGAGAACTAGGTTGATCTCGTATTTGTTTCTGATCTTTCAATCTGTTGACACCATAAATGTGTAATAGGAATTTTACTAACCTACTAACATGCCCATTTGTAAATGCACTGTATCACAATAATTGCAGACTTTCAGAAATGGTTGGAAGCCTTCCAATCTGATTTTATGAAATATAACCAGAGCCTGTGATCCACAGCTAACCCTGATCTGGCCTCTAACCATGTTGCACTCCACTGTTTGAAGCATATTTTCTCCCAGACAGGCTCTGAGAGTGGAAATTAGCTGAGATGGGAGAAAGTTTTGAAAAGACCACAGTGCAATGGTAAGGGGTAGGAGTCTGAGGGTTTAGGTCCCCTCTCTTTTTTAGCCAATTTCTGTAAAAACAAAAAAACAGCCTTCTATCACTTCAGCTTTACTGGGATAGATGGAGAGGATGAAGAGGTGTATCAGAGTGAGGAGTAAGCCAAGGGTCAGAGCCATGGAGGAATCCTGTCCACCAGAGACTTCACCACACTTGACTGCTGCTTTTTTCAGTATGCATGTAAAGAGAGGCGGGAGGCCTGGCACCCTTGGCCTCTGCAGTAGGTCTTTTCAAAAGATGGTAAAAATGGCCGCTCTATATGAACGCTCAAACAACTTCTGGGTTCCACTCCATGGGTTGAAGACCAGTGTGTTGTACAACGCGTTTCTCAAATATCTGAAGTTGATAGGCTAATTGTGAAGCAGATGTGGGGCATAGCAGTGACTTGGATTCAAAAATATAATGCTTTAAACATGGCATGAGCAACTTCATGAGCCCACATGTCTTTCAGGCCATGGGTTGACTCTGCGTACTGTGAAGGTGCTTTCCTTTGGTCTTGAAGGTCACTAGTTTGGCCTGGATCACTATGTTCTCCTTCTTACAACTTTAATTTCTACTCCCTCCCTCCATCCCAGTTCCAGTACAGATTCATTTTATTATTTAAAATAGAGAAATGATGCACGTTAACTTAATCAGTGTCTGCTTAAATTATAGTGAAGTACTGTGGTTACAAAATCCAGTTTAGGTGCTAATCCAAAGATGGCAAGGGCTCCATTTTCATCAGCACTGCCAATCATAGACATAATGGAGACAAGGTACTGGGACTTGTTTTTTTATTGATCATCCCAGTAGTTGAAGAAAGACCTAATAGCTACCCTAAATTTAATCTTGCAACATTCATCTATTGCCAGCCTTCTGCTCCAGTGGCTTCCTGGAAGCACTGAAGTGAACTTTCAAGCTTAATTCCAAACTCAGTAACTCCCATTTTAGACAACCCATGGAATTGCCATTTATCTTTTTTGAAGTATCTATTAATACAGTGTGGCTGGGCTGTTACAAGTCTAACACCTACAATTTTGTGCAGAACACAAACTGCATCTGCCCAATATAATATTTCCTAATAATTGAATGCCATCAGCTTTCTGATGTTTTGTATTTCCCTTTGAATGGTTGTGTGTGTGTGTGTGTGTGTGTGTTTGTGTGTGCAGTTAAGTCACAGCAGTTAAGTCACAGTTAAGTGTGCAGTTAAGTCACAGCTAATTTATGGCAACCCAGTAGGGTTTCCAAGGCAAGAGACATTCAGAGGTGGGTTGCCATTGCCTTCCTCTGCATAGCAACCCTGGTGATTCCTTGGTGGTCTCCCATCCAAGTACTAGCCAAGATTGACCCTGCTTCTGAGTTCTGATGAGATCAGGCTAGCCTGGGCCATCCTGTTCAGGGCACACAGTTTTGTAGGTGACAATAATTTGTGAACATGAGAGAAAATAAAATATTTATTTCTTTAACATTGTTACATTAAACATTGTGCTATGCACAAAAGTAATGTTATGCTTATAAGGGCTGGGGAGACATCACAACTATAGCACCAGAAGCACTTTCAAGCAGGTAATTCTTGACAATAACAACTATAAGTTTTTCAGTCTTTCAGGGACATGTAGTGAATCAGACAATCTATTTGTTTTATGAAAAGCAACAGGCTTTACGATCAAAGTACTTGAGGGGAGCAGTGGATTGAACTGAGCCTTCTGTGATACAGCCACACCTTCCTCAACACTGACTTTCAAAATAAGGCAGCTGAAAAAAAGAATACTGCATACACAGACATTTGAGCATATAATTGACCCCAACTGACTTTGGACAGAAAATGAACTGACTTTCACAAATATAAGATTGCATGTGAGTGTTCCATTAAAGAAAGTCAGGATGAACAGCCATTAATGGTTTTGTTCTTTCTTTGTTGTAGAATGATCTTCTGTGCTACTGGTTGGCTAAGGAAGACTAGGTTTTGGACCATTTTTGTGGAGACCTGAAAAGATGGAAACCATTGTAAGCAATAGCTATATAAGCTGGCTTGGTGTGGGGAGGGGGACCCATGGAAACTTTGGAAACCTTGCATACTGTGTCTTGAATCTAGCCAAACGTTCCCACGGGCATAAGATTTTCTACCTGCGGAGCACTTTTCTCATTCCCCCCCTCCCTCCCCGGTCCTGGAATAGCATCTGGGGATCTGGCAGGAAGAGGGAGGCAAGAAAGTTGTGCTGCATGGATGGAAATCCTTGCAGCCATGGAAATTCTTGGCTGGATCAGTCCAGTGTAAGTTCATTCATCGACAGCAATTTCCTGTCACTGTGTCATTTCAAATGTCAAAAAATAGGTCCAACACAGAGACTTCATAGAAGGACCATGGCATGCTTTCAAACTTCACAGAACTCACATTTTAATACAGTGAATTGGACACTCAAAAGTCATTGCCTTCCAGCAGAAATACCCTTTATAGGGGCAATAAGCCTAGCAATACAATGGCAGCACTGAAATGGTTAATAACTTTTAAAAATCAGATATGCATCATGATGTTTCCCAAATGGCGATGACATTTACCTGATGCATATAGGAGATTCTGCTAGGTTTTTAGGGACTAGTTGTCCACCCGTCCCCACTGCCAGATGTCCACACTGCCAGTGTGGTGTAGTGGTTAAGAGCAGTCGTTTGGAGCGGTGGACTCTGATCTGGAGGACCGGGTTTGATCCCCCACTTCTCCACATGAGCGGCGGAGGCTAAGCTGGTGAACTGGTTTTGTTTCTCCACTCCTACACATGAAGCCAGCAGGGTGACTTTGGGCTAGTCACACTCTCTCAGCCCCACCTACCTCACAGGGTGTCTGTTGAGGGGAGGGGAAGGGAAGGTGATTGTAAGCCAGTTTGATTCTTCCTTAAGTGGTAGAGAAAGTCAGCATATAAAAACCAACTCTTCTTCTTCTTGAGTATGCTTTGTGTTAAGGTACTTCGATCAGCTCCATACTAGTCTCTTTTCAATAAATTCCAAACCAACTGAGGGTGCTTCAGAGAGCCCTAAATTAGCAAAAGATGCCAGTCTTATTTTCAGTGCTTCACATGTCACTGTTACTTGGAGTCAGTGAGTACAAGCAGTGGCACTATTCTCCAAAAACAAAAAAAACAGAGATTGAAAGATTCATCACCTAATGTGACATTGGCAGCTAGGGAGAGCTGCTGGAGTATGCTCTGGAATCCGTAATTTCTCAATGTGAGTTAAGGATTGCACTGAGTGGGGGCAGGAGGAAGAATGTTAGCAGTCTCTTTACACAGCCAGCCTTAAAAGAAAAAAAAAATAACTCTCAGCATCAAAATAAATGCTTCCATTGTCCTTCTGTTGTTTTCTTCATCCTAGGAGGAGCTGCGAAACAGAAACGAGGGTTCATTTCTGCTAAAGGGATTAGGTGAAAAACAGCCTGGTGGCAAACAGTGTTGCAAAAGAAGTTTAATGTGAAAACATCTAAAGGGTTTTCTGGCACTGCCTGCTTTTTTTATCCCCCCCTCCCTATTTAATTATGACCACATTGCATCTATTCCACATGTTTCACAATTTGATCCAAGCGGGCAACCAAAGTGTTTGCTTCAAGTTTAATAATTGTCCAATAATTCCGCACGGAGCTGTGTTCTTCATTATGCCACAAAGTGATCAATTGGCTTCCCAAGCACGCCCCTACAAGTATATCATCGAGCGATGGCTGATTTCTTCTCCGTCGTTCCAAGAGAAAAAATAGCTATATTGCTGAAATGGTTCAGCTTTGACTGTATTATTTGCTGTGAGCTTGACAGTTCTGGAGTTGGAATTAAATTTATTTCATCCAGAGCAAGGATCTCCACAGAACCAATTTGCTACTTTCCCTATGACACGTAGAGATTGTTGACACCTTGCCTATGAGAGTTTGAATGCGCTCAGCCCATTTCCACACTGTCGAGGTTCGTCAATAAACATCTCAATTTAAGGATGGGAATAAATCTTCTTGATTCCCACCCCCCACCATATGTTATAAAGAGCTTTTATTATGAGGTAAGGGACAAAATTGCAAGACATTGTTTTGTATCAATCCACACAACCAAGACAAGAAGAGCCCTCGCTCTCTCTACAGCTGTATCTGACATATTACAGAGAAGTTTGTTTTATGCATCACCTAGAATCAGATCCTGTGTTGGACAAATGCCAGCAAAATAAGGGGCTTCAAGGCAAGCAATTTACAGTCCTGCACAGCTCAGAACTTGTCCATACCAATGCTGTTTACTAAGGAGCTATTGGATCATTACCACAGGATATCTGCGAGCTCCAAGCTGGTAGTGAATGCAAGGAATCCTGATGAAGGCAGAGTGGTTCAATATCTGGTGGGAATGCATCCAAATTCTTGTCTGCTCTAAGGCTCCATCCACACATTTGTGTCACACGTGCAACTGGAGTTTTGTGCCTCCCAGATGGGTTCTTTTCTATTTGTGTTCACAGCACTCCTGGAACCTCGCTTGCCTGGCTGTTTGTACATCCTCAACTGCTCCACTGGCTCCCTATTAATGTGATTTTTACAATGGACCTTATGCCTGCTTCATAGGGCAATAGGGTTGCCAACCTCCAGGTAATGTAAACAAATTTCAGAATAAGGGCTCAATAACTCAAGACTGAATATTATAGAAATCCAATGAAAATTTACTGACAATAGTGAAAGTGAACACAAACAGTGCAATAGCTATAAACTACTTATCTAAAACTATGTACAACTAAATACAAATCACAAGGAAATACAATATTCTGGTATCATTGGTTGCACAAAAGATACGGTGGACAATCCAACAGGTAATTCCAAAGTGTATATGGAATAGAGCACAATAGTAGCCTACAAAGGCAAAGTCTTTTCATCAATGGCATTCTTGTGAATTTGAGTAGAAGATGGGCTGAGTTCTCCCAGAATTAGCGATGCATACAAGCATTCGTACATTTAGCATGAGCAACGGCAGAGTAGATATTTGGCATGAACAACAGCAAAGTAGGAACAATCTCTGGATTGATTTTCACGTTTTCACCACAAATTGTGGCTTTTTCAGCCAATACTGAAGAGGGTGAGTGCCTTTCGAGTGACTATGCTCTTAGAAACGACCCCTTCCTGAGAAGGGGTATGTTATCTTATTCAGTTAGTCACCTACTAAGCAGGACTCAACTACTTTACTCACTTAAAAAGTAAGTCTTTTATTGATGTGCTCCAATGTAATTATGTATATATGTGTGTGTATGCAAGTATTACAAAGTCCTAAAATTCAGTAACAATGTATACAGTAAAGCAAGCAAGTTCTACATACTATTCAGTTTTAAAACCCAATACTTAAAATATAACAGTTAAAGAAGTCTGATTTAATTCAAAGTATCTAATTCACATTCTAGAATAATATATTTGTAAAGCCATACATACCAATACCATCTTCTGAGCCTTCCTTAGAGGTCTGAAGTTCTAGCCCTTTCCCTGCCTGTATTTATACTGTTTCAATCACCTTGAAAAGGGGCTGTCTTGAAAAAACTCCATGCATTGGAGTAACAGTGCTTCTGCACTGTTTTAGGAATGTTACCATATATGCTCAGTTGCTCTACTACAGACTACCATATAAGGACTTCCACTTCCAGGAGGCTAAGCATACTATTTCTTAAACAGTCATTTTTGAGTTTTGTTATACTTTATATAATCAATTTTATCATCATTTTCATCTCCAGAAAAATACGTTGACATTGAACCTATTCATTTATTTCTAGCATCATATCTTCATGTTTAAATCATAAAATACAATATATTGTTTACGTTACATCATTACATCATTAGTCAGCATAATATACCCTTGGAGTATTGAGGGTGGAGCACTTCTGCACTTGAAGTCATTGGAAAGTCAGGAAGTGCGGCAAACACTCTGCTCTATAGCCTAAAAAATGTAGGAAGTGCTTAAAAGGCTTTGCTCTCTAGCCATTGAAAAGGCTGAGAAAGTTCATAGAAAAAGGCAGAAAGTGTGACGAGCAAATCTTCACAAACACTGAAATCTTTGACAGAATAATTCAGAAATATAAGCCTCTGGCAAAGAATATCCAGGCTTTCTTTCCTTTTAAAAGGAAATTTAAGCCTCTGCTGTAAATTGGTTCTTGTAGGTTATCTGGGCTGTGTAACCGTGGTCTTGGTATTTTATTTCCTAACGTTTCGCCAGCAATTGTGGCAGGCATCTTCAGAGGAGTAACACTGAAGGACAGTGTCTCTCAGTGTCAAGTGTGTGCTTGATTCTTACAGGACAATGATTTGCACATTACCTTTAATACTTTGCAGGACAATGACTCAGCTCAAACCCAACCCCCTTCTGACTATATATTACTCTTCCTACACACTTGACACTGAGAGACACTGTCCTTCAGTGTTACTCCTCTGAAGATGCCTGCCACAGCTGCTGGCGAAACGTCAGGAAATAAAATACCAAGACCACGATTACACAGCCCAGATAACATACAAGAACCAATGAACTCTGACCGTGAAAGCCTTCGACAATATTCTCTGCTGTATAGTTTGTAGTTCATATGTGTAGCTTGGTTTTACATTGAATATTTCTGCATATGCACAACACTTATTCCACAGTTCATATGTTCTATGTCAAAGCCTGTAACAATACTTGTGCAGTCCCCAAATTAATGGCATTCTTCCTGATTGAGTTATATGCGGGAATCCAATAAGGATATGGGTAAGATGGTGCTGCCATGGTCATGCTCTGTGGTCTCTTTCAGACTTCATGTTGTCCAGCTCCCAAGCCACTGTAGGCCATCAAGGTCAAGAATACACAAAAAGAGGATGCCTGACTCGTCTGTTTCCCACCAGTGGCCCACACTATGACTAGGTTTGGAATGGGATTTGGTCTGTGGATCCCACAGATCCCCTTTGATTGGTGTAAATAAATACACTTGGCCCATTTTATTAAGCCATCTAAAAGTGTCAGCTCTCTTTATTCCGTATCTGCATGCAATAAAGTAACCTCAAATAAACCTTTCCTGGTTTAACTTTGTGTGCTCCTGTGTGCTCCTGCTAAAATGATTCAGACAAGCCACCTATTTACATTTGGTCTTGGTGCTTTGTGTCACTTTTTGGGACTTTGCTTTAGACAGATAGCAGTATTTGGTTGCATTTGTAGAGAGGAAAAAAACCTATCTATGGAATATGATAAACACAAGGGGGGTGGATTGCTGGTAAGGAGTACAGGCAGCAGATTTGTGTAGAACAGCATTGCCAATTGTGCAATGGCCTTACAGCCCATTCCTGAAAATACAGTGTGCGGAGACGGCGAGGTGGCGCAGCGGTGCCTCTTCCTAAGCCGTTTTGCGTATGCCAGAAAACAAAAAACAAAAAAAGCCATCTCGTGGCTTTTGTTTTAACGGGGCCTTTCACCCCATTGAAAACAGTGAGGCTGCACCTGCTCAAAAGCAGGCGCAGCAACGCTGTTCTCGCCGGCGGCAGCCGGGGCCAAAATGGGATAGGGAACTGCCTAACTGGCAGCTCCTCCCCCCGGAACACCCCCGGAATGCCTCCCCCTGTGCTGGCGCAGCCTCTCTATGCCACGGAGAGGCCGCGTCAGTGGAGGGGTGAGGCGCGGTCCTGCGGTGCTTGGCCGCCGCCAGGACTGGCCTCGCCGCCAGCGTGAGTGTAATCGCGCGATTGCATGCACTTACGCTGGCAGCGAGGTCATGCTGCCTCCAGAAGACTTTCAGCCCAATTCTCAGGAATGGGCTGTGAGACCCTAGGGTCTTGGTCAAGTTTTTGTGTGGGGTGCAGTTAAAATTGACAGTGGGAGATTGGAGCCTCTGGTTTGATGGAAGAAATTGTTTAATATGAAAATCCAGCTTCCTTTGCACCTGCCTGATGAGGGTGGGTGTGTTTAATTTGCTGGCCCAATGTTAATGGCTCTTAAATCTGGTGCCCTAGTGCTGGATGGGTTGCCAGGTAAGTCTCAGCAGGCACAGTGAGGGAACGGGCACAGGTGCCAACACCAGGATTTGTTAAGATAGCCAGGACTGAGCGATCATCGCAAACTGACTCCTTATTTCATAAACTAACCACAATTTAAGTAAGCCATGGCGACGTGCAATGTTTGAACCAAGCCTCAGCCTTAACCCTGGTTTCTCGTGATGTATGAATGCAGACATTCCAGGTAAAATCCCGGTTTGTTCCCTGGCACTGCCCTCACCTCAGGGCAGGCCAGGATACCAATCATGCACCTGTGCAGGAGGTGAGCGAAAGAATACAGGAGATGAAACCAGCAGTTGTTGGAGGAAACCAAGATTTGAATGATTGTGAGCCAAGTCCTCATTTCACAAACTAACTGGAATGAAAATAAACCATGGGGCTTTTGTTACCTCTGAGCCAAGCCTATATGTTCAGCCAAGATATATAATTTTCTAAAATCATTATGAGAAAGAATCAGAGAACGAAGGAATAATCAGAGCATTCCTAATTTGTTGTTGCAGGCTACTTGCAGCCAAACAAAATGGATCTTATATTTTAGTAGACTGTATAGCTATTCATTTCCTCCAAGAGTATGCAGCAGAGTTTAGACACTTATGGGGAACTTTGCAGAGTATGTACTAACAGCTTCAAAATACTGCTACAATCCAAGAAGGCTTCCAGGTATAAATAAATCAGCTAAGCCTTTGATTATATTTCTGTGTTCCATCTGACTTTTTGCTAATGACTTCATTAGCTGCTTTTCACACCACAAACATCTCCGCGCTTATGTAGTTGTTAAGATTTTGTTCCTTCATAAGAAAGTCATGTCCCGTCTAGCAGTTTTGATTTTCGAAGCTTAGCAAGGGCATTTGTCTTCTTGTTGATTTCAAAACTGCTAAATTATCTGAATCTTGCAAACACCCTACACACATTCAAAATATACAACAGGTTTTATAAAAGAGTGATTACTCTGCTAGAAAGTTCATTATCCCCCCAGGAACACATTTGGCAAGTGCTTTTTTAGCACAACTCAGAAACAAATTAAACTAAAAATGTCAAAAAATGAATTGGCAATCACTCAGCAACGTCAACAAGCACATAGATCTTGGGGGTGATTTCCCCCTCTCCTCATGAGGTACAGATTGCTAAACCAAAAGGGAGCTGAAGTCAATTTAATGCAAACATGTGTACACACACGCATGATCTGAGAAATCGTCAGTGTTCTACTCATAAAGCAGTAGCTAAAGAAGGGACAAATTAAAGGTAAAGGTAAAGGTAAAGGTCCCCTGTGCAAGCACCGGGTTATTGCTGACCCATGGGGTGATGTCACATCTCGACGTTTCCAAGGCAGACTTTGTTTGCGGGGCGGTTTGCCAGTGCCTTCCCCAGTCATCTTCCCTTTACCCTCAGCAAGCTGGGTCCTCCTTTTACCGACCTCAGAAGGATGGAAGGCTGAGTCAACCTTGAGCCGGCTACCTGAAACCGACTTCCGTCGGGATCGAACTCAGGTCGTGAGCAGAGCTTTTGACTGCAGTACTGCAGCTTACCACTCTGTGCCACGGGGCTCCTAGGGACAAATTACATTATGAGTAATTCTGGGATCCCCCCCCCCCCATGTTCATTATCTAAAGCAATGTGGCTATGAATGGCTTTGAAGATGAACATGCTACCAGTACAGGAGGTACAGGAATAGCTACTTACTCCTTCTTGCCATTTGTCACTTCCAAACTGCCCTCCCTGCACACCTACACTGCTTTTCTCCATGTGGGATAAAACATACAGTGAATCATAGAACTATGGTGGGAAACCCATTGAGTCACAGCTGACTTATGCCATCCCTGTAGGATTTTCAAGCCAAGAGATGATGAACAGAGGTGGTTTGTCATTGACTTCATCTGCATAGTAACTCTGGACTTCCTTGGTGGCCTCCCATCCAAGTACTAACCAGAACCGACCGTGCTTTTAGCTTCTGAGATTTGATGATATCGGTGGTTTTGCTCGTTCTTCCTGTTTCCTTTCTGCAGATAAAAATATTGGGCATAAAGAGGTGTGAGCCCTTTGGAATAAACTGAATGCCTAGGGTTGCCAATCTTCAGGTGGTAGCTGGAGATCTCTTGCTATTACAACTGAACTCCAGGTGATAGAGATCAGTTCCCCTGGAGAAAATGGCTGCTTTGTCCATTGGACTCTATGGCATTGCAGCCCCTCCCCTCTCCAAGCCCCACTCTCAAAATCTCCAGGTAATTCCCAACCTGGAGTTGGCAACCCTATGAAGGCCTCTTGGCTTGTGGCTAATGCCTTGTTGCCTTGTTCAAGATAGCCCACTGGACTCAAGACCAGACCAAGGTATAGTGGACATTGTTTGTGTATTTGTTATTTCTTGTGTTGTTTTTTGATTGCCCTTTATTGTCATAAGCTGCTTTGGGTCTCTTCAGAGAGAAAAGTGGCAAATAAATATGTTAACTAATAAACAAATGGTCCACTTCTATACAAGAGGTGAGATGTAGAATCTGTATTCAGACTTTTCCTGGTCCATCAGATGAGATGTATTAGCTGAGTTTTATGCCATTTAGGGAGAACAGGACCATTGTTATGAGCATATGGCTCTATGAGCTTTTCTGCATTCTTTTCCCCCTCATCTTGAAGTTCCTGTTTCTTCAGAATTTATTTCTTCAGAAGTTCCACACATGTTTTGCTCCCCCTAGTGATCAATTCGATATTACACCTGTTTTTATCAAGAGTAAAATGCTGCTGCATAAATCAGCAGGGAAATAAACTAGATTTAATTTTCTGCTATATCGAATTGACCACTAGAAGGGGTAGAGCACATTCATAACTGTTTAAAAACACCAAAGGAACAGGAACTGCAAGATGAGGAAAAAGAGAATGCTGAAAAGCTCTATTCCATGTGTGGCCATTGAGCAGTTCTGTTGAATAGAATGAACTGTTGAGGGAGGTCTGGCAGTGCATGACTAGGGAGATTTTATCATTTACAAATGCTGCAGGAATTAATGAGGAAATGATGCATTCATTTCAAGACTTGGCTAATGATCTGGGTGTGCTGCTAGCTGTATAGCCCATTAGCATCTCTGGTTTCCTGGCTTTATTGATACTGGCCACCAAGATGAGGCTAATTCACCAAGAATGTGTCACTGGCCACCAAGATTAGGTTAATTCATGCCATCGTATTCCCTGTTACTATGTATGGGTGTGAAAGCTGGACAATGAAGAAAGTTGACAGGAAGAAAGTAGACTCCTTTGAAATGTGGTGTTGGAGGAGAGTGTTACGGATACCTTGGACAGCCAAAAAAAAAAAACACAAATCAGTGGGTTATAGATCAAATCAAGTCTGAACTGACCCTAGAAGTTAAAATGACTCAACTGAGGCTATCGTATTTTGGTCACATTATGAGAAGGCAAGAGTCACTAGAAAAGACAGTCATGCTAGGAAAAGTGGAGGGCAGCAAGAAAAGCGGAAGTCCCAACAAGAGATGGATGGACTCAATAAAGGAAGCCACAGCCCTCAATTTGCAAGACCTGAGCAAGGCTGTCAAAGATAGGACACTTTGGAGGACATTGATTGATAGGGTCACCATGAGTCAGAAGCAACTTGACGGCACTTAACACACACACATTGATACTAATCAGGACTTCTACAGATTACCTCAGGATAATCCCAAAGGCCTTCAGCAGGTAGTGCAGGCCATGCACTATACCAGATACTCTGGCAGATGCAGACATCAGCAGGGCCACTGACATTTACTTGTAGCATTATTGTGCCTGGCTGGAGTGCTGTTAAAAGAAATTCTGTTCATTCCTCATTACCCAATTTCCCCCTGAAACCCAACAATGCTATTCTTTCCCTCTTTTTAAGAATTTGGAGTCTATTTTGAATGACTTCTGTTTTGATCAAAAGAGAAATTCAAAGAGAAGAGGGGCAGGTAGGCAGGTTCTGCAAAATTTCAGAATTTCACTCTGCAGAGGCACAGAGGCAGGCAGTGTCTTCCCAAACCTTCCTACCATCCTGCTATATTACCACCCTTTCATGCTAAACAGAGAAAGTGGAAAGTGGAAAACAATAGAACATGTTCTTCTACAACGACATAAGATCGCAGTACATTCTCCCCATATTGTCATCCTTTCCTGAGAGATCGGAAGAAGTTAAAGTTTCCCTTCTCTTAGCAGGCTCCTCTTGGGAGATAACCATTCAAGTAGCCAAATTTTGCCTCGGGTCTAGTGGAATTTGTAAACGGCTAATTGAAAACCTTTCCCCATAGAAGATCTTTCCTCCTTTTCTTCATCTCATCCCTCCCAGAATCATCAACTTTTATTATTTTATTTTATTATTTTAATCTAACTTTGATTGTTATCCAGAGCTGATTTTGTATCAAAATAAAACTGGATTGATTGATTGATATTACCACCCTGTAACCTGGTGTGTAACTGAAAACTGCAAGGGCTGAAGTTGGAAAAGGGGGCACTAATTTCTCTTAAATGAAAGAGAAATCCCTCCTTTAAAAGAAAGGAGGAATGAGTGGGCATATCTAAAAAAAGTAAATTTTGGAAAAAGACATTCCACTCATTATAACAACCCTACCAGGACTTTCCTGACATGCCAATGGAAGGCAGCATCACTACATCAGGGTGTCTGGGATGCTGTGGAAAAGGGGAGGCAGGCAAGATCCATATCTGCAAGCATGCTCATTGTTCATAGAATCCATTCGAATGATAGTAAGTTTCATGTAAAATTTGAAGTAAAAACAGCAACAGGTCATTTTTATCTCATCTTTCTAAGGAGAATCAATGAGAATCCTTGTATTTTTGCAACAACCCCACATAGTAGGTCAGTTGTGAAATCATGACTTTCCCAAGATCACCACATAAGCTTTTTGGCACAACCCATTCCTGAGAGCTGCAGCAACTGGGGCGCCGTGCGTGTGGCGGTGCCGCGGCACAACCAAAGAGGTTTCGCTGCTGAGCGGGAGAGGGGGAAGGGATATTTTAAAATAAAAATTAGGGAAAAGGGGGGAAATTCTCATTGAAAACAGTGATGCTGCACCAACAAAAAGGTGGTGCGGCACTGCCGTTGCTGGGTTGAGAGGGGTTAGGAAGCTGCCTAAAGGCAACTCCACCTCCCACCCCCTGAACACCCCGGGAACACCTCCCAGGATGCCGGTGTGAGGACTTGCACTGGGAGGACGCTGGCAGGATGCCGAGCCAGCGTCCACAGGCCGTGCTGCTGCCACAGTCCACAGGGGCTGGCCTAAGTGCCCCTATGCTGGCATCTGTGTCGGTTTAGATGGCACAAGTGGCATGGATGCTGGTGTAGGGGCCACACCCCCTCCTAACCCATTTGGCCCCCAACCTCAGGAATGCGCTCTTATAGGGATTTGCATCAAGCTTGAAATCCCATACTCATTTAATTCATTTTACTGGGATTTACTCCCAAGTAAGCATGCTTAAAATAGGTACTGATCTCTGCTGATAAACTGAGCTACTGGGACTACTGCAATGGCCAAGTGGTCTGGCATTTTTGTCTTATTCTAAAGCTTCTGCGTCGCTTCTCCAAATTCTATTTACTTTGCAATGGTTCACTGATAGGAAAAATGGATGTTCAGCAATTGGTTTTGATATTTTCTACAAAGTGCCGCAAAGTTCCACTTCATTTGTGAACTGACAGATCTCATACTACACATTTGCAATCATAGCAGTGTTTGGAAAACAAACCTGATAATTTTGCTTTTGATATAACAGAAAGGTCAGCTCTCACTGTACCGTGGAAAAAAAATATCTTTTGAATTTAAACACATGCAGACAATCAATTGCTTTAGTTTATCTCCACAAACATCTAAGGTGTTGAAGTGGGATATGAAGTCAAACACTTCAGAAAATGCAAGATATGTTTTCTTCCCCCTCCAAGCTACAGTTGACCAGTTTAAATGGTTTTTTTACGCTGACTGCAAATTACAATGAGTCTTGCTTCGTCTTATCTGCATCTGCTGCATGCCAATGTCAACATAAAAGTTTTATTTTTCTCGGAGAATGCTGCCGTCAATGTAATGCATCAATAATTGTAATTCTGAGTTTAAAGATGCGGCTCCGCTTCCAGAATACCGAATGGGAGAAGGTTTCAGAGTCTCATACCACCTCATCTAAATGTGGCAAAACGCTGTGATTTCAATCTATGTGTATAATGCTTAGTTCCTAAACTGTGGGAAGACACAAACAATGACACACTATGACCCCCCCCCCCACGTACAGCAATGTGAACTGTTTGAGTTGGACTGGAATAGTTTTTGCCTATTTTATTGTGTGTATGTGAAGTGAGGTCAAGTCGCAGCTGACTTAAGGCAACCAATTTTTGGGGTTTTCATGGCAAGAGACTAACAGAGGTGGTTTGCCAGTGTCTTCCTCTGCACAGCAACCCTGGTATTCCTTGGTGGTCTCCCATCCAAACACTAACCAGGGCTGATCCTGCTTAGCTTCTGAGATCTGATGAGATCAGGCTAGCCTGGGCCATCCAGGTCAGGGTGCCTATTTTATTAGTAGCCTGTTATGTATGCAGAGGGAATCAAGGCTCATGTTCAGCTTGCTATCCTCTCCAGGCTCCTTCGCCTGTGATTCCGATTGGACAATGGACTATAGCCGCCCAATCACAGACTGGGTTTGCGCCTGTGTTCCCATTGGACTATGGACTACAACCGGCCAATCGCGGACTTGGGGGGGCCTGGCTCTGGGTGATTGGAATTGGCATATAAGCCGGGGTGTTGTGCACTTACAGTTCAGTTCCATTCAGTTAGCAGAGTTCAGCACAGTTCAGTTCTAGAGTGTTAATAAAGCGGTTGTTGTTGGAACTCCGTCTCCGGTCTCGTGCGTCACCCACACATACATAAAATAGCCATCAACAGTAGTAAAAATGCTGCTTACCTTCTTTCCGCAATTTAAGCCACTGTAGCCTCTTCTGAAGGCACAAACGTTGGGCTTGATACATCTGCCCCCAAACAGGCACTTGGGCTTGCAAAAAACTGTAGTAAAATAAATCAGGTATTTTATGCTTAAAACCCAATAGTGCAATTTATTTATTCAATAATACATGAGTGCTTGGGGGTGGAGGGGGGGGTCTCCTGAAATTCAGTCAGGATCATTCAGTTGTCTTCCTATTCACACAACCTTTTCAACCCACCACAGTCATGCTTTTGTGTTAGTAGGTGTTCAGAAATTGCAGATCTGCCCTCAAATGCCATCCATAAAGAACTCCTGATTCTTTATTTTTGTTTCCATTTTCAGTATTATTTGGGCATCAGCTCTGAACATATATTATGTATATAAATTATGTACATTTAAAATATAAACACTGTATAAATTGCATAAAAATGCATCCGTGTGCACTCAATAGAAATGAATCTAGAGAGCCAAGACCGAAAAGCAGAGAGCAAAAACTGCTAGGAAAAGTAGAAACAAATATAAAAAGAGATGAAGTAGGCAACATTAGCATATTCTGTTTTTTAGCAGTCCTCCCCCAGGCTGAGCAAATTGTGTGACAGTCAATGCCAAATACCGAATGCAGCATGGATCACATTTTGGCACTTGTTTGTCACTACAGGCTTTTGAGCGCATGCAACCAAGTGCCAGAAAGGCAATTCATTGCAGTATTCAATACATGGGGTTGGCTTTCACACCAGAAGCTCACCATATGTCAAAACAGTCCAAAGTCAGCCTGGACTAATCCAAAACCACAGCTACCATGGACTTGTGCAAGACTGTGGTTGCTGCTCTGGGGATACAAAAAGACTGACAGTGCAATCCTATGCAGAGTTACTCCAATGGGCTTAGACTGGAGTAACACTACACTGGATTGTACTGTGAATTTCTCAGCCTTGCTGGTTTAATTACAATGCCCTCATTTTGACCTTGGATTTCCAAATGAAATTAACTCCAGAATCTTTCTTTATGTTGAATCTTCATGAATTTATTTGTATTTTTCAATATCAGTTACTCTAATTGTGTGTAAATGGTACGGAAGGAGTAGTAGTAGTAGTAGGACTTGTCTGTTTATATGCTGACTTTCTCTACCTTTTTTAAAAGGAGAATCAAACTGGCTTGCAATCTCCTTTCCTTGCTTTCCCCACAACAGACACTTGGGAGTAGGTGGGACTGAGAAAGTTCAGAGAGAAATGTGACTAGCCCAGTGTCACCCAGCTGGCTTCATGTGTAGGCGTGGGGAAACCAACCCGGTTCACCAGATTAAAGTCTGCTGCTCATGTGGAAGAGTGGGGAATCAAACCTGGTTCTCCAGATTAGAGTCCAATCACTCCTAACCACTACACCATGCTGGCTCTTCACACCAGAAAGAAAGAACTGATCAAGAAATTAAACACTCTCTTTCACCTTGGCCTGAACAGAGACTTGGTTTTCCTTATTCACTATGGTTTTGAATAACTACATGCTGGTGTAGTTTTTTAATTTATTAAAATATTTATACCCTACCTGTCCCATCAACAACCAATACCACAGCGTGGCTTATAGAGGCATAAAAATGGCATGTTCATTTAAGCAGCAGGAAAATGGAATGAAACAATCCAAGGAATCATCAATCATAAAAACTAAAATGAGGTGGACCAAAATCAATGACATTGAAAATATGCAAAATGTTAAAAAGAAACAAAGAGCCCCACATTGACTTATCTCTAATAGACAGAACCTAATTGCAACTGTCTAAGAGCCCCGTGGCTCAGAGTGTTAAGCTGCAGTACTGCAGTCAAAAGCTCTGCTCACGACCTGAGTTCGATCCCGACGGAAGTCGGTTTCAGGTAGCTCAAGGCTCAAGGTTGACTCAGCCTTCCATCCTTCCGTGGCCGGTAAAATGAGTACCCAGCTTGCTGGGGGTAAAGGGAAGATGACTGGGGAAGGAACTGGCAAACCACCCCGTAAACAAAGTCTGCTTTGGAAACTTCGGGATGTGACGTCACCCCATGGGTCAGGAATGACCCGGTGCTTGCACAGGGGACCTTTACCTTTACCTTTCATTGCAGCTGTAGCTGTTCACTGAAATGGAGGGACAATCTTGTTTCAGTTTCCTCTTCGAAGATTACACTGTTCGGGTGAAACTACTCACACTGCGGGACTTTAGCTCTGTCTGTGAGAGGAAGCATTCTTCTTTGAGAATAGCTTTCTCTCCTCTCTCTCTCTCTCTCTCTCTCTCTCTCTCTCTCTCTCTCTCTCTCTCTCTCTCTCTCTCTCTCTCTCTCTCTCTCTCTCTCTCTCTCTCTCTTGTTAAAGAGAGAGAGAGTAGTATAGCTTCCGTGAGTAGTAACTCTTTATCTTCGAACTGTCACAGCTCCCCCCAGCCATTGTCCTTGTTGTCCTGTTGTCTTGAGCTAATGGTAGGAGGCTGAGGAGAGTGCCAAGCCTCTAATTTCTCCTCAGTCAGAAACGTCTAAGTTAAGGATTTGAATTCCATTGCTGAATGGGCCCAGGCTAACCTGTTCAGTTTCAGGAAAATAAAAGAGTTGCTTTTGAAAGACTTTGCCTTGACACAAGGCAACAAAAATAACAACACGCACTGTAGCTATACTTTTTTTTTTTTTTACAACAGATGGTTCCTTTACTGAAGAAACATTCAAAATCCACAATTACAGATGATGATGATGAGCAAAAATATTGGTGTGTTATAGACCTGTGGCATGCCTCCATCACCAAAACAATAGTTGGGAGTACAGTCAACAGGGGGTTAGGCACACCCAATTCTATAAAAAATCAATTGGAATCAGATTGAATCATGTGCTGAACGTCTTGATAGGACTTCAACAAGTCTTGTTGGTTTGTTTGGATCTTGTGTCTTGTTGGTCTGCTGTACTTGCTAAGCAATTTTTTAAAATCAATAGACGTGTGTGCATCTGTAACACAGAGGACGAAAAGATGCATACGAACCAGAGAAAAAGAAAGCTGTGTAAAATTGCATACACACAGCACTCTGTACAGAATTCAAAAATTAAATAGGGGAGGGGCTGTGGCTCAGTGGTAGAACATCTGCTTTGCATGCAAAAGGTCCCAGGTTCAATCCCCAGCATCTCCAGTTAAAGGGACTAGGCAAGTAGGTGATGTGAAAGACCTCAGCCTGAGACCCTGGAGAGCCAGTCTGAGTAGACAATACTGACTTTGATGGACCAAGGGTCTGATTCAGTATACGGCAGCTTCATTTGTTCATGTGGTCAAACCAAGAATGTCTATTGTATCCGTCTTGCTTTGGAAACAGACAAGATCATTTGGAACTCCAAAATCCAGGGGGAAATTTGGAATAGAAGAATTTGGGAGCTTTCCTAAATATAGTTGCAAACCTAAGAACACTTTCCTGGGAGTAAGCCCCATTGAATAAAATGGGATTTACTTCTGCCTATTCCCCATGGCACTTAGCATTGTGTTTTCAGAGAAGCAAAGCTGTTTATAGTATTGCTGAATGTGGGATGTGGAATGGTATGGTACAGCCTGACCTTGTCAGATCTCAGCAGCTAATCAGGGTCGGTACTTGGATGGGTGACTACCAAGGAAGACCACACAAAGGAAGGTCATGGCAAAGCATCTCTGCTTCTTACATGTCTTGAAAGCCCCTTGTTGGGGTTGCCAGAAGTCAGGTGAGATTTGACAGCACATACAAAAATAAACCTGGATGCATAAAAGTGGACCAAAATAAACTTAATCCCTTAGAATATGTAAGTAAAACAACATACAATACATTATTAAATGGATGTTCAGGAAACCATCTTGCACTGGGAAGAAAGAACAATTAGAGATATAATGAGGCAAACTATGCCAAAAGGATAAAAATAAATAAAACATATAATAAATTCTAAAATGGAGCTTACTCCAATTCTACCACATGTGCTATGGGGAGAAGCGTTAAAATATTTCAGAAGAAAGTTGGAATGGAAATCAGAGGGAAATAATATAGTTAAGGTCCAAATGAATATTTTAGAAATGTATTTATAAGGATCATTGAACACCGAGAAGGACACAAGCTGTGCTCTGTATAGCCTTAGAGAGAATGTTGTTCAATAAGCCCAGTTTATATTGAAATTATAATCAATAAAATGCCCAGTGTGGTAAAGGTTGATCCCTGTGTGCCGAAATAAAACCGAGCAATCATTTTCATGCAAATGACAATCTTTGCTGAGAACTTTACCTTCCTTGTACAGACAGAATAGAAAATCTGGAAGGTTGCGCTTAGAAAAAAATGAAGAAGAGGGAGCAAGAGGTGCAGGAAATTACGAGGCTACCCATTTGACATGGGAATAAAAAAGAAGACATCCCTGGAGGGCGAATGGGAAAGTTAATACATGTTCCATAACATGATATTAAAATAGATAATGACAAGCATGAATGTCAGTGATGAGAATCCTTCATTATTATGGCTGACATTTATTTGTCTAATTAATTCATAGGATGATTCCAGTTTGGAAGTGTCAGACACAGTGAATCAGTGTGTTCGATATCTGCATACCACATGATGGTATGCATTCTACTGATCACTGCTAGTTCAGTACAAGCGACACTGTTTCTAGCCATCCTCCATGGTACCAAGCCTCTTCTACTGAACTCTCCTGTGGAGGGTGGAGGGGTGCAGGAGAAGAAGATAGAGGAGTATTTATAAGGATGGTAGAGACAGAAAGCCAGGCTTCTTGTAATAGAAAAAATGGCTAATTCAGGGCCTCCCTATAGTTACATTATTTATGGGCCCATCCCATGTCCACGGGTCCTGTTGAACCAGGCAGGTGCTGGGAGTTTCACATCAAACCTGAATTCCCAAGTTTGGATTGGGACTGCGGCACATGAGTAGAGGAAGCTTAAGCCGCTCCAGTGAAATAGTTCAGGGTGGTGGTATTGATCAGAATTAGACCTCCACGTTCCCAGGAATTCAACTTCAGTGTGGAATTCCCAGTACATGTCTGTTTGACAGGACCCAGGGCAGATGGGACAGACCTGTAAACAGTGAACATACTGTTAGGCCCCCAGAGTCTGTGCCTGAAGAAAGCACCAAGCCTGAGCACAGTAATTCACAGCTGAGCACACAGTCCACAGTAATTCACTCAGCTAGGTCCCATGCTCAGTCCATGAACTTCACAGTTCCAGCTCCGGCATCCTTAAAACCTAGCAAGCCACTATATATGGCTGTACTTAGTTTGTGGATCACAAACAGTGCAGTGTGTAGTGTAAGTTGAAAATCTTAACAGTAGTATGAAAAAAACACCTAAGTATATTAGCAGCTTTTTTGCCGTCAGATCATAGCTAACTTATGGGGTTTTCAAGGCAAGAGATGTTCAGAGGTGATTTGCTATTGTCTGCCTCTGCATCATGACCCTGGTATTCCTTGGAAACCTCCCATCCAAATACTAGCCAGAGAGTGTGTGATTGGCCCAAGGTCACCCAGCAAGCTATCATGGCATGAGTAGGGATTTGAATCTGGGTTTCCCAGGTCCTACTCTGACTCCTTATATTTCTTTAAACATTGAATAACTCTTTTAATGTCTAACATGGTATTAAATGAAGATGGTTCTTCACCGTTTTGACTACCAAACACAGTGGTTTTATGTTAGTCTATGAGCATTACACTGTCTGGGCAAATTCCAACATTTTTCTTGCAAAGTGGCAATTTTTTTAGAGCAATACCTCTCGTGCAACGTCATTTCACTACTCCTTGTACTTATTTGGTGAACATTTGTACCAACACATATATTTCTTTTTTTTCCCTTTAAAAATCTTAGCATCTTTAATTTATTTTCATGTGTAGGATAATAAATGGAGATTGCTGACAATTTATATATATACAAGTATAATTTCTGCCACTTGCAGAGCGGATATGAATAGGCCTATTTATGACCACTGGAAAGATCCCTGTCACTGGCTGGCTACATTTAGTAAAAACAATAAAAAAGGTGGGGGGGACCAAATGAAACTCAACCAAAATGCTAATTCCAAATCGAAGAGGTTGAGCTGAAAAAATGCTAAAATTACAAATATATAAATTTTAATAAGGTGCACAGTCAAGTTTAAAACATAAGGACTCTAACATAGGCTGTGCTTAGAACATCTAGCACACATCCTAATAATATAATTGTATCACCTGACCTGATACACCTCTTGATGTATATACATCCTCAAGAGCCCAGCATGTAACAGAAGGTGAGACATCGAAGTCATGTTCTAGTACAGTGATGGCGAACCTTTTAGAGACCGAGTGCCCAAACTGCAACCAAAACCCCACTTATTTATCACCGAGTGCCAATGCGGCAATGTAACCTGAATACCACCCCCAGAGAGGGCCCAGAGGGAGAGGCTAGGGTTGCCAAGTTCCTCTTCGCCATGAGTGGGAGGTTTTTGGGGTGGCGCCTGAGGAGGGCGGGGTTTGGGGAAGGACTTCAGTGCCATAGAGTCCAATTGCCAAAGTGGCAATTTTTTCCAGGGGAACTGATCTCTATTGGTTGGAGATCACCTGTAATAGCAGATCTCCAGCTAGTACCTGGAGATTGGCAACTAGTTCCTTAGTGTTTTCTCTCTACATATCAAGACAAATGGAAAGGTGTTTGGAGGATAGCTTGTGGGCACTTCAAAGGTGGAATAGGACTGCACGCCCCTCCGCCCGCACAGACCCAGAGGGTGCCGGAGAAGCCGCTGGAGGGAAAGAAGGAAGGAAGGAAGGAAAGAAGGGAAGGGAGGGGGAAAGGGAAGGAAGGGAGGGAGAGAAAGAAAGAAAAAGAGAGAGAAAGGGAGAAAGAAATGGAGCAAGGGAGAGAAAGAAAAGGACAGAGGGAGACAGAAAAAGAAAGAGGCCATTTATACATGGGAGGTTTTGCCTTGGATTTGCCACTCGGTGGGGCGCGGCGGCAGGCTTGTGAGAGGCGAGCAGGGTGGGGCAGAGGGCGCCTCCTTCGCACCCACCGACCAGCCATGCCCCTCCGCCCGCACAGGCCCAGAGGGCGCCGGAGAAGCCGCCGGCCATGCCGAGTGTGAGCGCTCAGCTTCTGTTCCCCGCTCTCCCACCCGCCTGGCTGGCCGCGCACGCTCCAGCGGCGGCAATGGCGGCAGCTTCTGTGGGAGAGTCCGGGGGCCACTGCCAATGATGTCGGAGGTTCCCCACCCCTGGGCTACAGCCTCCCCCATCTGGGGTGGGGCAGAGCCGGAAAGGCCAGCGGCTTGGAGGAACCGTGCGTGCCGGCAGAAAGGGCTACGCGTGCCGGAAGTGGCACCCGTGCCATAGGTTCGCCAACACGGTTCTAGTATATAAGCAATAAATACTGTAACCTTACAGGGAGCTTCATTATACTAGAAGGGCTTTTATGCATTTTTTTACTGTATATTATGACACAATTATATTATTAGGATGTGTGCTAGATTATAACTCTATGACTGACCACTGAGGAAGGACTTCTCAGGCCGAAACGCGTTTGGTCCTTATTGGATCCTACTTTGGTCAATGTAAGATTGTACATCACATGTGTATAAGTTTGTATGTATACATTGAATGGGAAAGCCTTGCCTATGTTAGAGGCCTTATGTTTTTAACTTGACTGTGTACCTTATTAAATTTTATATATTTGTAATTTTAGCATTTTTTCAGCTCAACCTCTTCGGTTTGGCTACATTTAGTCACAATGATTGTGCCAGACTCCAAGTGACACCATAAAGGACAAAACAATGTTCCGAAGAGCAAGGAATAATAGACCAATTTGGCTGCAATTGGCATTCTTATACAATACTTTGAGGGACCGAGATGGCAATTGCCTTTGTGTTTGTGTATGTGTGTACAGCATGCATAGTGTTAGACAACAGGAGAAACATTGAAGTAATAACAAACAAAGCCGGGGGGGGGGATCAGCAGGTGGCCATAAGGGTTTCCATTGCCATTAGCAAGCTGTCATTTGTTTCCAGCAGAGACATTACCATGGTCAGCGTCAGAGATGCTCCCTCTTTCTGCATTCAAATACTTTGCCTGGAAATGATGATGTGATTACATTGTTGTTTTTTCTCGCCAGCGTGAACAATTACCAGTTTGTTTTACCCAGTGTGACTTCTGTGGGGGAAGATAATGTTGAGGGACGGAAGAAAACCCTTTTCCTTGCTTATGCATACCATCCAGGGAGTTGATCCTACCAAACAAGGAAGGCTGTGACTGCAAACACATTTACTAGAGAGTAAGACCTATTGAAATCTGCACAGGATTGCATTGGTAGACACAGACTTCAAGCAGTGGAGATTGCTAAAAAGCTGTTGTTTAGACCCATTTCTAAATTGTAGAGGCGGTATGGCAGCTGTGTTGCTTCCCAGTGGCTTTGTCTCATACAACCCTAGCATGTTAGTCTATCCCACCTAGCTCTTTCATTCATATGTTGCTAGAGTTAGTGTAGGAAGAAGAACAGGGAAGCCCACATATATGATTATTTTCCGTATGTTATTTGGACACTTATCTCACTGTACAAGTGCTGTTACATTTCTCACCTGACAAGAATCGCTTATTGTGTCTTGCTTATCAATATATCTAATGCTCAATGTGGTCAGATCTATGGATCCTTACATCCTGAGACTGGGGCCATGGTGGGAAGGGAAAGAGGTAATAGTGGGGGAGGGGAAAATAAGATGCCCCTCACAAGTCCTTGGGGATGTCCAGCTTGTTCTCTTATAATTCTTGCTCTGTTGCATGTGTCAAATATATATAAATATGAAACAAATTTTGATTTTTTAAAAAGCAAATGCCTAAGAAATTAGTGTTGTATAACATTTACAGCCCATTCCTGAAAATTGGGCTGAAACTTCTTAGGAAGGGGCGTGACCTCACTGCCAGCGTAAGTGTGTGTAATCATGTGTTTAAATGCACTTACGCTGGCGGTGAGGCCAGTCCCGCTGGTTGCAGAGCACCGCGGGACTGTGCCTCCCCCCTCCGCCGGCGCGGCCTCTTCGTGGCGCAGGCCACAGCGTAGAGAGGCCACACCGGTGCAGGGGGGCATTCCGAGGGCGTTCCGGGGGGAGGAGCCACCGAGTAGGCGGCTTCCTATCCCATTTCGACCCTTGCTGCCAGCGCCGGGAATGGTGGTGCTGCGCCTGCTTTTTAGCAGGCGCAGCCTCGCTGTTCCCTGTGGGGCAAAAGGCCCCGATAAAACAAAAAAAAGCCGCTGCCGCAATTTTGTTTTGCCGCCGCACCTCTTCCCCGCCAACTCCGCATGCTGCAATTTTAGGAATGGGCTGTTAGAGTGATAGACAAGAACTAGGGAGACCCTGATTCAAATCCCTGCTCAACCACGACACTCACTGGGTGACCTTTGGCCATTCAGTATATCTCAGCCTAAACTTCCTCATAGGGCGGTTGTGAGGATTAAAGTGTGAAAGGGAAAAACCTGTGGTCCTGGGTTCCTTATAGGAAGGGATGGATAAATATGTAAGAGACAGAAAAATGTAAGGCTTCTCACCAAATATGGTCCCATTAAATGAAATGTCTCCCCACAAAAAGCTGAGAAGACTATGGATTGGATTGGAGAAAGCTGTGTGTGAATCTGAGGATGTCAGAAAGACCCTTTCACATTCATTGGCCTTTCAAAGTCCCTGACTTTTTATCCCTTACTTTGGGTCCTTGTTTCCTAGCTGGTAGTACACTGTATTTTATAGACAGGACAAAGGCTAACTGAAACCCAAACCCTGATCAAAATGGAATCAGTACTTATGAATCTGGCACAACAAGCCTACCCATCCTTGTGAGCAATGGTAGACATTAGGCCCAATACATTCTCCTCCATTCAGGCAGCTGGATAAACAAACAGCTGAAGAGAACAAGGTGAAGAGAGGAAAATGAAAATATCAACATGACATCCTCAAGAGTTGGGAAGCTCTTTTAGAAAGTGTCATGTGTTGGCTTCCCACAATTATTGTCAAAATGGTTGAATCTCAAAAGAGCTTAATGAGTGTTCTTCCTGAGGCAATTAGCATTCTGAAATTTCCATGATTAGAAACTTCTTCTTAATCTCTCTTAGTGTGACTGCTAGGCTCATCACAGATTTACTCCAAAGGCAGGTTCCCCAGCCATTAAAAATTCATTTTCTATTAGAACTAAAAGCCTTAATTGATTGATTAGTGTGATTAACTGACTAATCCATTAATTTCAGACTAAACATGCAGATATTAAATTAGATTTTGAATAGATTGGTGCCCTTTAAAGGATGTTGAATTGTGGGACATTGTTGTAAACAATCTGAATACATCTGGCTGGTTAAGGCAGATCGTGAAATTGTTTAGTCAAGTATTCACATATACAATGCTAGTGGGTAGGTGGGGAACTTATTTGCTAAACAATTTGTTCCCTCCCCTGGCTGGCTGATCACCATCTGCCAAACTATCAGGTAGGCAGTTATAACTGGAACAGAAACTAGTATATGTGATGATGATGAAGGGTTGGGAATAACCTTAAAGTGAAATAAACACATCGGTGACCTAATGACCAACCTTGTGAGCAATCTTCCATTTTTAAGGCATTCTTGATGTCAGAAGTACTGACATATAAAGTGTCACCAAGGGGGAGGGTGGTTGCAGTAGGTTTTACTGAGCTACTCGTGATAGCAGTTTGACCTTCATAGTTTCCTTATATCTCCCATGGCCACAAACTTCAGCACATAATAATCTATATGCTAAATGCCAGTGCAGTTTCTCCTTTGGACATGTATTGACTTTGGCCTCAAGACCCCATCTTATTCTGCCAGAATCCAGTCATAGAGCACATAATAACAGCCCTGATGGATCAGATCTATGGTCAACCAGAGGTCTTCTGAAAGACAAACAGGGAAAACAGGCTGAACTCCCTGCCTACTGTTGTTTCATCCCAACAGCTGACATTCATACCCTCTGAACATGGAGATTCCATTCAGCCACTGATGAACCTATCATTAAGCTAATGGCTACCACTACATCTTATGGCAGTGAATTCCATTATGTTTAGAATAGATCACTACTGCTTAACCACAACTGCCCTCCCCAGGATTGTGCACAGTGTGAGAGTTCTTCTAGAGAAAAGACATAACTAGGATTCAGCCACTGCTGCAATACGGAAGACAGCTAGAATGCTCCTCCATTTAAATGATAGAAATGTTAAGCTCCTAAGGAAAAATCCTACAGGATCTCAGAATAGGATCACCATGCTCCGACACTTGTCAATTCCACTCAAGCACGGAGGCGACTGATGAAGATTTATATGAAAAAGGACTTTATGTACTGGACTCCCTTTTTTACATTCCAGTGCTGAGGATTTATGACACTGTCAGTTCAGGAGTAAGATCACTCCTTCTTTATGTTGAAGTAGTTAGGAGATGTTATTATTTCTTTGGTACGTACCTTGATGTTATATCGCTGGGATTTGCAGACTGTGCATATATTTGTTGTTATCTGTGCACGCATGTATTATTACAGTTTCTTGTTACAGTAGTACTGTTTGCCACCGTGCTTTTGTTCTTTATTTGCATCATCTCGTTGAGCACGAAACTCTAGTTTTTGTCTAGCATGCAACTATGTGATGGACAGGCGCTCAAGAGATGGGATGACCTTTAAGAGCGCACGAGCTGTGCTAATCTTTAAGAGCTGGCATTGTTGCTTAGCTCACTTGATCAGAAAGGACCACTGATAGGGCTTCAGAGACAGTGGCAGTGGACTGAAGATGTTATTCTCCATGGACAGTTTAGCTTCAGTACAGTCGGGAAAATCTAGCAGCCCCAAGCTTCCTAAACACATCTCTCAAGTAGTCTGGCTTGCTTGTTTAAGTCTTTTCAGCCCTGCTTCCCTTCATGCTCATGGTCCCAGTGTAAGGCCATCCCTTGGGACTTGGCTCACCTGGGATGATGCCTAAACTAAATTTTCAGCTGTGAGGTAAATGATATTTTATTTAAAGTAATGCCAGGAGCCCCGTGGCACAGAGTGTTAAGCTGCAGTACTGCAGTCAAAAGCTCTGCTCACAACCTGAGTTCGATCCCGACGGAAGTTGGTTTCAGGTAGCTGGCTCAAGGTTGACTCAGCCTTCCATCCTTCCAAGGTCGGTGAAATGAGTACCCAGCTTGCTGGGGGTAAAGGGGAGCTGACTGGGGAAGGCATTGGCAAACCATCCCATAAACAAAGTCTGCCTAGGAAACGTAGGGATGTGACGTCACCCCATGGGTCAGGAATGACCCAATGCTCTCACAGGGGACCTTTACCTTTTTTAATGCCTGTGGGCTGTATAGGCATGTGATATGCCTGATGACCTAATGAGTGACCAATAGTATACCATAGTAACCATGCCTGAATTAAATCTTGTACTGAATCTAAGTCACATTATCACCAATACAGCCAAGGCATCAAGCCAATACATTAATTCATCCTCTATTCAGTGTGTTATCTTGATTTTAAATTTATTCAGGTTATCTGCCAGCATTATCATGATAATGAATACCTATGTAAGGGAAAAATCCTCAAACATTTTCAGATCAGATGACTTATTTAAATGACATTTTTGTATAAGCTGCAGTCAAATGTGGTTTGGCTTAACAATGTTAAAAACACACATGCACACACACATCAGAAATTATGCGCTGAATGAATGTGTTTGTGGTGACCTTGAGAATCTATCATTATGGAAAGGCTTTTAGTACAGGCTTTAAATAGTCCTGTAGTTGAAATATATGTCATTTCTCTGCAAAATATAACAAACTATGTGTAGCTGTTAAAATCTAAAATCAATACTTCACATTTAATGCTGTGAAAAATGAATGTCTATAAAGAAAAAAATCTGCATAACAGACAGAAGCATGGGATAGAATGAATGGCTTTTGAGCAAAAACTTTATATTTCTATGTATAAAACTGTTTTGTTATCAATTTGTATTACAAATATATAAAGTGGTTTTCTCCTCAAAATCCCAAAGAAGCACAACTAGGTTGTTCATTATATTGCTTGCTAGCATTAAAACAGATTAGAATTTATGCTGCCAGGCCCAAGTTATAAAACAAATCATATATTTGAGTGGAAGTGAGTTTAATAGGGATGCTTTCCAATTCCTCCCTGACAGGAATTCTCTCTGGAATACATCACTACAATTTGAGTTGTCCAGGTTGCATAATGGGACCTCATGCATATTCTTTTCAGCCACATTCCCTGTGCATGTCCCAGATTTGGAGGGAAATATACTTTGGATCCACATTTGGATATATAGAATCATCCTGGAAGTATTAGGAATTCCTGGATTGCAATAAATATCAAATATGTATAAAGCATATTCAAAATACCTGTCCATTCCATGTGCTCAGCTGTATTATGTTCATGGAAACTCACAGTGGATCATTGGAAGGATACATTAAAAGTTACAGAACAAGCACCGAACAGAATGAATTATATTCGTCCAACCCTAGAGCTCAGCTTACGTTTACTGCAAAACGTTTCTTTCCAGCAGGAAAGGAAACGCCGGGCCTGATGCATTTGCCTCCATTCACGCACATAGGATCGCAGACACCTGCAGTGACGGAATGAAACAAGGGCCGAAACGGAGAAAGATGCAAGGCTTTCTGTTCCAGTGTGTTTTCCGCGAGGGCAAAGTTTTGGGTCATTAAAGACCAAAAGTAATTTGGGAGTGAAGAAGTCTTAAACTTTGGGATTTGCAAGCTTTAGTAAATCCTTCTAGAATCTGCTGAGGTTCACTGCGTGTGAGAGACGTTTCAAGGAGCCTTCAATAAGAGCTGCCTCGCCAGAGAAATAAGGGAGACATTAATTACAATGAGTCTTGAAAAAGTAAACAAGAAATCTTCAGTGGCAGCTGTAGCCAGACCAATACCACTTATTACTGCTGATTGCCAAATTCTTGTTAAAGCCATTCCCCTCCTGATTGGAAAACATATTCTCGGGCATTCATCTGGATCAGCAAGAGCTGGTGGGGAATTGATTAGTTGCACACAATTTCAGGAAAGCTTTTGCATTTTATCCATCAAGGATGAGAGACAAGATAAGGCGGGCATTGCCCACAGTTAAAAATGAGAGACAATCTGTTAACAGTGTGGCATTTCAACCATTTATTTCAAAATCTTTTGGCCAGTGCCGTTCCTGTTGACTCAGTATTAAAGACACGGTCATATCCAACTGAATTTCCCCAGTCAGATACCACGTATAAATGGGTGAACCACCATTCAGTGATAGATTGAGGGTGGACTCCTATTTCCACTTGTATAGGAGTAAAATACAAGAAAAGCTTATGTTGCAATCAATCTCTTTACATATAACTCTGGTGCAGCCACAATTCAAACTACATACAGTTCAAGTCACCTTGTTATCATAAAAGATATCTTAGAGCTGGTGGTTTAGTGATTGGAGTGTCAGAAGAAGAAAGCCCAAGGTCAAATCCCCAAAGCTTACTGGGTGACCATGGGTCAGTCTGTTTGTCTGTCTGTCTGTCTGTCTGTCTGTCTGTCTGTCTGTCTATCCTTCTGGGTTATATAAAAAAATAGGGAACAGAAGAAAGGTGCTTAATAGAGGTGTGCACTTCAAAACAATTCATTTTGGAACTGGATTACAGCATGGGCATGCTTTTCATTATCATGATTTTTCAGGACACTCTTTACCGTTTTTGGATTTTTTCAGCTACTTGGGGGTGGGTCTTGAAAACATGGGACCATTTTAGTAGTTGCCCTACCCATTCCCTCCCTACATAGGTAGCCAAAGAGGGAGGAAGGGAGAAAAAGAAAGCTGGGCCCGCTAAACAGCTGTTGGGCAGTGTCTCCCCTCCCTTAACATTTTAAGGGGCCATTATTTGGGGGTAGACTTGGCATCCCTCAGCACAATGCACGGGGTGGGGGGACTGCTACATCCCAGCCTTCTTGTGGACTTCCCTGAAGCATCTGCCTGGCTACTGCAGAGAACACAGTGCTGGAGTTGAAACTTTGATCTGATTCAGCAGAGTTCTTCTTATACAGAGCTTCAGATCAACATGCATATTCAGCCACAGACTTTTAATGTGACAGAACACAAATGACTGAGTATATGGTAAATTCTGAATTGGTTCCTGTGAGCACTTAACTACTTCCTTAACAACCGGCTTGCTGTGAATTTGCATTTGTGCAGTGAGAAGCATTCTTTGCACATGATTATGTAGTTAGATGATAAATTTAACATAGATTCATTGCTCGCTGTGAACCTAATATCCCACATTCCCGATATTATATTAAATAGGTTGTGTGTTAGTGTGTGTGTTAAGTGCCGTCAAGTCGCTTCTGACTCATGGCGACCCTATGAATCAAAGTCCTCCAAAATGTACTATCTTTGACAGCCTTGCTCAGGTCTTGCAAATTGAGGACTGTGGCTTCCTTTATTGAGTCAATCCATCTCTTGTTGGGTCTTCCTCTTTTCCTGCTGCCCTCAACTTTTCTTAGCATGATGGTCTTTTTCAGTGACTCTTGTCTTCTCATAATGTGACCAAAGTATGACAGCCTCAGTTATTTTAGCTTCTAGGGTCAGTTCAGGCTTGATTTGATGTATAACCCACTGATTTTTTTGGCAGTCCATGGTATCATAACACTCTCCTCCAACATCACATTTCAAAGGAATCTACTCTCTTCCTATCAGCTTTCTTCAATGTCCAGGTTTTACACCCATACATAGTAATAGGGAATATGATAGCATGAATTAACTTAATCTTGGTGGCCAGTGACACATCCTTACACTTAAGAATTTTTTCTAGGTTGTACAATGTTTAATTATTATTATTATTATTATTATTATTATTATTATCATCATCATCATCATCATCATCATCATCATCATCATTATTGTCATGGCTCAGGGTGGATATACATGTAGAAGTTGCCACCTATATGCTGGCAGTTTATTGTAAAGGGGAATTACTTGGAAAAGCAAAGTAGACACATGTCAGGGTTCTAGGATGTGTCGGAAATCCCAGGCGTATTTGGAGACACAATCAATTTTATTTAGTTAGATTTCTACCCTGCTCTCTAATCCCTGGCCAAAGCTGTGCTCAGGGCAGCTAACAAGATAGTAACAAATACAATAAAATACCATAACATATGATGTGTGTGTGTAAAGTGCCTTCAAGTCGCAGCCGACTTATGGCGACCCCTTTTGGGGTTTTCATGGCAAGAGACTAACAGAGGTGGTTTGCCAGTGCCTTCCTCTGCACAACAACCCTGGTATTCCTTGTTGGTCTCCCATCCAAATACTAACCAGGGCTGACCCTGCTTAGCTTCTGAGATCTGACGAGATCAGGCTAGCCTGGGCCATCCAGGTCAGGGCTAACATATGATAAAATCACAGTATATATATTTTTTAAAAATTAACAATTGCATAAAACATCAGGAAATTAAGACAAGTGGCGCTCAGTTATTGACGCATAAAGGCTGCTGTGGGCCTGGAAAGGTTGGCAGGGGCCCCACATAGGGTTGCCAGGTCCCTCTTAGCCACCGGCAGGAGGTTTTATGGTGTGGAACCTGAGGGGGGTGGGGTTTGGGGAGGGGAGGGACTTCAATGCCAAAGAGTCCAATTGCCAAAGCGGCCATTTTCTCCAGGGGAACTGATCTCTGTCGGCTGGAGATCAGTTGTAATAGCAGGAGATCTCCAGCTAATACCTGAGGGTTGGCCACCCTAGCCCCATGTGATGGTTGAAGCGATGTATGAGGCCCCAACAAGTAGCTGGAACAATAAATGAGCCCAAAAAGGAGAGTGGGGTTGGGAGCAGGGAGGCCAGCACTGATGGAAAATCGTAGCTGCCCTCAACTGTGGGCCTAGCAGAACAGCTCCATTTTACAGGCCCTGTGGAATTTCTTGATCATATTAAGAAATATGATCAATTTTACATATTTTATGGCAGCCAACTCCCTGGAGAAAAATGCCCTGTCCCTTTCACAGAGGCTTAATGAGATGTTATTTACCATGTAATTTTATTTACCTATGTTCATGAAAAGCCTCAGGTACTCATTTCCACATATTAAGCCTCTATGAAAAGGACAGGACATTTTTCTCCTGGCCAGTTGGCAATACATATGATTGGCATATTTGAAGTATTGTAAATTTGATGACATTGGATTTTTTTTTACAATAACTCAAGTTTTGGCTGACTCAAGGCAACCTAGCTTTGACTTCTGCAGGGAGACAGCTGATGATTTAATTTTTCTTGTCTTTCCTTGAAAAAAGAGGAAATTGTGAATGATTTGACACTTTTTAATTAAACTGGGATTGTTGAAAATGATTCACAACTCTTTCCTTCCACTGCAGAATTGTAAGAGGTGTGTAGTCAGCAAATGACTGGATGAACAAAATATATTTGGGGGGCCATTCCACTGAAGGAACTGTTATACTGATAAAAGGAACAGCTGAGGACAGTAAGAATAATTATAGGATAGTAAATGAGCAATTCTAAACATGTTGACCTGCAAGTAAGTCCCTTGTTATTCATTGAGGGTTCCTCCCAGGAAAGTTTCCTTAAGATTGAACTGCACAAGAGTAAGTTGTCTATTACGACACAGAAGTAAAAAGGTCAATTGAAGCATTTTTAAACTGGCTTATGAAAAGTCACTTCAGATAAATGGATCTGGCCAGTTTTTTCACTTACTCTCACCTAATCCTCCTCCTTGCTACAGACCCTATTCCACATAGGGTTGCCAAGTGGCCAGGAGAAAAAAAAAAGTTATCTCCCTATAGTAGACATTTACTATATGGATATGCGCAGCTGGAGCTTTTCATGGCATGGAGGTAAATAAGTAGAAATTGGAGGTAAGTAATTAAGATCATCTGGTGAATAACATTCCATTAAGCCTCTATTAAAGGGATAGGACTTTTTCTCCAGGGGGTTGGCAGCACATGGCTTTTGTCCATGCAGGTCTTGGGGAAGACAACACTGGCTTGGAATATTCCTGAAGATTTAGGGTGCCTGAGGAGGGAGGGAATTTAGCATGGATGTGATGCCATAAAGCTAGAACTGATTTCTGTAATCTGGAGATCGTTTGTAATTCTGGGAGACCTCCAGGCCCTGCCTAGAAGTTGGTGATCTTAGATCTGATGATCCATGGCATAGACAATTTGGTCATCATAGGTGACTACTTCTTCCTTTTTCACCAGTGGAAAAGCTGGTTGGATCCAACCAAAGGATGTCCTCTCCTCTCCATGCATTCAGAAGAACACCACATAGGGTTGCCAGGTGGGTGGTATTGGTGGGCAACTGCCCACCAACCACCCAGCTACTCCAGAACAGAGAGTTATATTGGCCATGGTGATGCAGCGCTTCCGGAAGTAAAACCGGAAGTTCCGTCATAGCGTGTGCACGAGTGCTTCAGCCCCGCCCCTAAAACCTCCCACCGATCAGGAGGGGGGACCTGGCAACCCTAACACCACATAAGATACTTCACTAGAACAGGGTGCTGCTACTATTACCTCAGGGCAACTTGGCCCGCAGGATGACATGGGCCCCCATAAATTTGTACCCATACTCCTCCCTCTCTGTGATGTTGCTTGAAACAGTGAATGAAAGAAAAGGCTGAATAGGTAAACATGGGAGTAAAAAACCCATGAGTAGGGTTTTAGTCACAGGAAATAAAATGCAAACAAATGAACCCAGAAACAGCTAGGAAGCAAGTGAAGCTGTTTTAATAACAGCAAGGTAAGATTGAAATGAGTAGTCCCTGTTAATGAATGAGTAACCACATTATAAACTCACCATAGCCTCCAGAATATCTTCAAAGACAACCCCACATACAGCCTGTCACAGTAGCCCAACCTAGAGGTTTCAGCAAGGGTTAGCACAGCAAGGTCAGTATCATCCAGGAGCACTGATAACCTGATAGTCTGATATAAATGGGTACCACATTACTGAAGACTATAGTGTGAATGGATTCCCCCCCCCCATTGGTATGCAAGACCCTCTATCAGTGTCTAAATAAATGACATTAATAAACAACTAAAAATAATAGGCATCTGTGCTAGGACCAAGAGGCATCCTAATTATGCAAAATATCTCAAAAGTCAAAATCATTTCTACTTGGCTATAGAAAGTGTATACAAAACCATTAATCTTCCTGAAGGAAAAGGATGACGCCTTTTCAGCAAAACCTACATCTTCCCTGGAGTTTTCCCTTACTCTGACAGAAATTATATATCTTTGTGCTGTACTTTAATGGCTTTCCCCTGACATTTAGCCTGGAATGTTGTACATCTCTTGCCTTCCACCATAATTTTCTCCATTCTCCTCCAATTGCTATTACGCTTACTTTCGTTATTATGTATATCAAAAATGATACCACACATAAACAGAAAGAGGATTCCATCATAATCCAAGCATTTAAGGAGTCATCTCATGACACAGAGGTTGATATAAGGGCTCTCTGCAAACTCCTGCAACAGATCCTGATAGATATCAAACATGGTCAGTCTTTCTAGATGTCCTACTGCTCCTTATCCTTTAAAAAAAAAAATAATGGGAAGAAAACCCAAGACCACAAAATCTAGAAAAAACACAATGCTCAGGTTTATGAAAATGAGCAACAATTTGTTCCAGAACAGTGATGGCCAGTGTGATGCAGAGATATGTACTCAGCTAAGAGTTCTCATGATCACATTTCGACTCTGAAACTTACCCAATTACCTTAGGTCTAAACATAATGCTTCTGACATGGCTAAGGATTTTATCAAGGATAAAAAAAAGGAGCAAGAATCATGTTGATTGCCCTGATCCCTTGGTGGAAAGGCAGAATAGAAATGTAACAGGTGAGTAGACAGATGGTGGTGGAGGAAAGTGCTGTTAAGTCACAGCTGATTTATGGTGACCCCATGGGGTTTTCAAGGCAAGAGGTGGTTTGCCATTGCCTGCCTCCCCCGTGGGCTGAGAGAGTTCTGAGAGAACTGTGACTGGCCCAAGGTCACCCAGCAGGATTCATGTGGAGGAGTGGGTAATCGAACCTGGTTCTTCAGATCACAGTCTTCCACTCTTAACCATTACACCACACTGGCTAGCTAGCTGGATAGATAGATAGATAGAACAGACAGACAGATAGATTCCAGGGAAATGCACATAAATCTGACATAAGAAATCACAATATTAAGAAACCAGTGTGTGTGCCTGTGTGTGGGGACATTTTAATCTTCCTGGACATAATTATTGAACACATGAAGCCGCCTTATACTGAATCAGACCCTTGGTCCATCAAAGTCAGTACTGTCTGCTCAGACTGACAGCTGCTCTCCAGGGTATCAGGCAGAGGACTTTCACATCACCTATCGTAGCCAAGTACTGCTCTGCAGCTATTAAAATCCGCTCGGAGAAGGGTATTAGTGACTTTTAATTGATATGTGCCTATGTGAACAAGGTGATTTTAATTGATATAATTTTATCTGTATTTTGTATATAGAGACTTTTATTATGTAATCGGTTTTACTGAAAAGGTTTGTATCTTATCTGGCTATTGCCATAATAATAAAATCAATCAATCATCACCTATGACCTGGTCCTTTTAACTGGAGATGCTGGGGATTGAACCTGGGACTTTCTGCATGCAAAGCAGAGGCTCTTCCACTGAGCCAAAACCTCTCCCCATATTGCAGATCTGAAAGTCACTGTAGAAAAAAAAAAGAAAGAAAGAAAGAAAGAAAGTTGGTTTTTATATGTCGATTATCTCTACCTTTTAAGGAGAATCAAACCGGCTTACAATCTCCTTCCCTTCCTCTCCCCGCAACAGACACCTTGTGAGGTAGGTGAGGCTGAGAGAGCTCTAAGAGAACTGTGATTAGCCCAAGGTAACCCAGCTGGCTTCATGTGTAGGAGTGGGGAAACCAACCCAGTTCACCAGATTAGAGTCCGCTGCACATGATGTGGAGGAGTGAGGCATCAAACCTGGTTCTCCAGATTAGAGTCCACTGCTCTTAACCACTATACCACACTGACTCTCCACACCAGAAAGAAAGAACTGATCAAGAAATTAAACACTCTCTTTCACCTTGGCCTGAACAGAGACTTGGATTTCCTTATTCACTATAGTTTTGAATAACTCAATAGGACCAACTTTTTAGAGACTTTAATTGGCTCTTCATAACATGTTGTACCATACTATAATCCTTTGCTGACGTTAGTTTTTTTCCCTTATGCTTTAGATAGCTTCTTCCCTGATTGGCTGGGTTTATCCTATTTCATTACACCTGCATTTATCGAGAGGCCGGAACTTTTTACCTCTCTTATTATCCATTATGTGTAACCGCTGAAGCTACTCCTTACACAAAGAATCACACCTGAAGGATTTATGACATGGTTCACACCACCAAGCCTCTCTCTGCTCCAGCTTCTCCTCCCCCCTTCTGTGATCTTTCTTATTAAAACTTCCAAAATTATTTCCTTCCCATGGCATCTGAAGAAGCGATCTCTAACTCATGAAAACTTGTGCTGAAATAAATGTTGTTAGTCTTACGGTGCCACTGGCCTTTTTTTGGGTTTTTTTTTACAACAGACTGGAATTAACACCTCTTATATAGTCATGAAGGAAACTTCTCAAGTCTCTATTGAATACAAACCTGTCAGTACACAGATTCCCAATGGAATAGTTGTTAAAGTTAACACTAATCCAAACTCAGTTTTCCAGTTTAATAATGTTAGGGTTGTCCAAGTATATATTCTAGACGTTGCTATAAAAAGTCAGTTTACAACCATATGCTAATGAATTCATTATGCTCCCCCCCTTCGGCTCATTTTTTTCCTAATGTTCTCGCCCCTTAATTTTCTTTGAATACAATTCCATTTTCAATACCCACGTGGCAGTCATCAACATTTATGGATGATAATGAGTTCCAGTCTCTCTGGGTCCCACTTGTATGCCTCTGTGGAAAGCTCCAATTTCAAAATAGCAAACAAAATGTTACAGCCTCTCTTTGGGAAACTAAATAAATTATCCGACACTGCAAAAACAAACTGAATTATCCTAATCCTCCCAGGAGCAAGTCTGACTCTGAGAGTGTTCAGGGTTGCTTTCCTGTACAGAAGCATCACATACTGACTACCCCAGATCATGATAATTCATAGGTAGGGTTGCCAACTTGGGAATACCTGGAGATTTTGGGGGTGGAGCCAGAGGAGGGTGGGGTTTGAAGGGGGAGGGACTTCAATGCCATACAGCCCAATTGCCAAAGCAGCCATTTTCTCAAGGGGAACTGATCTCTGTCACCTGGAGATCAGTTGTAATAGTGGGAGATCTCCAGCTACCACCTGGAGGCTGGCAAGCCTATTCATAGGGCTTACACCTTTTTTTTTTTGCCATGAAGTCACAGGTGTCATATGGCAACCCCATAGGATTTTCAAGTCAAGAAACATTCAGAGTTGGTTTGCCATTGCCTGCCTCTTTGTCGTGACACTGGACTTCCTTGGTGGTCTCCCATCAAAATACTAACTAGAGCCAACCCTGCTTAGCTTCCAAGATCTGATGAGACCAGGCTAGCCAGAGCTTACACCTATCTCAGATAAAATCCTTATATGAAAAAAATCCATTGTGTAATTGCCGTAGGAAATAAAGCCTTCCTTTTTCATGTTATTATCCATTAAAATAATTTGATGTTGATAAGGGAAAAGAGCCTGCACAATAATAATAAAAACACTAACAAGTAAAGTAGCTTTAAAGAAGCAGAAGAGGAAATGGCGAGAATGTCCCCAATAAAACAGTTTAGCCTTTGTATTTCTACAGAAGAGCAAAAGCTTTTCCTCAGCGTATTGTTGATAGTCACTTTTAATTTTGAATCCAAAAGTAGTGCTTTTGAAGGGCTGAAATGATCACTAAGTGTTCACCTTCTTTTGTTTGAGCTGGTTTCTTTTTGCTTCCATTGTGTCCCCTCTCTGCTCCAGTGCCATTTTTGAGTCGTATATAGTAAAGCCAAGCCATAAGAGCACAAGAACATAAGAAAAGCCCTGCTGGATCAGACCAAGGCCCATCAGGTCCAGCAGTCTGCTCACACAGTGGCCAAGCCAGTCAGGGATCACTTCATGAAGGCAATGACTCACACTGCCGTGTAGCAAAACAGATTTGTCTATATGACAACAGCAATAAGGACAAGGTAAGCCAATTTAGAGTTGAGACAATGCATTCTGGGACAGCAGTGCCCTCTTTCTGAAAGTGTGAGCATTTTGTGCCCTCTCAGCGCAAGCCCAGAAAAACTGCCCAAAGGCGAACTCTCCAAAGTTGCAGGGAAAAACAACAAAAGACCATTACATCTGAATCAATCATATGCTGGACTTCTACACGGTACTGGGTTGTAGATAGGCTACACTCTGTGGGGAGTACAAGAGGAGATTAAACTGGTAGTCACATAATCAAATGTATAGACACATAAAGATAGTCTGCTGCAGTGGTTGGACTAGGATCTGGAGGACTCCGGCTCAAATCCTCATTTTGCCATGGAAGCTTGCTGGGTGACCTCAGGCCAGTTACTGTCTCTGAGCAACTTGTTGTTAAGATAAAAGAGAAGAGGAGAGGTAGGGTTGGGGATGGAGCTTGATGAGGTCGGGGATTGGGGAGGGGAGGGACTTCAATGGGATATAATGCCATATAGAGTCCACTTTTCCAACATGGCCATTTTCTCCAGGTGATCCGATTCCTGTCATCTGGAGATCAGTAGTAATAGCAGGAGATCTCCAGCCGCCACCTGGAGGTTACTCAAAATCTGACACAGACAAACTATACACCTAGTATAGTGAAACAAGACCACATAAACACATATATGTGTATAAAAATCCATATCCAATAAGTATAATGTCCCATATATCAAAAATCTCAGTCCTATAGACTAACAATTATTCATTTTCTTTCAGTTATGGATTACAGGTGAGTATATTCTTTCCGGAAGCAGGAGGCTCCAAGGTGAAGAGGAAGGCAGCCGTTTCAGATTTTCTTTCATCAGTTCCACCTCACCAACCTATTGTTTCCTGGTCCTTATTTCATCACAAACAATCCATGCATAACAGTCTTTCAAGGTTCCTACCCAGGATATCCACATTTCTACACATTTGTACACAGAGGTGTCTGTTTTGGATTACCACCTGGAGGTTGGCAACCCTATCTGCCACTTTCAGTAGGAAACTGGCACTGGGAGTAAGAGGGAAGAGAATGCAACATCATTCATACTACGTTTCACACAGTATGCTATGGATTTCTGAGGTCTCGTCTCCCACTTTCCGTAACATCTTGTCTCTTTTTAATAAGATTACCCTTTCTACTAGATTACAGTTTAACCCAAATGGCCTAGGTGTCTCCTTTAACACCTCTCTCCTTTTAGTAATGAGAATGAGGAATTCTGCATAGGAAGATTATTAAATCGGTTCCTTGATGTCATTTATAAGCCCTTCACTTTTCTCTGGGCCATTTCAGGAGAAATGAAGGTCCGTGTACTTAAACTAGCCTTCCCCCAAATGATAATTTAGATTCTGTTTAGATCAAGTGCAATAATTACCTGTCATCGCATCGCCTAAGCAATCCCGAAGAGAAGGGAATAACAAGACTGCATTGCAATGCTGACTAGGAAGAGGCGGTTTTAGAAATGCTGGATTTCTTTGGCCCGAGAAGCTGGTAAATTGACCTCAATAATATATCCCAGCTCAAAGATAGGCAGAGTACCTCTGAGTGATATATGCCAAACAGGCAAACAATTAAATGTATCAGATGCGGCTCCAGGGTGGTTGCTCATGCCAAAAAATAATGATAAATGATTGAGAAGTAGGACAGCATCTATTTTTGATTCCTTCTTAATAAAAAAGTGCTATCAACAGCAATGGTCGACTAGTTCAGAAGAGAAGTATATGGCAATCCCATCATCAGCATGAAGACCGGAGCTAAGGTGCATTTTCTTGTTTTCATCACTCCTACATGTGCTTAGGGGTTAAATTCCTTATTGCTCAAGGAACAGTAGTCACTACACATTCTTCTCATTTATACAGCTGTGGTACTAAGAAAAAAATAGCTTTTATCATTTGCCTTCCTTTGTTGTCTATTGCTCTTAGTTTACAAGGCATGTGTGGAATCTATTTCACGAACAGTTTTTATTCCCATCTTGTTAGAAGTCTTAAATTTGGTGACATTTTCCCTTCCTTGCAAACTGCTTTGTGTTTTATTACAGGTCAGTGAGCCATTCTGATGTTCTGAATAAATTTTGTTCAGTATCTTCCTTACCATGTATGTTTTTTTTAAAGGACAGAATAATATCTCACAGTTTTTTTCCTGGCTAGTTTTTTTTATAATTTCCATGCATGTTATGATGTGTCATCAAAAATATTTTCATGTATATGAGACTGAATAGACTCTCAGCTCAATCCTATGCAGTTATTCTGGTCTAAGCCGATTGAAATGAAAGGGAAATGACTGGGGAAATTCTCCTTAGGATTGTATTGTAAATCTTTGTTGAGGTTTTCTTCTATATGACATGAATCACAAGATAATTTGAGCAGGGTAGCAAAATGAACTAAAAGCTAATTACTATGGAGAAGCAGCCCTGTTACTCAATAATTGTTGACCAAATGTATTTTAATTGTGTAACTAACTGTTCTGTAGTAGAATGGTAAGGATAAGGAACAAGCATTATTCTGAGATAAAAGTTGTGCAGTTTGACTTCCACCAAAGGTTTCATAAAGCCTAGTTAGATAACTATAACCAAGGGAATAGTAAACACAGTGGAGTTTATAGTGTAGTACACAGACATCTTTGGTAGATATTGGAGGACAGAGTCATGCAGTGGTCTAAATGTGATAGACCAGTTAGTGTTTAATTTATCCTACCTCATTCATCCATAGTTGACAACCAATGGGGGCCAGTGGCCTGAGAGATGATGAACATTAATTGGCTGAAGGCTGAAGATGATGAACATTAATTGGCTAGAAAGTATGCAAGGCCAGACACAGCTTGGTTAAGAATATAGAGCTGAAGAAAACAGCAGAAGAGATGTCTGAGGAGAAAAAAATAAACCAGTGTTTTAGGCAAATGATTATTTATTTATTTACACCTTTCTCTCTGGGACTCTAGGCAGATTACACAGAGTGAGTCAATAAAACTGACAGATGGGATATTCAATAAACCATGCAATACGATTAGGGTAGCAGAAACAACCAGTAGTCTAAAAGCAGAACTGAAGCAAAGCACAAGTATTAACAAGACACATTAAATGATGCAAAATTCCATACTAGTGTCCTTGTTTCAGCCAACTATGCACAGTAATATAAACCTCAGTCCACAATACTTCCCCCAAGTAACTTTATGAATCATTTAGAAGAGTGCAACTCTCTATCGCCTGTGTAGAAAAGGCCTCTTGAAGAATTCAGTTTTGCATAGTTTGCAGAAAGCCAAGAGAGTGGGAGCCTCCCTGGAATCCTCAGGCAGGCTGTTCCACAAGGCAAGGGCTACAACAGAGAAGGCGTGTGTACAGGCAGTTGTTGACTTTGCCCATTTGCAGGTTGGCATCTGCAGAAGACCCTGCTCCATGAGTGAAGCTGTCGTGGTGGAGCATAAGGGAAGAGGCAGTCTTGCAGATATGAGGATCAAAGGCCATGAAGGGCTACGTATGTGATAGCTAATACCTTAAATTGAGTCCAGTAACTGATGGGCAGCCAATGAAGTGCCTGCAAGATGGGAGTCCTGTGCAAGCTCCATCTAGCTCCTGATAATAGCCAAGCTGCGGCATTTGGCACCAACTGGAGTGTCCAAATTGATTTTGAGGGGAGACCAATGTACAGTGAACTGCACTAGTCTAGTCTTGAAGTTACTGTGGTATGGATCCACGTGGCCATATCAGTTGTATGAAGGTAAAGAGCCATCTTTCAGGTTAGGCTGAACTGGACAAAAGCCTTTATTGCAACTGCAATAAAGTCTTTCTCCAGTAATAAATTTGGGTCCAGTATAACCCGAAGACTCTTCGCTGAGTCAACTACGGTCAGCTTAATTCCATCAGAAGTGGGGAGCACAATATCCTTCAAGATCGCTGCCTTTCCAACCAGCATTAACTCTATCTTTTCAGAGTTTAGTTTCAATTTGTTCAGTCATAGTAAATTTACCACAGTAGCCAGGCAGGTATATAGGACCTCTATCACATCATCAAGGGATTTGGATAAAGATATATAGAGTTTGGTATCAGCTACATATTGATGACATCCAGCCTCAAATGTACAAATTATTTGTGCTAAGGGCTTTACATAGAGATTAAAAAGAATGGGGGATAGAATTGTACCCTGTGGAACTCCACAGGATAGGTTCCACACTGATGACAACTGGTCTCCCACAGCAACCCTTTGAGTCTGATCTGTGAGGAAAGATTTGAACCAGTTCAGCATGAATCCCCTAATATCTATTTCTGTCTCCAAGTGCCTCAACAAGAGTGTACTATTTACTGTATGGAAGATTGCAGATAAGTCCAACAAGAGCAACAAGGAGGCATGGCCTTTGTCTACACTCAGATGAAGGTTGTCAACTAAAGCTAGTGGAGGCATCTCTGCCCCATAGCCCAGCCTGAAGCCAGGCTGAAAAGGGTTTAGAGCACATGAGTTATCCGAGAAGACCTGGAGTTGGTCCACTACGGCTCTCTCAATCACTTTGCCAAGAAAAGACAGGTTAGAGACTGGGTGATCATTGGCCACATCATTTTTCTGTAAGGATGATTTTTTAATTAGCAGACAGATAACCACCTCTTTGAGTGGCCAAGGGAAGGTACCCTGAGTTAGACACTGATTTATAATAGATACTAGGAATTTGTAGCTGAGGTCCTTACATGATTTTAGCAGCCAGAATAGGCAAGGATCCAGAGTGCAAGTAGTGGCCTTCACTGATCCCAGGATCTTGTGTAGATATCCATCATAGAAACTGGGACATCCACCCTTCCTTTCCCTAGATTGAACAGCCACTGGCTATTCATCTAGCATTTTACACTTAAAAAAGGGGGGAGATGAGAATTATTTTTTTCTTGACGCTATAGAGAGAAAAGTTGCCACATCTTTCACACAATTCACTGAACTTCCTGATAGCAGAAAACACAGTATCTGCTTCTCAGAAAGTGTCATTAGCTGTTTTATCCAGGGAGAAATATATTTATTTCATATAGCATTGTTTTGTGAACATGCTAAAACAATGTGGGCTAGGGAGTTTACTCGATCCGGATAAAATGGGTATTTGTGTTCTTCTGCAATAATGTTATTGTATCTCCCTTGCACCTCGTTTGAGTCTAAGGCATTACACCTTGCCACTAAGAAAGCTCATCTAAACTTATGGATTTCTAAGCAGTTGAAGTAGTCTGGCAAGGAAAAAGTTCTGTTAAAGGGTATCTGGAAGAAGATCTTGTTTTGTAATTGTTTACAGCTTGCTTTCCTAATACTATTCCGTCATGGAATAGACCAGGCAGTGTATTAGTCCTGACTTCTGGTGTGCCTATGGTACAAATGACATCCAGGTCAGAGCATATTCTTGATGTTCTATCAGCAAAAAACTTGGCAAAGGTATCACAACTAATTGTCTCTTCCTGGGGAAATAAAGGCTTAGATATTGGCAACAGCAGTTGCTGAGCTACTTTGAATGATCGGGATGATTGTGAACTAGCTGATGCTATAGTAGTAGAACAGTAAAATCTCTTTGCTGCCATCACCAAAGCTTCATAGGTCTTCCAGTAGAAATTGAAATTGTTCAAGACTTTCTATTCCTTCATCAAGGGAGACTGCAACCAAGAAATCGGAAGGAGATTGAGAGTGGAAAGGGCAGCCATGAAGGAGCTAACAAAGATTCTTAAGTGTAAGGATATGTCACTGGCAATCAAGATCAAGTTAATTCATGCCATAGTAGGCCCTGTTACTACATATGGGTGTGAAAGTTGGACAATGAAAGAACTGAGAGGAAGAAAGTAGATTCCTTTGAAATGTGGTGTTGGAGGAGAGTTTTAACAATATTTTGGACCACCAAAAAGACAAATCACTGGGTTCCAGATCAGATTAAGCATGAACTCTCCCTAGAAGCTAAAATGACTGAACAGAGGCTATTGTACTCTGGTCACATTATGAGAAGACAAAGGTCACTGGAAAAGACACTAATGCTAGGAATAGTTGAAGGCTGTGAGAAAAGAGGAGGGCCCAATAAGAGATGGTTTGACCGTATAAAGGAAGCCACGACCCTCAGTGTGCAAGACCTGAGCAAGGGCTGTTACAGATAGGATATTTTGGAGGACAGTGATTCATAGGGTCACCATGAGTCAGAAGTGACTTGAAGGCACTTAACACACTCACACAGGTTTCTTGAGCCCCTGTGGGTGGGCCATTTTAGCCGGACCCCCTCTCATGCAGAGTGTTGGAGCCACATTCACCTCAGCTTTAAGTAGGTAGTGGTCAGATCATGCTGCAGGTTGAATCTCTAACCCTTAGGCCAGGCCATTCCTCAATTGCTCAGTGCACAAAGTTAAATCCAGTGTGTGTCATCTTTCATGTGTTGGGCCCATCACAATTTGATAGGGGCTCAAGGCAGTCAAAGAGACTATAAAATTCTGCGTTTTCAGGGGGGAGGGCCTCAGAAGCTCCATGATTCACTGGGGATGCCTAATTAATCACAAGGTACTCCTGGAATTGGGGTGTGTGTGAGAGAGAATCCCTCATGCATAGGATGTTTGAGAATTCGGAGCAGAAAATTGTGCAGCAAACCAAACACAAATTCCCCCCGCATACATGACCATAAAGTGTGCAAAATCATAAAGTGACTGCAATCCTAAGAACACTTTCCTGGGAATATGCCCCATTGAGCACACTTCAGAAGGATTTTGAATAGACTTGATTTGAATTACACTGCAGGTGTGTCGATGTAGGAGATGGGACTGGCTTCTGGCAAGCAGCTCCTTACCTGAGGATGGTCGGAAAAAAAAACTCCAAATACTACATTTTAATACTAAACAAGGAACAATTACTTAAATAAGGAACAGGAGCCACACTCCGATTTAAAATATTAGATCTTTTTTGGCTGCCTCTACTCCCTCAATAATGCAGAGTTTTGCTGTAAAACCATTAAAAGGTTTGAGAACTTTTTAATGGTTTTACAGCAAAACTCTGGTTATTGAGGGAGTAGAGGCAGCCAAAAAAGATCTAATATTTTAAATCAGTGCGGGTTGCTTTCCTGGTGAAATATCAAGCAAAAGCAAAAGTCCCGTTTCAAGGCCACACTGAGGTTAGAACCAGAGCGGGTAGATGATCAGGAAGTGAGTAGCATCCAAATGTTCCCGAAGTCTCAGAATAACAACTCATTTATTACTATTCCGGGAAGCCTATAAGAACGGACTGAGCTGCAACACAACTAAGGTCATCCTACAACCGGAGGGAGTAACAGCTGATTTAACGCATGTAATGGACCCAATTCCTTCTAGCTGGCTTATTTAGATGGAGTAACTTCTGGGACCAGATGGCAGCAGGTCACACTCCATGCATACTATATGCATTAAGGATGTGAAAAACCTTCCCTATTACTTCTGCAGATAGTTTCACCTCGTTTAAAAGTTAGATTGCATATGTAGGACACCGGTTTTCAAAAGCGCATATGCAGTTTCTATCAGGTTGGATTTTCCAAATAATAATTTCAAGAGTTAGCCTACGTGCTAGCATTGCTGTGTCTTGTTCCCGATTTTAAAAGGTTCAGAGACCTGGCTTAATTGTGAAATATTCCCACTCTGGATATCAGCTAGTACAATATTGTTATTTGTTTCCAATCTTTTTCTAAACAAATTAAAATTCATTTTTGTAAGGCAAAAAAAAATACTTCATTTTTTTCTTCAGGTGACTGGCCCACAGATAAATTTTCACAGGAGGGCAGGACAGAGGTGAGACGAAAGAAAGAAAAAAAGACGAAAGAAGAGAAAAAGGCCTTATGGGCCTTACAACAACCCCTGCTTTCCAGTTTTCTAAGAGGGTAATAAAACAATGCTCAAGCAATGTTAATTTTTTACCACTGAAGCACAGCTAATATTGTTCTGATGTATAATTGGCCAAGAAAAACACTTTATTTAAAGGGAGCTCTTGTGTATTTGGCCCTCCGTGGAAGCTGAACTATGGAATTCTCTGTGAGGCAGAATGCTAGAAGTCTGTACAGAAAGTGGTGCATAACCATACATTTTATTATCAGTTCTGGCATCTTCTTTATTTTGTTTGCAAGTGCCTGTTTATTATAATCACAGTGGGGTTGTTTGTCAGGAAGCATACAATGTGCAAATCCTTGCTTTTCAACTGCCAGCCAATCCAAGGAGGGAAATTTACATAATGTTTTTTCAGGGCTACATTTGTTTACACCAACAATCAACATTCACTTTCATCCTGAATGCTTTTTATTTAAAACGAAGGAATAGCGAAACGTGGAAAGAACGCAACTGAATGACAGAGACATGCCACGTTCGTTCTGCCTCACCCAATAGCAGCTGCCTGACAGACTCCTTGGGAATAATTTTGAAAAATATGGAATAAATGCAATGAAATTGCAAGCTATGCACCTGTGCAAAATCACAAATAACCCCCAGTTAATCGATGGGGATTGCCCCCTCTCTGTGTCATGCTCCCTGTGCTTTAATTAAGTCTTTCAATTAAACCCTGATAATGAGAAATATATAATTGCAGTTTCTAACCATTCACTTCAATTAAAAATCTTATAAAACATTGCTACTGATGCTGAAAACCTGTGTCTAGGACTGCAACCTGAAACTGCTTGAACCTCATGGTGCCAGCCATTGAGTAGCCTTGTGTCCTTTAAATACGAGATTTGTCGATCTCCAGCAGAAGACACCACTGGAAAGAGTAAATCCGTGTGCTGGTAATTAGCCACAAAGCGTTGAACGCAAATGAAGCGATTGGAAGAGAGAAAATTGCCCTGCTTTTCAAATACTGTTCTGCCCGGACGGCTAATGTTAGTTAATCTATTTGACCCCATCGCACTGTGTAAATCACCTGGCGTAATAGTGAAGGCAGATGAGCTGGAGTGATCAAAGCAAAATATGGGGGCTGCAAGCAGCAATGGCCATTAGGTAGAAAGAGGTCACATGAACAATGGTAGTAATTACTTGCTGTGTCTTGGCAGAAGAATATTGGACTGTCTTGGTAGTCAAATCTGATTTTCCTTTTGTTATTTCAAATAATAAAGGGGGGGAACTGTAGCATACTGCCCTGAAAAAGATACTTGAATACATTATTTTAATTGAGATTATTTGTCAGCAATTTAAGGAAATCTTAATTGTCTCGAATCATCTTGTTTAATGTTTTTCCTTTTCCTCCCCCCCCCCTTCTGGGAGGTTTAACATGGCACCATGATCTCCAAGAAATGCTTTGCTTTCATGGCAAGTAGGCTGTGTCCATTCTGCCTGTCAGTTTTGAGCCAACTGGACAAAGTCCAGGAGCGTTCCTTTAACTCGGTGTGGGATTTTGACCATACTGCATGATTATTACTAGAGATGGAAGGAACCAGTTGATCCTGATTTTCTACCCAGAAGTCCAATTAAATTCTCATTCCAGAATCTGAGATGGATGCTGGAGCCATGTTTCACATGCGAGTCTCACTGTAATCCATTAGGTTCCAGTGGCACAGAGATCCTCAGCAAAAGATATGCATTTGAAGAGGCCTTCTGTGCTAACATTCCAGAATGACATTACCATGGGTTACCACCTCGGCACTATCTGTTAGATTAGGATTTTAACTGTTATTGTATTTTCATTATGTCTGATATTTATTAATTTGATTATGTAAGCTGCCCTGAGCCTGATCTGGTCGGGAAAGGGTGGGTTAGGAATTGCTAGGAAAAGTTGAGGGCAGCAGGAAAAGAGGAAGACCCAACAAGAGATGGATTGACTCAATAAAGGAAGCCACAGCCCTCAATTTGCAAGATCTGAGCAAGGCTGTCAAAGATAGGATAGTTTGGAGGACTTTGATTCTATAGTTTCTATATTTCTATAGTTGCCAAAATAACATATTTCCCTTAAGAGTACTGTAACTGAATACAAATAAATATGCTAAAGCTGTAGATAGGGTTATGTTTGATAAGAATAAAGAAGCAAGCAGAAACTTTATTAACTACCTGTATTAATTAGGCTAGGAAGACAGTACAACAATATTTGAAATGGTTGCAGTCAGTGCCCTGGGCTTTAATATTTTTTCATCACTAAATGTAATGCCATCTAATTAGCATTTACAAACACAAAAGTGTGTAGTTTAGTCAAATTAATTTAAATATATACATAGGCAGGATTATGGGGGTTACCGCACTATATATTCCCAGCAATGTATTAAGAGTTTGAAAATGTTATAAAAAACCGCTTTAAAAAGGTTTTTGGATGCCACGGCTAAAAAATGGTTGGAAGACATCTTCACAGCTAAAGGGGCCGAACAAAGTGTGAACAGTATTTTTTATAACAGTTTCAAACTCTTAATACATCGGTGGGAATACATAAAAAGTGTGAACAGTATTTTTTATAACATTTTCAAACTCTTAATACATCGCTGGGAATACATAATGCGGTAACCGCCCATGTCACAGTAAGCTTAAACTCATCTCTTTCTGTGATGTGATGACAGAATTGTCCTTCTACTGGAACATGGGAAAAGCAAACCTCGCATAATGGGATGCTCTGCCTTTTGTACCAAGGGTACCAATATACGTGCCATGATATGAAAACGGAAGATTAGCGCATTAATCCAAACTAAATGTCCTGTTCAACATGCTTGGTAATAAGATACCTCCCCAGGCAGGAATGTAATTTCTAAAGCAGAAGGTATTTGGAAAGTTATAGAGAAGTGAAAAGACTTACTTTTCTGACACCTTCTTCCAACATAACCCCCTGTGAAGGAGCACACATTGTTTCTCACACATAGCCTGTTGTTCTTACAAGGAGGACTGCAGAAAGCGAACAAAAAAGTAGACAGAAACTGGTCATCGCACCTAATAATGGGATCGAGAATTCTGTAAAAGAGACTGTCGCAGCCTGATGCTTTGCAATGGAGTGCTGAAAATAACGGACGGGGCCCTGGGCTCGTCACCTGGTCACCCGAGGATTGATTTTGTTTGCACTGCTGTTAGCTGTTGTCCTCTGTCAGGAGGTGGCTGTGCAACCGTATTGGAAAAAGGACACCTGTGCGTCCCTGCTAATAGCAGGGCTCTTGGATTCCCAAGAACACAACACTGACCTCATTGGAAACAGGTCAGGCAGCCTGATCCATGGCTCTGCATTTCAACAACTAAGAGCCAGGGAGACAGGGAGACTATTGCACCGCCAGGGCGGTCACCCAAATCATGACTTATTTATCCGTCGATCTCTCCGCCTGCTCGTTCTTTTCAAATACACTCCTTAATGAGTTGCAAACCTCTTCCTTCCTAGAGAAACTCTCTTGGAGGAATGTAACTTTTGCCGACTTATTAAATGGCTCTCTCTTATCCTCTCTGCACATTTAAGGTCGGGATGGCAACCCTCTTTTTTCTCGCAGGGTCTGCACAAGCGGTGGGACAGGCGGCTATTAAGCAAACTAAGTTTCTCCTGTAACTGCATTGTCACACCTGGGAAAATTCGTTATCTGTTGAATGTCTGTCTGTCATGCAGATACAAATAGCACAGGGGTTCTTTTATTGGACCAACATTTAATTTCACGCCATTCAAGGGTGTTCTTCACACAGATATAAAAAGTTGCATATATAGTGGAGTTTAAATCCAAATTGCCTAAAGGACACAATGTTACAAGTTAAAGCGTAAGACTTGATTCCTTTAGTGTGGCATTGGCTCTTGTCATATGACTGGGAGAAAAAGCAGTAATACAGTTATCTGGATTGCAAGGGATGTTTTAGGGATGCTCACTAGCATTAAAATGTGCATTAAAATTCAGGATTGGGGATTTCTGAATATTTGGAATTTCATTGAGGCCATTAGGAAACAGCCATTTCCCCTCTTTTTTTAAGAAGGCAAAGCTCTTTTTAAAAGGTTTCCTTTGCCCCCCTCACCCTTTTCCAGTGCCTGTGCCAGCCCCGAAGGATGCAGCAGATGTGGCAAGTGTGCAGAAATAGCCACAACTGCCAGGCAGTAGCACCCAGGAATTGAGCAATGGTTCCAGTCTGAGAACTCAGAACCCTGAACAGTGGAAGTGTTCCCCAAATTTCTAGCATTTCAGACATTTCTGCATTGGCCAGTAGTGACTGATGGATTATCCAAGCACTGCCAGTAGATGTGCTGTAAATGTTTGGGGAAACAAAAATATTTGCATTTGTAACCAAGCGTTTATATCTAGACCATGTACAAGCGCTCTGCAAATCACAATTAGTGAAAGCTCAGTCCCTGGTAAGGCAAAGTAGCTTAAAGTCTTCCCATCTGATTTACCCTGAATATAGATTAAGGTGGTTGAGTATTGGATCCTTTCCTTTGTACAAGGAGATGGGCCATTAACACATGGCTGCCTTTGCATTTGTTTGTCCCTGTCCTATCCCACACCTTGGAATCTTGCATTCAAAAAAATGACTGCATGGGGACAGGGGACAGGGATAAACAAATGAATGAGGGGCAGTAGCAGCAGCAGCAACTGCTCCTTCCCTCTACCCGTGCTTCTCCCCCCCCCCGACAGCAGCAGCAGCGGTGGTTCCTTGCCCCCACCCCACCCCCGGACCTGCACCTCTCTCCCCCTGCCCCCGCACCCTCCTTTGCCTCCCCCCAGCACCAACCGTGGTTTCAGCCCACATCCTTACATTAGCCTTCAGCATGCAGCCGGGATCCCCACAGTTGGCAAAGTAGTGAAGCGGCGAAGTGACTCTTTCTGGCGCCAACGCCAGGTGCTTCCAGCTGAAACATACGGGGTTGCATTTGCTGGGTGGAGACGTGGTGGCTGGAAGTGCACGGCGTTGGTGTTGGAAGGAGCTGCCATCACTTTGCCGATTGTGGGGATCCTGGCTGCAGGCTGAAACCGTGGCTGGCGCTGGTGGGAGGCGGAGGAGGGTGCAGGGATGGGAGGAGAGGAGGAGAGAGAGGCACTGGTGGTGGAGGGTGGGGGAAAGGAACTGCTGCTGCTGCTGTCCAGGCCCGGAAATCTCCCAGCAGGGAGTTCACCCGGGCACCGAGAATGCACAGGTGAACTCCTTCCTCTGTTGTGCACCTTCCATTTAGGTTGTGACTAGGGCTGTTGATTCGGTTCGGCCCGAACTGAAAAACAGCCGAATTTCCCCTGATTCGGTGGTTTTTAGTTCGGGATGAACCGAACTCAAAAATGGTGGGCAACCGGGGGGGGGGGGCGAATTCAGCGAGTTCGGGAGTTCACGAATAAATCCGGCAAATTCGGCCGTCAGTAAGCAGCATAACCGTCAGTAAGCAGCATTCTACTCCCCCGGCCAATTGGTGGCCAAGCTGGGTCTTCTTCTGGCCAATCAGTCAGTATTGAGTACTGGAGGAATCAGCTGATGTGCGGCCGGGCCGGGGAAAGAGAGAGAGAGAGAGAAAGAAATTTTCGTGTGTGTGTGTGTGGGGTGCTTGTGCACATTCGCTCCTTTCTGTGGCTGCAGGGAGCGTATTTTTTGGGGTACAGACACAAAATTTTCAGCAGATATTCAGACAAGCCTTCTTAAGAGACCACCTAAGTTTTGTAAACATTGGGTCAGGGGGTCCCGAGATATGGGCTCCCCCCTTTTTCTTTCCATGGCTGCAGGGGGCGCATTTTTGGGGGTACAGACCCCAAACGTTCAGTGGAGCTTCAGATGAGCCTTCTTAAGATACCCCCAAGTTTTGTAAACATTGGGTCAGGGGGTCTCGAGATATGGGCTCCACCCCTTTTACCTCCCCTTTTCCATTTCCGTTGCTGCAGGGGGCGCTTTTTTGGGGATACAGCCCCCAAACCTTCAGCATAGCTTCAGACAATCCTTCTTAAGATACCACCCAAGCTTTGTAAAGATGGGTTCAGTGGGGGCAGAAATATCGGCTTCCCCCCTTTTCTCTTTCTGTGGCTGCAGGGGGCACATTTTTGGGGGTGCAGATCCCAAACTTTGAGCGGAGCTTCAGGCAAGCCTTCTTAAGAGACCACCCAAGTTTTGTAAACATTGGGTCAGGGGGTCCCGAGATATGGGCTTTCCCCTTTCCCCTTTTCCCTATTGGGATGAATGGGATCCTGTATGCATCTCCAGAGCAAAACGTCCCGTGCCTAAATGGAAACATCTTGGATTACCCAGTCCTCCCCAGCCCCTCCTGATGGAACAGAAGACAGCCACAGTAAGACCCCTTTGGGGGCTTTAATCTATAATTTTTCTCCTGTGTGTGTGGGGGGGGAAGCAGAGTCTGTGTGTGTGTGGGGAGGGAGCAGTTTCTGTGGGTGGGGGGGAAGCCAAAGGGGGCTTTTGATGGTTCTGCCTGGGGTGTGTGTTCCCCCTCGAGTCTCTCTCTCCCTGGTTTGAGGGGGGGTTTCAGTTGTGTGTCTTCAGGTTTTCCCTCATTCATAAAAAACGTTTCAGCTGATTGTTGGGGCTGGGAGCTTTGTGCATGGGTGGCAAGCTCTGCTCAGAGATGCACATTAAGGGTGGGGGGACCCCTTTCGGGGACCATATCTCAGCCCCCCCTGACCCAATCTTTACAAAACTTGGGGGGTCTTTCAAGAAACGTCCTTTGAAGCTCTGCTGAAAGTTCGGGACCTCTACCCCCAAAAATGCCCCCCCAGAGCTGTGGAAAGGCGCGGTTGTGTTTTTAAAGGCTTTATTCGGCCGATTTTTTTTCCGAACTTTGAATTCCCGCCGAATTGCACGGACCCGAAGTGGGGGAGTTCGGACTTCGGCATATGCCGAATATAAATCGGCCGAATTCAGCCGAATCCGAGCTATACCGAATTTTTTTTAATTCAACAGCCCTAGTTGTGACAACAGAGGAATAGGAAAACCTGGTGGTGTAGTGAAAGGGGGAGGGTTGAACACATGTGTGGGTGAAGCACGTGCATTTCAACCTCATCTATTCACTATTTTCCCGGGAGAATAGAGCGACAAAGCAGCCATGTGTTAATGGCCATGGAGTTGTATAGTACTGTCTTGTATGTACATGAACATTTTACAAATACATTTTCCCTCGCAGTTTGCTACCATTGAAATGAATGTTTTTTACATTTATTTCTCTTTCACACTCATCTATTTATGCTGGCTTTCCTTGATTAATTCTCCTTTCCTTTGGTTTCCCTTTCCTTTCCTCCTTTGCTTTATACGCAGGTTTTACCAGTGCGGTACTAAACAGAGTTACACTCTTCTAAGTCTGTCACAGTCAATTGGTTTAGAAGAGTTTAACTCTATTTTGGCCTGCACTTTTTTGAAGACTACATTATTTTAATAAAAGATAGAAGGCTTTAACCCATACAAAATCTTCAGTTCAAAATATTACACATCTTGTACATAAAGTGCCATTCAAATGACATATATTTTTGTTTGGACGAAATTTTTACGTCTTTGATCATGGTATCCTTCTCAACCACCTTTCAGTATGGTGGATAGGAAGAACCATACTTGAAGGTCCATAAGGAATGAATAGTTTTGCACCATGGCACCTGTGTTATGTGTTCCACAGGATTCTATTTTGCCCCACATATCTACATGAAATCACTGCATGGCATAGTCCAAGATTTAGAGTGAGGTGCCATTAATAAGCTGATCAATGTGCAATATCTTCTCTTTGACAACTGTAACCAGAATGGCAATGAAAATGCTAAAGAGGTGCTCAAAATTGGTAATGGTAAGGGCCAATAAACCCTTAATAAACGAAGAAGAAGAGTTGGCTTTTATATGCTTTCTCTACCACTTAAGGGAGACTCAAACTGGCTTACAATCACCTTCCCTTCCCCTCCCCACAACAGACAAACACCTGTGAGATAGGTGAGGCTGAGAGAGCTCTAACAGAGCTGTAACTTGCCTAAGGTCACCCAGCTGGCTTCATGTGTAAGAGTGGGGAAACAAATCCAGTTCACTGGATTAGTCTCCTCCGCTCATGTGGAGGAGTGGGGAATTAAACCCGGTTCTCCAGATCAGAGTCCACCACTCCAAACCACTGCTCTTAACCACTACACCATGCTGGCGTTGGCAGAGCGTTGGCAGGTGGTAATGGGAAGTGTTGGCAGGTGGTAATGGGAGATGCACTCAACCTACACTGGATGTCACTGCACCCCCTTAAAGAGTGGGTTTTTCAGCATGTGGGTTGTATTAGACCCAGCCTCTACCTTGCATGCACAGGTAGCATCAATTTCAAGAGCAACTTTCACCACTTTAGACTCCCTTTGCTATCCATGCTCATGTAAGAACCAGTTTACAGTACTGTTATACATTATATATAGGGTTGTCCTTGAATGTCCTCCAGCACTTCAGCTAGTTTAGAATATGGGTAACTAGATTACTAACTTCAACATGCTGATCTGTGCATATTTCCCTAGGGCAAAAAGGTCTGTGCTGGCTGTCAATGTGTTGTTGGGCACAATGCAAGGTGCTATAGTTTTTGTCTGGTGGCGGAAAGTGCTGTCAAGTCCCAGCCAACTTATAGCGACCCCTTGGGGTTTTCAAGGCAAGAGACACTCAGAGGTGGTTTACCATTGCCTGCCTCTGTGTAGTGATCCCAGACTTCCTTGGTGTCTCCCATCCAAACAGTAACCAGGGCTGACCCTGCTTAGCTTCCAAGACCTGTTATGACATCGGGCTACCCTGGGCCATCCAGGTCAGGGTTTTTGCCTGTAGAGCCCTAAATGACCTGGAAAGAATCAGGGCACCTGAAGGATGTCTCTCCTGGCCTTAAAGATCTGTTTAGATCTATGTTGGAAATACTTCTCAGAGTAATCCCACATTTAGAGGTCAAGCAGATGGCAACTAAAAAGAGGTCTTTTCTGTGATGACACTGTTTATGAATTCTCTCCCATAACAGATTCTTTAGGCACCTGCATTGTTTCCATTTCACTGCCAGGCTAAGACACCCCCCCCCCCCCGCCCGGCTTTCAGGATAGATTCATGTCTCTGCCATTTCATTTTAAAAATCAGCTCTATGTAACTTGGTGGTTCTTCTGCTTGTTATATTTTGTTGGCTTTCATTTCATTTCATGTTGCGATTGTCCCCCCCCCCCCCAAGAGAGAGGGGGGGAGAAAGTGTGTGTGTGTGTGAGAGAGAGATCTATATTAATTGTTGAGATTATATTTTTCCATCTTACCAGACTGGCACTGAGGTCCCAAAAAACCACGCAGGCAAGCACATGTATTTGGCCGAATGCAGCTTCCTGCATTTAGACAAACAGGATTACAAACAGCTGTACATTAAAAACAACCTTTTTAGTAGGAGAAAAGGGCGTCTTTATTGTTCTGCCAGCTTTTTTCATAAGCATCCTCATTCTAATTGAAGATTCTAATTAAATTATATAAGTGCTCTCATTCTAATTGACTAAACAAAGACCACCATTCTCTGATGAGCTTGACACACACAAGGCCATCAATGTCAATGCATTTGACAGACTTAAATTTTACCTGAGTCAGCTGCATTGTTTAGTTAGAGCATTTATATTCCATCTCTTCAGAGAGTTCCTCGAGGCAGCTCACAAAATAAAAGATAAAATCATAAACACATAAAACCACTAAAATGATCAACCGTTAAAAACCAGCCAATAAAACCCAACAACATATGTGTGTGTTAAGTGCTGTCAAGTCGCTTCCGACTCATGGCGACCCTATGAATGAAAGTCCTCCAAAATGTCCTATCTTTGACAGCCTTGCTCAGGTCTTGCAAATTGAGGGCTGTGGCTTCCTTTATTGAGCCAATCCATCTCTTGTTGGGTCTTCCTCTTTTCCTGCTGCCCTTAACTTTTCCTAGCATGACTGTCTTTCCCAGTGACTCTTGCCTTCTCATGATGTGACCAAAATATGATAGCCTCAGTTTAGTCATTTTAGCTTCTAGGGTCAGTTCAGGCTTGATTTGATCTATAACACACTGATTTGGTTTTTTGGCAGTCTACGTTATCTGTAACACTCTCCTCCACCACATTTCAAAGGAATTTATTTTTTTCCTATCCTCTTTCTTCACTGTCCAGCTTTCACACCCATACATAGTAATAGGAAATACGATGGCATGAAATAATCTAGTCTTGGTGGCCAGTAACACATCCTTACACTTCAAAATCTTTTCTAGCTCCTTCATGGCTGCCCTTCCTAGTCTCAATCTCCTTCTGATTTCTTGGCTGCAGTCTCCCTTTTGGTTGATGGTGGAGCCAAGGAATAGAAAGTCTTGAACAATTTCAATTTCCTCATTGTCAACTTTAAGTTGTGTAATTCTCCTGTAGTCACATTCAGGCTTAAAGGATTCTTTTTTTTTAGCACCAGCACTATGTTTTAATTTAATATTTGTTATGAAATGTTTGTCTCAAATAGATTTGTATGTCTGATGCTTAATGTCTCCTCTTTGAGCAATTTCAGAGAATGATTTTTGTCCATCGCATAAAGAAAAATTTCCAACCAGCTTGTCTGGCTGGTTGGACATGTGGCACCACTAAAGTTCCCCATACATCGGCCCCTTCTGCTACTGTTCATTACATAAGTAGTGTGTATTGTATTTTAGGACTGCCATAAAGAATGTGAGGATTCTGTCGGGAAAAAATCCATAAACAATTTAAACAAGCATTTGTGTACACAAATCATCTCGGTCTCACTGACTTCAACGGGATGAAAACACCTTAAGGGAAAGCATGCTTGTTTCATTAGTTTGTGGATCAAATGAGGGTTTATAAATGAACACTTCTGATTTGGTTTTATGCTCCGAACAAATCATCTACTATAGGTTTAATAATCTGTATGAATGAGGCTGCTCAATTAGGCAAGTATAATCCTCGCTGAAATCAATGAGAATTATGTAAGAGGGGAAAAATGTAGATAACTTCAACTCTAAAAGCACAATATGAAGAAAGTTAGGTCCAGATCATTCCAATGAAACCAATTACCATTGAAACCAATTTGATTTAAGTGCATAATTACAATTATGTGCCTACTTTTCTCTGGATTATGTTCCAAAAGGTACAGTGGCCTCTAAGAACTATTATTGAAAGGATTTGAATAACATGAAATGCAGCAGTCCAGGAAAGATAATTGAGTCATATGGGCACTGGCAGGAACCCCAGAAATAATCATGGTTCTCATAAGCGATCCACTTGAACTGGTAGGTTCAACACTGCATGCGCTAAACTCAGGACCAACATCACAGCCCAATTTTGGCAAAGCTTTTTCAGAGTCCTCGATTATAGTTTCTGGGATTGGGGCGAGAGATTAGGGTTAACTAGGGATACTCATATGCGCTCTCTCTCTCTCTCTCTCTCTCTCTCTCTCTCTCTCTCTCTCTCTCTCTCTCTCTCTCACACACACACACACACACACACACACACACACACACACACATTTAGGAGATAATGAAGGATGGGATCATATCTCTTTGTAAGAGACAACCATTGATTCAGGATATGAGATCTTTGGAATATCTTTGTATTCAAAAGGAGCCAAGAGGGACCTGATATGCACAAGAACAACCATTCACCTGAAACACAAACCCCAATCATATGAGCAATGAAACCTTAACCTTGCTCTCGCCATCTTACTTTGCTGCATTTTAAATCATTTTGCTTTAGTATTCTGTTGGATCCATCTTATGAAGTGTCCATCTCTATAAAGCTTCGTTTATAAAGCTTCTTGGCTTCTTCTGTGTAGTGATCAGTGTTGTTAGACAGTTTGTAAAGAAATTCTGGATGAATTAGTATAGACAGAAGCTCAGTTGTGAAACTCGGAGCTGTAATGGCAGTGCTCAGGGAAATCCATCCAAAGATGACTGCGTCAATGTGATCACTGAAATCTTACTGGCAGCACTGTTGTTAAGGTTGCCATAAAAATGTCTGAGAAGCCCTTTGAAGACTGGAAACTCTACATATGCTATTATTAATCATCAAATGTAAGAGAAAAATAAGGAATGAATGTCAGGATAAAGGTAGGCAATACTGTCAGAGAAGGGCCACACTGCAACAGTTTTATGAAATCAGCCATTTAACCCCCCTCCCCCAAATCTGGATGTTAGTCATTTAATAAAACAACTGGTGTCAGGTTCGGCCAGTAATACATACAAAAATCTCAGATTTCTATCCATCTTTACCCTCACCTTTTCCACGTCTTGAATTGTGAAGGACACAACATTTTTATACTTGTTATCCCAAACCACTTCATCTATTATTTCATGAATATACAGAATATGGATCATTGAAACAAGCCTACTGCAGTTCAAAACTGAATATCCAGACTCCTCAAGGCATGTAATTTAAATAAGTTACCCCAGTAATAGACATATATAGTGCATGTGCTAAATATATACAGCCTGCTCAGGGCTCTTCCGTGAGGTGGCACATTTCTTCTTTTTCACCTGATAAACTCCCTACAGCTTATAAAAAGTGCCTTATTTCTGTTCTCTGTTGGATGTCGGGAAAAACAGCCATAATGTCAACGTGACTTCTACAAGTTGACAGTTTGACTGGCAAACTCGTTTGACTTAAAGTTTGTGTCACGTCTTTCCCAGTGTATCAGGTTTCTGTGCTTTGTGGGCATAGCTGTTTCTGTTAAAGATACCAAGAACTTTACAGCAAACCGGCTCCACAGACAAAAACGTACTATGTTGGACAGCCACAATCACTCATGAGCTGAGCCTTGGATCTAGGGCTGTTGAAATTTTTTTTTTGGTAAAATTCGGATTCAGCAAAATTCAGCCCGTTTTTATTCAGGAAATGCTGAAGTCCGAACTCCCCCTATTCAGATCCATGGAATTCGGCATGAAATTTGGATTCCCGAATAAATTTGGCCTAATAAAGCCATTTAAAGCACATTTGCTGCTTTCTGTGGCTCCGGGGGGGGGCATTTTTGGAGGTAGAGGTCCCAAACTTTCAGGGTAGCTTGGAGGGACCCTACTTGCAAGAGCCCCCAGGTTTGGTGTAGATTGGGTCAGGGGGTCCCGAGTTATGGGGTCTGGAAGGGGTCCCCCCATCCGCCCATTGGAATGAATGGGAGCCGGCAATCCTTAATGTGCATCTAGAGAGCGGCAAATCCAAGGCAAAACCTCCCATTGTTTCTGGGGCAGCCAGAGAGAGACTCACCAACCCACACTGTGAAACCAGTGAAAACAGCAACAATCACACTCGCAAAGAGGAGATCAAGCCCCCCCCAGGACAGGTAAGGTAACCCCCCTTTGGCTCTCCCCCCCACACACATTAGAAGCCAGTCCATGGCTTCTAAGAGCCGATGTAACACAAGCAAGAAAATCTTTCATACTACGCTGAAAGCGCATCCTAGTACGCTCAAAGTGTAAGTAAACAGCGTAACTAGCATGGGTAACGTATCTTTTCATTTCAACACAGGCAAAGAGCATCTTATAATGCTGCTAGCGTAAGTGCGACCTGCACAAATTCCGTATCTTCAGTATTGATAGATTTCATGCTGCTGGATTCAAATCTTCCACAGCAACAATCACACTCACAGAGAGGCAATCAGCCCCCCCCCCAGGACAGGTAACCCCCCAAATCACACTCCACAGAGGCAATCAAGCCCCCCCAGCAGAACAACACCCCCGAACCAGAAGACGTAAATTCCAAACGAAGGAGAAGAATGGGCCAAACAGAGAAAGACTCACTGACATGGGATGTACTAAAACGAATGACAGGCTAGCCCATTAGAAACAATGGGAACGGCTGCACAGCTGCACTCAACCCCCGGCAGAACAGGCAACCCTCCCCCTCAAACCAGTACAGCTCAGTTCAACCCCAAACAAACGACCCAAGGAGGAGGAGGCATGGGTGCTGAGCGGAGGGAGACTCATGCAGCACTGCCACACTGACTCAACTCCAAGCGAGGGTGGCAGCGGGCAGAAAAAGGCAGAATGCACACTCCCGCAGAGGCGAGCGGGCACCCCCCCCCAGCAGAACAGGCAAAAGCCCCCTTTGGCTTCCCCCCCACCCACAGAAACTGCTTCCCCCTCCCCACACACAGAATCTGCTTTCCCCCCCACACACACACAAGAAAAGGTATAGAGAAAAACCCCAAAAATCAACCTGTGTGGATGTCTTCCAGCAGGAGCAGGGAGGAGAAGTAAATCCAATCCTATCCTATTCCAGTAAGCAGAATCTCTCAGGAGGAGCACCACCAAAATGGAAGGAAATGAATACAGACTTGGGACAGGACAGGACGGGAGTTTTTATACTCTTCTCCTGGCCAATTCAAAAGGGAGAATCCCTGCTCTGATTGGCCAGAAGAAGACCCAGCTTGGCCACCATTGGCCGCGGAAGAATGCTGATTTGGGGATGCCGAATTTGCCTGAATTTATTCGGCATCTGCCTGAACTCATCGAATTTGGCTCGTCGTGTTCCTGCCTTTTTTTAACTTCGGCTCTATCTGAACTGGAAATCGCCGAATCGGGGAAAATTCGGCTGTTTTTAATGTCGGATGGAACCAAATCGACAGCCCTACTTGGATCTACTCGCTTGGCTGCGGTCCTCTGTGAGCAGCTGCAAATCAGCAGTGCAGCTGCACGTTAGTTGGAGTATTTCATTTTTATTGCCTTCTGCTTTGCAAGCCACTTTTAGATCTATGTAATAGGCAAAGTCAGCTTTGCCCCCGAGTCATGGATGGTTGGGCCAGGTGATTAAATTGTGCAAGGTACGAGCATAAGACTGTAAAAATATGCATGTACAAAATAACCTTAATGATAACATGGACTTAAACAAAACAAAATGGTAAGAGTATAACCACTCCCTGACCAATTTATCTACTCACTCTTTACTTATATGATAGGATGTCAAACAACAACCAGTGACAAGAAGTTTGTAGGCTGTGTGGCAATGCACATGCTGATTGCACACTATACTGTGTTCTGAATGACTCTGGTCAGGCCTGATTCAGATACAGGCATGCACTTTAAGAAGCCCTAGGCATCTAGTTCCTTTTCCTATATCACATCATTTAAATCCTGTCTAGAGGTACTCCTCAATAACGTCTTAGGTAACTTACGGGTACAATACACAAGCAAAAACTATTAGAGAATCTCTGCTGCCATTTTAAGCTTTTATAAAAGAACTACTACTGCATGTTAAAGATTGAGTAACAGAAAACTATACCATTCACTATTGTTATATAAAGGAGAGCAATTCTATGAGTACCAAAAGGTATCTTACCCCAAAGATAAGCACTTCACAAACAAGGAGCCCCTTCTAAGGAGGAGCTCTCAATCAATTCAAGTTCCCATATTTATAGGATTTTAAAATCATCTGCTGTCCTACTTGATAAAAGTGGACATTGTTGCCTAACTAATTGTATATAACTTCAAATACTATACAAGGTGACCTATACTTGAAATATCTTCTTAAAATGCATAAGGACTGTTAGTTCATTCTTGCTATTTTTTATCTTAACGAAGTTTATTTTAAAATAACAATTACAAGTTTCTCATACATATGAGTATCTTTTGGCCCTTAACCAACACACCCATCTTTGAACCATATCTTCACTTCTTCACTCTCCAAAGCTATCCTATTCTAACAGCCCATTCCTGAGCTGACGGCGTAGGGGAACAGCGGGGAAGAGGCATAGTGGCGCCTCTTCCCAAGCTGTTTCCCCTACGCCTTTAAACAACAACAAAAAAAAAGCCATTTTGCGGTTTCTGTTTAACTGGGGCTTTTCACCCCATTGAAAACAGCGAGGCTGGGCCTGCAAAATAGCAGGTGCAGCAACGCTGTTCCGGCCACTGGCGCAAATGGCCGAAAGGGGGTAGGAAGCCACCTAACCAGCGGTTCCTCCCACTGGACCACCCCTGGAATGTCCCCCTGTGCCGGCGCAGCCTCTTTACGCCATTGCCGGTGCCACAGAGAGGCCATGCTGGCGGAGGGGAGAGGTGTGGCTCCGAGGTGCTTGGGTGCCGGCGGAGCCACCCTCCCCACCGCCGTGTGTGTAATCTAATGATTACACACACTTACGCTGGCGGCGGGGTCAGCTCGCCTGATAAGAGGTTTCGGGGGGGGGCCCTCAGGAATGGGCTGTAAGTCTCTAAACTCCCTTTTTGTCCTGTTTAGCTGGGAGGCCAGGCTAGCTCTGTTTCTGCGTACAAAGACATCTATGATTTTTTCCCCCAAGTCCAGCAACTATCTATCCCTATATTCCTGGCTGTATCCATGACAACTGTACTGCTTTAAGAGAGAAAACTACCCTGATACGCAGGGTCAAGCTGCTTGTGATCAACTCAACTGCTCAGTGAAAGTTCAGTAGATGTTCAATCATCCCTAGTTTCTGTAGTTGAAGTGGAGCAAAGAGTGATGTGATTCCCAACATATTTGACTTTTATTCTCCTTATGGGAGCCCAAATAAATTACTAGATGGATGAGCAGATGTCTCTTGTGAGGTCACAAGTAAACTCCCAGCGACAACCTTCTAATATTTTGTGGATTTGCATTACTCCTGTAATTAAAATGCTGCAACTAAAATTCTCTGAAAATTTTGCAATCATAATCTGCAATCATGGGAGCACATTACATCTCATGTGGCTTGATTCCAAGTAAATCTATCCATCCTTCAAATGGATTTAATATTTATATTTAAATGACTCCGTACTATCTTTATATTTCCCCCCAGCATAACCTCTAGGAGGTCACTCCATTTCAGCATTTCAAAATACAGCTTACTTACTATCGATATAAATATAGATTTATTACTAAATCTCTGCCTATGCAGAATCTAAGGCGTTATTCTGCATGTTTGGGGCACAGCACCATTCAGTTTTTTGACTTCACTTAATTAAACAATTAAGTGGAAAAGAAGCAACCTGTTCAGAGCAGACCTCATTAGAGAGTTTCATATAATTACTGCTCACAGTCCCATCAACTGCTATTGCCATGCAATCGCTGTTCAAAATGGATGTACATTGGGCAGGAGTGGTGCTTGGTGGATAATCGTCCTAGTAAATTATTTAGCAACATCAAGCATAATTACATGATAAAATAAAGCCTCGTGTTTTGAGCCAATGCACAAACCCAGTGGGTCTAAACATTTTTACTATGAGGTGATTCAAGGAGTACTCTCACTTATTTGATTTGTGGACTGAAGCCTTTAATCGCAGCCAGTGCGACTGTAGTAAAATGGATAGCAGCCCAGTACATTGGTGTTCCTAATAAGCTTGGACAGTAGGAGTGAAGTGTACTCTATCACATTGCATATTTAAATAGTGTAGAGGTTGGAGGCAAAGCAGCTCCTAGCCGTCATGATTACAGATCATCAAGTGATTTAAGACATTTGAGTTTATTACGGAAAACTGAACTGGCAAGTTCTAGAGAAGTTCTTTGTCACAGATATGAAAAGTTCTCATTTCATCTTTCTTTGGGCAACATAGCTGTTAATGTCATCTTTGCACTTCTGGATTTAGCATTGTAAATACGCTGATGAGGATAAATCTTAGGGGATGGGAAGAATTAGAAACAAAATACAATCATCATTGCATGTATTTGCAATGATGAAAAGCTTATTCTTTTCTTGTCAGTCACCAGTGTTTCGACTTTTTCTGTGTTCATCCTAAAGCAATCCCACAGAAAACATTTATTTCCTGGAGGGTTCTGCAGCTCTCTGCAGGCCTCCTATTGTCAAGAATATTATTACGGTATTTCTGAAACAATATGCAAGATTTTACTTTACTTTATGTTACCATCCCTCATAAATATCAGAAGGGCTCCACAGAGAACAATCCCTGTCAGTTCCTGCTTCATACATTTTTAACATTACTTGACAATGAAGAAGATTGAGACTAACCCGATATAAAAAACTGAAGATTAGTATTTTCTGGGTTTTGGATTTTTAAAAAATCTTTAATTATTGGCTGTGCTCCTGACAGGCACATAATGTGACATGACATTTTCCATTTTAAAAAGGGCTTTCAGTTTACTGAAACCTAGTTAACCTATCTGGTTAGCAACATCAGTTGAGTAGTCCTTTGGCTACCAAGACTGTGAACATATGGTAAGCACTGTATTTTGGAATGGATCAAGGATAACTGAAAGCAGGGATGGCCTTTGTCTCTTGCTTTCCTGCCAACTTTCCTCATATCACCTCAGGATCCATTGTGGAGTAAAAATATGGGTCCTTTGGCCATTCATAGTGTGTATGTTCTGGATTTCATACTCTGCAAAATCAGTTGCTGGATCAGATGTTTTTAATTTTTCCCTTTGTGGGAAGGATGGGTTATTTATTGAATGAGTGTGCCAGTTTGGACTCTGGTGTTTTTCTACACTTCCATGAACTTTGGTGTGGTTTTTTTAAGAAGTAAAGAAAGGATTTTAATTGTATAGCGAGATCATAGTGAAAATCATTGATAGATCTTTTCTATATATATTTTAATTAAAAGTAGAGTTTTTTACAGTTGGGAATGTGTTGTTGAGACCATGGACTTCATGCAGTGCAGAGGATGAATGGATAATTTGAAGAGAAAAAGTTTGTTTGTGTGGAGATACCATTAAATGTGTGCTAATTAGGTACTGGCTTGTTTTTCAAGTGATCTGTAAATGCTGAGCATTCAGGGGCAGGAATTGATCCATTGCTTTTCTTTTGTAATTTTAATAAATAATAATAACATAAATGCAATGTACAAACAAAAAATCTGCATCGACTCACGGAGGACAGAAATATCAATGGCTATTAGCTTCAACAGGTGTAAAGGCTGTCAATAATACAGCAGAATTATATTAATTTTAATTTTTTAAAAAATAAATAGGTCATTAATGGTTTGAAATCAAATGCATTTTTTAAAATTGTTGAAATTGCCCAAAGACTGCAGGCAATTATGCTCCGTTACCCCTCTATTCACATTGCAATTGGATTGCAAATTGTGAACAGTTTCTCTAACTTTGAGGAGGGGAAAACTAATTATTAAAAATAAGTGCAAAATAGGATTGTGAATGCTTACCCCATATGGTACCTCTGTAATACTTCCATCTTGCTTATTTTGCTTGCCTACCTACCAACTGTAGTTGGATCCAGTGAGTTATGACTATGTGCCAATACAGTAAATGCTGCTAAACTGATTCTTGCTATGGACTGTGCAGGCGCAAAGCATTGCTTATGCTTTCACACATCTTATTTTAAATTATGCATGACTTGCTTATGATGGCTCTGGGACGTACAACCTAGTAAATTCTGAACATGTATCAATTCTTGCTACCTCCCTGGTCCCCATACCGAATATCAGCATCGTATTTGAAATGCAGTTCTTTTTGAATTGCAAATCAACTTTGCAAAAATGTTAAGGACTCAGATAAATAGAAAACAGGCATTATGAACAAGTTCAGCTTGTGAACACCTGTTTTGTCCCTGGTTGTAAGTTTCTAAAGGATACTCAGGAGATCGACTTAGTTAATAATCCTTATTCCTTTGTTGCTTTCCTTTAACTATGCCCTTCAGGGGGGAAAGTGAAAATCCATGCTTTCTTTCTCCTCCTTCTCAGCCAACTGAGACACAGATACTTAATGCCTTTGTTCATTTTCCTTTCTGCCAGTCAGATATACTAGTTTTTGGTTTGGGCAATACAAATATCGAGGTAGCTCATAGATGTTACTGGAAAGAACAACAGCATCTTTTGTTTCTCCACCTTCTCTATTATGTTAACTAGAACTTTACATTGTCACATTCCCTGCGCTGGGTCTTTGTGTTCTCACATGAATGTTGCATGTTTGCCTGTGTGCAAAATCATGTTTCTTCTTCTTGACACCACCCAGTATCTTGGGGTACACTAGTAAGACTGCCTCTGAGCAAGTACAAAGAGCAGACCTTCCAATGACTTTAGCTTCCCCCATGGGTGCATGTCCTTAGAGTGTATGAGCGGTCTTAGAGTGTGGGTGGGATTTTAGGCACAGTCTGCTTTCTTACACAGGAAAGAAACTTTATTACTAAAGATTAAACTTGAACACATACATGGAAAATAGCCATCATGGTAAGAGAATAATTATCTAAGGAAATATCTAAATGAGCCCCGTGCCGCAGAGTGGTAAGCTGCAGTAATTTAGTCAAAGCTCTGCTCAAGGCCTTAATTCGATCCCAACGGAAGTCGGTTTCAGGTAACCGGCTCAAGGTTGACTCAGCCTTCCATCCTTCCAGGGTTGGTAAAATGAGTACCCAGCTTGCTGGGAGTAAAGGGAAGATGACTGGGGAAGGCACTGGCAAACCACCCTGTAACCATAGTGTGCCTAGTAAATGTGATGTGACGTCACCCCCATGGTCAGTAGTGACCTGGTGCTTGCACAGGGGACTTCCTTTAACTGAGTTACATTATGCTAGTTACCTTCAGAAGAAGCAAACACATCTGCAGTCACTGCACCTGGCTGAATTGTTTGAACCCAGAACAAAAGAAGAGTTAACCTTTTAACACTTTTTCCTGTTTAGGTGAACCCCCTCCCCCAATCCAGAGTTAGGAATCCTGCTCCTCATGGGAGCTGCTCTACTCTCTTCCAATGGGGTCCCTTGGCCCATAGCCCTCATTTCGCTCCCTGATCAAATTTTATGATGCCCATCCATCAGATCACCCTTGGCAGGTAGGCCCAAATGGCTGAATGACAGTTCCAATTTTCCTGCCTCTCCCCCCTTTGGAAAATAAACAATTTGTCATGGGCTCAGGAACCCTGATCATAACATACATCATTCTGCATTTCATCCTGACAGCCAGTGATTTGGAGTGTAAGTAGAGAATTGCAAAATGTTGTGATATTATTATAATGTTGTAGATTCTACAAAGGGAGAAGAGCTAACTAAACAAGTGGGTATCATTTGAAGAAGCACTAGGGTTATCAACCTCCAGGTATTAGCTGGAGATCTCCTGCTATTGCAACTGATCTCCAGCCGATAGAGATCAGTTCACCTGGAGAAAATGGCCACTTTGGTCATTGTGCTCTATGGCATTGAAGTCTCTCCCCAAACCCCGCCCTCCTTAGACTCCCTCCTCCTTAGACCCCAAACCTTCTGCCAGTGGTGAAGAAGGACCTGGCAACCCCAAGAAGCACCCATATGCCTAACCTAACTGAGTCCCAAGCCAGGCCCTACCAGGCAAGTGTAGCTTCATTACTTAGCATCAGCATTTTTCTTGTGTATGAGCTGAGATCAAGTAGAGTCCTTCAGATTCCTAAACAGATTAATGAAAAGCATAGTCACATACAAACAAAACAAAACAAAAACCCTAGAGCAGATGTCTCCAGTGTTATTCATGATGCTGGTTTCACCACAAGGGAAAGGAGGAAGTCATGTTGAGCCCTTTACATAAGTACATATTAAAACTGAAACATTACCTATGGTGAACAAATTCACAAGCAAATTGATCTTGGTCAGTTCAGTTCAAAGGTAAGATAAATTAACCAAGGAAGGTTTATCTGAATGTCCCTGTTCTAAAGTTTCATAGTCTTTCTTTAGAATACCTGGATTCTGTCAAATCTCATATACATCACAGTGTAAACAAATTCAGGTTATCTAATATTTCTTTCCAGCCAGTCAAATTAATGAAAGGTAACGTTCGGTCTACCACTGCAGATGTGAAACCATATTGCAAGTCGGTACTTTCATGACAGGTGCCCATTTTTGCCTCGGAATGAGTTTTCCCCAGTCACATTGTAAGGAAATCCATTTGGAACTGGGTCACAAAGGGCCCAACACACATTTATTTTCATGACTGCTCACATATGACAAGCTAAGGTTTTTTTAGGATTGCTGAAAAGTTGCTGGGTGCAGAGCAGAATATATACCAGGCATTTCGAAGTATTTTTCCCCCACAAGAATCTATCATGACACAGAGATTGAAAAAAAAAATAATCCTCTCATTGAGAGGCAAAAATACTTGAAGACATCCCGGATCCAAACTAGTCCAATTCTGTTCTGAAATGACACAGGTGTCACTTAGGCATGATGTGAGCTGTGGATAAAGCACTTATATCAAAGCTGCCACTGGCATGCTAATGCTCCATGTATATGACGGGTGCATGCAGTGGGAGCATTTAAATGGGATGGAAGTTGTGTGGAAAGCTTATATGAGTAAATGGTTTACCTGTGGGTCATGTCACATCTAAATCAGGTCTTTAACAAGACTGCAGTTTCTGCTCACTGACTCCTTTCCCTTTTACCAGAGCTGGCTCGTACAAACGAAGATTGCACAGGAACGTGAATTTCTTTTGAGCTTTATTCAGCTACAGAAGTTTGTTTTCTGTGGGTGTTGTTCCTACAGGTGAACCAGGATGATTCCCAATTTAACTGTCGGGGGTTCATAACATAGATGACGGCAAGTCCTAATAGATGGAGTCATTATCATTTTTCTGCCCCCTTTCAGGATGTGTCCACAGTTTTCAGGAAGGCAAGAATAGCATCAGATAGAGAGGAAAAATAAATCGTCTTTTAGCCACAAGAATAATTTCGGTTCCGGTTTCGGGATGATAATTGGCAGGGGTACCAAGAAACTTACACTGGAGCAAAAAGGAAAGTCCAGACATATTATTTAGTCAGGGAACATCACCGGCCACAAGAGAAAGAAAACAAAAATTATGTATCATATCCTCAGTCTCTGAGACAGAAAATGATGGAACAATTATGTATATATAGAAATATGTGCAGTGTTTCAAAAGGAAAGGGAACTGGCTTTTAGTACAGGTAAGAAACTGTACCTACAATTTATATTTCAAGAAAATCTCCTTTCCGATTTATTAAGCAGGGCATAACTTGAGGACAGTCCTGGGAACAGCATTTGGGGAGGAGCATTTTGGGCTGCAACAGAAGGAGAAGCAAGAAAATAGAAATTCTTCCATCCACATCGGGGGATCTACCCCCTCCCCACATCAGGCAAAATACTTCCCATGAGGTTCAGTCATGGGTAGTCTATTCCTGAAGAGGGGGGGGTAGAGGCTTCCCAGCTGGAAAACACATGAATAAATAGGGTGTCCAAGTCCAATTTCTAGAGGTGCCAACTTCCAGGTACTAGCTGGAGATCTCCTGCTATTACAACTGATCTCCAGCCGATAGAGAAAATGGCCAATCTGGCAATTGGAGAAAATGGCCGATCTGGCAATTGGACTCTATGGCATTGAAGTCCCTCCCCTCCCCAAACCTCGCCCTCCTCAGGCTCCACCCCCAAAATCTCCTGGTATTTCCCAACCTGGAGCTGGCAACCCTATCACCAAACTGTAATGTCTGTATTTCCATATTTCCATACCAATGCAGTCACATTTTATGGGAGCAAATAAAAACAAATAGTGAGAAGAGGATTTATCCTTGACACATAGCTTAACATCAGGCAAGGGAACACTCATGTGAGTAACTTTTCTCCCTTTGGTGTCCAGGCCTTTATAAATTAATAGGGTTGTCAGGACCCTCTTCGCCACTGGTTTTTGGGGCAGAGCCTGAGGTGGGTGGTTTGGGGAGGGGTGGGACTTCAGTGCCATAGAGTCCAATTGCAAAAGTGGCCATTTTCTCCAGGTGAACTTATCTCTATCGGCTGGAGATCAGTTTTCATAGCAGGAGATATCCAGCTAGTACCTGGAAGTTGGCAATCCGAGGAATTAATGGCCTCTCATATTATTCTTCTCATAATCCATTGTTACCCATTCAGGCAGATCATGAGAGTTAAGATGACCACAGACACAGATAAATAAATATATGAGGTCGACAGCTAGCACTTGCTCAGGCAAACATTTACTAATACCTTCTTACTACCAAACACCTCTGACTTCGTTCCATATATGAAAAATGTGGGAGATAACAGTGGAAAGTTATCTAATATATGGGATTAGGTAAATCCTAGGACCACCCAGGGCTTTTTACCTACACAAATAAGTATTTATGCATATGGGAAACAATTAAACGAATAACACAAGCCATCCAGTAATAAAACGATGGTTACAATTTTCCAAATTATCACAGAAATTTCAACAGAGGAAAACATCCAGTCTCCCTTAATTGTGTATAATATTGTTCCACTGTGCTCTTTTAAATTGCCTAATTAACGCATTAATTTAAGCAGCAAAATTAATCATCTCCTTCATAATGGAAATGCTGTGATAATGTCCCTGGAGCTGTGTGTATAAGGTCAGAGGTCGATTCTCTTTTCAGAATACTAGTGGAAAGATTTAATAGCAAAACTGTCATAATTTGGCACAATGTAGCCATTGGTGAGGATGCACTTAATATGGACATATGGTATCTTATGCTAGTATCAATTGTGCCAGTTTTATATTGTTTTAGTGTTACTGGTGCCAATAGACATTTCCCCAATTTTCTCCAGGATAATCTAATTAGGATGCCCAGTATCCAACTTGGTGAAATGACTGATGCCACTTCTGAATGTTGTAAATTCAGAGTTCCTTTTATCACATGTGAAAGGATGGTTTTACCCTGCAGCTGCCAGTACATTAATGTTAAATAAATAAAATAAATACAATCAATAAATAGATCAATGAGACTGGAAATTACAAAGTATCCATCTCCCAATCTAAATTTTCACCCTGGTTTAAACGGTTTAATACGAACCATGAAAGAGCCCCCTACCTATCCAATATTTCTGCATTCAAGCTCAGAGCCGCTTTTACGTCAATAAGATTTCAGACCATGCCAACAGCCCTGTTAGCCGGACGCTATGCCCAAATCCCAATGGCCTCTCACTTATGTATTTGCAGATCCTCAGAACTCGAGGACCTCCCCCATTACGTGTTGTGTTGTTCTGTGTACCATGAACCCAGATCTAAATTTCTTGTCTTCTTTTTTATCCAAGAGTAGCTGTTTTAGTGACCAGGAGAAGCTTTCTTTTCTCCTGTCCGATACTGACTCTGCTGTTACTTGCAATATGTCTCGTTTTGCCCTAACAGCCAAGAAAATTCGAGCCAGCATTGCAGTTAACCGGACAACATTTGTATTTGATTTAAATTTATTTCTGAACTTGATTTTAACTGTTTTCTCGTTGAATCTGATTTGATTGTGTCTACTTGATTGTAATGGCCTTTGGCTACGTACAATAAATCTGTACCTACCTACCTACCTACCTACAAAGCATCCAGATGTGATGCTGGACCCATTGTTCCTTGGTATACAGAAGCATAAAAGCAATAGCATGCCTCAGCCCCATTAGTCCAACAAGCTGAGCTTTGCCCTTTAACTCAAGGTGCTCAAGGGGGCATCCTAGTGCTGCTATAAATGCTGCTAATGCCATATCCTAGTGCTGCTATAAATGTAGCAAATGACTCATCGGGGCTACTGAGTCAATTTTTTTTTCTTAAGAGTATTCACAATTTTACAGTTCCAGGGCATGGTTAGATGCTCATGATGCAAATAAACTTGATAGAGCTAAGAAGGTCAATGACAAAAAGGAAATCTTTCCTGCAACCCCATCTTGAGTTCTGTGATGGAATGAATGTAAGCTATAAATGAAATCAATCAATAAATGACAAGCCTATCTTTCCTTTTCTGCATACTCGTACAGTATGGTTTCTTTCAGTGTGCTGAAACCAGATATGTCTGTTGTTATAGGTCTTTGTTTTACCAGACTCTAGTATTGCTGCATAAAACATTTCAGTGCAGATTATTGAAGACTTTAGTCACATACTTCAGCCATTTTTGTAATCATAGAAATACAGACTATTTCCCCAAAGTTCTCTATTAGGGTTGTGCATATCGATAAACCCGAACTGAAACTTCACCCAAAATTAGCCATTTCGGTAATTTTGGGGATTTAGGTTTACCGAACGCCAAAAGCTGAAGCCGAATAGGCTTTTGGGTTAAGCTATTCGAATGGCTCTGTGCTTTCTCCCCCTTTTCTTTCTTTCTTTTTTTCTTTCTTTCTTTCTTTCTTTCTTTCTTTCTTTCTTTCTTTCTTTCTTTCTTTCTTTCTGGTTTTATTAGGGCCCCCTTTTAAGGTAGGGGTCATGTAATCGGCACCAACTTGGTCTGACCAACTGACAGTAGTGAGCTGACCTGATCTGCACTTTAAAAGATGGGGCTCACCCAGTCCAGAGAACATTAGTTTCCGTCAGCTGCTCATGGCCTTTCTGAAGAAGACTCCCTCACCCACGTGGATGAGCAATCTCCTTAACATGAGCTGCCTTGGTCATGACTTTGGAGGGCTACGATATTGTTTCCTTGCACTGTGACCATCTCTTAGAATCAGTTTTTTTCATGACCACAATAAAGAGCTTCTCACAGGGTGTCATTTGCCACCAAAAGAAATATTTTGTGTGCCTTATTTTTCTTGCATTTAAGCCTTTTTCCCTACATTTGGAAGTTCATTTGCATGGACATCATACAAAGTGACCCAGAAATGAAGGCAGCCCCCAGACTTTGAGGTGCCAGCCTGGAATCGGCTCTTTCCGCCAGTCCTCAGCAACCTTTTGAACCTGAAAACCAATGGACAGCTCGGCTTGCAAATGCCTGGAGGATGGGGGCGACCCCTTTGTGCACCCATAAAATTTGACCCCCTGTCCCAAAGTTCACCTAACTTTGATGACTGTCTAAGGAGAGTCCCTTGCAGCTACACTGCAAATTTGGGGACTCTATCTCCACAAATGCCCCCCAGGAGCTTTGAAAAAATCCCCATAGATTATAATGGGTCGAATTTTTCGGTAACCAGAAAATAAGCCAAACATTGATATTTACTGGTATGTGTATCTGGCTTATTTCAGGTTTACAAAAAAAAAAAAAAAAAACCACCAGGCCCAATAAACACAAATGCAAAATTTACTGATTTTTTTTCAGAACCCTTTTTTCTATATTAAGTACCAGAGCTGGAGGCAGCATCAGGGGTAGGCCTTGCTTTCTACTCCCTCTTTGTTAGGCCCTCGAAGGCAACTGGTTGGCCATTGTGTAAAATACTGTGCTGGACTAGATGAAACACTGGTCTGATCCAGCAGGCTGTCTATAGATTTTATTATTACGGCAATAGCCAGATAAGCTGCAAACTTATCCAGCAGGCTTTATTTCTGTTCTTAAGTGTAACCCTCCCCCATTGCAGTGGGCGGGCCTTGCTCTGGGGTGAAGAGGCATCTTAACAGGGAAGTCATCAGATCTAAGCTGCCAGCTAATGGTAGATGAATCCATGTGCCAGCTTTTTTTCACACACACATATAGCCCCTTGCCAAGTTTAGCACATACATTCAGCACTCCATTTGCCAGAAATAGATCTTGCTTAAGACAAGGACAGTGAAGGTCATGATCCCACAATGGATTTAAGAATGGAATTTTTTGAGAGCCAGCATGGTGTAATGGTTAAGAGCAGTGGACTCTAATCTGAAGAACCAGGTTTGCTTCCTCACTCCTCCACATGAGTGGTGGACTCTAATCTGGTGAACTGGGTTGGTTCCCCCACTCCTACACATGAAGCCAGCTGGGTGCCCTTGGGCTAGTCACTGTTCTCTCTGAACTCTCTAAGGCCCACTGACCCCACAAGGTGTTTGTTGTGGGGAGAGGAAGAGAAGGAGATTGTAAGCCGGTTTGATTCTCCTTAAAAGGTAGAGAAAGCCGGCATATAAAAACCAACTCTTCTTCTTCTTCCTATTTTAGGTTTAGTATCAGTGGGCTGAAAATATAGCGGCTGTTCTGTTCTCTGGAGAGGATACAGAAGTTACAGATAATTTCTATAGAATGTTATATATCACAAATTTGATTTTAAGGAATCACCTGCACTGCTACATTATGGCGGTTACCACACTTGTATTCCCAGCAATGTATTAAGAGTTTGAAAACGTTATAAAAATGCTGTTCGCACTTTGTTTGGCCCCTTTAACTGTGAAGACGTCTTCCAACCATTTATAAACTGTGGTATCCAAAAACCCTTTTAAAGCGATTTTTTTTAATAACATTTTCAAACTCTTAATACATCGCTGGGAATACAAAGTGCGGTAACCCCCTATCTGTGCGGTTATTTCACTGCTTTTCTAGTGAGTTTTTTTTTTGTGGGGGGACAGGGATAAAAAGTAGTATTAACTAAGCAATGGGGACACCTATCAAAATTGTAAGTGCCCGGATAAAATTCATTTCCCCTTCTTCTATTGAATCTAGAACTGTGCTGTCCTGTAAGGAAAAATATTGAATTGTCTCTCCATTTTAAACACTACATAACCCCCTGCTTCCTAACGCAAAAGGGGCCTTCAGTAACAGTAGTCAGGATTGGGGCAGTGTTTCTTATCATTGTCCCCCCCCCCATTTAACTCTATAGCTGTTGTGCTGAGGTTGCTTGAGGTCAGCAGCTTTCTCGTATCTTCAAAATTTCAATCTGTATTTCATACAATCAATATCATCAAATCCATAAGCCATTATCAATGCAGACTTCTAAGGGACTGGTGGCAACTCTTTTTTCTCAGTGGCCCCATGCAATTACTGGATGAATAATAATAATGACGTTCCAAAGTGTTCAAGGTCATGCCCTACTTTATACCATGTCCTTCGCAAATAGCTGACGGTTTGTGTATATTAAGTCAGCTACCTACAGTTTCAGAATAGGTTAATTTATTTGTGATATGAGCAGCTGAGTCCTGATACACTTCGTCTTCTTTCCTATCATAAATTGTTGCATCTCCATGGAAATCAGTAAGACAAACAGCTGGAGTGCCTTCCTCCTCTTTAAGCCTCCTAATACAAACACTTGGTCCTAGTGCTGAGCTAGGCACTTTCAAGAACTCTAGAGGTGCAATCCTAAGAACACTTTCCTGGGAGTAAGTCCCACTAAATCAAATAGGACGTCTTAATAGACCTGCTTAGGATTGCTCCCTACATTCCTTCCAGATGCAGTATGGTGAGATGGTAGAGCCCAGGCAGAATTAATAACACAGAGGTAAAGATTCCTTTCACTATAGTAATTCAGGGCTGGCATTCATTTGATGATTTTAGAGCCTGGAGGTGCTTTTTCAAATCCCTGTCTTTGTTAAAATTGCTAATTTGGTTGGACTGAAAACTGTACTGGGGGATGAGTGCCCTAAGAGTGCCTTTTTAAGGAAACATATTTTTTATAAACACCAAGAGGCTCAGTAGTAATGTTCCCATGTCTGTGTGCCATCAAGTCACAGCTGACTTATGGTGACCCTGTAGGGTTTTCAAGGTAAGAGACATTCAGAGGTAGTTTGCCACTGCCTGCCTCTGTGTGGGCTGAGAGAGTTCTGAGAGAACTGTGACTGGCCCAAGGTCACCCAGCAGGCTTCATGTGGAGGAGTGGGGAATTGAACCCAGTTCTCAAGATGAGAGTTCACCTTTCTTAACCACTACACCACTCTGGCTCATTAGTAATGCTCTTAGCAGCTGGGAAATCTAAAGTACGGATACACAGCACACTATGAGGAATAAAACTTGCCATGACCTCCATTTATCATTGCATATATTAAGTGTAATATTAGCAGAATACAGATATGCAACTTTTTGAGAGTTTCTTTGGGAAAAGCCTCTATGTGCATGAGATCAAGCTACACAGCAGTTAATGCCAGGGTCACGACATGATTCATGCACTCGGTGTGTCATTTTATTCATCACTTGGCTAATTCTAACACAGACTTTGTCTTCATTTTATTCACAAACTAAACCCTACAATATAGACCCTTCAGTTATCTGATAGCATTCAAGGGATCCAGTTGCTCCTCTTACCCATACGGCTCTGATTTAGTTGCAGTTTTGTGTCATATTCTGATTTTCCTCATAATCATGAGAACTAGAAACTCCCTTTTGTTGTTGCTCCTATTGTTGTTATCTGACAATTAAAGTACTGATCTAATCACATGGTCCATGGGACCAAAGCCATGTACATAAATTCACAATTAAATACATGCTTCTTTCCATTTGAAGAACCCAACTTCACCCTCAGTGAGATTCCATGTCTTATCAGTAGCTCTGCCTGGCCATGCTTAAGCATTTTTGTCTCTTTACTTTGCAATGCATTCCATAATTTAAAGAAAGCACCTCATTATTAAAACAATTCCATAAATTTTCAGTTTGTATAGCTTTAGTATCATTAACATTTAGTAGCACAATCTGGATAGCACATTCTTCATTCAAATTAATGTCTGCAAAGAAACATTTCTCTGACATATTGGGCTCTGTGGTTCATTACTTTAAACTTGAAACATCTACCAACACATAGCCTTATCTAAATTGTCAAGACACCATAGAAAAATTATATTGGTCTAAGGAGTCTTTCAACAAGAGTATACGGTATCTTTCCATCTTTTCATTTTTCTTTTTCTCTCTGCATTAACTGCTTCTCTGGGCTTCCCCTGTAAATTTGCTTAGTGACACAGGGAATCCGTAAGCCAGGTGTCTTGTAAGCTAGGTGTCTTGAAATAACAGGGGTAGTGGGAAGAAGGAGCTATTCAACAAAATGATCAACGAAGTCAACAAAGTAAAAATAATATAGTAGAAACACTTACTGTTTCAGAAGTCACGGTGTGTGTGTGTGTGCATATACATGTGAGCTCAGCACTGCATATACAAATGAAAAGTGGGAGCAAGTGCATATTTCCAGTGAATTCTAATACCATGGTAAGGCTTAACATGCCACTGTTAAAGTAACTTGTGGGCTCTTCTTTCACTGGTTAATTTTATCATGCCTATGCATGCTTAAAGGTAAAGGTCCCCTGTGCAAGCACCGGGCCATTCCTGACCCATGGGGTGATGTCACATCCTGACATTTCCAAGGCAGACTTTGTTTATGGGGTGGTTAGCCAGTGCCTTCCCCAGACATCTTCCCTTTACCCCCAGCAAGCTGGGTACTCATTTCACCGACCTTGGAAGGATGGAAGGCTGAGTCAACCTGGAGCCAGCTACCTGAAACCGACTTCCGTCGGGATCGAACTCAGGTTGTGAGCAGAGCTTTTGACTGCAGTACTGCAGCTTACCACTCTGACCACGGGGCTCCTTGCATGATTACTCAAGCCCTATTGTGTTCGATCAGACTAACTCACATTGAAGTATGTTGAAGACTAAAGTTACTGGAAATCACCAGAGACACACTCTTTGCATAGTCATCTGCTATGTGTGCATATGAGTTCACATGCCAGGTTAGCTTCCCTTCAGAAGAACCTGCTGTGTCCTATAGCCAGCTAGCCTGAAAGGCAATTATGCCTCCTCACTTGTGCTCCCCCAACACAAACACACTTTGTGGAATGGTCTACTGAAGGAGATCCCAAAACCTGCTGCTCTATTTCAGATGGGTTACAGTAGAAGAAAAACAGGTTTAGATACCCCACTTTTTTTCTACCATAAGAAGTCTCAAAGCACTTAACAATCAATATTTCCTTCCTCTCCCCACAACAGGCACCTTGTGAAATAGGTGGGGCTGAGAGAGTTCTGAGAGACATGTGACTGGCCCGAGGTCACCCAGCAGGTTTCATGTGGAGGAGCAGGGAATCAAACCTGGTTCACCAGATTAGAGTCCACCACTTTTAACCACTCCACCACACTGGCTAGTCATGTTCAGCCAAATCAGATCAAAGTTTTCTGAACAGGAGTAGAAACTGTGCATCAGGCCTGTCTTTTTCACCAGCAGGATAAATAGTAGTTTCTGAGGGGCAGTTTACATTGGGGGAATCAGGCATAAAGGGTTAACCCTCCCACCCCCAGCACTGCTGCCCAGAATCTAATCAGGGTTCTTGCATTTTAGATACAGTTTAAAAAGTCAGAAAAAGCCCTGTGGCACAGAGTGGTAAGCTGCAGTACTGCAGTCCAAGCTCTGCTCATGACCTGAGTTCGATCCCAACAGAAATTGGTTTCAGGTAGCTGGCTCAAGGTTGACTCAGCCTTCCATCCTTCCGAGGTTGGTAAAATGAGTACCCAGCTTGCTGGGGGTAAAGGGAGATGACTGGGGAAGGCACTGGCAAAATACCCCGTAAATAAAGTCTGCCTAGTAAACGTCGGGATGTGACATCACCCCATGGGTCAGGAATGACCTGGTGCTTGCACAGGGGACCTTTACCCTTTTAAAGTCAGAACATCTAATGATGGGCCTCATGTGTCATGTGTTATTCAGCCCTTTGTTCAAAGTAACTGTAGTTAGAATAGAGAGAAATGGTAATACAATACAGGTTGAGTATCCCTTAACCAAACATCCAAAATTTGGATTGACCCCAAAACTAGACATTTTGAGCTGGCATGCATGCAGAGCTGTGCCGCTCATCCTCTCCTGACTTTGGAGAGACCGGGTGCTGCGGATTTGAGATCCACACCGCCCAGCCTCTCCAGACTCTAGAGAAGCTTGGCATCACAGATGACTGAGATCCACGCCTCCCAACCTTTCCAAAGTTGGGAGAGGCCAGGCAGCATGGATCTGACTTTGGAGAGGCTGGGCAGAACTAGGGTTGCCAACCTCCAGGTACTAGCCAGAGATCTCCTGCTATTACAACTGATCTCTAGCTGACAGAGATCAGTTCACCTGGATAAAATGGCTGCTTTGGCAATTGGGCTCTATGGCATTGAAGTCCCTCCCCTCCCCGCACCCTGCCCTCCTCAGGCTCTGCCCCCAAAACCTTCCATCGGTGGTGAAGAGGAACCTGGCAATCCTAGGCGGAACGGATCTGAGTCAGATCCACACTGCCAGCCCTCTCTGGACTGGCCATGGGAATCTACCTACCTACCTGCCAGAGATGTGAAGAGAGAAGGCCAGCCTGAGGGAGAAAGCATCTCCTGCCACAGCACTCTGGGAAAAGAGGAGACAGGAAGGAGGAAATAGGATAGTAAAGGGTGGGGCTATAAGGACGGCAGGAAGCTGGGAGAGATTAAAAAAGAAAGCCAGCTTTCCTTCTGGGGAGGAGAAGACAACCACTAGCATGCATATTTCAAAAATCTGGAAATATCCGAACTAAGGAACACTTCTGGTCCCAAGCAGCCCAGTTAAAGGATGCTCAACCTGTATCTCTAAATCTCAAAATATTTTCAACAACACATCTCTGTTTACTGTATTTTTAGCAAGCCAACTCTGGCACCAGCAAATGTTTATACATAAAAGTTAGCTTGAAAAGAAAACTATGGCATTTGCTAAGGACTTCATCATTGCAAACTGATTGATGCTAAAATCTAGTGTCATTTTATAGCAAGAGAGGTTATATTAAGTGGGAGCAATTTATTTACCCATGTCAGATTAAAGGCCCTATTTATTTGTTTCTGGCAAAGCAAAGTCCAGATCATTTCTTAGTTTTCAAATGGAAATCTTTCAGAACAGTGTAACTGACATTTAAATACATTTATTGCTGAATTTGAATAAAATGAGATCGAAGCATTTGAAAGCTTCAATCATTAAAGCAAACACAGCCCTGGCATGCAGCAATGATGAGGTGGAATAGAAGTCAGAGGAAATTTTTCTGAACTGTATAAGATGAGAGGGGAAATAGCATTTAAGTCTAGTTAATCCCTTTAATGCGTAAGAAATTCCCCAAATGTGGCATTATAAATATTCTCCTCAGTCCCAGACACTTAATTATGAAAAGATCAATTTAAAGCTACAGAGAGAAGGTAGCAGGAAGAAGCCATCATAACGTATGACCCTTTATATTGCAACAGAAATCCCAAGCAGCACAGCACTAGGCAAGATATGCCAAGCATGTTGTAAAATAAATGCATGACACAAAATCATCGGCCATCTTGCAAATCAGAAAAGTCTGTAGAAGCTGTCAAGGTAGGTTGGCCAAGACTGGGCAGACAGCACATGGAAATAAATGTGCATGAGCAATCACTGCTCCAACACGGAATAAAAGGATATTTATATACTGTCAGTGCCTTCCTGAGCAGCGGTAACATCCTTCTAAGTCCATTGAAATCAATGGGGCTAAAAGGATGTAACTCTGCTTAGGATGGCATTGTATATCCCAGCAGGAAATAGACAGTGCAATCCAAATAGATTCCAGTGTGCTTAGGCTGGAGTAACTCTGCACAGGATTGCACTGTTAGCATGATTAGGAGCAATGAAGAGTAGTTATGTATTTCTTTGAGATGTAGCAGCAGTTAGTCTGGTGTTTTAGAACTGGCAATGATGAAATAACATTTCATTCATTTCATTTATTACAGTCCAAACTCAGCCAACGTAAGGGCACAAGCTAAACAATAATAAAACATCTAAACAATAAAAATTCTTAACTGAGTTAAGTACTAATTCTAGTAATACAAGACAGTTTATAAAAGGATTGAACCATCTGCTTTCTTATCAGCTGAGCCAAAGCGCAATGTTGGCCACCTTAAGAGTTATCTCATTAAAGCAATCTGCAAGGAGAGTGGATATATAAAATTTATTAGGTTTTCCTGAAAACGTAGATAAAATAGGAGTAATGTACAGGGAACGAATATCAAGTGAACTATGAAGTAACACGTGTTCAACTGTTTCCACAGCATTCAGTTGGCAAAAATAAAAACGGTGGGAATAAAGGATACCTAAATATTTGCCTTGCAGCAGAGGTGAAGGTAGAATGTTGAAACAGGCCAAGTAAATGTTCCTGCCAACTTTTCTCATACTGCCTCAGGATCCATTTTGGAGTATAAATATTGGTCCTTTGGCCATTCATAGTGTGTGTGTTCTAGATCCATGCACACATCCAAATTTGTGTCTTTCCTTTGCTCTTGGAAATGCTAGTTATTTTCTTCTTCAGTGCTGCTTTCCCTGGATGTCCATTTTTGGTAAACATCACCCATTCCTGAAACCCTAACCAACTTCCTTTCTTTTTTCTTAGTTAGCTCTTTCATACTTTGCATATGTATGTTCATTGGTGGTAAAGGTAAAAGTTAAAGGTCCCCTGTGCAAGCACCGGGTCATTCTTGACCCATGGGGTGATGTCACATCCTGACATTTACTAGACAGACTTTGTTTACGGGGTGGTTTGCCAGTGCCTTCCCCAGTCATCTTCCCTTTACCCCCAGCAAGCTGGGTACTCATTTTACCGACCTTGGAAGGATGGAAGGCTGAGTCAACCTTGAGCCGGCTACCTGAAACCAACTTCTATTGGGATTGAACTCTGGTTGTGTGCAGAGCTTGGACTGCAGTACTGCAGCTTACCACTTTGCACCACGGGGCTCTTTAAGGTAACATAGAGGTAATTCACTGGAACAAAATTTTGATCGTGATTCCCTACCACCAGGTAGGAATGGACTTGGGCTTTATCAGCTTGAAGAACATTATTCCTGATTCTTTGTTTGATTGTTTCTTTAGCTGCTAAGAACCCGGGATGGCATAGAGCTGGATGAGTAAACCCATAGGACTGTAATTCCTTCTCAATAGCTTCCACCCAACCTGAACAAAAGTTATCTAAGAGAATTAAAGGAGTTAATCCAAGAGTCTGAAGCACTCTTCTGAGCCCTATTTCCATCTGCCTAAATTAGCAAACAGACCAATCGTCCCATTCATGGCTATTAGTTAGAATGGATACTAGTCATGCTGCATACCTATTCTCTCTAGTATCAGAGGAGCATGCCTATTATATTGGGTGCGGTGGAACATAGGCAGGATGGTGCTGCAGCAGTCATCTTGTTTGTGGCTTCCTAGAGGCACCGGGTTGGCCACTGTGTGAAAAGACTGCTGGACTTGATGGGCCTTGGTCTGATCCAGCAGGGCCTTTCTTATGTTCTTATTATCTGTTTGCTAATTTAGGCAGATGGAAATCTGAATTATACAAGGCTTGTACCATGGAGAGATTAAATAGCAAAGGAGACAAATACTACCCTGCTTTACACCCCTCTTGACAGGAATCCTACAGGATAAATGACCCTGTTGGTTATATTTTGCTGTTGGAAAGTTGTTTTCATGCATAAGCACTAGTAGTCTCCAGTTTAGTGAGGATGCCTCTAATTTTGTCCATAATCTCTCCCAGACAATACTGGCAAAAGCTGTTTTATAATCTATGAAGGCTACATAGAATGCTCCATGAGACCAGGTGCTATATTTCATCACCAGATGATGTAAAATCAGACATTGATCTAAAGGGGAATGGTCAGACCTGAAACCTGCTTGTTCTTCAGTCAAAATATTCTCTAGCTCTAACCAATTCCGAAACTCCTAACAGAGAATGCCTAGAGCTTACTCACTACACTGAGCAGGCTGATTGGATGGTTGCTGGAGGGATTAGGTTGTCCCTCTTTTTGTAAATTGGGGTGATAATGGCCAAACCCCAGTCACTAGGGATCCAAGTTGTCTGACTGATGATTGTAAAAAGCATAGCCAATCCTAGCACTCACCTGTCTATGTTGCTTTTCAAATAACAATGTCAATTCCAAAAAACAGCGCAAGCTCAATAATTAGCAAAAGACAAATGCTATATTCAAAGGCAATGAGTATAACACCACACACTACCATAAACACAAAATGAAAACTATACCAAAGGCATACAGGCAAAAACAATGCATAAGGACAGCTAAATAAAAGGAATTCAACAAGGAAAGTAAACTGTAAAGTTCATTCCCAAAGTTGGTAAGCGCGATGGTTGATCCTGCTGGAAAAAATCAAAAACGGAAGCTGATGGACATGCGCAGAAGGATGGTTGCCAAGGTGAAGTTGGTCATGCGCAGTAGCACGATTGAAGGCAAAAAGAAGCTTGAAAAAATGGACATGCGCAGTGGACAAGCTAGCCGAAAATAGGGGTAGTGCAGCTTTTTAATTGATGATAATAACTTGATAGCTGTCTGGAAATTCGAATTGATGCCTTGGTATGGAGAGCAAGATGAACGTAACGTGTTCTCTAGATTATAATCACGTCTCGCTGGAAGGCTTCGTCAGTCTGGGGAGGGGAGTGTGGGAGATAATTCAGTAATATAAATATACATAAATACATTACAAAAGTTAATAGTTCCATAACAAAAGCCAACAACAAATGAATAAGCTCAGGTGTAAACTCACCAATAGTAGAATATGTTAGACAGACAATGCAGTATTTAAGAAACCCGCAGGTTCATTTTTCAATGATAGAATCTCTGTGTCAAAATGGCTATCCTTTGTTTATAAAGGGACCAGAGTATATTTAAAGGAACCAAAGGGGAATTAAAATGAACATTAAAGAAAGTGTGACAGGTCAAATTCAGTATTTAAACCTGATAGACTCATGGGCTTTTGCCAAAATTAAAAAGCGCATTAAAGAGCTCGATTATAACAGCACTACTTTTCGTGCTCGTCGCGTCTGTTCATCCCAGTTCTTCGGAATACCCCCTCCACGTGTTCTGCCTGCCTATACATATTATCTGACAACTCCTCGTCTCTGTAGAGCTTTTTGCTTGGCTAGATTGAATGCTAATCCTTCTATGGTAATGCAGGGCAGAATTCTGAATATACCATACTCAGACAGGATCTGCCCTTGCTCTTCTGGCTCTATTGACACATTAGCCCATGCCCTTTTGGAATGTCGCTTTTACGAGGAACTTCGATCGCACTATATTTCCCCCCTTTTAATATACAAATCCAATGCCTCTGTGACTGACATAATGCCTTTTTTACTAAGCGACAGGGACCCCAAGGCTACATTGTCAGTGGCAAGATTTGTTTCAGTCTTTATATCCCTCCAACACTAGATATATGCTGCTCAAGATCAATTGATCAAGGAGCTTCTAAGGGATAAAAGGAAAGGATAGACTCATGTTTTTAAACATGTGTATAAATTTACATTCGTGCTGTAACAGTATCCGTTTCATGTTGACATGATTGTAAGGATGGGGTCAAAATTGCCATAAGACAAAAAAATCTGAAGTCACTGTCCCCGTGTCCCTTTTCGAGGAAATGGGATAGAGTGGCGCGTCTTTCACTCTTACTCGGATACGTGAGCAATGTTCAAAATACGGGTGCGGATGGCACGCACCGTGGACCTGATGTACAGAAGGCGACAGCTGCACAGGATCACGTAAATGACTCCTCTAGAGGAGCAGTTAGAAAATTGCCTTAATTCAAAAGAAAAACCAGTATTGGTAGCACTCAAATAACAATGGCAGGGGTTCAGAGAGCCATCATAAACAGGTGTACACCCCTCTCAATCCATTGAAGGCTAAGGGCTTAAAAGGCTGTTACTCTACTTAGGAGGAGACTGCTAAGTTTGTTGACTGTGCATGTGCCATCATTTGATCATGTAAACCAAACTTATAAATTTGGGGGGGGGGCTTAGTAACATGAATATGCATGGCCACAGTACTTAATTTATGTCAAAATAGGAGACATACATATATAGTCTATGCAGCTGTTCACTAGTCACATATTGACTTTTCCTAAGATGGCCATACAATTATCTACCAAAATATAGGAGAGCTTTTACATTAGCAGGTTGTAAGATTTTGCTATCAGTAATCTTTGAGAGTCATTATAAGCACATCCATGCATATGAACAATCTTGTGCTCATGATGCAGGGATGATACAGACTCCCTTCTGCTGGTTTTGGGTTGTTGTTTTTTTTGTTTTTTTTGGTAATTACTCTAAAGGAGTTGGAGGTGATGTAATTGTTCCACTCTTGGCTATCACACCAGGCCATTCAGCTGGACAACTGAGGAGAATGTACATATCACTGAGACAGCGGCAATCTTTTTCAGTGCAGTCACTGAAACTAGATCCTGAATGTTGAAAGAGCTCTGTTAATCAAGCATGTACAATTTCTATATTTTGTTGTAATTATTGTATTACTGAAAGGTCCGTCGACCATATAATAAAGCTGCTAGTCTGCCTGCAATATCCATCTGGTTGAAATAAAACTGCACAACATTGGGAAGATCCTTATTGGAAATTACATTGTAGTTAATGCCAATAAAGGTACTGTTTACTGTACTGGGAAAAAAAACATTGTAAACGAAGCAAGTGTTCGTTTGCTCTAACCAGACCAATATTTTTTAATGCAATGCAGACCAGATATGTATTAGCTATACAAAAGAAGGGAAGTTTCTTCTTCCCCTTTTTCTCAACCATTAAACAAGAAGGTTGACTTTTTCCTCTTTAGGCAAAAGCAATATATTTCCGTTTTTCTGTTGCACTTGAACATAGCTTGAAAATTTTTGAAGCAACTTCAGGCAAGGAGAAATTGCTCACAGCAAGCACATTAAATTTATGTTAAAAAGGAAAAATGCACATTTTGAATAGTCAAAATTAATAGAAATGCAAAGGCATGCTGTGCCATAGAGGAATTTTTGCTCTAAATTTTAACTACGCCTAAAAGGCAACCTTCTTTGCTTAACGTTTGCTGCATGCACCCTCCCCTCCCCTCCATGGGTTCTATGTAAAGCCGAGGACATTTCCATAATTTTACAATCTGATGCAGGATTTTTAAAAAAGATCTGGAAACAGTTTTCTCTGTAAGTATGCTTACAGATTTCCTGAACAGACACACTAAAGCAGGTAAACCACCATGTACCTTCAAGTTACTTCTGGAAATTCCATTATAATTATTGTCTTAAAAGAAAATTCTGCTCATAAACCCTACTAGGAGGTAGTCAATCTATAGGGAAGGCCTTGTGATGGCCTTTCAGGTACTGGTTCATAAAAGGCTCCAGGGAGGTTCATGATTTGGCCTTCTTTGTCCCTGCCCGTCTTTGTCCCTGTTATCCTGCCCCTCTCCACATTCACTGTGGCTATTGGCATGGCTGAGGAGGCAGCATCCTCATGGCTTTGTTTATCAGGCTCCCTCCCTATTGCTGCAGGCAAGATTCTTCATTAACTACTGGGCTGACCATTCCCTCCCCCTATGCACTAGCCGTGAGCTTCTTCATGCAGACACAATCTCCTGTCAATGAAATCCTCCTGCTGGATCCCTGGCTGCCTTAGAGCTCACTTACACTGGATGGCTGAGGAAGCTTTCCAAACAAGAAAAACAGCCTTATTCCCTGTAAACTTGCTCACTGAACCTTAAGCTTGATTTTGTTTACAGATGAGGTAATGATAGAAGCTGAAAGAATACTGGCCTTGTAGTGAGCATATTCTGTAACCCTGGACAGAGGAATAAGCTGGGGGAGTCTGAAATGATGTCAGGAATCTCACACTGGAAAAGGGAAGTTTCTATTTCTTTGAGATGAGATTAGGGATGATTGCAAATTCCTATTAGAGCTGATTTCATGATCAAGCTAGTGTTCTCCTCGCACTTAGATTGTTCACTGGATTGCGTCCAAGTCCATCCTCCATCAGGTTCAGGGAACTTCACACACTTTTACCAATTTTCCTCCAATGTCTACGGACACCATGCCATAGGCATTTTTTCTGCAACCCGTTATTTAGGCAATGTGGGGGAAACACTGACAAGACACCCTAGTGCCCTCCCCCTGAGCTCTCCAGATTTACATTTTTATTCTTCATGTTGATGGAAAAATGCAGCCACTCATGGTATGATTCTGTAATTTGAATCTGATGATTCACTAATGTGATATAGGTTCAAGATCACATTTGAGAACCACTCCCATTTTAGTTCATAGTGAAATGGCAGACTTTCCCCCCTCCTGTGTACAGGATTGCATGTTGAAACTAGACAACATGCAGTCATGATGGCTACAAATGCAAGGCGAAAATGATAAAAAATATCAGTATGTCTCTGCACACCCCTTTGTTCACACTGAGATATCTTCATGCAATCCTTTATATGAGAAGAATCCCATGGAGAAAAGAAAGCAGCAATGTTGGTTAGTGGAATACTGACCTTTTTACTGATAAACTCACACACAAACATAGATGCACTACAACAAGTAAATAATATTCCCATTATCTAGATAATTAATAATTTACTCAGAGGAGTTTCCTCAAGACAGAGCAATCCATCAAAATTATTTGCATTTTGAATTGCATAAGGCAACTGTGCATATTAACTATCCAGCTTTCAAAACCAGTAAGATAAAGTGGGAAGGAAACCTAAACATTCTGGTCTTGGATATCTTGTATGTCTATATGTATTTGACAAAGGATGGGTTGCCTAAATAGATAAATATAGAAACAAAACAAAAATTATGGGAAAGTTGCTTCCTAGGGAATGTGAATCTAATAGTTTGTTATATTAAAGAATTTCAGCATACTCTTCTTTCAATTCTACCACAAAAGATGGAAAAATTAACAATTCAATTCTTGTCTGATGTCTGCTGTGCCTTCAGACTCTTCCTCCTGGCTAAACCAATGTGATGCTGACATGTATGGATGAGCTACATCTACACAGATCCTGTCTCTCTATCTGAGATGTGCAAGGCTAAGACATATAAGAGGAGAAGAAACTCCTAATGTTCCTTTCTAAGGAAACCCATGCCTCTGAAGGAAAAATGGTTCAAATTTAAATATTTTGAACAACTTTGCCATTTTAGTCCAAGCAGCAGTAAAAAGCCAACCATGATAACTCAATCATTTCTAGCTATAGTTATATGAATATTTACATGTGATAAAACATTTCCTGAATGGCCTCTATTTCAAAATGAGTAATACGTGGTTCATAATAGTACAGGTGTGCATCTGTAAATGCCCCCAATGAGAGCTTTTCTTTAGGCATGTCTGCATGATTTTCACTTTCAACCAATTAAAGCTGGGATACCTTTTTAAAAACATCCATATTCTGGTGTGTGTGTGTAAAGTGCTGTCAAGTCGCAGCCGACTTAGGCCGACCCCTTTTGGGGTTTTCATGGCAAGAGACTAACAGAGGTGGTTTGCCAGTGCCTTTCTCTGCCCAGCAACCCTAGTATTCCTTGGTGGTCTCCCATCCAAATACTAACCAGGGCTGACCCTGCTTAGCTTCTGAGATCTGACGAGATCAGGCTAGCCTGGGCCATCCAGGTCAGGGCCCATATTCTGTTAGTCTTGTCTTAAAAAAGAAACAGCTGGCAAAACCAGTGTTCTTCCAGCTTCCTGCAATGCCCTACAAGATACATTAATACAGCTGCAACAGTGGTAGAAAATGGTCAGGCATTTAATTTAGGAGTGGAACACAAAGCAGGGTCTTACAGTTCTCTGCTTACAGTGACAACCCAAAAAGGCCCACCATGGTCAAGGGTTCTCTAAACCAGAACAGCACGTGTAAGGAAGAGCTGTTGCTCAAATGAAAAATTGGAACAAGTGATTTGGATGTATGCATCAAAGTTTTTTTTTTCTCCACAAGCCAAATCAATAGTTTGGGGAAAGTTAAGGCAGGAGGCTAGGATAATTTAAGGGACCAAATGAACATGAATGCAACATTTCTGGCATCAGTGGTCAGCAAAGTGTGGATTTATATTATTGGTGTGCCCCTTCAGTGGTTCTCAAAGACATGTGGAGTGCCTTCCTCTGACATTGCACTTACATGAGCAAAAAGTGTCTAGCACTGTAGGAGTGTGTTTCGTAATAGTGGACAGCATAGTACAGACTTAAGAAAGGTATAGGATCCAAGCATTTGTTTTCTTTTTGGTGCACCAGATGTACAGTGATACATAAGTTTCTTACATCATTGATGTAAAAATATACTTGGAGGACTTGGTTGATTCCACACAGGGTGAAAAAACACTATGATCGTTCTCAACATCACTGCTCTTGTTGCCGCTGCCTTCAGATATGAGGTGGGTAGCAACCAGAGATAGAGGGGTTTTTTTTTTTTTTTTGGTAAAGATACCTTGCTTACGGCATACCCTTCTTATGAAGGCTCAACTGGCACCCATGTTCCTCTCTTTTAGATGCCGGGCCAAAATGTTTTGGTTCACCCTGTTTTTTAATTAAGGGGTTGGTCTTTTAACACCATTTTGTTGTATTTTTAGTCTGGACACTATTATTTTGTATTTTTAGTCTGGACACTATTATTTTGAGCTGCTCAGTGACCTATGTTTTTAGGCTGTGATTGTTTTTTTTTTTTAAAAAAATCTGGCTTTTAATTAATAACTTGTAATGTTTTCTTTTTATTATTTTGTTATTTTGCAAGCCACCTCTGGCAAGTTCCCAGGAAAGGCAACTTAACAATTTTCTTAATAAATATCCCCCCCAACAGCAACATCAATCAGCACAATACTTGGTGGGAATGGGCCATAGCTCAGTGGTAGAACATCTGCTTGGCATGCAGAAGGTCCCAGGTTCAATCCCCGGCATCTCCAGATAAAGGGACTAGACAAATAGGTGATGTGAAAGACCTCAGCCTGAGACCCTGGGGAGCCGCTGCCAGTATGAGTAGACAATACTGACTTTGATGGACCAAGGGTCTGATTCAGTATAAGGCAGCTTCATGTGTCCATATGTTCAAATTATTTAATAGGAAATATTAGTCTGCATTAGAAAATGCTGTCAATTGAGAAACTCTCCTCATTGCTATAAAACGGCATTGAAAAGGAACGTTCCACCCATAATGCCTTGTGGTACACCTGCTTCTCTTTGTTACCAATACACACCACTTGTACAGGCTGCTGGTACAATCAGTTGAGAGTATCTTCCACTGCTTGCAGTGTAGTCTGCTGGATAAAAACTTACTATCACGCTTGCTGGGTGATCTTGGGCCAGTCACTCTCTCAGTCTAACCTACCTCACAGGGATGTTGTTATGAGGATAAAACAGAGGAAGGGATAATGTTGCAAGCTGTTTTGAGTCTCCACTAAGGAGAAAAGTGGAGTATAAATACCTAAATAAATATCTTGTAGTTGTTAAAGTTTCCGGCTCAAGTGATTATATTGAGAGGAAGAGGGAGAGAGGAGAGAGAGAGAGAGAGAGAGGGAGAGGGAGGGAGGGGGGAGAGAGATAGAGAAAGAGGGAGAGAGAGAGAGAGAGAGAGAGATGATTTTTTATTAAACAGTACTCAACAAGACCCAACAAGAGATGGATTGACTCAATAAAGGAAGCCACAGCCCTCAGTTTGCAAGACCTGAGCAAGGGCTGTCAAAGATAGGACATTTTGGAGGACATTGATTCATAGGGTCGCCATGAGTCGGAAGCGACTTGACGGCACGTAACACACACAGCATTTTCAGAACTGTATATGTGATAGTTTAGTTAGTAACTCATTAATTTAAAGTTTTAACAACTATCACAGTCGCCTGGTTACCAATTCCTTGACAGTTACTGCAAAGCAATTTTCCTCGGGTCAGATGCTTAGCAGTTGGGTTGTTAGTCTTCCCTATTAAATCCCAGGAAGGCAGAGCAATGTCTTAACAAAAAAAAAAAAAAAAAAAGATGGCAGGGTCTTGTTAGGGACAGGATATAATCTGCAGAAGATGTTGTGATCGAATGTAAATGTTATTCATGGCCTGTAACATAGCCCTTTCCCTTGTGGTTTTTATAACTGGGGATTCATGGGTCTTCTGTTGCTGAGTCACATCACTTTCTAAATATATCATCTGGATTTTGGAGCACGTAACATATTCTAGATTGATGGCATGTATAGATCAGCAAGGCTGGAAATCATTTATCTTTTAAATTATCTAAAATATTCTTCCCATCATGCCTACCTTTGGGTGTTATATCTAGGTCACTGAATACACCATAGAAAACCTCCCTGTGGTTTTTTTTTTTTTTAAGTCTCTAGATTTCGGTGGCTTTCGACTAGGTGTGATAAATTATTGTAGCAAACTCATTTTCCCCCCTCTGAGGGAGGATAGCTCCTGGCAGCAGTTCCAGAATCATCCAGATTCTACTGGATTTATTTTATATCCCAAAAGCAAAAAGCTATTACTCCTTCCCTAAGTCCAAAGTAATTTCCATGGCACGTCATTACATCCAAATGTTTTGTCATGCTACACTTTCACATTTAACACAATTCCCTGAGACCTCCATGACCTCTTTTCTTGCCCGCTGCCTCTGAGTTTTATAATAGAATGTACTTTTTCTAAGATTTACCCCCGGTTCAAAGGAGAAAAACGCACACTGTGTTGAAAACAAATTCCATTCTCCTCAATTGCATCCACCCCTCCTTTTGTTTGTATTCCTTGTTCATCCTTTTTAGAGGGGGAAAGTCACCTTGTCTGTGCAAGCCAACTGTCTTCCCCCCACCCCTGCAATCCCTTTCAAGTGTCTCCGGGAATAGCATCAAGGCGCAAGCCACCAGCAGCCGACAGCAGTATGGGCAATCGGAGCAGCAATTTCCCCAGCTGCTTTGGTGCTAAGAATCACTTCTGGTAGTATTTTTGTGCAGCCACTTTCCCAGCAATGTTTCTCCTCATGATCGCTGCACATCAGGGATAGCTGAATGGGATTGCGGGTAGCATGCATGAACTGGCCCCGACTGCCGAAGGACTGAGGCTGTTCGCTTGCACTTGCACAGGTAGTAAAAAAGGAGTAAAAAGAAGTAGTATAAAAATTAGCAATTAAAAATAATTGCTGTGGCCGGTTCTAGATCAATAATGGAAAGAAGACCGGTGCGCTCACCTGAGTGGGAAACTAAATGATTCTGGGTGGTGACTGCCTTTCTGGTCAGATTTATGATACGTTTGCTATTTTATGGCCTGGATATAAGCCCAATGGATCTCATGAGGAACAGACATGCAGCACCAGACCACTGAATCCATGAGCAACCGAATTGGTGAAGCACCAGATACCTCCAATTTGGAAGAAACTAGCCAAGATCCAAAGCAACTGTAATATATAAAATATATGCTCAAACCTCTTCTTGTCCTGCCCCTTAATTGGTTTGGATGACTTTTTTCTGTACCGGTCCAAAGCAACTTTGATATTAAAATGTATGCTCAAAAAAAAAAAAAATTGCTGTGGACCAGTGTGTCTTTGGTCAAATATCTTGAGATCAAATATCTTAATGGAGAAGTAATTTCATCAAGACTGGTAGGGTAGCACTAAATTCCGAGCCAGGTTGGGGACAACTAACAGCAAAAAGACTGCCCATTGTGTGTGCGTCTGTGTTTGTGTGTGTGTGTATTTCTAGGGATCTATACATGCACATATTTCCATTTTCAGTCAATTTCAGTTTATGCATTTTTATTATTCCTATTGCTTCTGTCATGTTACTCACTTCCATTATTTTCAGTTGATAATACATTTACAGCCCTGCCTGGATGGCCCAGGATAGCCTGATCTCAGAAGCTAAGCAGGGTGGATCCTGGCTAGTACTTGGACGGGAGACTACCTACGAATACCAGGAAGGCAATGGCAAAACACCAGGATAGCCTGATCTCAACTGATCTCAGAAGCTAAGCAGGGTGGCTCCTGGCTAGTACTTGGATGGAAGACTACCAAGGAATACCAGGAAGGCAATGGCAAATCACCTCTGTTAGTCTCTTGCCTTGAAAACCCTACTGGGGTTGCCATAAGTTGGCAGCAACTTCATAAGTTGGCTACAACTCTGAGCCTGGCTCCTGCCGGGGAGAGTGGGATATAAGAGTGATAAATAAATAAATAAACAATAAACAATAAATAAATAAATAAATATCACTTTGACACACACACACAATGCACACATGGCTCTGTTCCCCCCTCAGCCCCAATTGGAATGAAATTGTCAGGGACTGACCTCTCACACAAGTTATCGTTATTGCCAAATTTCAGGCAGACAGGAGAAAAGCTCCCAGTTTTATACACAATTAATTTCTCATTTGTGGAACAATAAGAGGCTGGCAAATGAAAGCAGATGGGCACAAATAATATAGTTCACCTGGTCACTAAACAGGAAATAGAGGGAGTCTACTTTTATACAAAAACAAAGTGGATGAGCAATGGGAATTGAACCGTCCCCCCCTCACATACCTGCATGCCATTCCTTGAAGCATTTCTTTCTTAGCTGTACTCTAGAACAGACTTGGGCCCAGAGAAAGATGATGAAAGAAATGAAACAGTAGAGTAAAGCATGGGGAGGGGGTCAGCTGCCCTCATCAGCAAGCCCTACTTTTATTTAAAGACAGACCACCACTATGGTTGGTTATGCATGGGAGTTTTACCTGAGGTTCGTTGCTCACTGGACCCACACTTTCCTGTTGGGAATCTATGCACCAGCAGTCTCCAAGCTCAAATCAAGTCCCTGCCCCTTTAAATGGTGCTTTGTAATTGGCTTGCTTTGTAGAGTTTACTGTGAGAGAAAATTCCCCCCAAACCCAATTGCTGCCTAAAAAAGCATTTTAAGAACAACAACAACAACAACAAAAAACCAGAGCAATCTGAAAGGGGGGGGGAATTCAAGCCTCGGTTTTAAAAAGCCCTTCTTCTGCTCAGAAAAAGCGTAGAGGAAGCAGGAAACATTTGAATCCCTGCCTCTTTACATGCCTTTTTCTAATTGGCTGTGAAAGAAACCAAGCTTGCATGTCCCGCATTTTGCCGTATGCATGGAGATTTCATCCAGGCTGAGGTCAGGGGAGAATCGGGCTAACAGAGGGACGGGAAAGTCCAAGATTTGTGAGGGCTGGCAGTGAGGTCATCTCTCTCTGTGTGTGTGTAAAGTGCCGTCAAGTCGCAGCCGACTTATGGTGACCCCTTTTGGGGTTTTCATGGCAAGAGACTAACAGAGGTGGTTTGCCAGTGCCTTCCTCTGCACAGCAAGCCTGGCATCAAGAGAGCTCAAATCCTTTCACAAACCTGTTTTGCAAAAGCAGGCATCATGATCCTCTATACCCACAAAATGTTTCAGAACAACAACTGAAGGAGCTAGTTTGGAATAAAAAAGCTGAAGATTGCAGTAATAAGTAGTTTAAGTAGCAGTTTAAAATTAACTCGCATGGATAATACTTTTTATACACTTTAAATTTTTTGTTACTAAAAAGCAAAGAAGTAACACCAATAACCATAGATCAGCACTAAAATCTTTAACTGAGGGCAGATTCTAGCTTTGCTTTTAGCACAGTGGGCAAATGAAATGTGGACTTATGGAATTGAGGTATTAATTGGAGCTTACAGGTAACACTAGATTAACTCCTACATCTAAGCAATGATCAGTAAATGTCACATAGCGCCTGATAAATCACAATGTTTTTCTTCTTTCCAGGTGCCAGCTTTAAAAACAATTTCCTGTTGGTGCTAAACATTCTTTTTCTTCCTCACTAACCTACAGTACAGAGACACCTTGTAAAGATGGGTAATTTGGGGATAAAACAGTACTTACCTCTTGATCCCTAAATCATGACAATTGAATCAAAAACATCTGATCAAGAATGATATGTGAATGACATTGGGAAGTGCTTTCTCTTGTAACTATTTGAAAGAATTTCCTTAGTAGTTCTCACAGTTCAAGGAGTATCAGAGTGTGTCTCGAAGAAGCAAACCTAGTAATCAGATTTATCTATCTAATTCCCAAGTATAGCCCCATTCTGCAGATACCTGAATCCATGGATCAGGGCCATACTTACCCCAAACAGAAAGACTAGAACTCCACTGATGTGTCTTTGGATACCACACCTCATATTTTGAATAGAAAAACTCACTTTACTCGGCTCTGGTGAGACCTCACCTAGAGTACTGTGTTCAGATTTGGGCATCACAATTTAAGAAAGATGTATGCAGGCTGGAAAGTGTCCAGAGGAGGGCAACAAAGATGGTGAGGGGTCTGGAGACCAAGTTCTATGAGGAAAGGTTGAAGGAGCTGGGTATGTTTAGCCTGAAGAGGAGAAGACTGAGAGGGGATATGATAACCATCTTCAAGAACTGGAAGGGCTGTCATGTAGAGGATGGTGCCGAGTAGTTTTCTGTTGCCCCAGAATGTCAGACCAGAAACAACGGGTTGAAATTAAATCAAAACAGCTTCCATCTAGACAGTAGGAAGAATTTTCTAACAGTTAGAGTGGTTCCTCAGTAGAACAGGCTTCTTCGGAAGGTGGTAAGCTCTCCTTCCCTGGAGGTTTTTAAGAAGAGGTTAGATGGCCATCTGTCAGCAATACTGATTCTGTGACCTTACACAGATGATGAGAGGGAGGGCATCTTGGCCATCTTCTGGTCACTGGGGGTGTGGGGGGGAGGTAGTTGTGAATTCCCTGCATTGTGCAGGGGGTTGGACTAGATGACCCTGGTAGTCCCTTCCAACTCTATGATTCTATGATTCCTTGAACGCATCTCTGAAAACCTTTGTTTAATGGCTTAACAGTCACCTGATCATTCCTGAGCCCTGCTTAGCATGCAGCTACTTCCTGTCACAATTGTGCGCAGATGAGTGCACAAATCATTGTTACGCAAAATGGTTTTGAAGGAAGCATATGCTGACTTGAGAATTAACTGGCCTACTATTGTCTTAAATCTTGCTGGCAACTCAGTCATACATTAAAATAAACTGTGCCACTAAACATCAGCTTTTAGAGGCCAAATTACTGCTTTTACTATAACTGCAATATAATGTTGACTTTATTGCTTTCATAGGATGTACAATGGATGGCATGAGAAATTGCCTTTCAGTAATACCAGAGGCATCAATTATATAAATACTTTAAAAAATTTTCCCTTGCAAGAAAAGCAAATTAGCATTTTCATATCAGAGACTCCATCTTTGTTGCTTTGATCTGAGCTGTGTTTCTACATTGCTGTTTTTACATGTAAGCCACCCTGAGTCTTGGAATAACTGTTAATAAAAATAAAAATATAAACATATTATAACCTCTTTGGAAACTGAAAGAAGGCTAGGTAGTCTCTGTCTGGGATGCTGTTTTGAACATGGGCTTTATATTCTCCTGTAGGTGAAGTTTTAACTGACTGCTATTTTAATTGTTACCATGCAGTGATAGATTCATTCGCTGCCTTGTATATTGTTCAAGAATTGTTTAGGTTAGTTCTTCTTAGGCCTCTAACAATACTTGAAAATAAATCCTCCTGAGTTCCATGGGGCTGGCTCAGGGTTGCCAGGACCCTCTTCGCCACCAGCGGGAGGTTTTTGGGATGGAGCCTGAGGAGGGTGGGGTTTGGAGAGGGGAGGGACTTCAATGCCATAGAGTCCAGTTGGCAAAGCAGCCATTTTTTTCCAGGTGAACCGATCTCTAGCGGCTGGAGATCAGTTGTAATAGCAGGAGATCTCCAGCTAGTACCTGGAAGTTGGCAACCCTAGGCTGACTCCCAAATTAGTATCCATAGAATTGCAGCCTTAGAAAGGCATTGTCTTCCTGCTTCACTTGCTTTGGCACCCATTGGTTTAATGGTCTTCCCAGCTGTTTGGATGCCCAACAAATTGGCTTCCATATGTAACGCCTAGGATGTCATCAACCAACCCAGATCTTAAATCATGACCTATTGTAATATCCTCATATTCCAAACAGAAAGAAGTATGTATTCATATAGGTCATGAAGAGCCTGCCATAGCAAAGAAAAGGAACACACGTCTGTGCATGTCTTTTGCTGTAATCGGAAGGACCTAAAATGTATAATTAAGGCTGGATTGTTCACATTATGTACCATTAAATTTGCCACTAGGGGTGTGCTTCCAGATATACTGAAAATATACTTGAAATTAGCCATTTTGGTTTGGTTTGTGTATACCTGACACATACCCCCACAGCAGTCCCAGAATTCCAGGAGTTAAAAAAAAAGTTATCTCCCAGAATTTTGGGAGTGTTTCAGTTTTCGGGGAGGAAAAATGATGTCCAAGTCTCCCCCCCCCCAAAAAAAAAGCCCTTTAACTTTTTAAAAGAGAAAAAAAGAGAAGTGAGGCATGACTTGATGGGCTGGCTGGTGGCTGCTCTGTAGTCGCGCACTGGCTCTTACTTCTGTTGGCAGCAATAGTTGAGGTTGCCTGGTCAGCACACAGGTTCATGACTTAAAATTGCAGCCACCAGGGCTTTGTGAGGCCTTGGAAGCAGTCTGGAGACACATTGAGGCTTCCAAAGCCTAGCAAATCTAACAATACCATTACCAAAACTATATTCTGTAGAAAAATAGATTGTGTTCAATTTATTTATACCTTAACAAAACAGAATTGAGCGGGTGCAGAGGAGAGTGACGAGGATGATCAGGGGCCTGGAGACCAAGCCCTATGAGGAAAGGCTGAGGGAGTTGGGAATGTTTAGTCTGAAGAAGAAGAGGTTGAGGGAAGACATGATTGCTCTCTTTAAGCCTTTGAAGGGCTGTCACTTAGAGGATGGCAGGGAACTGTTCCTGTTTGCAGCAGAGGATAGGACTCACAATAATGGGTTTAAATTGAGGGCAGAAAGGTAGTGGCTGGATATTAGGGAAAAAAATTTTACAGTAAGAATTGTTCAACGGTGGAATCAGCTACCTAGGAAGGTGGTGAGCTCCCCCTCACTGGCAGCCTTTAAGCAGAGGCTGGATGAACACTTGTCAGGGATGTTCTAGGTTGATCCTGCATTAAGGTGGGGATTGGACTAGATGGCCTGTATGGCCCCTTCCGATTCTATGATTCCATGATTCTAGTCTATGGTAACAAAAATGGTTGGTAATATTTTTGCTAATTGCTAATGGCTGGTAATGTTATTGCCTTTGATGCCACATGATAAAACTGAGTATATACTACTACAAAATATAAACATGAGATATGTTGGAAGTGAATGTCAACATTCACATAGATACATATTGATGGCTGGCCGTCCTTTATACAGCACAGTGATTGTTAATTGGCAGGAACCACGAGCCACCATTGTGGGGTTATCAAGGGGCAGGAAAAAGGCTATCCTTATCAAAAACAGCTGTAAATATGATGTTAATTAATATATGTGGTTTAGCCTTGGCTCGCCTACTAACAGATGAGTTTCTCACAAGGAAATTCCCATCCAAGAGGCTCCTTTTACTGTAACTCATAGTTAACTGAAGGATTTGCATGTCCATCATGACACAAATTACCTTTAAAGTATAATCTCTTGAAAACATTCACTGCAGTGCAGTTGACAATTGTTCAGGTCCATTTTTCTGAAGCCAGTAGCTTTTGATTATGTCAAGCATTTTCAGTTATGACATACTCTGTATTTAATTAATATGACAAAATGATATTAAACCTGGTCCATACTGCACACAGAAGATGGGGTGAGTGTTGCTTTTGCACATAATTATATGATAGGGAATTAGAAATAGAAAGATTCTAACTTGAATAATTAAATAAAACCTTCCCCAGAATCTTAAATAAATGATGAGCTATTTGATGAAGTTGTTTTGGACACACATTGGCACGGACAGGGAACTTATCCTGTTTGTCCTTCAAGAGGCTATGGAGAATTGTGAGAATTTTTTTTTTTTAATGGAAGCTGGAAAACAAGATTGGTTGATTGATGGCTGATAGTTTGAACCTTGCTTGAGGTCATATGTTCTGTTTCTTCCCCATACACAACACCAGAGGTCATCTTTTCCTCTACCATCACAGCAGATGTTCTTTCTTTATAATCCACATTCAAAGATTAATAAAATAGTTGAGAACTCCCATAGGTGAAAGCCCTGTTATGACCGTACAACAAACCACTGAGAGGTTGTTTGAACATTTTAATTACCATTTGCCCTCTGCCATCGATTCGTGTATCAGCTTCTTCACTTACGGATTGGTGACCTTGGTGTAATGATGTTTTGAAAACAGAGGAAGTTGAATGGAAAGCAGGGTGACAAGAACTCCGGTCATGTTTTCTTCAGAACTGAAAAATAACTGGCCAGTTCATATTGTCAAGCTGAATGTGAAGAGTCTGTGTGCTTAGCAACATGATTTCACGATCTTTTAAAAAGATCCTATTCATAACGTTGACATTTCCACTGTTTTACATTTTGGTGCTTCAGTGGTTTATAAATACCTTTGCACAGAATAATTGTTCAGTGTATTCAGAGTGTACTATTAATAATGGGCTGAAGAATAAGAATATGCAAACACCAAAGATCTCATATGGTTGACTTATTGGACTGAGGCAATGTTTCCTGGATAATAATTTTTAAAATTCCTCAATTTCTGTTTAAATTCTGATAGCATAATCTTTTCAGGCATATCTACATATCCAGTCAAAGAAAAGCGTACTCTAAAATTTGGTGAAAGCATTTCTAATATTCTAACAGTGCATTCCTAAGGAGAGTCACTCCAGTCTAAGCTCATTCATTTCAATAGACTGGAGTAACTCTCTTTAGGAATGCACATAATCTGCCTCTATAGTTCATGCCTTATGAATCCTTTCATGGAACAGAACAGTCAAAATGGTTCATTTAGTAGGAACATTTACCTACACTGCAGAGTTCAAGGTTAATTCTCCAGAAGGAAAAAAAAAAAATCACGTCAGATACTGTCTAGAGCTCAAAGAAATTGTTAGTAGTTCCTGCCAGTAGGGCTGTTGATTCGGTTCGGCCCGAACTGAAAATCAGCCGAATTTCCCTTGATTTGGTGGTTTTTAGTTCGGGACGAACCGAACTCAAAAATGGTGGGCAACCGGGGGGGGGGGCAAATTCAGCGAGTTCGGGAGTTCACGAATAAATCTGGCCAATTCGGGGCCGTCAGTAAGAAGCATAACCTTCAGTAAGCAGCATTCTCCTCCCCCGGCAAATCGGTGGCCAAGCTGGGTCTTCTTCTAGCCAATCAGTCAGGATTGAGTACTGGAGGAATCAGCTGATGTGCGGCCCCGCCGGGGAAAGCGAGAGAGAGGGAAATCCTCGTGTGTGTGTGTGCGTGCGGGGGTGCTTGTGCACATTCGCTCCTTTCCGTGGCTGCAGGGGGCGCATTTTTTGGGGTACAAACCCCAAACTTTCAGGGGATATTCAGACAAGCCTTCTTAAGAGACCACCCAAGTTTTGTAAACATTGGGTCAGGGGGTCCCGAGATATGGGCTCCCCCCTTTTTTCTTTCCGTGGCTGCAGGGCGCACTTTTTTGGGGGTGCAGCCCCCAAACTTTTATCATAGCTTCAGACAATCCTTCTTAAGAGACCACCCATGTTTTGTAAAGATGGGTTCAGTGGGGGCAGAAATATCGGCTCCCCCACATTTTCTCTTTCCGTGGCTGCAGGGGACGCATTTTTGGGTGTGCTGACCCCAAACTTTCAGCGGAGCTTCAGACAAGGCTTCTTAAGAGACCACCGAAGTTTTGTAAACATTGGGTCAGGGCCCCCCGAGATATGGGCTTTCCCCTTTTCCCTGTTGGGATGAATGGATCACCCTCGAGAGATGCATATATATGGATCTCATATTGGATACAAATGGAATCATATTGGATTACCCAGCCTCCCAGCCCCTCCTGATGGAACAGAAGACAGCCACAGTAAGACCCCTTTGGGGGCTTTAATCTGTAATTTTTCTCCTGTGTGTGTGTGTGGGGGGAAGCAGAGTCTGTGTGTGTGTGGGGAGGGAGCAGTTTCTGTGGGTGTGGGGGAAGCCAAAGGGGGCTTTTGCCAGTTCTGCCTGGGGTGTGTGTTCCCCCTCGAGTCTCTCTCTCCCTGGTTTGAGGGGGGGTTTCAGTTGTGTGTCTTCAGGTTTTCCCTCATTCATAAAAAACGTCTCAGCTAATTGTCGGGGCTGGGAGCTTTGTGCGTGGGTGGCAAGCTCTGCTCAGAGATGCACATTAAGGGTGGGGGGACCCCTTTCGGGCCCATATCTCAGCCCCCCCGACCCAATCTTTACAAAACTTGGGGGGGTCTGGCAAGAAGGGTCCTTTGAAGCTCCTCTGAAAGTTTGGGACCTCTACCCCCAAAAATGCCCCCCCAGAGCCGCGGAAAGGCACGGTTGTGTTTTTAATGGCTTTATTCGGCCAATTTTTTTCCCCGAACTTTGAATTCCCGCCGAATTACACAGACCCGAAGTGGGGGAGTTCGGACTTCGGCATATCCTGAATCTAAACAGGCCGAATTCAGCCGAATCCGAACTATACCAAATTTTTTTTTAATTCAACAGCCCTACCTGCCAGTACTTGAAATTCTCCATTGCACTGGGCCTCGCTGGACTAGACAGAGGCTTGAGTATTTTGGTGCTTGTTCAGCAGCAGCATCCCCAAGCACTAATACCAAAATATCTCTGTGCATCAATATGCATAGCGTGTTCATAATCATGCTGTTTTGCTTGTGCAGTGACAACTCTGAAATCCTAATATATGAGCTGGAGTATTCCTACAAATTGCAGCAAGTCTCCCCAGTCCCAGCTCTGGGCAGCAGGAAAGCACAAACAGATGTGGAAAAGATAACGGATATCTGTTCATCTTCAAGGAAAAACAACAGGTGAAGAGGGCAACAATTTGGATGGTGGCTTCACAGTGAGCAGGGATGGGGTTAACATTTCAACTCCAGCATGTTTTCATTAAATAAAACAACTATAGCTCTTGCTTTGTTATTAGCAAAAAATTTTTGGGAGGGGGGGCTAGGTTTAAAGGGCTCATTTTCTTTATTTGGGAGGCTACACAAGTCCACAGTGAAAACAGTTCCAATTAGCAAAACTATGGAGAGTTTGAAGGTTAAACCTCTTTCGCCCTCCCTGCCCAGCCTCAATCTAAACCGGGATCCTGTTGTGACTCTGAGGATCCAGCATTCCACCGAAATCTGGCATCTCAAGTTGAGTGCATGGTTGAATAAACAGAAATCCTCGTATGGGTCTCCTAAGTCATCTGTAGCATATAGCCGTATCAGATGAGTACTTTCCAGCAGGTGTGTGTCTGAGCATAGCTGTAGAAAACTGTGTTATTCAATCCTACCATTGGACACTTTATTGTCAGCATAGACAACGTAGACATTAGGGAGGGGCTGTGGCTCAGTGGTAGAGCATCTGCTTGGCATGCAGAAGGTCCCAGTTTCAATCCCCGGCATCTCCAGTTAAAGGGACTAGGCAAGTAGGTGATATGAAAGGCCTCTGCCTGAGACCCTGGAAAGCCGCTGCTGGTCTGAGTAGACAATACTGATTTTGATGGACCAAGGGTCTGATTCAGTTTAAGGCAGATTCATGTGTTCATGAAAGTGTTTCTCATTGCAGGACCTTTTCTAGCTCCGTTCTGGATAAGATTTTTTGATTCAAAGCTCAAAGGTTTTCACAGATAAAGTCTTATATTTAACAATATTATACAGAAATATATGGTAATCAAATTCTAATGTGTAAAACATTTCCATGTCTAGCACAGCTGGGAATCTTTGCAAGTCCCAAATGATGAAGAGGTACCTAGTCTAGGTGGTGTTGTACAGATGCGTCCACTTCCAGAGAATCCTGTTGGACTTCGGCCACACAGATAGCCAGAATTTGGAGATTTATGATCAACGCATATAACTCCAGGAAAGCAAGGTCTGTTGGCGCAGTTCGTAATAGATGGCAGAAGCGCTACGTGACCTGAAATAGTGTCCAAGAGCCATTTCTGAATATTAAACTATTAACTGAAAAGTTAATTAAAAAGTTAAGTAAGGAGCACACATGAGCTTGAGCCAAGGCTTTGCGTTACTCTTTAAAAATATGATTAATGTTGAATGTCCCAAAATCTTGTGCCAAGCGAAAGAATGCCCAGAAGGCAAAACACATCAACCCAGCTGTTTCTCATTAAAGCAAGATTTATTAGTCTTCTAATTACATGTTTTAAAGTTTATTATTCAAAAGTGCTTGGCATTTGTCAGGGGTGAAATTGTGACTTTTCCGTGCTGGGGAAAGATTATGTAATGAGGAGCTGCATTGGTCAGTGGAACTGCACAGTTCACTGTAGACACATGGATGATGCCTAGGGTTGCCAACCTCCAGGTACTAGCTGGAGATCTCCTGCTATTACAACTGATCCCCAGGCAACAGAGATCAGTTCCCCTGGAGAAAATGGCTACTTTGGCAATTGGACTCTATAACATTGAAGTCCCTCCCCTCCCCAAACCCCACCCTTTTCAGGCTCCACCCCAAAACCTCCTGCCAGTGGTGAAGTGGGACCCGGCATCCCTAATGATGCCCAAACAATGAGTTACTTTCAGGAATATTGGAGGGGGGGAGTATATAACCCTGTCCCTCTTAGTCAATTTCCTCCTAAAAATTCTTCCAACCTACATTTACTCCCATCAGTGACCTAGACCTGTATGCACTTTGCAAACACAGATCTGGGGCCACGTAAGAGTGGAAGCAGCTTGGTGGGGAGAGAATTTTAAGGGGAAATGGGCTGTCAGGGGAAGAATTAAGCACTAGGGGTATACAAATGTACGTGGCTTTTAGTTTCATGTGTATTTGTCGTACACACCTTCCCATTTCGTACTTTTGTTTCATGGCATTTTTGTATCATTTTAGACCATTTGAAAGCCATTGTTGTGCAAAACTGGGCATCAGTTTGAATGTCAACGTTGCGGCTGAATTTGGTTGAGAAAGAAATTACTTCCAGGCCACTCCTTGAGAAACCGTACCAGAAACTCCAGCTTTCAAATTGAACCGGAATAGTTCTGAAATTCAGTAACAAACCCTATTAAGCACTCCCTTTTCCACTGTCGCCCTTCTCCAAAGCATCCACGTATCCTTTGCAAATGTTAAGGAGCCACCCTGGCTGCATTTCATGCCACTGAGTGTAATGGCCTGTATTCAGCCATACAGTTAAGCAAACTTAAGTGCCCTTAAATTTTCTTTACTGGGGATGGTGATTTCTGTCACTTCCTTCCCTCCTTCTGTAGCAGTCCACTGAGCTGACTCAAATTTGGTTCCTGGGAGTCAGAAGGCCCTCAGGAACATTGTAATGGGGAGGTGCAGAGGGAAGGGGGAATTGGCAGAAAATGCTTCTCCTCTTAACAAAACTTAATTGCCCTTAAGTTTTCTTAATGAGGTGGGATACAGTCCAATGGTTAGTTTTCCCCCTTGGTTCCTGTTTCTGAATAAAAAGAAGAAGCAAGCTGCCAGTCTTGTCAAATGAGGTACATGATTCTCATAGCTGAGAAGCATAAGAGGAAGGGCAAATGAGTCACTCTTCCTTTATCATATTTACAGACCCGATATACAATCACTTAATCTACTGTTCTGAAAGTAAAACTTGATCCTACTGGATCAATTAATTAATTTCAACTAATTAATTCCTTGATTCCAAAAGCTATTGGTCAAGGGGAGTGTAGAAAAATGGGGGAACGGCTACGTTAATTCAGCAGTATTGTATGCAAGCGGAACAGGGAAACACCACCATATGAATACAACATCATGCCTTGATGGCGAAGTAAACACATGGAGAATATACCTGGTGAATGCACTGCCTTTTCAGTGGCCCTTTTGCAGTACCTTTAACATTTGGCAGGATCCGTTAAGGAGGAAAGTGGTCTGCAAACCCCTTTCCTCTGGTGCGGGGAATCCCAATAAGGGATTTCAGGGATAGGCATGGCAGTAAGGCAAGCCAGTGCAGGGGCGGCCAGAAGGCCTCTCCCTAGGTGGCTGTGGGATTTACCTAGTGGCTCACGTCCAGGTATTTTCCGGTTAAAGCCATCCCTGGTGACTCCAGCGGGACCACTGGAGTACATTACATCAGTCTGCATTGGGGTCAGCAGATGTTGGGGGATCCTGCCCAAAATGCTGAGCCAATGCTTACAGATGATATTGAAAAATTAAGTTGTGGCCGTTTTTCTTCCACATAAAAATTTCTTCTTCTAGTTCAGAGTGTTCTGTGGTTTTGCTGTATTTGTTAATAAATGGCCAACAGCAAGCTTCTTCTCTGATCATGCCCTGCGCTGGCAATAAACCTGGTGAATGCACTGCCTTTTCAGTGGCCCTTCTCCTGTACCTTTAACACTAGCCCAACACACAGAAATTTGGCAGGCAAAACAGAAAAAAGCCTCGTTTGTTTAAGCTGTGCTGAACAGGGTGCTGTCACGGGCACAGATTCATTTTGTCAGTTGGGCTCCTCCCCTGCTTGTCACTCTGAGGTTAAAAATCTCCAGTTGTCTGTAAATAGCCACCTTGGAGAAATGTCCTGCACTATTCAGCTTCTGTAACTCAAAAGATGACATCCCTGCCTACTGTTACCTTCCGGTGTTATGGTACACAGTAACTATTACATGTCTAGTTTACAGAAAATCTATAAATATACACATACACCAGGACCTTGTGAAATGAAGGGAATCAGAAAATCCCTGGTGTGTAGGGCAGAATGCTGTTTTTCCTCACACTTGCTTCATTGCTTTCTTATTAGACAGGGCCAGAGAAGACCATTCTCAGCCACTTTGTGCCAAGCAGGGAGGAACTCGTTTCACCTCTCAGCAACAGACTCACACCCCCTTAAAGAACTAGATTTCACTCTTTAAGAATCATGGCCCCCATTAGCCACTTTGTTATCCATCACATTTAATATCCCTACCAATGCTAACTCCCTGGTAGGGTTTTTATTTTAACAATTTTCTAGGGTAGTCTGCAGACTTTGGGTTGGATCCTACAGAACTTGCCCATTTGCTGTGGTGTTTTCCTTTACTGAAAGGATTTTTTCCCAGGCACAACAGGCTCTTCCGTTACATCAAGTCTCTTTGAGCTGGAAGAAAACACCACAATTCATGTAAAAGTTCCATAGGATCCAAACCCACTGAACAGATCCATGTATACAAGGGGGTGATGATCACCAGTCCCCCCCTCCCATGGAAGACCTCCAACTTCCCTTCATGCTGTTCTGGGGGTTCCCTGTCCCTCAGAAGCAGTATTCTAAAGGGGGCATTTTGGGCTGCAGCTGGAGGGGGGAGACAAGAAAGTTGCACTCTGTGGGTGAAAATCCTACCTACCCTACGCATTTATATTTATAGGTACTGACAGCTAAGGAAACAAGTTTTGCAAAACATGGCAGCTCTGTACAGGAGCTTATAAACCTACAAAGGAAACCTTTGCCACGCATTTAATCATGCTACACTTTCCGTTTGCATTGGTAGCATTAACATACTTAATTGCAGACATGGTCTTCATTTCCAGAGATCTGACTGGCCACTTACCCTCAGTCTTTTTCAATTCACCTCTGGTATTATGATTATCAGTAATGAAAGCTTCCATCATGTCAGCACTGTCCTCAGCTGTAATAAAGGAGAACGGAGGTGAAAAAGGCACAGCATTAGTGTTTCCCTGTGATTGATGATGGAAATGAAGTCTAACATCAAATCAGATAACCCTCTAGGTTGTTTATCCTGGAAGACAACCAGAGAACAAAGGCAATCAAATGAGTCAGCATCTGGACTTTCATCAAAACAAGACATCATTTAGCAAGACCAACCGCATGCAGCTGAGGGTGTGCAGAAGAAGGCTACCAAAATGACCTTTTCTATGCGACAGACTTTGTTGGGGAGACTGCAAGAATGGCACATTATCTTGGCCAATTAGAAAAAAAAAATATCGGTTGGACCTGCTCTGTCCGTATTCCACATTTACACAAGTGGACCATTGCCAAACTACACTGTGATGTCTCCGGGCGGCAGCTGGCTCAAGAGTAATACTTTGCATACTCTTGCTTAAAGTGTTCCAGGAAGTAAATCAAGTAAATTGTCCATGGGAGACTATTTAAAATATTAATTTCCTCCAATAAGTTAGACAATGAATATTCCACTTGGAGTCATGTTTCAAAGCAATTAGCTGCTGGCTAGTTTCAGCAGCAATGACATTTCTGTTCGTGGCTCTCGATGACACAACTTAGTGAAGTCCACCATGCAATGTCATATGCCTGTGGGAATCTGGGGGGATTTGCCTCCTGTGAGTTTAGCTATGAAACCCCACCATGGTGCAAGGAGTTGTGGCTCTTCGCTCTGTTTTGGGGAGTGTGCAGGGCCGGTGCTACCAGTAGGCGAACTAAGCGGTCGCCTAGGGAGCCAACCTCAGAGGGGCACAGAACTGGCCTGAGGTGGTCCCTTCCAACTCTATGATTCTATGGCCATTTATGCTTGGTAATTAGCAGCACGTTCCAGGCGGAATTGCCCCGCATATGCTTTTGAATTTTTCACTCTGAACCGTCATTCCGGAAGTGACTGCGAAGCCGGCGAATACCTGCTTTGTATAACTTAAGAGCCCCTTTAACGTGACCTGTTTACTCCGCCCCTGCCGCAAAGAATCCCCTGAAGGAACCATGCAAAATAACTGTGGTGCAAAATAACAGTGGTGCTAACGGCTATGCAAACAGGAACGAAGGAGCAGGCGAGTGGGGTGTGTGTGGAATTTCTCCTTTTGTGTCGGGACCATGAATTGGCATTTTTAAGTGGCATTTAAAAAAAGAGCTTTGAGTGAGCATCAAAACTGACCATGCATAAATCGCCTATGATTCTAAGAATTAAGATTACATTCTATCAATTAAAACCTCAATTAAAACATCAGTTAAACAGGCATTGCCAGACTATCAGCAATAAAAACAATGTTGGGTAGCCATCCAGGAGAGATCTCAGCTAACAAGCAACCCTTAATCAAAACAGAAGGAAAGGGAAGGGAAGCCAGAAGAATGGAAACCATGCTGCCCTCAAATATAGGCCTGGAGGGACAGTTTAACATTTGAGATGTTCAACATGAACATCATGATTTTCTGAGTCTCTCTCTCTCTCTCTGCATTATTTTGTATGATGTTTTAAACCACACTATAGAACTATTTTGAGCGGGAAAGTGGGATACAAATGTTTTGGATCGGAGGACTCTTAGCTCTTGAAGTACAAACCTCTGACAAAATGACAGCATAGCATTAGACTTTCTGGAACTTGCCTAGTACCTGGGATCTGGAACCTTCTGCCCCAAACCCTCGCACTGTAAATATCCTTCCACCATGTGAAGTTTTAATTTAATTCCTCTGAGATGACCAAATACAGAATATTACAGAGACCCTGTACCATCAACAATCACGTAGAAGGAGGAATTTGGTCATGTAGCAGCAACAAGGGTGCATATGCTGAAATGCCCTCCCATGCCCAACTTTTAAAGGTATAGAAGCATCTGGCCAACCAACATGCTAGTACAAGTCAGGGTAGTTTCAGCAGCTGGATTCTAGGCAACCAACAGCGCCATCCTTAGCAGAAATACGCCCTTCTAATACATTGATATCAACAGACTTAGAGAAAGGTGTCACTGTGTTTAGGATGGCACTGCAGGTCACTCAATAAAGGATCTGTTCTGGGTATCAGATGTCTTACAATCAGAATGTCAGCCAAACGAAAACCTATGAAAACAAGTGTTTGACTTTGAGTATGAAAACAAGGCACTTTACAGCTCATGTTTGTTTTCGTTACTTGGGTGCATTTGCATTTGGAGAAGGGTGGGATTTTGCTCAGACTTTAACTGAATTTTCCTTTCTGCAGTCACAATCAAATTAACACACACGTACACATGCACGCAAAAGATACACTTCAAGGCAACCACAAAATGGCCTAAAATCAATCAAGTAAAAGTTTGCAGAGAACCCTTTATATCAGAGCAAATTGTAAATTTAACCAAAGAAAGGTTTAATCAAGTTTACAATGGGCAGTAAATTGATTGTAGGATTCCTCATTTGTTAGTCATTCTTAAACACACACACAAGCTGCTGCTTTCTTGTATAATCAACAAAAGTAAGATTGAGGCTCTAGGGATGAGCAAATCCCCCTAGCTCCATTCCATCATCATTAATCTCACAATCTGCATGCAGACATTCCATTGTCCTAGCCTTCTGTTCCTCTCATTATAAAATCTTTTTTTGCTGCTCCTTTGCTCGAATCGTGTATGGGGATATGTATTTCACTTCATTATTCAATGTCTTTCATATGTTTTTGGCTGAATGAACACTGCAGTCATACGCTGCATTCAATGCATGTAGAGGAGGGGGCGTGTTTGGTGGGGCAGATGAGAAGCATGCAGCACTGGCCCCTGAGATCAGACAGGCTACACAAGCGGCAAGTTTCTACGTGTTTTGTCATGACATCAAGAGATGCGTTGACAGGCAGACAGATGTGAGTGGTCAAATCAAATTTGGTGGAGAAATTCAGCACCAGAGAATGTTGGGAACATTGCTACGAGTCTCTTGCCACTCCATTGTGATTTCACTTCACTTCTTCCTTCTCTGCACTGAAAGTTAATAGACATGGATACGCGAGCAGAAAAAGCCAGAAAGTAGTTGGCTTCAACCTCTGGAGTGTTCATAAATTACTCGATCCATTATGAACTGGATGATTCATTAAACATTCTCGGTAACACCAGCTCAGTGAGCTTGGGAGCATCACTGTCTGGAGTCAATGTTAATCTACACACACAGACACATACAATCATCCACAGTTTTCTGGTGCTGAATTCTTATCATCAACTCAACTGGTGTGTATGGAACTCCACAGTGTAGCTTCCTTGCTCGATGCTAACAAATCTGCAAAAACAACAGTGAAAAGCAGAGAGCACACTGCCAAAAATACACACAAATGTAAAGGAGACAGGGAACGTTAGTTCCTCCTTATTCCCACACAGCAGAACTGGGCCCTATCTATCAAGAATACTCACACCGGCATGTCTTGCCATCACCCTCCATCCCACGGGGGCAGCTGCCACATGCATAGGATCCCATGGTGTTTGTGCAAGGAACTTCAGAAAAAAACAAAGATTCTCCTCACATTCATTGGTGTCTTCCTGACAATTAAGCCCTGGGGCAAAAAACAAAGCCGAGCTTCATAAACTGAAAAGACTCTGCTTAATCTGTAGTTTAAACATTCGTACAGATTAGGTTTACATCATTCTCCTCTCTTCTATTTTGTTTTCACAATAACCATGCAAAGTAGGTTTGGCTGAGGGTGTGTGACTGGCTCAAAGTCACCTAGCAAGCTTCCATTGCAGAACAGAGATTTGAACTTGGGTCCCAGTCCAACACTAACCAGTACACCACACTGGCTCACCTTTATGGGGCTCACATAGTAGCTGTGAGCCCATCAAGTTGAACTGACACCATGACATGGAGGGGTAAGAGCTTATTTAACAGTTTCCATCCCCCCAGAGCTATTTTCCTGACATTGGACAGGTCCCAAGACCTGCTATTTACTCTACTGGAAAAACATACAGATGTTATATGTTTCCCCAGTAGAGCACACAGCAGCTCCGGAGAACCTTTTGAGGCCTGGAAAACGGAATGGGAATAAATAATTAGTTCCCGTCCTCTCTGCACCAAGGTCTGATTCTTAATAGGCCTCGTTGGCTGCTCTCTCTGTGTGTGTGTAAAGTGTCATAAAGTTGCAGTTGACTTATGTTGACACCATAGGGTTTCAGAGGTGGTTCGCCATTGCCTTCCTCTGCAAAGACTTCGCTGGTGTCTTTGCAGAGGAAGGCACTGACTTTGCGTCTAAGTACTGACCCTGCTTAGCTTCTGTGATCTGACAACATCAGGCTATACTGTACCATTCCACATCGCCTTTGGTTGCTATCTACCAATTAAAATGCCTCGGAGCTCCATTCATGGACGTTCCAACATCTTGTATAATTTGACCCTCAAGTTCCTTATAATCCACATTTTTCCACCTGTTTTGTTCCTGTTAAGGCTGCCTACACGTCTTTGTCAGATCAGTGCTTTATTTGTGAAAGCGTTTGCAATATCTTCCTTATCGATGTAATCGACTTGACAGTGTAATTAACCTTATGTTTGGTATAAAAGGCAAGGAGACTCAAAATGTGCAAGGAATGAAAACGATCAAGCGAAGCGTGGTTTTTGAAGTTTGAACAGTAAGATCAGTGGCTGGATTATGAAGCCTTGATGTAAAAAAGGGATTTTGCTCCATAAAGAGTAATACAGGTCAGGGAAAACTATTTTAGCCGTGGCTACATTAATTAACCTTAGACACACATGAACATGGGTCAATAAACTAAAAAGATGATCAGATTTTCATTGTGCTTGTTTTTTGTGATAACCATTAAGGGTAAAGGGGTTTGATTTTTCATTGACAAGAATACATCAACGGCTTTTGAGACCATATAAATAAGAGACTAAAGAGCTTTCCACACAAGAACAGGCTCGTGCAGTTTCCTCATTGCTGCTGCAGCTGCCAACAGAGCAGAATGGAAGTGAGACACCCATATGGCAGCTTTCCCAATAGTTTCCATGCACCAGTCCCCTGGCAGTGGTCATTCCCTGCCCCTCGGCCACCAGGATCTTTTCCATTAAAAAAACCCAGTTATTGAATGTTGTTATAGTGTTCTAACAATATAAGAATTGTGTATCAGGTTCTCTGAATTCCAAGCTTACTTTTTTTTTAAGTGCGTTGCTAGTTGCTTTTGTTGTGGAGATATGCCTGTCTCCCATATCTCTGTAATAAAAGTAGCTAGGTACTTTAAAAAAATGAAAACTGGGAATTCTGAGAACCTGGAAAACAGACTGTTTTAGCGTTATGATTATATAGTGATATTCAATTGCCAATTAAAAAAAAAATGCCAAAAGCCCTCTGATGGCAGAGGGAGCAAATGGCTTCTGAGGAGGGCAGGCAAAATGGCTGCCATAGGGGTAGGACTAGAACAATTAAAACTTTCCGATCTACATGGCAGCCATCCAGAGTGTTGCTGTGATCTTTCCCCAAACTTCACAGCAAACCAGGTTAGGGAAAGACCAGAGAAAAGCTAGTGAAATCCTGGGAAAACCTACAACTCCCCAGTTGCCTGCCAATCCACTGGGCTTCTTGGAGCAGCGGTCGCATGCGACGCGATTACATCACTTCCGCTAGTGTTTGGGGGGGGGGTTGAGTGCTGAAGCATCCAGTCTCGATGCGGAGCTTCCAGGGTAAACCCGGAAGTGATGTAATCGCTTCACGCGGGGCCACACACACGGATTCACCTCCCCAGCCCCACCCCAAAAATCTCCCATTAGTAGAGAGGGAGGATCTGGCAACCCCACTCCAAATGCAGCTATTATATTGCTAAATTACCTATATAGTCATTTTCTTTCCCCAATATTAAACAGTATTTGAAGGAATGCCTTTTCAGGGCCTATCATCTAATTTCCTTCAGTGGCAGATATCTTGACCCACATTAATGCCATTTCCCTTCGTCTTGTCATGACTTGGCATGCCAAGTGCTCTTGATAAGAAGACCCTTTCCATTGTCTCCTAATTTCTTGGAACAACAAAAAAGTGGCATGGGAAAATATAGAAATAATCTCACTCATGGGAAAATATAGAAATAATCAGTGGCATGCCTAGTAAAAGTAGACCAGCTTTGCTGTTTATACTTTGATATATTTAGAGGGGAAGGTGTTTTTTTTTCTTCCTGTTTGTACCACTTCAGAGATGGGAAGACAATCTGGGAAGACATCAAGGTTAGGGATGAGTTTGAGTTTCTCATTCCTGTTGTTTCAAACTTGGAATCCCTTTTGATTTTGCTTCTCACATATGAAGCTGCCTTATACTGAATCAGACCCTTGGCCCATCAAAGGCAGTATTGTCTACTCAGATTGGCAGCAGCTCTCCAGGGTCTTGGCTAGAGATCTTTCATATCACCTACTATCTAATCCCTTTAACTGGAGATACCGGGAACTGAACTTGGGACCTTCTGTATGCCAAGCAGATGCTCCATGGCTTCTTTCCTTTTGTGAATCCAGCACTGATTCTCCATTTTCATGCATTTTTCTGTTTCCTTGTACTGCATTTCCTCTCATGTATGCATTCTCCAACCTAATTTGTACCTCAGTAAATCAACATTATATATTATATTAAATGATGTTCATAGCATATATAAATACACTACATGTTGCATGTAAAACTATACAATACACATACCCGATGCAAATAAATCTACAAAACCAACCGTGAAAAGCAGAGGACCCAAACACTTGGGAGACAAAAAATAAAGAAATGAATAGGGAACATTTACTCATCCTTAGAACAGGACATCCTTAGCATGGTGCTGATTCCGATACATGTGCCATGGTCTCGGGCTTCTGTGTTTTTTAATCTAGTTGTCCCCATGCCATATGATACAGGTGAAATGTTCATCAACACGTCGTTGTACATTATGCCTCATTACTTTCAAAATAATCATTTGCATTAACAGGCAGATTGCAAAACAAGGAGGAAAATGGTTTCGTTACTTAACAGAATGATTATGAAGTCTGCTCCATTAAAAATAATCAGAATTTTGCTGTTAATTTAGCATTCTGGCTACTGGGACTGTACTTCCAGTCCTGGTAAAGGTCTTGGGAAAGTCAACTGATATTAGAACTGCAGTGACTTTTGCGTTTGAAAATGTTCAAAGTTAAAAAAAAAAATTAAGGACACCTTGTAAAAGCCCCAAAGACACCTCTTTTCTTTTGCTTTTATTAACAGCAGTTACTAGCTCTTATTTTCATTTTCTGCCACCCTTCTAGCAATATTTTGGGGATTGGTCTTTTTGTGTGTGTGTGTGTGTGTATTTTATTTTATTTTTTCAAATATTTACAGAATAATAACTACAAACACAACAAAAACAAACTACCATATCAATCAAATCAAGACCCCCCCCCAAAAAAAAAGAAAAAAGAAAGAAAATAAAGTTCCCTTTTCCTTACCCATGTGTCTCCCCCTCCTTCACCCCTGTGTGACTTCCGTGATGTACTTTCCGGCTTTCTTCATCTATCTTTGTTTACCTATGTTGTCTTTTACACAATATACTCCCCTTGATGCTATTCTGAAGTCTATCTTTGTCTTTCTCTGTATATATACAAATGCCAATTTCCATTTATTTTCAAAATCTTCATTACTTTTACCTTGTATCCCATTAGTCAATTTGACCATCTGTATATAATCAATAATTTTTTCTCTCCAATCTGTCTTAGATAAATCTTTATCTCCCTTCCAAGATTTAGCTATTGTTAATCTCGCTGCTGCATAACTATACTGACAAATTGCTTTGTCCTCTCGTTTTACTTCTGCTTTGAATAGTCCCAGTAAACACATTTCTGGGGACTTTTTAACCTTCATATTTAACATTTTATTTGTCTCCCTTACTACACTCTTCCAAAAATTTTGTACAATCTGACATGTCCACCAAACATGAAAGAATGTACCCCTTTGTTCTTTACATCTCCAGCACTCTCCTCCTTTTGACATCTATTCTTGCTACTATCACGGGTGTTATATAACTTCTATAGAACATTTTATACATATTTTCTCATATACTTCCTGCAATTGTAAATTTGAATTCTTTTATCTAAAGTTGTTCCCACCTCTCTAATTCTATATTTGTCCCCAGGTCTTTAGCCCAAGAAATCATTACTGGTTTTATTCTGTTGTCTTCTAGATTGTACTCTAAAATATATTTGTACAATCTAGAAATTAAACCTTTATTTCCCTTATCTAGTATGTTTTCTAATTCTTAACTTCTATTAGAGAATCCAGCTTGTTTATCTTATATATATAGGTTGTAAAGTTGACCATATTTAAACCAGTCATTGATACCTAGTTCTTCCCTTCCTTTTAACTTCCATTGATCTGCTTCTTTAACCAAATATTGATCTTATTTCATTATCAATATTTGATTTCCGTCTTGATATCGCCTCCAGATGGCGAAACCATAAAGGAGTTTTCAGCTCCACCCCTCTCTTATATCTCTTCCATATATCTAGCAAATTGGACCTTATTATATGTCGATTGAAATCTTTATGTACCCTTTCTTTATTGTACCCTAAGTAAGCATGCCAACTAAATCTCAAATTGGTCCCTTCTAATTCTAACATTTTGTGATTCTCTAGTTTGATCCAATCTTTTAGCCAGGTAAATGCAGCTGCTTCATAATAAAACCTTAAATCCAGTAATGCCACACCTCCTCTTTCTTTTGTATCAATCAAATTTCTATATGCAATTCTGTTTCTTACCTGCCCAAATAAATTTCACTAGATCTTTCTTCCACCTCTCAAAAAATTTTATGCCCTTAATAATTGGCAAATTTTGGAATAGAAACAACATTCTAGGTAATATCAAAATCTTCACCACCGCAATCCTTCCCATCCAAGTTAGCTCAACTCTCTGCCATCTGTCCATATCCTTTTTCACCTCTCTCCATATCCTCTCATAATTGTTGTGAAATAAATTCATATTATTGTTTGATAACCAAATCCCTAAGTATTTCACTTTAGTTTCAACACTGCATGCTGATAATTTATCTAATTCTTTAATTTGGTTTTTATCTTTGTCAATATCTTCTTCTGAAATTTATTCTTCTTCCTATACCATATGGCATTTTGTTGAATAAGTATTCCTCTTATCAATGCTTTTCCTGTTTCCCACACCATCTTTTCAGAGGTACTTTTATCTAGATTCTCTTTTAAATAATTTTGAATCTCCTTTCTAATTTTTTCCTTAGTCTTTGGGTCTTTCAACAAATCGTCATTTATCCACCATAGTTTCCTTTCTTGTTGTCCCCATTTTAGCTTTAATAAAATAGGGTTATGGTCTGAAAGTGTTCTGGGCAGTATTTCCACTCTTTCTGTGTATGGTACTAACTCCTTTGTTAGCCAAATCAAATCTATTCTGGAGGCCATACCATGCCTAAGAGAATAGAAAGAATACTCTCTTTTCTCTGGATTGTTTAATCTCCATATGCCATACATCTCCCAATATTGTATCGCATCAAGGAGCATACCTGGAACTCTTCCTTCCCTCTTATCTTTCTTTTTAAAAAATAAATAAATTCTATCTTTGTTTGGTTCTATTACACCATTAAACTCTCCTGCCCAAATCATCTCTCTATGTCCATATTCAGCTAATATAGAGGTCAATATTTTTTGTAAAATAACTTTTGATTATTATTTGGTGCATAAATTCCCACTAATAATACCAGTCTATTTTGAATTTTCACTTTTATTATTAATACCCTACCTTCTTGATCCTCAAATATTTTTTTTCCGGTTCTAGCTCCTCTTTAACATAAAACAGCACCCCATTTGTTTTTTTTCCCAATTGCAGGCTGCAAACATTTGTCCCAGTCTATCATTTTGTACCAAATATTTATCTTTTTCTAAGAGATGTGTTTCCTGCAAGCAAACAATATCTGCTTTAGCTTTATGCAAATAACACAATATCCTCTTTCTTTTAATAGGATTATTCACACCATTTACATTCCAAGAAATAAATTTTAAAATTTTCACATTCATTTTTATAATCCCCCCTTCCCCATCTCCCCCCTCAATTAGTTTTATTTTTCCCTCTCTCTCCTTTATTCTTCTGTTTCCATAATCTATTAATATTTTTGTCCCCCCATACCCCCTCTTATTGATTTTGCTGTGATGGTATTTCAGCTCTTGCTGTTTGTTTCTTTGTACTTGTTCTCTTCTTGTCAGTGCCCCTTCTTCTTCAGCAAATTCTTTATTGTATCTCCTCAAAAATTCCTCTGCTTTGAGCATGTCAGTGATATAATGTCTTTTGGTTTTGAAGATAAACGAAACTCCTTGTGGAGCTTCCCATCTGAACAGAACCTCTTTTCTCCTCAATTTCTCCATCAGAAATGCAAAATCCTTCCTCTTTTTCAAAATCCTTACTGGAATCTCCTTCATCAGCTGTATGGGTCTATCCTCAATGATGATGGGCGAGTCATAGTGACTTTTGAGGATTAGCTCTTTATATGACTTCGCAATTAATTGCAAAATGCAGTCGTTTGGGACTTGATTTTTTCTAGCATATGCAGAGTTGATCCTATAAGTTGGGGCTACCATTGCTTGAACCACTCCTGGATCTTCCTGCAGGTGTTCTGCTATTTTATCTACAAGAAACGCTCTCAGGTCATTTTTTCCGCCCCTTCCTTGAGTCCTCTGATCCTGATAATATTTTCTTTTATGTTTAGTTCCATCATTGCTATTTTTTCTAGCGTCTCCTCCTGCTGTTTCTCTCATGCTTGCATCTTGCATTCTGAGATGTCTATCCTCTTTTTTAAATCTTTATTGTCAGTCTCCATCTTGCCCATCCTAGCTTCCAGTTTTCCTTGCTTTTCTGCTAATGTCTTAACTTCTGTATTCAGCGTTACAATTGCAGCTGTATTTTTGTCTAATTTGGCTATAATTTCCAGAAACATTCCTTGAATGCTTGCAAACATTTGTTCTGTTGAGGCTGGCATTGTAGTTGTTGTTGTAGGTATAAGGGGATTCCCCCCCTTTTCCGCTGTAGCTGCAGCCACTGCATAAGTTGTGGATGGTTGAGAGAGTGACATTCTTCTGAGTGGCAGGTTACTCAGTTTGGGAGAGCTTACTTCCCCCCCCTACATCTAGTATGTAGTTTTAAAAACAAAAAATCCCCCCTTTTTTTAAGGCAAACGGGGGGGGGGAGATGAAGGAAGGGTGAGTATTTTCAGTTCAGCTTTGATACACACACAATAACTGTATTTCCATATAGGAAATTACATTTTCTTTATCTCCAGATCCGAGAGATTCATTATATTGCGCATCTTGTCTCCATTTGGTAAATTACTCCTTTTCTTTCCTAGTTAGTATCTTTTTTTTCCTGGTAGACTAATTCTCTTGTCTTTAATAACTGCTCTTTAAATCAAGACAAAGTGAGGTTCCACCCCCTTTTCAGGCTAACAAGCGGAGATACAGGGTTTTGTCCTTATAAGGTTTATAAAAAGTCACAAAATATCCAGAAAAGCACTATCAAAATCAAAGAAAAACTTGTACTTGCTGTCTCAAAACTGTTTGGTGTTGATTGAATTCATTTAAGGCGAGGTTCACCGCTTCGACGGGAGATTCTCATGACGCCCAGCTCGTTCCCCGCCCTTCAGCTCAGGGCGCACTTCACCCCTCCACCAAAACTTGAGAACTTGCCTTTTGGGCTTCCAGAGCTCTCGCCCTACTCCTTTGCACTGGGTGTAAAGGGCATTTGGGGGGGGGGGTTGCTGTTACTCCCCCCAAAACTGTCTTTGCAAGGCATTGAGCAAGCCCATGCAACTGCTCGCCTCCGTATCCAACCCGGATTGGTCTTCTTGGTTGTCTTCTAGGTCTTCTGTTATCCCAGCCAAGCAAGTACCACATTCAGGATACAATTATGTGTCCTGCTGCACCACCATATGTTTCATATTTATGTCACTGAAGGCAGCCAAACCAATGCTTTGCCTCCGTTTAAATTGGTGTGAGAATGGTGGTGGTGGTGAAAAGTGCCGCCAAGTCACAGCTGACTTATGGCAACCCCATAGGGTTTTCAAGGCAAGAGACATTCAGAGGTAGTTTGCTATTGCCTGAATCTGTGTCATGACCCTGGACTTCCTTGGTGGTCTCCCATCCAAGTACTAACCAGGGCCAACCCTGCTTAGCTTCTGATGTCTGATGAGATCAGGCTAGCCTGTGCTTTCCAAATCAGGACAAGTGAGGATGGTAGATGAGTAAAAATCCCTGCTGTCAAAGCAAGGCAACTACACTGTTTCACAAAAGAAGATGCTGTCTGCTCTTCCATGCTACAATTTTACTACAGCACAATGTTGGAAGATACAGAAACACCGGGAGGCACAACTAAATGCACATCTACATTTCATTTTTTTTTGTGGCTTTGGCACAGGGATATGTTCCTTCTCACTCCAGAGCAAAATCTTGTACAGTTTGACAAATAATGAAAGTGGGGCTTATCCAAAGGTTTAAAAATCTTTGTGGTGCTTGTTCCCCTTTTAAGATTGGTTATAGTTACTATCTGTATTTGTGCTGCCTCTTTCTATACAGAAAATGGTGATCAACATTGTCACTGAACACACTGAGAATACATTCCTTTTCTTTTATTCTATTCTTTATGCACGTGGACCAAAAGGTCATGAGCAAAACAAATTCAATACATTCCATAATACACAAATAACCATAATACAAAAATATAATATCTAAACAGTACAGTTAAAAAGAGGTATAATTAAAAACCATAGATAAAATTTTTGCCACAGTGAGGGTTACATTTGGATCAGTATCAGCCAATAACTTTGCCACTATATCTTGCTTTAGGGCAGCTCCCCACCTCTGAATGTATATCGTGATCCATTTGTCTCTGGCGAAATCATGCTTTTTACAATCTACAAAAAAAAAATGTCAAAACAGTGTCCAAACTCCCTGATCCACAATCACAAAGTCGCTCAGAAAAGGGGACTCCTGAAAATCTGCCTACTAACTCCCCCAATGGCAGTGCATTTAATCTGGCCTTGGAAAAAAGCACTCTATATTTGGGAACCGTTAAAAATTTACAATCAGCAGGTAGACTGAGAATACATTAAGATGTCCAATGGGCCAGAATATTAGGGAAGTTTAAGGTGCTGTGAATGAAATTTGGGCCCATGCTCTACACAGACCATTCCGGTGCCCTGCTCATGTTCATCATCATCATCATCATAAACCTTTAATGACATAATAATTATTGCAATGGTTACAAAAAGGGATCATAAAACTTAAAATCAATGAAATAAAACAAAGAACAATATAATCAAATATCAGAGCTTGCAAGTTTTTGCACTTTCATCACATCCACTAGAGAATTGGCAACATCTTCAGTAATCTCCGGTACTGAATCATTCAACTAGGTGGCCACTGTGTGAACAGACAGCTGGACTTGATGGGCCTTGGTCTGATCCAGCAGGGCCTTTCTTATGTTCTTAATAAAAATTGACATTTTACTTTATTAGACAGGTGATATTTTGAATATAACCAAGTTTTTAACCATTTCTGACGGGATGTTTCATATAGAGAACAGTCAAACAGTATATGTTCAATTGTATCCAGGGAGTTGGAACCACAGGGACAAATCCGTTCCTGTATTGGGATTTGGTGGTACCTTCCATACAGCATCCTTGATGGAAAAGCATTGACCCTAGCAAGAGAGAATGCTTCTTCCACTCTTCTCCATTCTAAAGAATTGTTGGCCCAGAAATCATCAATCTTGAACTCTGACTCGCATACGGAGATATTATCAGCTTTCTCCCAAATTGAAAAGCACTGCTTTTCATTGGCCGAACCACTTCAGACTAATTCTATCAAGTCTGCATCATGGTTCAACAAAGAATGCCTAGCACATAAAAGATCCCTAAGAACCCTGTTTAGGAAAGCTAGTATGAAGAATCCCTGTGTCAGCTACGAAGATTGCTTTACATACAAAACGTTGTACTTAAACCTAGTTACTAAAAAGAAGAAATTCTTCTTTCAACATAGATGGTCACATTTGCTTTCGTCTCTTAAGTCTAGAAACAGTAAAACCTTTTGGAAGGCTATTGCAACCCCAGCTTCCTACAACTCTCTTCCCGATGTCAGTATCCCTCCCCATGTTTGGGTAGAACATTTTTCCAAGTTTTTCAATTCTCACACTAACCATGTGTTTAGTTCTGATGAATCTATGCCCTTAACTTACTCTAGATGGCCAGCTGTAGATGTCGAGGAAATTCTTGAATTAATAGGTAATCTGAAGCCAGGCAAAGCCCCAGGTCCTGATGGTCTCCCGGCCGAATTGTTTAAGGCATCTCCTGATTGGTGGGCTCCACTCCTTGCCAAACTATTCACATCTATTGACCTGTATGGCATATTGCCAAACTCCTGGCTAAATTCAATAATAATTCCTATTTTTAAAAAGGGTGATCCAACTCTGATAACTTCCGTCCCATCAGTCTTCTTCCAATCTTGGGTAAACTGTACGCGAAACATCTAGAACAGCGACTCCTTAGCTGGGTAAAGGAAAACGCAATAATAGGCCCAGAGCAAATCGGCTTCTCCAAAAACAAATCAACCTTGGACCACTGCCTGGTTCTGGCCACAATTGCAGAGAAGTACATGAAAATGGGTTGTAAGAAACTCTTTGTCGCTTTTATTGACCTAAAATCTGCCTTCGACTCCATTATCAGAGATAAACTCTGGTCTAAGCTGTCTAGTATGGGAATTGACCCTCGCCTTTTATTCCTTTTAAACAAACTTCACTCATCCACAACATGCCAAGTAAAATATTCTTCAAACGGTGGCCTTACTGATAAGATCCCATTTAATAAGGGTGTGAAGCAAGGTTGTATACTTGCTCCCCTTCTTTTTAATCTGTTTCTGTCAGACCTGGCTTGTTCTTTAGAGCCTATTAATGGACACCCTCCTAAATTGGGAGGCAAAGCCGTTCCTATTCTTTTATATGCCTATGACACCGCTATTTTATCCTACTCTAAAATCGGACTCAAACGCTACTTAAGTGCGTTTGAGGAATACTGTCATCTAAATCTTCTTAAAATTAATTACTCTAAGACTAATGTCATGGTTTTTTCAAAAAAATGGTCGCCCACCAGCTGGCGTATTGGTCAGGCCAAAATCCAACAGGTGAAGAGTTTTAAATATCTCGGCATTACTTTTAATTATAACCTTAAATGGGCAGTTCATAGATCCAGGATTACCAAACTTGGGAGAATCTCTTCAAACCAACTGATGTCCTTCTTTCTTTATAAGGGTAACCAGTATGTCCCCGCCGCAGTTAAGGTATTCAACTCCAAAATCTTACCCCAGATTCTGTACGGTGTACCTATCTGGGCAAATGCATTCAATCGGGACTTAGAATCCATTCAAGCTAACTTTTTTAGAAAAATGCTTGGTCTCCCTCGCTGTGTCTCTTATTATGCTATTACCTCTGAACTTGGTCAAAGCTTGTGTGAAACCAAGGCATGGCTGCTAACCATTCGTTATTGGCTTAAACTGTTTTTTAGAACAGAGCGTGGTTCTCTGATGTCTCTGCTGCTAAAAGAACTTCATAATACCTCCTGGAATTGTTTAATTCTGTCTAAAATAAGATTATCTGGAGTCTCTGTGGAAGACCTGGCTTTAACTAGTGAGGCCCACATTTTTAAAATTGTTAAACAGCGTTTCTTGGATATGGAGCGTCAGACGTTACTCCCCACTCAACCCTTGGTCTGCTCTCCAGCAATGTTGGGCCTCAAGAATTTAACCAACAATATTCCCCATTATTTTCATACACTGGACATCCCACCCCTCCGCAGAGCCTTCTCTCTTGCTAGGGTTAATGCCTTTCCTTCAAGGATGCTATATGGAAGGTATCAACAAATACCAATCCAGGATAGGACTTGTCCCTGTGATACCTATTCCCTGGACTCAATTGATCATATTCTGTTGGTCTGCCCCTTATATGAAACACCCCGTGGGAAATGGTTAAAAAATTGGCTTCTTTCCAAATATCACCTATCTACCCAAGCAAAACGTCAATTTTTATTAAATGATTCCGATCCGGAGGTTACCTTAGATGTTGCCAATTTTCTAGTGGATGTGATGAAAGTTCAAAAAGCCCAAAGTTTGTAATTTCTACTTTTGGAATTTACTGGCCTATGTTTTTATCTTCATGACTGCATATTTTATGTACCTTTGTAACAATTGTAATATGCCATTAAACGTTTTTTCAAGTTTCAAGTTTCAAGAGAGAATGCTCTATGGAGGATAAGGATATCCAGATTATTAAAGTAGTGGGGGATACTGTCAATTTTATTCATAAGGCCCAACATTGCTGAAGAGCAGACATAAGGCTGGGTTGGGTGCATCTTTTGAAGCTCCGTATCTAAGAAACGTTGTTTAATAATTTTAAAAATGTGGGTGCTCATGTTTACTTTTGCCACTATTCCTCTTCCTTCTGCTTGCATCCAAGACAGCAGAATAGGACAAAGATTGCACTTGTTTTTCCGCACGCATAGTCACGCTTCCTACACTTTCTGCAAGTTGCTTCTCCAGAGACAATACCTAAGGTGCTCTCTGAAGAGTTAGCATTTTGTTCCTATCTGCTTGCTATCATTTGTAAAGATGTGATGCTGAAACAGCTTGTCACTGCCGCAGTACAGCACTGCCTTCTCATTAGATTATTGATGGCTTTCTGGGGAACTGAGACATAAACACAACACCAAGGATAAGCTTTTACTGCTGTAACAGAACCTGCCCTGAAGTAAAATCATCTACCACCCAGCCGGCTTTCAGCTGTAGTTGCATATAATTTTCTCCTGCCATTAAAACATTGAGTGATATGCCTATCTCACTCAATCATTTTCTTTTGGGTTTTTTCTTCTTCTTCCTGTTGCTATTTTCAGGTCAGGAAAATAACTGCTAAAACAATGGAGGGGGGGGGAGGTTGCTTTGCTATTAACATGGAGGCACCCAGGTCAATAATCTTGTGAATCAGATGGAGACTGTTATCAAAAGTTGACGGGTTCTCACCCAGAGTGATCATTACAAAAAGCAAAAGATGTTCCTTTAAGTTAATTATACCCCAAATGAGTTTTTTACCTTTACTTTACTTTTGTGTGTGTGTGTGTGTTAAAGAGTTGGCAGTAGGGTTGCCAGGTCCCTCTTTGCAACCAGTGGGAGGTTTTTGGGGCAGAGCCTGAGGAGGGTGGGGTTTGGGGAAGGGAGGGACTTCAATGCCATAGCGTCCAGTTGCCAAAGCGGCCATTTTCTCCCGGTGAACTGATCTCTATCGCCTGGAGATCAGTTCATATAAGAGGAGAGGGATAATCTGTCACTTTCCTCTCAAGCTGATGACTGCCCTCTGTTTCTGAAGGTTCCCTGACCCGCAGGAGCAATTTCTCAGGAGTTGCAGGCAGTTGCTATACAGGGAAAGGTGAAAAAACCTGTTTTGTGAACTCATTACATTCATGCTTCATTGGATCCAACCCATATTTTTGTTCTGTTATATGTAACAGCAGTTTACAGTTTCAAATATGAAATGTTCAGGAACAGAGACAGGGTGGTTTGTTTTTGTTTTTTGTCATTTGCCCCCTCCTGCTGCAGACCTCTAACTCCTCCCTCATTCTATTCCTGGGGGTCCCTTGTTCCCCAGGAGCAGCACAGGAGGGACATTTTGGGATGCAGCTAGAAGGAGAATGCAGGAAAGTCCTTGACCATTGATGGATAGTCCTTCCATCAGCAGACATTAACGCAGGATCCGAAGCACTGTATTTTCTAGAACATTACTGAAACAAAGGTCAGACTAACCTGCGCTTGACACCTGAGCTTGACAATTATGTTCAATGCCTGGCTGTTGCTGAAAACTGCAGGCCTGTGCTTATATCCTTCAACGTCATGCAATGTCATGCAACTTCACATTGCCACTGGGCCGGGGGGAAATAAACACTGTGATGTTAGATAACTTCTCCCATACATGAACAACAGAAAACAATTACTTATACAGTTGCCATTTTTGGTGGTAGCTACACATTTAACATAAGTTGGTTCTACTATAGCACTTGGTTTTTAGATTACGACTCTCCTAGGTGAGATTGGGCATGGTCCCATGTAAATTCTATGTCCAACATATTTCTGGGTGGATATTTATTCTGGCCATATTCTGCTCACCAGGATCTCTAACAATTACTCCTTTGAGCTGTAAGCATCTTCCTCCCATTGCATTTACCTTATTAGCTCATGCCGTTGTAGGATTAATGGAACACCTTGCAATAAAGACAAAGCAGATAAGAAGCACTGCCAAGAAACCAAGGCTGCAGAATAATGACATAAGAGCACAGGAACCTCTAAAATATCATTGCCAATGAATTATCATCTCCCCTTTATGGCTAAAACCTGGTTTTTTATGTTGTTACGCGCTTCTCTTCCAAGATCCAAATGCACACAGTGAATTTTAAAGCAGATTAATGAACCATTAACAGGCGCGGCAAAAGTGTTCTTTCAGACAGCAATCGATAGTACCCTCTCTTGTTCATTGTATATATGGGTTTTACGTTCTCAGAGATATTTATTAGATTAATTGATCATTACTGTCATGTTGGATAATATGCACTTACTTGAAAATAGCTGAAGTCTTAGCTTTTAAAAGACAGTAACAAATTATTAGCCATAACGAAGGCAACCAATAGCATGATAAACCAGTTTTCTGGACTCCCCTTTCCTTACCTGAATGGAGTGTCTGCTTTGTACATTGCATTCATCAGAGACAGTGAATTCAAAGCTTGCTGATTCTTTGGAACTAACTTTCCAGATGAGAAGGCCGGCAGGAGAGAGGGAAGCGTCCGGAGGGCCACTTTCTAAGACAAACAGAACTGCCGATCCCTCAGGATCCACCGCAACCAGCCGGTAAATGAAATTCTCTCCCACGAATGTCAGAAGCTGGCCGACTGGGGTTTGGCATACAGGAGACTTGTTGTCTAAACACAATATGAAATGTGACAAAGATTATATGCCTTCTAATTTACAGAAATTGAATTCTCTCTAGTTTATGGAATATCCAAAAATGTTAGCATTTACTGATGGCTGCACATAATTTAGTGAGGGAACTTGCTAGGAGAATTAGAGTTTGTGATTCAGGAGATTATGATGTATACTTTAGGGGATGCAGGCATTAAAAATGTGAACAAATCAACAAAGTTGTATTGCTAGCTTTAATTTTATTTTTTTCAGATCAGCAACTTATAATAGAAACCAAAACACAGAGCCTAAATGAACCCCTCAAGAGATAATCTATTCTGGAGTCAAGAACACTGAAAATGTTAGCAGCTATGTGGGTAAAGGGTGGTTGCACAAAATTACTCAAGAACATTTGAAATCAGAAACGGTTTCCATCAAATATTTTAAAAACTTGAGCTTGCCCTTCAGGAAAGTTCCTCACAGTGAAATCCTAAACAGAGTTACACTTTGCTTTCTACTGATTAAGTTATCATCATCATCATCATCATCATCATCACCATCATCATCATCATCAAGTTCTCTTTATCCACTTTGTCCATTGATGCACAATTTTATAAACTTCTATTATTTTCCTCCTTATTTGTCTGCCCATTTTGCACAACCATAAAGAAAGTCCTGCTACAGTGAGCAACTTCTCATAATTACTCATAATGCATAGGAGACCTCTCCAGTGAACAGGAAAGCCATAAAAGGGCTTAATTCAGATGCTGTAAACATACTTGCTTTTGGGCATGACAGGCATGAAATCAGCTTGCTGTTTATGTTAGGGCATTGTTTTTGCCTTCCATCACTACTCCTATGCAGAGGAATTTAATACTCATTTGGAATACCAGTTTGTAGAGAAGATATAAACTCTAGTTTGCCCAGATACCTGCATTCAAACATTATGGAAATCTAGAATTTGAATCAAGGCTTCCAGTACCAGAAAGACTTCAAGTGTACTCTGTCTGGAAAGGGAGGAGGAAGGATATGCACAAGTATGGAAACAAGATGAATCCACGTCCGTCATAAACAGTGACATAAAAATTCAGCCATGATGAGTCATTCTTGCTGATAAAATGAGTTGAGATGTGCTCTAATGCATTTGGAGGCCTGCTGGATTTTATTCAATGAAGAGAAATCTCCACATTCATAGGGCTACCCTGTTTCATAAGTGCAGTTCTGGCCAAAGTGTCTTGAACAAAGGTTTCTGATAGCCTTGTTCTGTGTCACAAGGGTCATTGCCCCCGCCCCCCCGCCAAGCTGGCCTACTTTTACCCACCAACCAGCTGAGGGACAGCAAGCAACCCTGTGAGTTGGTGGGCAATTGCCTGCCCTTACCGGGCACATGGAAACCCTAGTCACGTGCCTGCCACCAATCTTGCAGAACAAATTGTGTTCCTCAAGGGCGCTACTGAGGCTGTAATTGAAGCTGGCCCCAAGGACCAGTATGGTTCCACCAACCTATATAAAATTCGGCTTGGCACATGATCTTTAGACTGATCAAGTCACATCTCTGGAGAGGACACAGCCTTTTGATCTCAGCTTACCTTCTGATCTCTGGCTATTGACTACAAATTTAACCCTTTTCTGATGTGGGGTAGCCCCATCTAGCTCACAAGGTATTTATTGTGAGGAAGGGAATGGAAGGTGATTGTAATCTGCTCTGAGATTCCTTAAAGGTAGAGAAATGTGGGGTATAAAAACCAACTCCTCCTCCTCTTCTTTGCTGCAAACCCATGACCATGTCATGTCTATTTATAATATTTCATAGATAAATAGATTTTAATTTTTTTATTATTCATATAGGATTAGATGAGATTGGGAAAGGAGAGGCAATGCTGCCAGTTTGTATCAGAAAATCATGCTAGGGTAATAGTAGTAGTTATCCTGGCAACCTGCTGTCCCTGGATCCCAAAACCTGACTGTTTCATGCATCACCTGTACCAGACCCTGACAACATATGCAAGGAGTCTTGGAAGAGAATGTGAAATATTTGAGCACACATTGGAATGTCTCGATCACTTGTGGTATCCATAGTCTATGCATTTTACTCCAAGGTATTCCTGTTAATGACAATTAACTTCCTTCAGCCTGGTACATACAATATACATGCGGAGCTCAAAACTACCAAAGATGGAATTATTCATTTATTATTTCTTTCCCCAATTTTAAGGCTTTATAATCTGTCCTCATTGGCGATTTTAAAATCCCGGGACCCAAAAAGAAATTAGGAAATCGGTAGGTGATAGGGAAGCAGCCCAAAACATATTGCAGACACAAAAAGCACAGTTTTCAAAGTGGTATTCTTTATTCAAATTGAACAAACCCCCTTCCAACTACCTTAATGAGTTAGTAGAACCAGAAATGAGGAGAGCCTTTACAGTGGCACGTCTACAAATCTTTCCATCAGCAGTCATCCAAGGCAGATATGAAAATATTCCATATAGTCAATGGTTTTGCCCCTTCTCTGATGACCAGATAGAAGACCTGCCACATATCCTCTTTCATTGTTCCCTTATACTACAATACAACCTAGATTGATTCAGTGCATCCCACAGGTGCTGGTTTGCTTGTGACACAGAGAGGGGCAGCAGATGTTACTATGATTTTGGATTAACATGGATTAACATGCGGTTTGAATTTTTGGGGAGTAGCTGGGTTGTTAACGGCTGGGACCACAACATGAATAAAACTTGATGTATCATTTATTATTTCTTGAAAACATTATGTACCACTTGTCTTCACAGAACCTCAGTCTCAGGGTATGCATTATTTGTATCAAAACCCTGAATACCATCTCATTCTTTGAAGCAGCTGGGACTTACTTTCATTGACAGACCAGGTGAACATGGAAATATTAGGGACACAGAGAAGGCATGGGCTGGTAAGGCTGGAGTCTCCTTTTGCATAGCAAACATTTATATGGCAAACATTTTCCTGACAGAAGAAAATGACAAATTAGCAGTTTGTAATTGCTCAAGACAGTGTGAACTACTTTGCTCTAGGAATAATGAAATAACAGCAATTTAAACATGAGCGCTCTGTTCCTTAGGGAAAAGAGACAAGTGTATCTCATAATTGCTGAAATGGCACGGGCTTTTCCAGCTTCAATGTAAGATTCTTGTAGTCTTGAATGCCTTACCTCAGGCTCCTGGGTAATGCCACTGCAACAAAAACCATATGAGCATACAATATCATTAATACCAAAGATACATTTCATCAGCGTGATTAATAATTTGGTACTGCTTAAATTTGGACTCCACTAAGGGGATATTGTCTATAATTTTGTATGACAGCCAGGGCTTGCTGTCCTACAGCAGATACTGGAAGACTCTGTCTTGTGACTTGCTAGGTCGAGCAAAAGTGGTTCCTCATACCTGCACAATGCACATTCCTCCTACTTATTTTTTAGAACAGCCAATCTATTTGGAAGCCATTTGTCACACAGAAAAGACCACATCTCCCCTTCCAGCAATGCAAACCTCTTATTCATAACTGGTACACTGTTGCACTTCTCAATGTTTAATTCATGTGTATTATGGCTTCAGGATCAGACCTGTCTTTGTTTTGTTGTAACAATAGCCAAGGCTTTTCACAATTCATGCCTGAAGCCACGTTGCCTTTGCAGAAACGGTAACCGCATTTCTGAGCGGTGGTTTCCTTCAGAAAGTTCACTTCTACAGCCATAAAGGTCACTCTGCAAAATCAAAATGGCATCTCCTCAATCTCTTTCTAGTACTCTGTACAGGAGTAGTGATGTTATATAGTGCCCAGAGTGCAATTATTGGCTACTTATGCAGAGCTTAGCATCTAGGTATGTGACCAAACTTTTCCATCTAGCTTTACAAAATCTCAGTAATCTCCACACTATTGTTTCTCTCTCCAAGGAGCCTAGTTCCATTCAAAACTTCATCAGCAGTGGAACCAGCTGCTAAAATTAATCACAGCTCCACCTGATTCCTTTTGTGAAAGAACAACTGCACCAGTGTTAGGTAGGGTTAGGATGACTGGAAGCCTCATGATTTAGCACAAGGACAAGGATAGAAATAACCCCCTACACCAGCACCGTGAGGATCTTCATTGTACAGCTGCAAAAGGGGAATGAGAAGGTATACAGCAATGTGAGCTGTTGAAACGTTATGATTAATAAGATAGTTTGAATAGCTTCTAGACAGAGTAGGTATTTCAGTAACAATAAAATATGAGCAGGTTATTGCCTTAGCCATTTTTTTTTGCCGTCGAGTCACAGCTGACTTATGGCAACCCCATAGGTTTGCAAGGCAAGAGATGTTCAGAAGTGGTTTGCCATTGCCTGCCTCTGTGTAGCAACCCTGGTATTCCTGGAAGGTTTCTCATTCAAATACTAACCAGGGCTGACCCTGCTTAGCTTCTGAGATCTGATGAGATGGGGTTAGACTGGGCTATCCAGGTCAGGGCTGTCTTACCCATAGTCTATAGAAACTCAGGTCCACAAACATTGGTCTTCTCAAGAGGTCCTACTTTTTTTTGCTCAAGTAGGCAACCATAAGAGTGCCTTCTCAGGGTCAAACTACATGTACGATTTGTAACATGTGGTGTCTGGGTTCTCCTGACCTGACTTTGAGCCAGTTAGACATCAGAGAACTCATTTCCCAATAGGGTTGCCAGGTCCCTCTTCGCCACCGGTGGGAGGTTTTTGGGGTGGAGTCTGAGGAGAGCGGGGTTTGGTGAGGGGAGGGACTTCAATGCCATAGAGTTTAATGGCTAAAGCGGTCATTTCTCCAGGTGAACTGATCTCTGTCAGCTGAAGATCAGTTGTAACAGCAGGAGATCTCCAGCTAGTACCTGGAGGTTGGCAACCCTGTTTCCCAGGCCTGTAGGACCTCGATGCGGACGTAATCTCGCCATCCGTCTGCTAAGGAAGGCTATGTGCCTACTTTTGGGAACATATGTTCTGAAGGATTATAAAGTGGAATGCCAATGATGACAAAGCGAATGCAAAATAGGGGCTTACCGGAGACCTATTTTGGCTTTCACCATCCAGCTGCAAGGACCTGTTGAGTCTTTTGGCTTTCTTCAACTTGCTTCAAGGACCTTGAGTCTCATGGACTATCATTGAAAACTAATATAGGACCGTACGAGGTTCATTTTTTTATATTTGTGACTGTATAATTGACTTAAATGCTTGTTTACTTTACTGTTTGTGCTTATGCTTGCGCATAGAATAGTTTGGATATACGCACGATTGCGTTTGCTTTTTGCCATAAGTGCCTGAGATTTTCCAGTAGTACCTGGAGGTTGGCAACCCTGTTTCCCAAGCGTGTAGGACCTCGATGCGGATTGGTCAGGGGAGTCTAGACACTACATGTTACAAATTGTAATGCATAGTTTGACCCTCAGTTGTGGCATTCTAGTGGATATCTTCTTGGCACTAAGTCTTTTAAATTTTAAGCACCAGATTAAAACAATTATTTGCTCGGTCAGTCTGTTGATTGGTTGTGGTTTTCTGTGGATACTTTCCTGTCATCTCCCTTTTAAATTCTGCATATTTTGTTAGGCCACTGGTTTTACAACACTTATTAAATAATTTCTGTCTTGGCTGTATTTCTTATCCTGCTTTTAGGTCGTTTTAAAGATTTTTGTTTGCAGTTTCAATTCTATTGGCTGATGTTTTATAATTAATTCATTTAAAAATGTTTTATTAGTTTGTTGTAATTTCTATTTTTAATTGTAAGCTGCCTGAGAAATGTTAATAGTTTTCAAAATATAAACTTAACATATATTGTGCCAGAAGTCAAGTACAAAACACAGTGTAACACATCACACACAACTACAAATATATATTTACAAAGTTGGTTACTCTGTGTGTGTGTGACTGTGTTAAGTGCCGTCAAGTCGTCTCCGACTCATGGCGACCCTATGAATGAAAGTCATCCAAAGTGTCTTATCCTTAACAGCCCTGCTCAGATCCTGCAAATTGAGGGCCGTGGCTTCCTTTATAGAGTCAATCCATCTCTTGTTGGGTCTTCCTCTTTTCTTGCTGCCTTCAACTTTTCCTAGCATGATTGTCTTTTCTAGTGACTCTTGTCTTCTCATAATATGTCCAAAGTATGACAGCCTCAGTTTAGTCATTTTAGCTTCTAGGGTCAGTTCAGGCTTAATTTGATCTAAAACCCACTGATTTGTTTTTTTGGCAGTCCAGGATATCCATATAAATCTCTTAGAGTGGCAAATCTCCTCCAACACCACATCTCAAAGGAATCTACTTTTTTCCTATCAGATTTCTTCATTATCCAGCTCTCACACCCATACATAGTAATAGGAAATACAATGGCATGAATTAACCTGATCTTGGTTGCCTGTGACACATCCTTACACTTCAGAATCTTTTCTAGCTCCTTCATGGCTGCCCTTCCCAGTCTCAATCTCCTTCTGATTTCTTGGCTGCAGTCTCCCTTTTGGTTGATGATGGAACCAAGGAATAAAAAGTCTTCAACAATTTCAATTTCCAATTGGTTACTCTCTAGGAGTATCAATTATATAGGAAGTCTCTAGGACTATACAATTTCCCAATAAATTTAACTTTTTATTTTCTTTTCCAGGTCTGGATCATAGGTACTGTAAGTATCTTTCCTTTTTAATCAGCCGAAGCTTTTCCGAAGAGAAGAAGGAGACGGCCGTTTCACATGTCTTTCATCAGTCCCTCTTCACAGCCTGCTCGTGCTGCTTGTTTCTTATCTATAATGCCATAATTCATGCATCTTGCAAAGGTTCCCTCCAGGATACCGTATAAACCATATACCATATACGGTATCCTGGAGGGAACCTTTATTTATTAGAAAATTGTATAGTTCTAGAGACTTCCTATATAATTGATACTCTTAGAGAGTAACCAACTTTGTGTGTGTGTGTGTGTGTGTGTGTGTATATATTTGTAGTTGTGTGTGATGTGTTACACTGTGTTTTGTACTTGACTTCTTGCACAATATATGTTAAGTTTATATTTTGATAACTATTGGAGTTATTACTGTGTCAGACCTTTGAAAATCTGAACTTGTGCACAGTGGTGTACTTTCGATTAATGAAAAATATTAATGGCTGAGGGATCTGGATAAAAATGTTTAAATAAATAAATAGCTAAACAAACTTTATTACTGTTGGCACTTTTGAGCTTAACACTGGTAAAAGTTTTGTTCGTGTATGGCAATGAGTGTATTAATTCTATACATAACTCTTCAAATTTAATTTGACAAAAAATGGTGGGGTGGAGATAGTGTAAAATATTTTCTTGGTCATTGTTGGAAAACCCAATGACTGTATAACAGTACAAGGAAGGAATAAGGGCATAGGAAAATATATGTGAGGCAATAGCATCTTGCACAATTCACAAAGCTCAAGAAAGCATACAATGCAGCTTTTCATCCTGAGGTAAAAGCAAGATCAGAGATTACTACAGGATAAGCCATAATGTATTTTAGACTCATACAAATAGTTTCTGTGAAGCTGCCACAACTACATTTCCATTGGTCCTTATATAAAGCCAGGCTTTGTCTGGGCTTCTTTTTAATTCTATTGTTTCTTAGCATGCTTACAAGCTTGAGCATAAAATAATAGGCATTGTAGAATGCTGAGATCCAAAGAAAGGAAGAGTGTCTTGACACTCTTGAATAGAAAGGAGAGGCTTGAAAAAGCTTTATTATAGTACCATTTTTTTCTGTAGAATTATACTAGGTGCTAGTCTATTATGAGGGTATGTATTTGGGGTAGGATATTATGGAGGTAAATGGGACTTCATGGACAAGGAATGTGAATTTCTTTGCCATGGCTCAAAACACCATCTTATCCAGATACCTTATTTCAGAAAATAAAAAGCTGTGGACTAATTTCCCCCCTACATGGTGTGTGTGTATGGTTCTTCCTCCTTGCGTCTTGCTCCCCTCCTTGCTCCTGGGTCCGCAAAAGGGACTTCATAGAAAAGGAATGCAAATAAAAGGAATGGCATAAAATACCATCTTCTCCAAATATCTTATTCAGGAAAAAACACTCAAGAAAATTTACTATAGTGTAATTAGTAATCAATTGATAAATGCGTTGAAATTACCATGGATTAATTATGTGGCCTAGTTTTAACAGTTTGATATAGGGTTGCCAGGTCCCTCTTTGCCACCGGCGGGAGGTTTTTGCGGCGGAGCCTGAGGAGGGTGGGGTTTGGGGAGGGGAGGGACCAATGCCATAGAGTCCAATTGCCAAAGCGGCCATTTTCTCCAAGTGAACTGATCTGTATCGGCTGGAGATCAGTCGTAATAGCAGGAGATCTCCAGCTAGTACCTGGAGGTTGGCAAGCCTAGTTTGATATCTGTTTGAGAAATATCAGAGTAGATTTGCCACTTTTAGAGATCTATAGGCAGGACCAGTATTTGGGGCTGGAATCGCAGGAGATCCACCAAAGCAGGAGGCATACTGACCAGAATCCTCTGCCCCTTCCATTTCTCTGCTTTATAGCTGCTTCCTGCTTGCCTGCCCTCTTCAAGTGAGCAAACAGTGGCAGGAATTAGAAGAAATAAGAGTTACCATCATTTGCCTTACCCTCTCCTTTTAAGCAGGAGTCGGGCTTGGGCCCAGAAGCGGTGGTCCCATGAATGGACAATTGCAAGAAGGGGCCCCAACCACTCTGGGTGGTTTTTCAAGGGCATCTGGCCTAAGAGTCACTTGTAGTCTGCAGCCAACAGAGCTCATAGAATTTCTTATCTAAAACCCAGGGAACCAGAAAAGGCAAACGTTTTGTTAAAATATCCCACTGAAAAATTGTTACTTAGTAGCACACTCGGTAGTCATCTTGAATGGTTTCCCAGTTGCACATTTAGATCCCTTCACCTATTGATATAAGAAATGATACCTAGAATTCAGGTAAGTAGAATGAGCCCAATATGAAATGGCTTTCATTGTCAATTAATTTTATTTTAGCTATCTTGCCATGAAAGATTCATAAGGCAATCCCTAGCACAAGAGGTAATCTTGTATTTCTAAAAGGGCAAGAGTCCAGTAGCACCTTAAAGACTAACAAAAATATTTTCTGGTAGGGTATGAGCTTTCGTGAGCCACAGCTCACTTCTTCAGATACAGCTAGAATGTGACTCCATCGGTCTTTAAGTAGAGGAACAGTATGTAAATGTGAATAGCAGGCTTGATGGGATTAGATGTGATATGCAGAAGATCTCCAGCTAGTACCTGGCCCCACCTGGAGGTTGGTATCCTTTGAATTCAGTCCGGCGGCCCTTTTTACGGTGACACAGGTTAGTTGTCCAAGTGTGTCCAAAATGTAATTTAACTTTCCCTCGCATTTAAATCTTCTCTGTCAGCCCATTATTACCGAAGACGTCCAAAAAAGCTGCAGTAATTGAATTCTCTTATCAAAGGAAATTTAACCTTGATAAGATGCTGCAATTACAGATTAAGGTCCCATCAGTATAACTTCCCTTCAATGAAGAGAGGACTCTTCTCAAACACGACCATGTCATTAACAAATTCAATCATATATGTTTGTGTATCCCGGATGCTTCAACTGAACTCAGCAAAATCAGCCTTTCTCTTTCACTTTTGTAGGTCTCTTTGAACGACTCCCACTGCTATCATTAAGTCACTCTTTCCCTCCTGCAACTGTTTTCTAAGTACAACAGCAAAATCGTTTTCCTGACTGCTTGAGAGAATTAGCCCTTACATTTTTCACATAAATAGTAGAATCTTTGTGAGTTGTGAGTGATAAGCTTCAGGGACCTATGATACCTGCTTCCAAGCTAAAAGTCAAGTTTGTGTTAAGAATGATTCTAGTACATCTAAAGCAGGGGTAGCCAACCTTTTCTTCACCTGTTTGTGAGAAAGAGCCAATGCACATTTACTTTACAAATTTATTCAGGGACCAATACCTGAATAAATATGGGTTTCAAATCACACATTCAGCTGCACATGTATGGTATGAGAAATGAACCTTTTTTTTGCAAGTTACAGTGAATGCATATACAAACTATGTACAGTGCATACTTTTTTTTTAATACAAGGGTTGAGTGATCTCATGCTACATCCAGTACATTTATAGCTCAATGTGCAATTTAAGCCCCACATTATGTAGTTACCGTTTCATTTGCAAGGTAAACATGTATTGGCTCTTTCCTTAGGGTTGCCAGCTCCAGGTTGGAAAATACCTGGAGGTTTGGGGTTGGAGCCTGAGGAGGGCAGGGCTTGGAGAGGGGAGGGACTTCAATTCCATAGAGTCCAATTGCCAAAGCGGCCATTTTCTCCAGGGGAACTGATCTCTGTCTCCTGGAATTCAGTTGTAATAGCAGGAGATCTCCAGCCACCACCTGGACGTTGGCAACCCTTTGCTATGAACAGATGCAGGATGTGTGGACATTCACTGTGATGTGTGAACAGGTTTGCTTAATTGTGTACAGACTATATTTGTCTACACCGTAACTTGTGAATTGAGCTAACTTGTCAAGTTTATTGGGGTTGTCGCAGGAATTAATCTTATTCCATCTGAATCTAAGATTAATTCCTGCAACAACCCCAATAAACTTGACAAGTCTAGTAAGGATTTGACATCACACATTACAAAGAAATCTTGTCACAAGAGGCAAGAAAAAGATCTCCTTAGCAGAGACTCTGTATAAACAAGGATCCTTTGAGTATTAATGAACTTTAGCAGAGATAGTCAAAGGACTTCTGTTATTTCCCTAGTAATTTACTTTCATGAATATTTCTGGCACAAAGGTGCTGCTAAATTCTATGTAAATATACAATATATTTTGAAGAAACCTTCTACATGTACAATATGTGCTTTCCTGGCTATGTAAATAAAAAAAGAGCAGAATTTGCAAGTGAAAGGAAGAAAATACATTTAGTTTTCCTGCTGATCAATAAACACATTTGCTTCTCAATGGCATGTCAAACTACACAGAAAACGTAAGGAAGCTGGAGGGCTAAGAAAAAGATGGATGTCCTATATTAAACTCTAAGTGCTTTGAAATTACCTTTAATTTACAAAGCCCATTTTGATGGAATTCACAATCCTGGCAGACTCCGTCATACAAGGTCAGAACTTTTGAATTACTGTACTGGAATCCATCATTAGAAATCTAAAATATATCATTTTCTGTGATCCTGTTCCAAACAGATACTGTCTACACATTCTGAAGCACCTGCCCAATATGCCCCCTAAACTAAATGTCTGCCAAGAAGATAAATTAAACCACTTGCAAGTTACTTCCCTGCATGCTAACAAATCAGTTGATGCTGCAAACGGAAAAGCCATTCATTTATTACCAAAATATTTTTTTGCTCAGATAACATCTAGGGTTTCTGATAACTGTGTGCTTTGTTAAACCTCTTCCCGTAAATTTCTTACTCAGGTAGACACAATTTTGAGCAATAAATTCTACTCCAGGCAGTTTGCAATCCATAAAACATTTACTCTAGAGGAATCCCCATATGTCAACAAAGTTTTATTGAGATTGCTTTAGAGTAAGAGGATACTAGAGCAAGAGGATTCTGGATGCCAGCTTTTCCCCTCCATTCCATCCAAGATGAATTTCTATTTCTAAGCATTCATTCATTCATTCATTCATTCATGCATTTATAAGATGTCATGCCTGAAGAATTCATTCCTGAGGAAAGGGGATGAACAGAAAATATGGTTGTCCTGTATAAAGTCTGTTTCATTTAAAGTCTGATTAATTTACAGCTGATTTTTCTTCCACATGCATTTCCTATTGACACAGCAATTAATTGATGGTTTTAACCTTGTGACGGATAGGCAAAAGTCCTGCTCCCTTCTGGAAAACACCAATCCACTTTAGTCCTGTTTGGTGTGTGAGGAGAGTAAGTAGCAGCCAGTCAGGATGCCTTGAAGGGCTGAAGGAGCCAGATGGGAGGGGAGAGCAAGGGAGAAAAAGCTGTAGCACTATCAGTTCAGATCAGATAGGGCTGAACGTTCAGAGAAAGAGAGACTGGAGGAATCCTGTCTCAGAGTTTGTCTTCTGTGTTTAACAGGCTAAATCAGTGAATGTTCGGAGAAAGGGTTTGCGTCTCTTTAGTGTTAGTTTAGAGAGAATGTGGCTCAGGAGACCGAGGAGATCTTGAAACCTGTCTTTTGTGATAAAGCAGGCTAGCGTGAGGAAGAAACTGTAGCTGTCTTGAAGCCCAGATTTCTGAGGAAAGCTAGTGAACGATCTGTGGTTTCTGAGAGGAGCACACATTTACACTGTGAGAATCCTGAGGTTGAGGGAGGGGGGCAATATTCACTTCAAGAATACAACCTTCACTGCTAATTCTCTCCACTCTGCTAACTTGTCAACTATAACCAGGAGGTCATTGTCATGGATAATGGATAAGGTGAAGGAAGCTATTAGAGAGAGAAAAGGCTTCTTTCAGAAACTGGAAGGCTTGGCCAAAGGAGGCAAACACAAACTTGCTCAAAGGAAATGCAAACAAACAATTAGAGATGCAAAAAAGGGATTTTGAAGGACATATCACTAAATACATCAAGACCAACAATAAGAAATTATTTAAGTACAGTAGGAGCAGGAAACTAGCTAGGGAAGCAGTGTGACCATTGGATGACAAGGGGAGTAAAGGAACACTAAGGGAGGATAAAGCGATTGCTGATAAGCTAAATGAATTCTTCTCATCTGTCTTCACTGTTGATGATATAGGGTAGACACCTTTTCCTGAACAGATGTTTTGGGAAGGGAAGAAAGGGGAACTGGGGCAAATAGTTGTAATAAGACAGGAAGTTTTAGAACATATTGGGCAAAAATGCATGGTCACTAGCCTCCTTTATTCCTTGTTTCAGCCAGGATTCAGCCAGGATCGAATGCATGTGTTTCGCCGAACGTGATTTAGATCCTGGCTGAATCCTGGTTGAAACAGGGAACAATGGAGGCTAAAGCGACCGTGCATTTTCGCCCATAGACAAACTGCAAACGAACAAGTCACAGGGACCAGATGGTATTCATCAAGAACTCAAATGGGGAATTGCTGAACTTCTAACAATGATATATAACATGTCCCTATGATCAACCTTTGTGTCAGAGGACTGGAAAATGGCCAATGTAACACCCATTTATAAAAAGGGTTCTAGGAGGGACCTAGGAAATTACAGGCCAGTTAGCTTAATCTCTGTTCCAGATAAATTGATGGAAAGCATTATTAAAGCTAGAATTGTCAAGCATATAGAAGGGCAAGCCCTGCTAAACAAAAACCAACATGGCTTATGCAAAGGTAGGTCCTGTCTCACTAAACTTTTAGAGTTTTTTTTAATGTGTCAATAAACATATGGACAGGAATGAGCCTGTGGATATTGCGTATTTGAATTTCCAAAAGGCTTTTGAAAAAGTCCCCCACCAAAGACTGCTAAGCAAACCTCATAGTCATGAGGTCAAGTCCTCTTATGAATTGAGAGCTGGCTGAAAAATAGGAAGCAGAGAGTAGGAATCACTGGTCAGTTCTCCCAATGGAGAGACGTGAGCAGTGAGGTCCCTCAGGGATCTGTGTTGGGACCGGCACTTTTCAACCTGTTCATCAATGATCAGAAGCTGGGGGTGAACAGTGAGGTGGCCAAGTTTGCAGATGACACCAAATTATTTGGGGTGGTTAAAACAAAAACAGATCATGAAGAGCTCCAAAAGGATCTCCCCAAAGTGGAGGAATGGGCATTAAAATGGCAAATTAGATTTAATGTGAGCAAGTGTAAAGTGATATATATTGGGGCAAAAAACCCAGCTTCACATCTATACTGATGGGATCTATGCTGGCAGCAACAGACCAAGAAAGGAATCTTGAGGTGGTAGAGGATAGCTCGATGAAAATGTCAACCCAGTGTGTGGCTGCTTTGAAAAAAAGCCATGCTGGCCATAATTAGACAATGAATAGAGAATAAAACTGCTGTTATCATGCTGCCTTTATACACATCTATGGTGAGACCACACTTGGAATACTGTGTAGAGTTCTGGTCACCACACCTAAAAAAAGGATATTGCAGAGCTTGAGAAGGCGCAGAAAAGAGTAATCAAAATGATCAGTGGGCTAGAGCAACTGCCCTATGAAGAGTGGTTTAGCTTAGAAAAAAAGTAGGTAAGGGGAGACATGATAGTCTATAAAATTATGCATGGTGTGAACACATGAACACATGAAGCTGCCTTATACTGAATCAGACCCTTGGTCCATCAAAGTCAGTATTGTCTACTCTGACCGGCAGCAGCTCTCCAGGGTCTCAGGCAGAGGTCTCTCACATCACTTGCCTAGTCCCTTTAACTGGAGATGCCGGGGATTGAACTTGGGACCTTCTGCATGCCAAGCAGAGGCTCTACCACTGAGCCACAGTCCCTCCCTAACCACTCCTAGAGTGAAGGCTCACACAACAAACGTGATCAGTCTTTGAGATTCAACCAGAAAGTGAACAAGGTTCGATGACACCCCAAAGATTACTTATGAGGTTTCCAATTCAATCCCTTTTATTCCCTTTCACTACCATTAACCAATGTAGGGTGAGCCACTATGTAATAACCTGTTGACTTTTTCAATGGGTTGGTATTTTGCCACAAGACCCCAATGAGCCCAGACAAAGGTTCCCCCCCCCCAGCAGGTGCTTAACAACTGGGATCATGCAGGACAGCGAGGGCCTTTGCCATTATTCCATGTCAATAGTTGGTAGATAGCCATGGGTTCAGATCTTAGCGCCTAGAAATACTCTATTATTTCTGTTAGGAATATTAACAACTAGTGGTGATACCTGGCGTGTTCAACCAGGAATAAGCAAGTAGGATATGGTTATAGCTCTAGAAACTAACCTGGGCCTCTTTTGCTCCCAGATTCATCTAGTCCAGTCCCCCCAAACCACACACACACACACACACACACACTTTTAAAAAATCCATTCTTAACATTGGGAAATTTTCCAGAACACTGGGGGAGGGGTTGATGCATTTTTTCTAGAGTTATGAGATAATTCCTTTGAAAGACAAAATTTTACTCATTCAAAAAGTATAGCATGAAAAAAAATATATGCAGGAATTTATAGCATTAAATTATTATAATTGTTATATATATACTGTATATATACATAACGGTGTGTATTGTTTAAATGTGGATAATTTTGGTAACAATATGCTAGGTCTTTGATAATGTTCTGTAAAATATCAGTATTTTCAAT